>NC_134352.1:9066738-9666738 GCF_964195595.1 Calonectris borealis
TGAAGTCAGAGGTCAGGATTCAAACAAACAGATCAGAAAGGAGGAATAAAGGCAACATCGCGACCCAGGTTAGTGCATTTGATAGAAACATCTCATTCCGAAATTTGAAGAGATAAAGCAACTCGACTAGGATAGTTCCACAGGTGGGGTTAAAGTCTTCATTTAGTAAAACCTGTCAGCCACAATAATGTGGAGCTGTAGAAAGGGCCATTCGACTGTTGGTCATTTTTTGGCGATTGATTTATTACAGATCTTTTGAGTCACTGGAACAGATGTCAGATCAGGAGCAAGATTTTACTTTCTTGTTGGAACTGACAAGAAAGATAATTACTGGATTCATAAAGTGCCACTCACCTACTTGCTGCTTTGGTAGTGAAATAGGCCACTCTACACACAAGAAGCATGACGATAGTATGGAAGCGTATTCACGGCTAGTGCTAGTGCAAGGCCTTGGGTAAAACTAAGGATTCAATTTACATCTTAGATAAGGAGAAGCTGATGAGAAATTGCTGATTAAGTAATATGGGTTGCCAGAAATGGCTACCACATATTGCCATAGACAAAAGGGTATTACTAATTTCTCTTTTTTGGTGGAATCACTGTCTAACAGAGAGAGCAGTTTGGGATAAAGGTGGAAACTTGGGGAATCATTCAGCGCAGAACAAATCGGTTGATAAAAGGTGCAGCGCAGAGGTTGAGATTAGGATTACATATTCATCTAGAAGTCACTGATGATCTTTCATGAAGAGTAAGAGTTAAAATAGCAGTTAGACTATGGAAAAACTCAGGATAACATGGATCAGCCAGCTGTTAAGTTTTGCTGTTCCTCTCCCCTCCTTTTTGCAGCTTCCATGAAATCTGTTGCAAATTGCTGTTTAGTTTTGGAATAAACTCTCCAATATGAATGGAAAATTTTCACACATGAGATGATACTGTTGGATGGATGAAATCCCCCACAAATATGCAGGCATTTGGTATAAGCTGCGCGTACCAATCATATCAAGTTGCTTATATGGAGTTGGGCTCAGCTTTGTGTCAGAGGACCACGCAGGAATTGAAACAAGGGTTTGCTGTGTCAAATCCTGTTCGTGATCTTTCCCTGGAACTGCTGCCGTAAGTGTGTGAAAGCAGCAGGAGAAACATCTTTTTCTAACATGTGAATTTTCAACTCTGTAGTTGATTCAAGACCAGATCAAAGTGGCTTCGCTTGTTACAGATAATTAGAGAAGCTGGAGAAGGCTTAGTAACAGTAGCAGGGGCGAGAATGGTGCAGAGGTCTGCTGTGAGTGCAGAACTGGACCCAGGTGTCTACAGGACCAGTGCAGGGAGACACAGCACCGCCTTTGTCATCTCGAAGAGATGATTCAATGACATGAAGGTTGCAGCTTTACCAGGATTGTTGGTGTCACACAGCTTGGTACAGAGCACCTGATATTTCTCATCACAGTGCCTGTGTGTGCCTACAGTCATGGGGACAGGAAAAAGCTGTAAAAGCTTCTCTTGGTTTTGGGTTTTTATTCAGTGTGTTTTAACCACATTGCCTTTTTCCCACTGTGTTGTGATCCTACAGCCTCTCAAAGGCCGCTTGCTGAGCTAATTCTAAGAGACCGCTTAGAAGTTTGAGTTGGCAAAGTGATGCCTTTTAACTCATCTTATTGTCCTCCTATTCACTCAAGTTTATGACTTCTTCCAGTTGGTTTTTAACATTTATAGATTCATATTCAGTGGTTGCAATAAAATAAAATGATGCTCACATTGTGACCTATTACAGCGTTAATGATGAGTAAATAAAGTTATGACCTTACTGAATTCAGAGATGTGGCAAAATACTTTTACACAGTAAATTATGTGACTCCAAGCAGTGTTAATTGCTATTTTATGTAATTGCACAGTTAAAGGGGGCTGAGAACAATGGGAAATAGGGTGATGATTTATTTACAAGATTGAATATAAGGACTGAAGCATGAAGAACAAGAGTGAGTAAGTGCTGAACCGCGTCATAAGAACAGACTTTATATTTTCAGACAGAGTAAATCAGGCTCTAGCTATGTGACCTAGTGCAAGTCAGTGTGGTCTTGCGGTAACAAATGGTGGCAGATGGGAACATATATCATGTAGGAGTTAGAAATGAAGACTTTTTGGCTTATTTCCAAGCTCTCTGTAGGCTTAATAGTAATCAAACTCACCAAAGCTGTACACTGCTGTTTTGGACGCTCAGAAATTTCTTTTCCAAATACCCATTTACTTCTTGCATGAAATCGTATTGGTTGTGTATCCTTCAGGTTCATCAGTTTTCAAAGGAACAGAAATTCCTAATTAAGTGAAATTGAACATTCCTGGTTGTTGGTATCAATAGCAGTTTCTCTTGTTGCCATTACTGAAACTTGGTGGGACAAATCCCATGACTGGAGTGCGGCTGGCTACAGGCTGTTCAGAAGGGACAGGTGAGGAAGGAGGGGCAGAGGGGTTGCCCTCTACATCAAGAAATGGATAGAGTGTGAAGACCTGTCTCTGAAGAACAGCCACAAACAGGTCGAAAGCTTATGGGTAAGAATTAGAGACTAAGGCAACAAAGGGAACCTTGTGGTTGGTGTCTACTACTGGCTGCCTGATCAAGGGGAGCCTATCAACGAAGCCTTCTTACTCCAGCTACAAGAGGGCATCGCACTCACAGGCTTTCATCTTGCTGGGGAGACTTCAACCACCCTGACATCTGCTGGAAAAGTAGCACTGTGAGTTATAAGCAATCCAGGAGACTCCTGGAATGCATTGAGGATAACATCTTAAGCCAGGTAATACATAGACCTAGCAGAGGGAATGTGATACTGGACTCGTTGGTCAGCAATGCAAGTGAGTTAATTGGTGACGTCAAGATTGGAGGCAGCCTGGGCTGCGGTGATCAGGCACTGGTGGAGCCTGCAGTCCTGAGGGACTTCCCAGGTGAGAGTAAAGTCAGGACCCTGAATTTTAGGAAAGCAAACCTCCAGCTTTTCAAGGAGTTAGTCAGTAGGCCCCCCTGGGAAACTGCCCTCCGGGCCAAGGGAGCAGAATAGAGCTGGGCAGATCTTTAAGGACACTTTCCACAGAGCACAAGAGCTCCTCGCTCCCCAGGTGTAAGAAATCAGGAAAGGAAGGCAAGAGACTGGCATGGATGAGTCGAGACCTGCTGGTCAAATTAAAGGGCAAGAAGGAAATGTACAGGACAGGTATCCTGGGAAGAGTATAGGGATGCTGCCAGGTTGTGTAGGGATGGGGTCAGAAAGACCAAGGCGCAGCGGAAGCTGAACTTGACAAGGGATACAGAGAGTAATAAGAAGGGCTTATACAGGTATGTCAGCCAGAAAAGGAAGGTCAAAGAAAGCCTACCCCCCCCGATGAACATGACTGGCAAACTGGTAACAACGGAGGGAGGAGAAGGCTGAGGTACTCAACAATTTTTTGCCCCAATCTTCACTGGCAACTTCTTTTCCCACACATCTTGAATGGATGGACTGCAAGACGGGGAGACTGGGGGAGCAAAGTCCCTACCTACTGTAAGAGAAGATCCAGGTTCATGACCACCTGAGGAACCTGAACATACAGAAGTCTATGGGACCTGACGAGATGCATCCCAGAATCCTGAGGGAATTGCTGATGGACTTGCCAGGGCACATTCCATGATATTTGAAAAGTCATGGCAGTCAGATGAAGTCCCTGGTGACTGGAGAAAGGGAAACATTGCACCCATTTTAAAAAGGGTGGAAGGGAGGACCCTGGGAACTACTGACTTGTCAGCCTCAACTCCTGTGCCTGGGAAGATCATAGAACAGATCCTCCTAGAAGCTATGCTAAGGCACATGGAGGACAGGGAGGTGATTCGAGACAGCCAGCATGGCTTCACCAAAGGCAAGTCCTGCCTGACCAACCTAGTGCCCTTCTATGATGGAGTGACTACATCAGTGGGCAAGGGAAGAGCTACCTAAGTCATCTATCTAGACTTCTGTAAGGCCCTTGACAAGATCCCCCACAACATCCTTCTCTCTAAATTGGAGAGACATGGATTTGATAGGTGGATTGTTTGGTGGATGAGGAATTGGTAGGATGGTCGCATCCAGAGGGTAGTGGTCAGTGGCTCAATGTCCAGATGGAGATGGGTGGTGTCCCTCGGGGTGCCTGTATTGGGACCAATACTGTTTAATATCTTCATCAGTGACATAGACAGTGGGATCAAGTGCACCCTCAGCAAATTTGCAGATGACACCAAGCTGAGTCGTGTGGTTGACAGCCTGAGGGATGGGATGCCATGCAGAGGGACATGGCAAGCTCCAGAAGTGGGCCCATGTGAACCCTCATGAGGTGCAACAAGGCCAAGTGCAGGGTCCTGCACCTGGGTTGGGGCAACCCCCAATATCAATACAGGCTGGGGGATGAAGGGATTGAGAGCACTCCTGCACAGAAGGACTTGGGGATACTAGCAGATGAAAAGCTGGACATGAGCCAGCAATGTGTGCTCACAACCCAGAAGACCAACCATATCCTAGGCTGCATCAAAAGAAGCATGGCCAGCTGGTCAAGGGAGGTGATTCTGCCCCTACTCTGCCCTGGTGAGACCCTACCTGTAGTACTGCGTCCAGCTCTGGAGCCCTCAGCACAGGAAAGACATGGACCTGTTGGAGCAAGTCCAGAGGAGGGCCACAAAAATGATCAGAGGAGTGAAACAAGCCTCTCCTATGAAGAAAAGCTGAGAAAGTTGGGGTTGTTCAGCCTGGAGAAGAGAAGGCTTCGGGGAGACCTTATTCAGCCTTTCAGTACTTAAAGGGGGCTTCTAAGAAAGATGGGGACAGACTTTTTCGCAGGGCCTGTTGCAATAGGACAAGGGGCAATGGTTTTAAACTAAAAGAGGGTAGGTATAGACTAAGTATAAAGAAGAAATTTTTTACAATGAGTGTGGTGAAACACTGGAACAAGTTGCCCAGAGAGGTGGTAGATGTACCATCCCTGGAAACATTCAAGGTGAGGTTGGATGGGCCTCTGAGCAACCTGACCTAGTTGAAGATGTCCCTGCTCAATGCAGGGAGGTTGGACTAGATGACCTTTAAAGGTTCCTTCCAACCCAAAATACTCTATGACTCTGTGATTCTATGATTCTATGAATTCTGTGGTGACTATTAGTGTGTGTGTTTTTGAGTGTGTCACTGCACATATATATTTGTTTTTACTAATAGTAATTTTGTAGTAATTTGTAACAAAGAAATTCTTAAAACCCAGACCTCCACGTCCTCGTGTGTTGCAGAATCCTGAGAACCCCATGATTTTTACACACCCACACTCCAAATTCAAAGGATAAAATCATGCTGCTTCTATGTTTCTTCATGTTGCTTTCCCCTGAACATCATGTAAATCTCTCTGTAATCTAAAACAAGGGTGGTGGGGTCAGGGAAGAGTCACTCAGTCTCTACCAAGTGTAATATTGTAGTCTTGTCTCCATGTTCATCAAAACTAATGATAAAGTCAACAGTCTTCAAAACTGAAGAATCTTCAAAATTCAGAAATGAAAAAAAAAGAATAGAAGATAAGGTCTGGGAGTTATCACTTGTCTGCAGCCAGGTGAGTTTTTAGTTATTCTCCTCCTAAGGAAGAATAAACTGATCAGACTTAATTTTCTACCCTTTGGGTGGTTAGGCTGGGATCAACAACAAAAATGCTATATGAATGGATTTTCTGCATTTCTTGTACTCCCCAGTGTAAGACAAAAAGTGGAAAGACACAGATGTGTTTTCTTCACTTATTTTTTGTTTTTTTTTTTTTTTTTCTTTCTTTATTAAGAAGAGGAAGGATAGCTAGTTTATTAATTGGAGATCTCATGACCTAGATTTTTCATGTAACTTTGAGTTAATGTTATGTAAGAGATTTCTCAGTGCATATTTTCTTACCTGAATCATGAAAAGTAATTATGTGCTCCTTATCCTTACATGCTACACTCTCTAATCTCCCTTTTTTTTGTCGTGTGTTTTTTACTATAGCTTTCATGTTTACATATCTCTTACAGGAATATTTTTGATGGAATTTTCATTTCATTCAGATATTTTGACGTTTTTGCCCTAAGTTAAAATAAAACCATATATATGTACATGTACATACACATATGCATATATGTTTATGTATATAATATGTTTCTACATTAAAAAAATAAAAAAGAATAAAATGTTCTTTGCCTGTTTATTAAAGTTGTACAAAAGTTTTGGCATGACACTTCGCAAGAAAAAACAAACCTTAAAAAAGTATACCAAATATGAACATCCAAAAACTTTCCAGAAACACTCATGAAACTGAAAATGGGTTTAAACTGGAAATTCACAATTTTTGGATGACAAGAGTGCTCCCAGTTGTGGAATATCAGTATTGCAACACTCCTGGCTTACTCAAGACTGTTCAGAAATAGGGAAAAAATAAATAAATCACTTTTTAACGTCTCCCTATTCGGTCATCTGACAGCCTTCTCAAACTTTTCTACATATCTATCCTTTATAAGATATTTTGCTTTTTTGCCAGTTATGATAGCACTTGATAATAAAGGTGGCAAGTAATTTCTTTTCGCGATCTCTCTAGGCATTCTCAGTTAACTGTTCGTCTCTTTTGACGTTTAATTTAAATATATGTTCCTGTATTATGCTTGTTTTAACTTCCTCAAAATTCAGTGGTAGCTATTCATAAATCATATTATTTGACAAAAGATTATTTTGTAAGCACCTTTTCAGATTCTTGAAAACTTTCAGCTACTTCTAAGACTATGATGCACCACCTCTGAGTCTGGAAATGGGACAAAGAACTTGAACAACACCTCACATTAATACACCCTGTTAGACATAAGAAGCACTCTTCATCATATGGACTCTGCCTAAAATAAAGGAAGATCAAATCCAGAGACAAAGGCTGGTGAGGTCATAATTTAAAATATATGCAACTGATAGCATCCTCATTTGTCTTTGTTCCAAAACTGTTTAGGTAAACTGATGTCAGTGGGAAATACACTACCATTTATTACCTTTTGAAGTTTGATTTGTTGGACTCTGGGGGAAAAAAGAAAAAGAATTGCTGCTAAGTAGGAGCAGAAATAACATCCCTTGTCATAAGTCCAACCTTTTAGTTCTGTACTAACCCCATATGTGTGTTCACGTGAATGAATGTGTATTTTGACTCAATTCAGCTCTTGTTGAATCTAGTGAAGAGATGCCCATTGGCTTCTATAATTCTTACCTAGTGTTATCATTAAACCTTCCTTTTCTCTGAGCTGGTCTCATAACAAAAAATGTGAGAGCTGTCCATGCAGTTTCCAGAGGTTTTGAAACCATTAGCTATTAACAAGTAGAAGGCCTCAGAAAGAAGTAGCATAAAAAATAACCTTTACATGGTGCATAACTTTGAATTTAAACCGGTTATTGCAGCTGGTAACAGTGTTTTTCGATTTGGCTTTCAGATGAGCACAAAGTGGAAAAGAAAAAAATCTATTTCTAGTATTCACAGAGCCAAAAAAGGCTATTGATCAATAAGCGGACTGCAATGTCTGTTACTTCAAGCCCTGCAGATTTAAAAATGCCTTTATGGTTACCAGTGATGTGCAAGAAATGAACTAGATATCGCACAAAATATTATAATTTTGTTGGTGTTCAAAAGAAAAGTGTCTTGGCATGAGCGAGATGTGTGTCTAGTCTGTAGTTTAGTTCCTGGCATTCGAACATCAAGAGATCAGCTTTACAAAAGTACCTAATAGGCTGATAATTAATTATAGCTGCCTATGTGACTTCTGCTTTGCGACTGCCCTGCAGGCAATCGTTCCCCATCCTACACAGCTGCCATCTAGAACAGCACATGCTCCCTTCTGGATGGAGTGAGAACACCGTCTTCTCACCCAGGAGGACTGTCTGGCTCATTGCAATAAATCTTTACAGTACAGGCTGTATTTGACAACCTACATATCAAACCCTGATCTGAAATCCAATGAAACTACTGGGGACCTCTGATTTGTCTCCATAGCCTTTGGATCACAGTGAATATAGTTCTCACTCCTGCACTCACAGCCTCCAATGAGTCTGTGTGCAAGGAAAAGGAAGCCAAAACTCAACAATGTCTCTGTTTCTCATCATTGTCTGTAAGTACTCATTTCGAATTTGCAAAACAAGATGTTGCTTTATATATTGTTCATTAGCTCCTGTTGAAGAATTAACTGTTATTGCTAGCCTTTAAATTAGGAAAATAGATAATGTTGCTTTCCTTAGTGCCTTTAAACCTCACAGTCAGTTATATCAAATTCATGTGCTATGATATGGCCCTTCTAATAAACCTGTTCAAATGGATATAGGAGGGAAGAATGGCATGTGTTTGTGTTGGACATTGAATTTTATATTTGCAATAATTGCTTGTAAAAATCAATCTTGTTTGTAAAAGTCAATTTTCTGTTGATTATTATGTTTTCAAAGATTGTAATAACGATTTAGTTGCAAGGTAGTACAATATAACACAAACCCTTGAAAGCTGTTTCTTATGCTTGTTTAAAAGGAAAAAATAAAACAATTAATTGAAGCTTCAGGCACATCCTATCTAAAAAAGAACTCAGTCTCAGTCCAGGGAGCTCACTCGAAGCAGAGAGGCTCAGTAGAGTTCAGAGGGGCGACTGCATGAGAAACAGACTCTACGGACACTTTTGTTCCGGGGGAAATCGCTTGGACATGGTTCTTTACATGAGTTCAATTCCTCATCTATGGCACAATCTCCGTGCATCCTCAGCAAGTCCAATTATTCAGACAAATTCAGGAAACCTGTTCTCATGGTTTTCATGGGAGCCATGGTCTCTGTCCACCTTTCCTTGTGGACAGGTATGAAAAGGTTCAATCACCTGCATAAATGTCAGTCTTAAGCTCCAAAATGCCTCCAGTCTTGCTTGTGCCATTAAAAAAAGTAAATTAATGTTGTTTCTGGGACTTCAGAAAGGAGACTGTAACAGCAATACAAAGCTCATGGCGAAGTCTAGCCTACGTTGCAGAAAAGTGCAAACAAACTGAAAGGCAGAAAAAGGGCTTTATTTCAGGGATCACTGGACTGTTCGAGTGACCTAGAGGTATTTTTTATTTTTTTCTAAATTTGGTACTGCTTGTACTTTACGTGACCACCAGTCTTTCCTCATGAAGCGTTGGATTTTGTAAAGTTCCTGCTTCTGAAATTAATCTGCTGCATGTACCTTGTTGGAGCTCTGCTGAGCTGTCACCTGCATGTTCCATTTCTCTTTCCATTATGAAAGTCACAGAAGTTACTTGTACTAATTTGCTGATTGCTAGCTTTCCTTTTTTCCCTGGATTTTCAGAGTATGAAAAAAAGTAAAATTTGTAACTAAAATAAATGCTGCAAATTATTGTGCTACTGTATTAGTAAGTAGTAAGTACTTAAGAATACCTCAGTAGAGAGTAGGTAATATGTAGGTTGAGATATCCTGAATTAGTAGAATATACTGCCCTATTTGATAAACTTACTGTAGTCAGTTAAAGAGCCATTTGAAGTCACTGACTGACTATAGGCAATAAAAAAATAAGGGAAAAAATTGTCTTAATGGAGCCTTAACATCTCTTTCTTTTTCTGCATATTAATTGGAGACTGATATTAATACCAATATAGACTGCCTTTCTCAGTAGAGCTCTTTGGTATTTTTCATTTCCTGATAGCTGCAGGCTACAGTTGGTGTGTGCAGTTTCACAGTAATGTGGCAGCAAAATCATTAATATGACTCATTTGGTATTAACCAGAGCAGGAAAACAAACAAAGAAACAAACAACAAAACAAACACGTGGATCTACATGGAGATTTTTAGGATTATCCCGGTAGAATTCTTAATACTGTCGTGTCAAGGCACCAATGTCATCCATTTTAAGTAAAGCACACACAATCTTGAAGTGGATAATATTGTTCTGAGGCTTCGATGTGGAAATTTAAAGTAAGTGAGTAATATTGTTCTGCTAAGGCTATGATGATTCAGCACTCGCTTCAGCAAACCAGTGCTTGAGTGTCACTCTGAGGTTCTCTTAATATCATTCTGTCATTATAAATAAGACCTCAGTCTTTTAATTTTGTGAGTCTTGAGTGGATTCTCAGCTGCCATGGAATCAGCTCTGCTTACCGGGTTCAGTGGAAACACACCACCGAGGGTCTGGTCCAAAATATATTGTAAAAAACAGTTAATGTCATTGTGATTTCAAACTGTCACCTCAAACCTTTAAGCCCTGACACTATTTCTAGCCATTTGTTACTAGTCACACAACATGACTGACATGAAGACTTGAGATGAAAGGGGGAGGAGTGAAAGATTGGTACTGGACATCTTGCTGAGAATGCTGATTTATGAAAATATATAAAAATAACTGGTTTGTCTTAATTGTTGTTTCTTTTTTCACTGCAGTGTTTGAATAATCATCATTTGTACAGTGCATCAAGTACGTGCTTTAGAACTACCAAGGGTGGCAGACGGATGTGCAGGATACCAACGGTGAGACTATTGGTCAAGCAAACCACCCAAAAATGGTTGCACACTGTCTCTATCTCAGGTGATATTCACTCTAGGTGAAACTCAGGCATTGTGCAAAAAGGCAGCGTGCAAGTCTTCCCAAGACTTCCAGACGTTACAAGACTGTGCAAAGACTGTGGTTGGACTTGATGATCTTAGAGATCTTTTCCAACCTTAATGATTCTATGATTCTATGATTCTAAAAAGATCAATGACATGAGGATCAAAGCGGGGCATGCTCAGCTTCTCCACGCCTGAGGAAGCCATCAGGCATGGCCACATCTAGAAACAAGTCCCAGGGGAGGCTGTTGGGACATCAAGTGGAAGGAGTGGGCAGGGTGTTTAAAATAAACAAAAGGAGATTGTTTATTCACACAATATGTAGTAATACAGTAAAACAACTTGCTCCTGGCTGTTGTGCAGCTTGGATGCTCATGTGGGTTGTATGTGTTAAAAACACAGGCAGGCAGGTTTATGGAAGAAAAATCCATTGAGGGCCGTGGAAGGACACAAGCCAGAATTTAAAGGAGGTTGCAAGCTTATTCTGCACAATTACACTTACACTGCTTCCCCCTCTCTCGTGCTGTCCTTAGACACCCAGTGGAGGCATGACCAGAGAGAAGATAGTTGTCTTTGGTCTGTCATAGTTCTGACATTTTTATGGCAGCGAAGCAGCTCTAAACGTGTTCTTGCATTGGTGCAGTACAGATGTTCCTCGCTGTCTCCCAATTTCTAATGGTCATTTAGGATTTACTTAGACATCTGAATTTTGCACCATTCTAGTTTGCTCAACACTGATGAGTTTTTACAACCCATCAAGCATCATAGGTGCTACCAAAAAATATCTGCTTCAAAATGTTTATTTCTCATGTGTAAAAACAGTTATCAAACAAAAAATCTCATAGGAGAAATGGAAGTTTGTTATAAAGCAGAGTTCATTACATTCACAATATCTCAAAAGCATTCTTGCAATTGAGACTTGATTAGCTTTTCAGCCTGGATTTTTTTGAGGCCACACAAATTTCTGGAGGAACCAGAAAATAGGGATTAATAGATTATGATTAATACCTACTTCTATAAACCTCTCGGCATCATATGATGGAGGAGAACTACCATGAAAAAAAAATAGTAAGAAAGGTTCATCTACTAAGCTGCTAGGCTAAAAGTTTAGCTACCTTAATAGAATAGGTTTGGGCTTTTGTTTGCAATGATGAAGAAACCTCTAAGTAAATGCTGATGTTTCATCATTGAAAATAACTGAAAATGTTATCACAATATTTTGAAATGCTTTCCAACCTTAATGGGGAATTAATGTATTTACAGCACACACTGAAATTACGTTTCAAACACAAAAGCTGCAACTAACTCAAGCTAAATTCCCAAGGTACTGAATGGTAATTTTGTCCAGTTGGAAAATGCTATTAGACGAAATTAAGTGATTTTCAGTGACCTTAAAGACAAGCATGTTTTTCATATTCTTAAAGACAGAAGTAAACTTTTTGCAATAAAATTGCAAATAAAGTATTAACTTCATAATGTAGTTCCTTTAGGTTAAACTTGATTAACTATAGACATTGGAGCACAATAGCAGTCTCATTAGAGGTGTGAAAGAACACATGTATAAGGAGTGAAACATCTGTGAGTCCATCCGCAGTTTATGTACTATAATATAAAATCCACTTGATTGATAAATGTAAATGTTATGTAGGCATATATAGATGAGAATTTAGCTATATGGAACTAAAGATTTAATACAAAAAGTCTTACCTGATAAGGTAATGAAGTGTTTACTAAAGAGATAGAGGTACATAACTTTCCAAAAACTGGAATACAGTTTAGATAAAGAAACATACCTATCTTTCATAGAAATTCTCTGAACAAAAGTCTGCCAGAAACTATTTAAGGATATTTAATAAAAGACTCAGCTTCCAGTCACATCAGAAGCGTTACAGGAATATCAATGTGACTGTTACTGAATATAATCTGTGTAAATTCAGATGCACAACTGTATATCCAAATACAAAGGTTTAATACATTTAAATAAGTTAGAGGAAGAATAAAGATGCTTTTTTCCAAACATTCACAACTTTTAGTTTAGAATTTTAGAAAAATTATATTTGGACTATTCCTAGTCAGAATAATATAGTATTAATTAAAGTAAGTTACCTGACAGACTGTGTGGTTTAAAGTATATTTAACACCTTACATGGCATTAAGTCACATAAAACTGACGACCATATATTTCACGGTTATACTAAAACATGCACCCAAACAGATGGCACTTTGGTGGTTGTCAACTTCTAAAACTTTTGTTAGGCAACTGTCTGTGTTTCCCAAGACCAAAAATAACATTTAAAAACATGGTCATAAGTGACCTGCTGAGGATCACAGTCAGACCTGTGGAAGTGGAGCAGGACCCAGGAACCACGCCCAGTGATAACCCATGGATCTTTCTTTAAATTCATTTAATAAAAGAAAACTGGATTAAGACTCTCACTTCATTGCAAAGATGTTAAAAAAAAAGTCTAGCTTTTAAAGCTTTTTTAAAAATTTTAATTTATTTTATAACAGCCACTGGAATTTGTTTTTTTAAAAAACATTAATTCAATAATCTAAACTGTACTTTGTGATTTTCATACCTTTCTACCAAGAAGCAGTAGTATACAAAGGAACTGTTTAATTTAATTAGAATACCACCTCCTCTTGTTTTTTGCTTCAATTAATACACTTAATTGCTCCATGTCAGCTAGAAAAAAGTGTGGGGCATCATTTAAATAATTCCTTAAACTTGTCTTTTCATTTGCATAACAGTGAAGCAATCAAATCTGTAGTGTGGGTATCATGTCTGCATGCTAGTCAGACACCTAGTCAGAAAATCGGGGTACTATTTTTATTCTGAATGTTTGAGTACAGCTAAAGTACCCTTAAATTGAAAATGCATATATACCATACTGGTATATTCCCTTAAGCCTTCTTTTTTCATCCTTATATATTATTTTTTTTCTCCTCGGTGAAACACCATCTTGCCAGCTGAGCTGACGAAGGCCTCACACAGAGATGACTAGCATCCAAAAATTGTCGGGCCAGACTGAGGAGAACACAGGAGTGGTCAGTAAACAGGAACGGGTTTTTCTGTGGCTGATCTTCTCATCTGTTACAAGAGCAAATTCACAACTGCAGAAAGTAGCAAAGTCTCTCTACCAGAACGGTACCGTTTACCAGAATGGCCTTGGCAGAAAATTACATATTTCACTTGGTAGTATTCCATAAAAGCTTCTGGCAACAGGACTTTGATTATGGTTAATAAGCAGTGGCTGCCATGGCAGTGCTTAAGCTCTGCTGCTTGCTTTACAGTGCTGCAGAGACAGGGTTCTTTTTCTTTCTCCTTGCTCTTTTGTAGTCTGGTTAAATGATGGATGACTGGGATCAAAAGTGCTCATAAGTTTAGAAGTTCTGAGTAGGGGCATCGTAGAAATAGACTGAAAGGCCAGAGGCAGCTTTTTCTCTGGATTCATTTTCTCTTCAAAACTTCAGCAATAATTCCCAACACTTTCCTTTGATACAATTCCCTCTGCAGATATCAAAGCACTTTCCAAAAGGACTTAATGTCACTTTTCCCACTTCACACATGTGTAGCCAGTATCAGACTTAAAAGTGAAAGAATGAGATGGACGGTTTGCAGCCATGTCTGCGATAACGGTTGTGAAGACTGTTTATCCCGTGTAACATAGCTGTTTATTTCTCACTGCCTGTCCCTGGGCCTGGCTTACAACACGTGGATCCATGATAAACAAAAATGTCTGCAAGTTGAACAGGTCAAATCTGGTGTCTGAAAGATGGTAGCACAGTTTTCTTTTTCTTCCTCCTGACCTCCAGCTGGAATAGGTATTTTATTTCAAGATCTGAGGCAGCACTGTAACAGGTTTATCTCCAGATGTTTCATCAAAAACCCCTTTCCCATTGTTATTGATGATGCGTTAGTAGACTTTAAGGATTTCCTTAATCACATCTAGCTGCTCTTTTGCCACAGGCAAGCTACCTTTAACAACGTGATTGGGGATCTTAGAGTTTTTTCTTTAGACTATAGAACCAGACAGCACACACAGACTTTGCCAGGAGAGATTTCTTGTTAGGGCTCAGCATTGCTCGGCATTTGTTATGCCATTATGCTAGTGGATATGGTGTCTCCAGCACCTAAACAGAGTTGTTATCAGCTCCAGCAGATGGTGGTCTTCATGGTCCAGAGCCCAAGGCTTGAAGACGTGAATGAGAACTGGGATCCCAGCAGACAGTGGCACAGCAAAACTCAGTGAAGTCCTGGTTTCCTCATTTACTCCAGACCTGACTTTTGCAGACAGTCATGGGAAAAATATACAAGAAGATTTCATCATTTATTAGATCTTAATTAGCCACTTTGATACTAGTTCTGTCAATGGCAAGGGCTGGAAGGCTAACAGGCTGACTGGGAACAGGCTGAAAACAATTTCTCACTTCTGGTCACTGAAAGAAAGACAGCAGCCTTTGGATGCTTCAATAGAGAACTTTTGGAGTTCTTTTACCGAATGCACAATAATTTCCTAACCATCAGCAGAAGCAAAACCGAGCAACAGGTGATGGTTTCAGTTTGGATCTCAATTTCCTAAGGCAGATATCACCCTGGTAATGGACCACCTGCTTTTTTGCTTCAGCCTTCTAAGGCCAAGGCCAGCATTGCTGTGAACAGAGAAAGTGGAAGTCAACAGCCTCAGTGACTCCATTTCTAACAATTAATTCCTCAGCCAGACATCCACATCCTATTACTTGACTTTCCATGCCACCATGAATGAAGAGGATGAGGCTGCACAGTTAACTGGACAGTTCAGCTTGCGGAGGGTCAGACCTATCTGGCTGACAGTAGCTTCAAATTTGTCAGTCCAATAGTTAAATTTGTCAGTCCAGTAGTCCTCTACTACATAAGAGTACTGCTGCTACTCACGTTTTCGCTAAATTTGCTTATCTGTGAATATCATGTGATTGGTCCTGCAATGAAGCCACAGCTAACCCTCAGAGATCACTTTGCCTAAGAGGGGAACACTTAGGGAAAGATGCATAATACAGTGCTAATCATAGCTACAAGGAAGATACTCAGGGGTTTCCATAAAGGGCATGGTTTTTTGTTCTTGAAGCACTTTTCCTTTTTCTCAGACTTAAAAGAAGGGCAAGAAGCAGTAATTCTCTCCTGGACTTCAGCATTTCAGTAGACATTCTGCCACTCCCAGAGGCTGTATCTGCTTGGAGCTGTTTCAGAGATTTGCTAACTTCCTGATGTCTGGACAAAAAGACATGCGTTTTCTGTTCTGTCTCACAGATGACACATCGCAGACAGTGGCCGAACATATCTACAAAAAAAAAAAAAACAATAAAGAAAAAGGAAAAGAAACATTGCCTTACTGCTACAAACCTGCCTCCTTCAAGGCAGAGGTGTGCTCCCGTCAAACCAAAGAGGGAGAGGAGGCTGGTCCCATGACATTAAGACAATGCACAGATGTGATGTTGTGATAACAAAGGTATGGATCTCATTAGCCCTAACTTTGCATCCAACACCCTTTATGTCCTGAAAGAGTAACTGAGGTAGTCAACGCAAGGCTTCTTTTGCTTTAAGATTATTAATTTCCTTTTGTTTGCTAGGTCACTAGGAAGGTAAATATGACTGCTAAAGTGAATGTGTTTGATTTCCTGATTATTTGAATCCATTGGTGGTTGTGCTAAAAAGGCTGGTTTCAAATTCTTATGAGGCAGTCGAATTATCTTCTATATCTGACCAATGCTACTCTGTGCTGTTACTGTCAACCTGTGCTGCTTAGAGGTCATCTGTCATTATCTGTCTACCCTTTGGGGTACACAGGCAGCCTGTGACAGCCTATCAGAGCTTGATGAACCAGCCAATACTTGAGTTATTTCGTCTACTTCTTTTCCAGACGTGAGAGGACATGCTGTTTCTAAATTAGACTCATTCATTTGCTATGAAACACTGCTGGACCAAGACCTCTACTTCATTCTTTTCTGACACTTATATTACCAGCTGAATAGTTGAGCAGGTATGAGCGCACAGGGAAGAGGTCATGCCAGTCAAAAAACAGCAAACTCAGAGGGACCAATTGACTCCTAAAAATTGTGTGGCACTTCTGGACTTCTTCTTCAAACACTGTGGGTCAAACACTTCTAATTTTAATAGCTGTAATAATTTTCAACTCTGAAATGCAAAAAGTGGAAATGCAAAAAGGATCAACAATTAATATCAGTTTGTATATTCTTGCTGCTTAGAAGAAACTATTTTCTGTCTGAGAAAAGTCCAAAGGAGCCTGTAACTGCAGGGGCTGGCAGGCTGGTAAAAAATGAGAGAACAAGACTAAAAGAAGTTGTTGTTGAATTTGAAAACACTCTTTTTGAAAGCGTTTGAGTAGGTAAAATCAAGTATAGGACCAACACAGGGCCAAGAAGGAGACAAATCACAATGGCTATTACACGGTATTGAGCTGAAATGTGAACTCCTGAGATGATTTGCAACGGCAAAAGTTCATCAAGTTTCATTCATGGCTGTGAGCTAGACAAAGGAATACACAGTACCAGTTGCAAGCTCTACTGAGGTTGCGTGCAGAAAGGTCACGGAAGCCACCAGCTTCTTTGAAACTTTTAGGAGTGAATCCTAATTAGGGAGGCAAATGCTAGACACCTCTTCTTTCCAAGTTGGAGCCCATATATGCACACAATAATATGTGGATTAAGACAGTTTCCAAATTAGGATGTGGTTAAAAGAGCCGATATTGGTTTATCAAGATATACTGTATTACATAGTGTTTTTTAAGCTCTGTAGTAATCCTTTCTTTCCTTCTGATTTTAACTCCATACCACATCTAGCCTTCCATGGTAAAGCTGTAGCAACCAGTGGGGAACTGAAATGGAGGAGCACCAGCTTTTGAAATGAAGTACTGGGATGTCACCGTATTTGTGTAGAGTGTGATACACGTAGCAGTCACAGCCTTTTTATAAGCCGTTATCTCTGAGAAGTCAATGTAGGCTGAAAAACTCTGAGAAACAAGGTGGGATAAAGAAAAAGGAATTTGTTTTTTTGGATAGGGCTTCACAGCTGTACCTCCATTTCTTCATGTTAAAACTTGTACTATTTCATTCTCTGCTTTGCAGTGAAGAAACTCCCTATAATGGCTTTCCACTCTTCACAGGAACGAAACGGTTTGTGGCCCAGTAATGCTGAACTGATTCGGCTGCACCAGAGCCTCTCACGATAGAGGATGAGGTAGTGATGTTGAAAACGGGCTTTGGCCAAATTGAAAACTAACAAATCAAACTTCCTTTCTTTATCTCAATAATGCACTGCTGCCAGAATCCCACTTAAATGGGCCTATTTTTGGACTATTTTCTCAGGCACAGTTAACAGCATGAGCAAATCTGTGCTATTTGTAATAACATCTCATAATCCAATTTACTACATGTTAGGATGATATCAGCACAGTTCTGGTTTTCTGAATGATATTTACAAGTCTTAGGAGGTGCTTTTGGGGTGTCTGAATTTCTGATTTTGCTTTGATTTTTAACTAAAAAAAAAAAGCAGCTTAAACAAATGATTTATTTGTTTAAATGCATCTATCAAGGATAATTTGTTGTAAGTTAACCAGGAGAAGACTGGTGGAATAAGTCTAGCTGTGATGAGTAGGGTATTCAGTGGAAAAAAAGAACAATAAGGAAATTCTGTTAGAACTGTAATTTCATTGTTTCATGTGCATTGAATTTATAGCAGCGTGAGCATTTTCTACTCCACAAGGACAACTGCCAAACAAAAAAATAAAGAAACAGAGATGCCACCAGGATTTAGAAAATATCTACTTGCACTCTTCCAAACTACTTACACTTGCTCCTAAACATGTATGCACATTATGACCCTGTACAGTGAATCTTAGCATAGATATAAATCTTGACACCTCTGGCTAGGAGATATTTTGCCCTCAGTTTCTTAGTTACCCTTGAAGAACGAGAAGGATCTGCTAGTCCTTTGAGATGTTCAGTCTTGCTCAAGAAGTAAGGAGCAACTATGGGGTTTTTGTATGCAAATCCAGGGTTCTTTGGAAAAGCAGGACTAATTTTAATTACTTGGAAACTCTGCCAGGAGAAACATCTGATCTTCCACCATCTGCAGTCTTGTCACAGCAGTGGTCAGGGTCAGGGGTCGCATCAGTCACTCTGGCTCCTCTGTGAAGACCAAAGGAATACCCAGGGTAGCATGGGGTATGTATAAAACAGCACTTGCTGTTGTGCTTCAAAAGATGACATAACAGTCTCACAAACGGTGCAGACCATCAGAGTGGGCCATGAGCAGCCACATGGAGAAAATGAAGCAATTATAGAGCTAATAAAGGCAAACCCATTTAGGCACTAAGTTCTCATTATTCTAGTCTTAGTCTCTCAGAAGGTTGATTAATGTCTCTTTTATCAAAGAACATGGAAGTAATATAGGAACATAGATCCTGCCAAGATGCCCATGAGCAAATGTGTAGATGAGCAAATCACTAATAATTTCAGAAACTGATGGTTACGGATGATTTCACAGGCACATCTTGAAAAATCATAATGCATAAACTCTGGCTACATCAAACAGATTGGGCGGCCAAGCCACATGTGGCTAGAGAAGGCTTTACAGCAAATGTGACATTCAGCTGTGGCTCAATGCAAAAATCACTTTAATGTTTCTGCATCATAAATGGAAGTAATTGGATGGTGCATTTATAGACACTTCTTTGTCTGGTTTTGTAAAGAAGATGGTTTGATGGCTGAGCACCTCAGGTAGTCTCGAAGCCAGCAAGATTAGTCTTGCTTCAGAACTCTTCAGTCTCACTGCTAAAGAAGTCAGTAATGCATAAGCCATTCATATAGACTGAACAATGAAAAACTAAGAATAGGTATATGAGAAGACCATGCTGCTATTACAGCAGCTTGGGAAAAATATTAATTTATTGTGGTTTATTTATAATAAAAAAAAAGGATCGAGGCTGACTTTGGGCAGGATAGGAGCTACCATACTCAGTGTACGCACATTTGCAAACACAGTGTCTCTCATTCTGATTCAGATTTTCACTTGAACTGTAATGTAAGCAAGCAATGTTGTGATAGTACCGAAGAATAGTGTGTACAGAAATGCTGAGGTTTCCCAAAAGATATTGTTCAAAGGACTTGGAATACAATGTAATTTCTTTTTTCAAATGATAGTAATATTTGCTAAGGCCACTGAGGTTATATCTTTACTTCTATGCTAACCATGCCTGGGGAAGTTTCCGGCCATGGAGGCTATCTGGCATTGAACAGGTTGTGTCTATGCTAGTAAACTTTCTTAACCTCCAAAAGAGAGTAACTATATACAAACCATTTTGTGCAAATTGTCTCTTGTGAGCATTCATGCTGGAACGATTTCTAGGAATTGTTTTAAAGACTGCTAGTGGGCATGGGACAAAATTATACCAGAGAAGACTTTATGAATATACACAGTTGTGTTTCTGCTCCTTGGAAGCTTCTCTGTGTTATTTTTCTAGTCTAGAGATAACCTTATCATGCTATGGCACTGTGTCTGTGTTACGTTATGGTGGAATAAATGAAGAGAGATTGAGGAACAGAAGAGGGGAACAGACTGAAGGCTGAAGAAGACAGTCAAATTGTGGAAATAGTATCATGTATTTTTTGAGGGAGGGTTGTGATTTCTTTCTCCTGAATTGAGTTCTACTACTCTGGGAAAACAGCTGAGATGTATGTAAACATTTCATGTCCAGATGTCTGAAGACTCGTGTATTAATAGCAGCTTTTCCAGAGTTGTAGAAATGTTTGATATCAAATTTTGGGAGCTCAGATATAAATAATGGGCATACATCCAATTGTATGCCCTGTGTGCCTTTTGATAATCACTTTCAAAATATTTCAAGAAATTGCCCAGAATCACTCTTCAGATTATTGAATTTTTCCTTTATATTTGTAGAATAAAAAGAAGACAGGAGAAACCTAGCCCTACCCCTAAACACTAGCATAACTATAAAGATAACCCTTGCCCTAAATCCAAACCTGAACCTTGACAGTAATCGTAACCTGAACCCTAAACCCCAGCCCTAATCCTAACCCTAACTGAAAAACAGTAAAACTTAGCCCTAAACCACTAAACCTAACCCTACTTTTTAAGTCTAAACCTTTAACCTAACCCTAATCCTAGCCCTAACTATAACCCTTACTCTTATTCTAAATCTTAACCAAAAACCCTAAGCCTAAGCCTGCCTTTAATCCTAAAACCTAGCCCTAACCATAAATCTAAACGCTTAACTAAGCATGAAAACTAAACCCTAACCCTAACCTTAAGTTCTAGCCCTAACCCTCTTCACCTCTCTATGTAAAACTTTTTTGTTTACAAAGGAATATCTGATTTCTTTTTTCACCAGTTCAGTTACAGCAGCTCCTCCTGTTTAATGGAAAAATATTTTGTCCTGAACATTGTAAACTATGCAGGATATTGCAACTTATTGATAATTAACGTTGACTTCAAAGACCAGATTTTCTAATATTTTAACTGTGCAGCTTCCCACAAAGAATGTTGCAGGTGCTGAGTAATAAGCCAGAGGAGATGAGTCCACACTGAATATATTTTACTAATGTGTCAGGCATAACATTAGGATACTAAGAAGACTTCATAATTTTCACACAAACATACAAGTAGTTTTACAGCAGAGATAACATCAAATAATGACATTTTATTTACAAAGCTTGAAAATATCGTTTTTTAAGTCAGGGCAATATCTTGAGCTAAAAACAAGCTTTCCGTGTCTCTCATAGAGCAATAAATCTGCCTACTGAGAAAAGCAATGGCTAAACCCCCAACCATGTCACATACGTGCATAACTTCATTCACTACAAGATTTCTATTGTGGTTTCAGGGACTGTAGAAATGTAAAATTAGGTGGTTTTTGTAGAATGCTCTCAGTGGAGGCCATGGTAAAATGTGATTAGCCCTACCACATCAAAGTTTTGAAACCTGCAGCTGACTTCCTTTAAGACCTGACTACGCTCCACACGATGGTTAGGACAATCTTATAAGAAACTTTCAGTGCTGTCCTTGTGTGCTCTAGACTAAGCACAATCTTGTTCAAATACTGTTAAGGATGTAGAAGTTGGAGATTACTGGGTAGGTTCTTAGGTCATTACCGAACATCAGCCTAGATGACCTCATTAGCAAATTCTTTGGTATTTTTATGGTGTTCAGCTTAATTGATAAAACAGACTATAAGAAAAGAACAGCACATGTTATTTAGTATCTATCTGACAATCCAAAGTGAAGGATAAGGCCATTCCAGTCTCTTAAACACCTAAAATGTCTAAATTCTATTCTTTTTTTTTTAACTATTGGTTGTGAACACAGTACAGGCATAAACATTGATGTAAATGGCATGAATATTTGTTGTAAAAGCTTAAGAAGTGGTTACACATATGTAAAGAAACAAAAGTGTACCTGTTGCTTTTGCTTGTTGACCAGTGAAAGACACTGATGAACATCAAGCCCACATTTTCTCTTATCTGATAAGGCTTAGTATTTTGTGGACTGAAACCCTTATGGTTCTGTTGACTGAAAAGTAGATGTCTATTTTAGAAAGTAGTAACATACAACATGAAAATTAAAGCAAGGGCTTTCTTTACAGTTGCCCAGTTGCAGTTTTTAAATGTTTCCTCAATTCAAGAAGACTGACTGTTAACTCTCCAGATGATTTATTCTGGATTGTTATAGTACTTCAGGTTATGCAATTGCTGAAGCCATTTGCTGTATCTAGATTTAGGGAGTTAGTTCAGTGTCTTTTAAATTCTCTATAAGGTACATATTATTTTTCAGCTGTGTTCTTGACAAAGGAAGTATTAGCTTTTGCAAAAGCAATAATAGGATCTGGACTCCTGATAGTCTAGAGTGGTTGCGGCTGGAAGGGATGTCTGGAGGTCATCTAGTCCAACCCCCCTGCTCAAGCAGGGACACCTAGAACCAGTTGCCCAGGACCATCTCCAGATGGCTTTTGAATATCTCCAACAATGGAGACTCCACAACCTCTCTGAGCAATCTGTTCCAGTGCTTGGTCACTCTCACAGTGAAAAGGTGTTTCCTGATGGTCAGAGGGAGCCTCCTGTGTTTCAGTTTTTGCCCATTGCCCCTTGCCCTGTCACTGGGCACCACTGAAAAGAGCCATCTTCTTTGCACCCGCCCTTCAGTAATTCAATCCCAGACTAACAAGGACTTCTTCCCAGGTCCCAGGTTGTTCCTGACAGAGCTGCTCTGTGGAGCTCCATGGAGGTAACGAAGCTGCAAAGTGTGCCACATGTCCCTGCTCTGGAGAACATCCATTGTTAACTGATTTCCCAGCTAGCTGAAAGACATTGTGATTTCCAGTAAAATAATTAGGGGAAATATGCACCACCTGCCAGAATACTCAATTAGTGTAGACCCAAAATTGCCCTTCAAATTTACTCAAATATCATAAATAATTGACAAATGTACCTGAGAATTTTGATGGATAAAACGTTATTTTAGCTATTCCTGCATGCTCATGAAAGCAGAAAATCTAACATT
The DNA here is from genome assembly GCF_964195595.1 of Calonectris borealis. Taxonomy (NCBI): domain Eukaryota; kingdom Metazoa; phylum Chordata; class Aves; order Procellariiformes; family Procellariidae; genus Calonectris; species Calonectris borealis. Next base: position 9,089,898 of record NC_134352.1, read on the forward strand.
TGAACACTTTTTAACTTTTTTTTGAGTAAATAATTTCTTAAGCTGTAATGATTGCTGACGATGTTTGTTTAACTGTTGATAGGACAAGGGAAAGGTAAATAAATTGGACTTTTTCTTCTGTCCCTGTCTATTCTCTTGTTCCTGTGCAGTAAGTGTGAAGTTTGTTCCACCTTTAGGTGTCTTGATTGGAAGGAGTAATAGGACAATAATGTAACAATCCTTACCTCACAACGTTTGCAGCTTCCCAGCTGTGTGCAAAATCTCTAGTAAGTAAAAGTCTTGAGATGGTATAAACCAACCAGTGCACACTGAACTATGGCATTTGCTTTTATAGTCAAACTCTTTATATTCTTATAATGTAAGTAAAAGAGTTATTATCATGGCATAAAGCATGAAAGCAACACCAGTTACATTCCTGTTTTTTTTGTAACATGCAAGTTTTTTAATGCAGGTAGGAACGTTTTGGATTTTTTTTTTCCTAACCCCTTCTTTTAATAAAATGAAGAAAATTTGCCACAATGTATTTCCTTGACAGCAGTGATGTCTATAATTTTCCTTCTTATTTGTTCTGTAACTCAATAATAAAAGTCACATTTACAACAGAATGATTTCTGCTATGATCTACAATTACCAAAAAGGGAGCAAGTTTTTTTATGTTGAGGGACATTTAAAAAGAAGAAAAATAAAATACAGAGGATGAAGGAGAACAAATCTATTAACAGCAAAATATATTAAGAACGCTTGAAACCTGAACAAAAACCCAGACAGAGGAAGTGATAGTGGGGATGGAAGAACAGCTTAGAAGGGCCCTCTGGCAGAAAATGGGTTGTCTGCCAGTGAGATGGAATTTGAAAGGACAACATTTTCTTTATTGTTCAGCAGTTGATCACTATGTGGGGTAGCTGTGATAGTGTACATCCTCTCAGAGCATTGACAGCTTCCTCTCTTACATGGTTATTCAGTCTTTTCCGCTATCAAACAGTGGCAGTGAGACAGGTTTAAACAAGCACAAATTAAATGTGTATCAGAATACTCTTATATCCTCAAAACTTGCAAGCCATATGTAACCCAACAAATGGATGCAACAACCAGAGAGAGAGCCTTTCTCACACCTTTTTTTCAATAGAAAACTTTGTTTTCATTGTTCATATTTGGATTTTGGCCCTTGCTTAATTTGGGGCCATACCAAAATCTTGCAATGAGTGTAGGATTATTGTGGGTTCTCAGATGGGCATACATTCATCTGCACAAATTTAGTTTAGACTAATAAGCAAGCAAAAGGGACACACATGGTCTAAAATGAAGGTTCTGGGAAATAATTTTTAAGATCAAGAACAAATACTTCCTTTCTTTAAATAAGAAAATAATGTGGACGTAACTAAAAAAAAAAAAATTAAAAAAACCCCATGGCCTGGCTGAGAAAAAATGGTTTTGTAGTTCCTTGTTTGATACATAAAAATAATCCAAAAGGCAAAATTGCTAGAAAGTAGGGCCACACTTAAAAAGACTGACAATTCATAGAGGAAGAAATGGAAATAGAGAAATGCAAGCAATGATTTTAAAATATCATTTTAAATAACGTACTGCACATGATTGAACATGTGGGATATTGATTTGTTTTGTATGCATGACCATAAAACTAGCAGTTTGTGTATTTTAAAATATCCTAAGCATTTTTTTATACTTTTCTTTTGTCTTTAAATTATCTTTCTTTTTAAGCAAAAAGATGATGGCACACCCATTTTTTTTTCTGAAGAAACCTAGCATTCAGGGATACTTGCCTAAGAAGGATAATTAAAAATATTAATAAGTTTTACATTTTCCATGTCATGCTTTTTGGGACTCCTATAACATTGAAGATTATGTATGAGTTTAGACATCTCTCAGTGGAAAATTATATCCTGGAGCTGCAAATTCTTTAGACATTGCTGGTTTGCTTTTTCTTTTCTTCATATGAACAAACCATGCATTGCTAAACTCCTTTAATTTAAGTCAAAATTAGGCAATACAGCCTAAAACTGTACAACTAGCCCATTAACATAAGAAGTGTGTGCAGAATTATATGGTATTTGAATATATGACTCTGTATTGTGTTGAATTAATGCTGAGAATATTTTGCTTCATATTGTTGACTGTCGCTGACTGGTGCCAAGAACAAGAGACAGCTCACAGAGATGGACTGAGGCAAAGTAGTAGCATGCACCAATGGCTGGTTAGGCCATGCTTACCAGCATGGAAGATCCTCACTTCTGTTAGCATTGTTTCATCCTTTTCAGTGAGTCTGAGAAGTAATTTGAAGTTGTTTCCTCAAAGGAACTGACTTTATCCTGGAATGAAGAAACCCCAAACTTAATGGGTCTTCAGCTCAGGCATTGTTTATTATTATGTTAATTGAAAGCTCCTTCTAGTCATTAAGTGAAATGTTCCATTTATAATAGGACTATTAATTTAAAGAGAATAAATTTCACAGAAAATGTATCTGGAAATAATGTTTTGTGTACAACAGCAAACTATTTTCAGTAGCCAGTCTTTAGTTACTCCTCCAATTCCTCCAGCTCTTTTTTTCCAGTCCTCGAGAAGAATGACATCTACCAAGTGCTTTTCTCTTTGAATCAAGTCTCTGTCAGTGCTGAGGTAACAGGATTAATGCTGGGCAGAATTATAGTTCCTATTAAATTCTGTTCCTTTCCTTCCCCTCCCCTGCCCTCCCCCCATTCCACATCTTGCTCCCTCCAAGCACTTTGCTGTATATCCAAGAGTATTTTGTGTACTGCAGGGTTCTTGAGGTAATGACAGTCTTATGTGTCTTTGAACTTGAGCATTATATCCTTATAGCATTGGCAAAGTAACAGAAAATCTTTGCTTCTAGATACTAGTTAGTTTTAATGGACCTAGTATCTGTTAAGAGGGTAAAATAACATGAAAATAAAGTCTTTCTCTGTAGAAAATAGTTCCCTAAGTGCTTTTGCACTTTTCCTTTTTGATTCTCAATATTTTCTTTCTTATTCCTTTCTTCCCTTACCTGTGTTAACACTTCCTGGTATACAGACTTTTGGTTTGATGGCAATGTAAAATTTTATGAAATAATGAGGGGAGCTGAGCTGCTGTTGTCAAGTAACTTAACAATTTAATTGGAGGACTCTTTCAGAGTAGCAGTATAAAAGGAGTTCAAGTAAAATCTACTTTATATCATCAGTGTTGCTTCAATTCACTGGCTTGTTCTTGGCTTTAGAACAGAGTTGGACCAGTAATCTATGAGTGTGATAGATCAAATCAGGGGAGACCAAATTAATAAATCTTTTTCTTTCCCATGAGCTTCACAGGACTAGATGCTTGCCAGCTTGAGCAGAATTAGGTCTTCAGGTGTCTGCTATCTTCTCTCTAATATTGACTTTAAAATTGATCCTTAACAGGGAACAGAGCTATGTTTTGTCCAAAGTGTTCTGCAGCTCAAAGAGAAAAAATATCAAGTCTTATATTTCTCCCCAAGTGCTAGCTGTTTACTCTTAGAAATAAGAAACTGAAAGGCTTCAAGATCAATGAAATCAGTGACAATATAAGCTGTTCTACGCAGACTGTCCATCTGCAAATGGAATGGACATGCTACATAAAAACCCCCAGGCTTTTGTTGATACTGTGAAGAAAATCAAAGAATAAGACAAAAATGAATTGTAGTAAGGAAAGAAATAAAATATTGAAGAACGGGATCATTTCTAAGATCTGTTTTTTTTTCTTTTACTGCCAGTATATCTACACTGTCTAAACTGTGGTTTTGTATTTCTTTAGATGGTAATATTTATAAGGTTGTTCACAGAAAACCATTACTAAAAGAAATTTGTTGTGCAAAAGTAATAATTTATCTGCCAATTACAGCTTTTTTTCATGCAAGTCTTATTTTAATACCAGGGTGTTTTAATTTGCCTTACTTGAAGTGGTGTCGTGTATGATCAGGTATCTCTACAAAGTCAGATTCTGTATTTGTTCTTGGGCGATATTTTATGTATCATGTTTAGGGATTTTTTGAACACATATTTGACAAACCTGTCATTTGAAATCTGCTAACAGATACAATATGAATCAACAGGTGCATAATAACTCATTAATGTATGCATGAGATTGCAAAGCAAAACTTTCCACCTTTAAGACAAATCTTGGCAAATGCCACAGATGCAAAATAGTTGCAGCAGGTGGCAAATTGCTACAGCATCACCACCCCGGGGTGCAATGAAGATGAATGGAGCCCTCTGTGTTTTTCCAGGAGTTCACAATTATGGAATCACCCAAGTAAGACATTTGTATTAAAAATCAAGGCTGTTAAAGTATCTCTAAAACTCTTTGCATGAGTGGCTTAACAGTTAATGATGATTTTTCTAATACTTTTATGCAACTATGACACAGAAAAACATCTTTATTCTAGACTGGAGATACTGTGTTTGCTACGGTTCAGTCCATCAAGAAATCCATTGTTATTGATTCTTCCCCAAAGGGGAGAAAGGCCCCTCCTGTCCCCCCAAACTGACTTTCTGAATATCAGAAGTCATAAGGTTTTGTGAAGCAGTTCCTATGTCACAACGTAGAATTAGGCTGCTGGAAACCCAGCTAGTCAAATTAGGTTTAATTTAGAAAAAATATTCAGCTACATGGCATAGAGTTGCTGTTCTGAGAGGACCCATCCGAATAATTGGTACATTGTTCAAGTACTGAATTATCTTTAATGTTTACATCAGATTTACTCCAAGGATGTCAAGCTTCAATTTTTAGTTCTGTCTGTTAGAAGGAAGCTGAAGACTCCTCTGACAACATTTCAGTTCCTTATTCGTTTATGGCTGGTGACCAACTCCTCGATTATTTCAATTTCAATATATCAAGACCTTGCGGACTTTTTCTAATCTTTTAACTACTCTTGCAGCTTTTAACTACTCCTGCTTTTTAGCCATCTCTTCTTCCTATTTTCAGCCTTGAAATAGACACCTTCTGGTAACAGCTACATTAACACCCAGGATACAGGCAGAATTATTTTGTTATTTCTACTCAAAATTTTTTGTGCTTGTGCCACACGCTCATGTTTTCCTTCTCACCACAAAGTCATATTTGGAGACTGTCCAAACTCATTGAGCACCAGTGAATCCCAGCTCTTTTCAGAGCTACTGATTCTCCAGAGAGATTCCCCCTTGTTCAAGGCATGACCAAATTCCTGCATCCTGCATATGAATTTTGTCGTCGTTGTTCTCTTTGCTGTCCTTCCAAAGCAATGTGGATCACTTCTTGCTCCCCCATGGTTCAACATCTCCTGAGTCTTGATATCACCTCTAATCATATATGTCAGCTGAGGAATTGCTTAACCAAAGTTTGACTTCTACACAGTGGATCATAGTCACATATAGTCAAAACACAGTTGACTCATCCATCTACAGATCCCCAGAGGATTGCTGCAACATGTTTTATCTTTGTGAGATAAGAACAGTTGCTGCCGTGGGAAAGGCTTTAGGAGTCTATTAGTAGGTCATGATGATGGTGATGATGATGGCAAAAAGGATTGTTTTCTATAGTCCAAATTCAACTGGTTCAACCTCTTTTAGAAAGATCTAAGCTGAAAAGGAACATTTCCCTCAGTGCCTCTCCTGGATGGTATTATGTGTTTTCCATTGTGGCAAGGGAAGCAGAGCAAGAAGTCATACTGAGAGTGACAGCAACCCTACTCACAGTAACACAGCCCGAACTCTACTGGCAACTGAAGCCCCTTTCTCTGACCCAGAGCACCAAGAGCTGAGATTTGCAGCTGGAGGAGCAGACACAGCTAGCACTTTAGAAAGCGAGTGTGAGACGAGAAAAGGAGAAGTCAACCATTGCTTTGGGATAGCTCAGTGAGAGCTAGACCAGAAAAAACTCTAGTGAGCAAGCCCCCCCTGCAGCTGATAGCTGCAGTATGTTTTGGAAAGGTAATCCCTTGTGACAGCATTAGTTACAACCAAGGCCATCAGCTTCATTTATATCTCCTAGAACAAATTGAATGCAGTTCACATGTAAGTTTTTGGTAAGCTGGTGAAGCTGCACTCGAAGACTTTCTTCCTTACCTATTTTAAAAGACTTTACCTTGCAGATATATATTATGACATTTCTTTTTTTTATTTTTTTTTTTTAGAAAACTAAGTCCATGTTCCAGACTGCTATCCTGTTTGGAATGCATTAATCACCATCAGAAAAAATATCTCTGTCACCTGAGCTCAAGGGTAAAGCTCTTTTACATGGCAGTATCATTAACCTTAGCCCCTAAAATGGAATACAGCCTGCACATTGCAGGTCTTTTCTACTTATTGCTAACTAAATGTTGTTTTTTTGAGTATGCAAACAGCAAAATTTTATTTGCAAATACAGGCATCATCATTGTCAGGAAAAACTTTGCCATTGTACCTGAGGTCAGAAGTTAATCCTTCGAGAAGAAGGACCCACTAACCCATTGCCTAAGAAGCATAAAAAAAAAATTGAATGCTTTTGCTTTCCATAAGAAAGCAGAAATTTTTCATTAGTTGTTATGCATAGGAAGAATCAAGGGGTTATATTCTTAAGTCACTTAAGCTCTCTGTAAACACATTGACCTCTGTGATACTCAGTGAAAAAGCAGGATGCATTTCTCAAGCTGATTTTAATTCACATTAGGGTAACACAGCAGGAACTCACCTCCAGTTCACACTAATGTCCCTGTTCTACCTCTAAGCTGTTAACAATTCACCTCTATAATTTGCATGCACTTTGAGACAGAAAAAAATGTTTGCTTCATGATGTATACAAGCCTGCACATGAAAGAATAGCTAAAAAATAAATTATCTGAGTAAGACTTAAAGCCTTGGAAAGAGTCAAAACATGATGAGCATTGGAGGTTACAAATGTGATCACAGCATGGTACCAGTGCGGGAACACAGAGCACATACAATGCATCATTAGATATACAAATCAATGCATGCATCCCATTTACATTGTACCTAATGCAGCTGTAGAAGCTGATTAAATTGTATAGAAAAAGCTCATTGGGATTTTGTTTTTTATTTATTTTTATTTTTTATCAGCAAGATCATTGCTGCTTTGGGGAAGAATCCATCAAGGTTTCAGCTGATGTGCCATAGCCATAGCGCTGCACTGAACATTTTTAGACTTGGTCTGTCAGCTGTATGTTGTACATGGTTCATTTACGTTCCTTTGTCATGGTATTTGATCTTGTCAGTGATTAAGCTGAGGAACTTGAGAAAGCTTACGGGAGGTCAGTATCAGTACAGCTTTCTGCTGATGCTCACGATAAAATAGCATGTTTTTGTGGCTAGTGAAGAGAACATTTTTAAAGAGGAGTCTGAGTAAATAACCAAGCAACAAAAAGATCGTGTCCTGGTGGCATTGCAGCTTTAGGAGTCAATGACTGAACGAGGACTGTGAATTCCCTGCACAAAGTTGAACATAGACTAGTTTTCCCAACTACCATAGCTACGGGTCATGCAAATTTGGATGCATCTCTTTGAGCATCATTGTAAATTAAAATCCAGATATTAGAATCAGAAGGTCTGTCTTGCCTCCTTTTAGGTGACTTAAGAAAAATTAATTTATCTTCTTGTTTATTTCCTCTTCTATTCCCTGTCCAGTTGGATCACATATTTTAAGTACCACAGCAAGTACCAGAAGTACCATAGCAAGTACCAAGGATTGTTTTAATGGTATAAATGTATATAATTACATCTATAATTCTGTGTATACATAGATGATCTCCTGCAGTCCCTTCCAAGCTGAGTTAATGTAAGATTCTATATTAAACTATCATTTTGTTATTTCCTCATTATATTATGTTTTTATAACTTGGCTAAGATTTTGTATGTTAGCATGAATAGTTGCTCCAGAAATAAAATAAATGTACAGAATCCTTCAACTTTATATATGCCCAAGATGTTTCTTAGCTTGTGTTCCAAAATCCAGCATGATTAACAACATGCAGTATGCACTGAAACAGACATGGACACTACAGAGTACTGTTTAGAGGGATGTGAGATTTCTGGAACACTACAAAATGTGAATATTCAATCACTGTCATACAGAGCATATCTCAATGGTCTCATGATGCATTCTGAATATATTTGCATGTGATATTTAACGTTCTGTGATAAACCTGTTTTTTATTCATTGTCTTTTGGGGCTGAAATTCTAAGTGAAAGAAAACCTGTGGATGATTAGATCTGTAGCTCTAGTCTCATATCATCTTTGTCTCCTCATATCTGGCTTGTAAAAGTTGTTATTTTAGAGGATAATCTTGATAGATATTCAGCTGTGTTCTGCAGTGGAATATCAAATATGCATTTCCCATGTGTAAAGAAATGCCTCTGGCCTTAAATGCTTCTCAAGATGCTTTTCTCATGTTTCCACAGGGGCATGTATGAGGGACACATTTGAGGATGCAGCTGTATGCAAGTCAGCTGTGATATTGTTGCTATCATGAGTGACAGCAGTGTCCCATAAGAGATCCCCTACTCTAGTGAATTTCTGGTAGGTTGAGCTGGTGTTGAACTGACCGATGTGACAGAGTTAAATATGTACACACACACACACACACACACAAGCAAAAGCCCCCTCTTCCATGACTGATTCTCCAGAGCTAGTGTAATTCATAAAAAATACCCAGAATCTTTAAAGATACATTTGCACATGGGGAGAAGAGATGCTCAAATGATACACAAGTGTTTAGACTCAAATTTTACTAGTATTTGTGTGTATATGCATTGTGTATATGCTATGGGAGTGCTAGTGTATGAGATACACATCTACACAGAGTTTGGTCAGCAATCAAAACAAGCAGGTTGGCCTGTGAGCTACGTGAGTAATCTGGAGTGTCTGTGTCTGCGTTTGCAATCCTACAAATGCATTTTGCCAGACAAAATAACACTTCTTTTGATTGACCTTTGGCTTGTTTAACACCTGGTCCACGCTAAGATCCATTTCTATCCATGTGTTTTATTCATTGGAATAAATCCTATTGCAAAAAGGATATTGTGCTCTTTCGTAAGATTATAAACATTTATTTCAGGGATACCTAGGGTAGCAATGTACTTTTCTGCCAATGTTATCTGCCTCACTGGTATTGTTACTTATATTACAAATGCAGTTTATTCCCTCTCCCTATTCCTGGATCAAATTTCATTATTTTTTCTTTTTCCCAAAGGAGAATATTTTAAATGCCCACCTATTAAGCACTTCTAATCTGTCCATTAATGTGAGGAGTAAGCCATCAGTATTTGTCTTTCAAAAACCACTTTTTAGATCACCTTTGCTTTTTGGTTTATCAAATTTTGTCCTAGTGCTCTGGGGTCCTGACAAGCTTAAAGAATATTTGTTCCAGATTATTAATAAATGCTGGAGTTCAGATGCTCAAAAGGAATATACCTTCAAACACTTAGGTTAGGACCATAGAGAATGCAAGTAGGTGATGTATTAATCGAGTACATCAAGAAAAAGGTTTATTGTCCTAGCCAACTCCATTTAAAAACATGGTCCAGATGTCTGAAACACTTCCCATTTCTGTGACAGCAGTGTGATCAGTATCCCTTCGGAGCTGCAGCCTGCAGTCAGGTACGTGTTCTGCAAACATCGGTGCTGTAGGTACACACCATTTCTTTAGAGAGTGGAGGGCAGCTCACTTGCTTGTTTGGAGGTTTGCCTCTACAGAAAGGACCCCTACAGAAAACCAGTTGCGTTAGTGGCTTTTCTATATTTCTGTTTTTAAAAGTCCCCTTCTGTGTTGGCACAAACCATCCGTGCATTCTTTTTCCAGGTGGTTGTAACTGTGGAAACCATTTTAAGTACCTGCATGGCTAACAGTGTGATTTGAATCCTTACCTGGGCGTGCTCCTAATCCATTTGTGAGAGCAAAAAAACAAGGAATGATACTACACAATAAAATGGTACTTTGAAAGAGGGGAACAAAACTAATATCTGTCTGGTTTCATCTTACTATTTTGAAGTTAACATTCAGTAAATATTCAGTGTAAAGTTAACATTCAGTAGGGCTGTGCTGGCTCTCAGGGAAAGCTTCCATACACTTCATATGTGCTGGTAGGAATCTATCCTTTGTACAGGTGTGAGTCACAGGACAAGCGATAATATGAATTGCCGCTGTATGGTGATTTACAACTCCATTAACTTCCATTATACAGTCATCTCAATGTGATGAGAAAAACTTAAGAGAACAACCAACATAAAATGAGAGAGTATGCTAGTAGCGTAGAACACATCCAGTAAATTTTAAGAAAAGGTTCCATTAAAATGCAGTGATAATCTAGCAGTAAATGGAATTTACACTTTTAGAGAAGCTATATTTTAGACTATCAACCTCAAACTGATGTTCAGATAGCATCTAGTTACCGAGCTGAATATATTGTGTTGCCATAGGCATGTGAAGAACTCATCTATCTGGGGTTTCTGAACTACCTTTTACCACCAATAACTATACATCATTCACCTTACACCCTGCCTGAGCTGCTTTCATATTAGGTAATTGACAAATAATGAAGGTTTATGCTGAGCTATTTTACATTCATTCTTATTGTTCTTTACATGTGACAGTGTGGATTGACTAACATTTTATGCATGCGAATGAGTAGTCAAGCTTTAGTGAACAGGTCTATTGAAAGAAAAATACTGAGAGTTCTATTAAGTTTTTTTATTTATCATTAATATTAATTAGTCATTCACTTTTTTCTATAAAGATTGCCTTCTTTATTCCTACTTGCTTCTTGTTTTCTTTATTTAAAGCAGTATAAGGTTTTCTGAGGTCATTTGAAAGATAAAACCTGATCATCTACTCTCTATAATACTCAGATTAGCTTCACATCAGTCTCCCTCTTTAGTTAAGGCATCCTTTTTCTGCCATTAACTGGCAAAGTACTACCAATCTGAAAGTTGCATCCTTGCCATAAAGTGAAAGGAAGGTTAAGCTAATTTTCATCTGTCTCTAGGTTGCTTGTTTGCTTAGAAATGCAACCTGTAGACAGAAGAACATCCTAAAACAAAGCACATGTAGTATAAGATCATAATTTAGTGCAGAGGCATCAGATAAGCTCTAAGGGCATAGAATTCTTGGAAACCAGAGACTCAAAATGAAAATGAAGCAAAAACTATCAAAAGTTTTTTCTACATCAGGAAAAAATTAAGGTTGAATAATTGCATAAAGATTGTTATATTAGTGCATCGCCTCTTATATTCTGATCTTAGCACTTCACCTTTGGAGGACAAAGTCCAAGCAAGTCTGCTTAGCAGAAATCCAGCATGTCCTCTGGTTGTGATGTTCAGAAAGGCAGCTCAGGAGAAAGCAAGGAAAGAACTTGCTTTCCAGAGAAACCACCACCCACGCTAGGCACATCACTGACTAGAGACAGAGACCTGCCCACCCTGATGGGCAAGCAAGAAGGGAAAGGGGAAAAAACATTATTTTCTCAGTTATGGTACGAAAAAGACAGTAAATCAGAACTGGGAAATTAGAATCCTAATGTTATCCCATTCTTCAAAAATTTCAGGATCTTCAAAATATCTGTCTGGAGCAAGGATTAAGGTTTAAATATTCCCCCCTTTTTTTTTTCTTCAAAGATAAAGTCCAGAAAAATAAAAATATTTCTTATGCATTTTGAGGTGTGTGGGTAGTTTTTAAGTACCCTTTTATTTTTTTTTCTTAAGCATTAAAATGACAGCATTTTAAACAAGAAAATTAGTATCTTTCATTTTAAAAGTTCTGCAATAAATAACCAGAGATTGGGGGGTGTTCTTATGGTGCTGAACAAAAAGAAATTGACCTTAAAACCATCTTTAAAAAAATACTGTTTCTTGATGAAAACCTCTTTAGCTGGGTAATTGCCACTTTTCTATATTAATTTTCAGGGCAGGACTGCACTTTAATTAAGTTCAGCAGTCCATAAACACTCTAAACGTTTCCTTTCATTAATGCATGTAAATTTTAAGGGCAAGACACTGCAATCCATACTCATTTGATGAGTGCTTACCCATATGAATCATTAAACCCTCTTCAGAGGACTGTCTTAGAAAGACCTGCAGAAACAGGAGATGCCCAGGCAGTCCACATCGGTGTACAGATAGTATCGCATTGTTTCCTTCGTACTTAGATCAGTAAGGGTACATACATTTGCCTGACTCTCAGTGACAGGGACAGAATTGTGTAGAAATTCTGCAGTGAATGAAAATCACAGTAGTTTTCTCCCATTTCAGGTCTTCAGGGGTTCTGAAAATTTGCATAAATATTTATCTTGGCAGGTGACAGGACTAATTTTCTGACTAAATTTTGATTCTAAATTATATCAGCCAGTTTGCATAACAGACCAGATGAAGACTGTACCTGGCTAAATGTTGCTGAAACTTTCACCCCAGCGTCCGTGTCCTCATGATCTGGTCTGTGCCTGCCTGCTGAGACTCCGCTGGCGACGCGGGTGCTCCTCCGAGGCTGTTAGAGACACCGCTTTGTCAACATGATGCTTGGAAGGAGATGCACACAAAAACATAAAGGTTTCTGTGCAGTGTTCGTCTAGCCATAAAAAGGTCACCTACTTTTGTCCAACAGTCCCACAAAAATTTAAATAGCAGTATTGCTCTGATTGACAGCACGTACAACTGATTAAAAAATAGCTAGTGCTATGTGAAAGCTTGAAAACGGATCAAGAGAGTGCAAATAACTTAACAGAGCAGTGATTTAGCATTTAGCAGTCATTTAGTCATTAGCAGAACCAGACATTTTCTCTCCTGTAAAAGAAACTGTGATAAATAAGGACATAGATTAAGAGACAGGCATAACCGTTGCTGCTGCTGAAACCCTGACTGGGGCCATGCCCTGTCCTGTGTGTGGAGGACAGACTGGGACTTGGCAGCTCTGGCTTCTTCTCCTGTTTTTGCTACAGCCTGCCTTATGACTGACAAGTCTCACTTAGCTTTTATGTCCTTCTGCTGCCTGATCCCACAAATGAAGTCGTTTGTCCCAAGTGCCTCTTCTACAGCAGCCTTGTGATGACCCCATATGCTCGTACTGTCTCTAGATGGAATTAGCCAAAGAACAGGACTTGTTAATGTACAGTTTATACAGTACTACTAGGAAAGAATATGCAGTTCACAAGGATGTTGTTTTCTTCTTGGAAAGCTGATTTTAGTCAGGTTTGTTGGGTTTTTTCCTATAATTTTTCTGATGGTTGGAAAAACAGAAGAACAAAAACTAAAGCTATTTCTATGAGTTGGGGTGATGCAGCTTGAGGGGTTGCTTTTTTGTCAATTTAACTTTTTAGAAAAAAAGAAAAAGAAAAAAAAAAAGCTTATTTTGTGAGCTTATATTGTGGCAGCACACTGCAAGGCTCTAGTCGTGTAGTAATAGGGAGTACAACTGCAATGCTGGCATTCCTTTCAAGCAGAGAGTGTATCCTGCCCAACGAGCAGGTAAAACTTTCAAAATACATCTGACATGCTTCTGACAGAAAGCAGATAACATCAGAGCTGCAGTCCTGAAACCCTTTGGCCGGCAGGAAATGTGGACACAAAATGTAACACACTTTCCACTGCCGCATGGTCAAATATCTTCTTTCAGCAATATCTGTTCTCTTAATTCACTCAGCCAAAACTGAATACTGCAGCAGAAGAGTCAACACTCAGTTTTTACTTTTGCTTTGTCACTTAACAATATTATTTTGTTAAGCTTATTAACTTTATACTGTGATGTGTTCAGCCTAAATTGTTTGCAGGTACTGCAAATAATTGTTTTACCCACTGCTCTCATTTTTAATCAAACTGGATGGAAAAACTCATTGTTCTTAAATGTAATTACTCAGCTTTAGGATATTCCAGGGAAATTTTCACACATAAAAGTAGACCAGATGGGGAAGAAAGGAATAAACAGTTTCCAAAGGTAGTGTCTATTAAGAGTGCTGTTGAAAAAAAGGTCCATTGTTTGAATATATTAGCATTGTCATTACTTAAAACCCATGGCTATTTATAAGTGTTGAATTGGTCACTGGAGGGAGCTGAGATTGCTCTAAGCTACAGTCAGCTGTGTGTAAGTGGTGCCCTTTGCGATGTGCTCTGATGGCAGCAACGCCGAGCTGTGAAAGACCCTTTTGGGGCCAGGCAGGAAGCAGGTCTACATCAAGGTTAAAATTGTCTTCTTTGTAAGAAAAAAACTTATTAATGAGGAGGGAAGAATTGTATTGGAGTTGTATTGTTTTGGGGTTTTTTTTGACATATCTGGCAGTTTAATAATAGGGCTTTGGTGAAATAAATTCATCCATGTTTGCCTTAAGGATGTGCATGTTATTTATTGTCTTGGAGTGTACAAAGGAAATTATTTCAGTAGCGAGCTGGGCTTTGTGTGTCATATGCCTGAAAGGAAACATCAGCCACAGCGCTCACAACAGTCTTTTCAAAGCCAGCAAGAGGAATGGTCACCGCAGCAGGATTCCCCACAGCTCTGTTTCATCACGAATTTGTCTTTGGCTTGTTTTTATCCTCCCATTGAAAGAATGAGTCTCTGGAGGGACTGGCTGATTTTTAACTCTGTCACAGAGTGCTGGGAGTCGAAATAACACCACTGACTCCAGCAATGTTCTACAACACTGTAAGTAATGACACAGGAAAAAGTAAGCTGTTTAAACAAGTGGAAGAAAGACTTACCCAGCTGCACTCTGGCACATCAGTATCCATCCTTACTTTGCACAGGGGAATCGTCTGCAGAAGAATAGCACGGTTGCTTGCACTCTGCAGAACCCAAATCATCTTTTCCATTTCAATCACAAGCCTTTGCCATACACTCAGCCAACATTCTTTCAGTTAATTTATTTTTCCTATCTGCTTTAGACCATTGTCACCCTCTACTTTATTTTTTCCTGGTCTTCTACATTTTGAGAGGAGAGGAACCAAAGCAGAATACAGTATTCAAACTGCAGATACCTCATTGACTAATATAGTGTAAAATTTATATTCTCTGTACTGTACTCTTACCATAATAGTTCCTAATATATCATTTATTTTTTAACTTCACAGAAGCACTGAACTGTGTTTTCATGGGTCTAGTTATTATAATGATCATCTCAGTGCCCGTGCCTGTGTGTGCAAAGTTGTGTGTGCCTCTTTTCCAACATGCATCCCTCTTCTTTTGTCTATATTGAATTTCCTTACCTGGTCCTTCAAACATGACTCTTAGGAGGTCCTTCCACAGTTATTCACAACTGGTCCTTAACTTACTATTCTGACTGGTTTAGTATCATCTGCAAATTCTGTTACCTCTTCACAAAGAAAAGACTGAATGCTGTGTCCGACATGGGAACTGAGCCTACCATGATTCACCTCTTTTTTGAAAGATCTTTGTGCAAAATTTGAACAGTAAGATTGAAGCCATGGTTCTGAGCTAACCACCTGAGCTGCTTTACATATTTCTACCTGTAACTCTGAAGCAGAATACTCTGGAGGAGAAGACAAAGCCATTCTATTGGCATTAATCAAGGACGTGTAGATACACGGCAAAACATCTAACTTGTCCTCCATGCCAATTTTCACAAATACATCTTTTGTGGTGGGTTGACCCTGGCTGGATGCCAGGTGCCCTCTAAGCTGCTCTATCACTGTCCCTCCTCAGCTGGACAGGGGAGAAAAAAATATGAAGAAAGGCTCGTGGGTTGAGAAGTCAGGGAGATCCCTCAGCAATTACTGTCACAGGAAAAACAGACTCAACTTGGGGAAATTAATTTAATTTATTAACAATCAAATCAGAGTAAGGTAATGAGAAATAAAACCAAATCTTTAAAACACCTTCCCCCCACCTCTCCCTTCTTCCTGAGCTCAACTTTACTCCTGACTTTCTCTACATCACCCCCCCCAGCAGCACAGGGGGACGGGGAATGGGGGTTGTGGTCATTTCATCACATGTTTTCTCTGCCGCTCCTTCCTCTTCACACTCTTCCCCTGCTCCAGCGTGGGGTCCCCGCCATGGGGTGCAGTCCTTAAGGAACAGACTGCTCCAGTGTGGGTCTTCCATGGGGTCACAAGTCCTGCCAGCAAACCTGCTGCAGCGTGGGCTCCTCTCTCCACAGGTCCACAGGTCCTGCCAGGAACCTGCTCCAGTACGGGCTTCCCAGGGTGTAACAACCTCCTCTGGGCATCCACCTGCTCCAGCGTGGGGTCCTCCACAGGCTGCAGGTGGATATCTGCTCCACCATTAACCTCCATGGGCTGCAGGGGCACAGCCTGCCTCACCATGGTCTTCACCAGGGGCTGCAGGGGAATCTCTGCTCCGGCGCCTGCAGCACCTCCTCCCCCTCCTTCTTCACTGACCTTGGTGTCTGCAGGGCTGTTCCTCTCACATATTCTCACTCCTCTCTCCGGCTACTACTGCATAGCAGTTTTTTCCCTTTTTCCCTTTCTCAAATATGTTATCCCAGAGGTGCTACCACCATTGCTGATGGGCTCAGCCTTGGCCAGTGGTGGATCCACCTTGGAGCCAGCTGGCATTGGCTCTATCAGACATGGAAGAAGCTTCCAGCAGCTTCTCACAGAAGCCGCCTTATAGGTCTCCTGCTACACACGCAAACCCAATACTGAGTTGCCTGAGTATCTCAGGAAATCATGCTAAGACAATGAGTTCAGTGTGGCACCGGTGTCCATATTCAGCTGGATGGTGCTGAGCATGAGGTAACTGAGCTTTCTGCTCCACTGTTCCTGAAGATGTCCAGCTTTGTACTCTGTCTGAAAATCTCCTATTGCTGAAGCCAAAGAGAGTTTTGTGTTGATGAGTGGAATGTAGAATATTTCTTACATATTACGAAATACATGCAAATAATGGTGTACATTTCTGGATGTTTTAGGTCTATTATCTTTAAACTTTCTTTATAGGACTCAAATATTGTTCTGCTGAGAAGCAGTGGCCCTCTATGGAAAATTAATGAGGCCATGGAAATGGGTTTTAAAGTATACATCATTTGCTGTAAGTAGCTAATGAGCAAGGGAAGACATTCACATTTTTCCCCTCTTAAATGCTCCCGTCTTTCAGTTGAAATCATTTTCTGCCAATTAATACTAATTCATGCTGTCCCCTATATTCTTCAAAGAATTTTTTCTTTGTCATTTAAAAGTGCATGCAAGTCAGACATAGCTGCACACAGGCATTCAGATGCACATATATATTTGAGAGATTGGCTTTCAAGTTACCTTATCTAGTGATAGACAGTAGATTCAGTAAGGTGAGGCATGTTATCAATGAGAGTTTTAGTAACTGTAAAGTGTTTGCTTACTGCGTCACTGTAAGGGAGCAATTTCCTTTCAGCTTCATAAAGTAATAGAGAAAACAAACCCACTGCTGAGGAAAAGAAATTGTCACAAAAGCTTGAGAAGGTAATAGCAAAAGGAATGCTTCTAGATAGATCTATTATATTCCACATTGCAACAGCCTTTGGAATAACCTAGAGCACTCCATGAAGTCTGGTCATGAATATGAAGCCATGTGTGTTAGAGAAATACTTTACCGCTGAGTATGTAATAATTGGTACATAGAGAATTGTATTGAGTGGAGTGACTAGTTCTATGCTGTTCTGAAGTTATTGTCATGCTTAATATCTTTTGGATATATTCTTATAACTTCTGAGAGACTTACTTGCTTAGTACTTTGCAAGGATGGCATAGATCCACTAGTATGGATTCATTTATTCTGCCACAGCTTTTACAATGTACAACAAAAACCCTATCAATATCATCATTATGAAGCATTTCCCTCTCACTGTTTGCTAGCTACCTCAGAGTCAAAAACAGTCAAAAAAATTGTCTGCTTTTAAAAGGATACATTGAACCAAGGTTTCTTTCCTTAGTGCTGAGTTTTAATGAACCACGCCTTCACAACTCTCTACCGTTTGGAGAATATGAACAACAACAGCATACCCTGAGGTTTGTAAGTTTTCAAATGAGAGAAATATCTGTTCTCTTAGGGTTACTTAAAGTTAAGGTTACCTAAAGTTAAGGACAGTGTGTGGCCTTGGGAGCTTTTTGGTTTTCCTGAACTGGTTGGTCTCCTGACCACTTTCTCAACAATAATGTTTATCTTGATATTATGCAACATGATCAGCTCATATCTGCTCAGAACATTTGGGGTTTTTAGAGAAGAAAAATTTAAGTAACTCCCTCTCTGCCCCCCAAAAATGCCAAAATGTTCAGTGACAGAGATTGTCTTGGATCTGTGGGAAGGGGATCATCTCCAGAACCAAAACAGAATCTCCGAGAACTGAAAAGCTCCATCCAAGTGCTGTGTGCTCAAGAAGAAAGGTAGGAATGAAAAAATGGTTTTAAGTCTCTGTGGCTGGAATTCAATGCAGATTTTCTTCTGCCAGAAGTACAATCTTGAGCGCTTTAATAATTACTCTTCTCCATTGCTTTTACTGTCATTAACTCTAGGATGGACGTACATGCTGCCAACAGAGGTAGACCTAACCTTCTTTCTTTCCTCCTGGCTGTTTATGCTTGCATTGCCATTGCTGGGGAAACAGAGCCAGGGAGCTGACCTGGCCAAAGAATACTCTCTTTTCTGTCTAGAACAGTTTTCAGCTGGGGCATCTTCCTGGTGTAGTTTTTGTGTCACCTGCCACATGAAGTGTAAAGCTGCCTAAGGAAAGGCATGGAAAAGTGATGAAGGAAGATGGTGTCATTATTTTCTCTATGAACAGATAAAATAGCCTTTGGGACTTCATTCAAGCCCTAGACTATCTCTAACACAACAAATTGATTCTTACTCAAATCACAGTTACCTCTGTAAAGAGATTATGGCCCATTTCTTGAAAAAATGAGATTATTTTTTTCCTTCACCGAGTAATAGCTGTGAAGTGAGAGATCACTATACAACCTAAGTTTGTTTAGTCTCTATCCTTTAAATATTTCCTCCCAGGTGAGAATGTTCCTTAAGGCACTTAATTATCACCTCAAAAAAAGAACCAGCCCTAAAAATAAATTCAGGAGAACTGCAGACATGACGGGAAAATTGATAGAATATATTCAGTGCATTTAAATGTTCATGAAAGTTGCCAAGTTGCAGCCTGTGAGAGTGAAACATGGGTTTCTTGGTGCATCCTGGACTTCAATAAGCCATGGTAGAGATTTCATCGTGACAAGGGACCAATTTCTTCAACTGCCTGAAACAGGAGAGAAAAATAAAGCAGATGTTTCCATAGTAGAATTAAGACCAGGAGATATACAAGCGGAGATCTAAATAATTTCTATCTCATTTTTTATGACACATTTGTGAATTATTTGCATTGTGCACTTGTAATTAGAGAGTAGAACAGATGGTAGAGGTTTCGTTTAAAAAAACAAAGAAAATATTTCTTTTAAAAACCAGTGATGCCAAGGATTTATTTACTACATCTGAAAGGTTTCTTCCTTCTCTCTGAAACTGAATTGTTGCTCCACTGACATTAAATGGGAATGAAGTGAGACCTAAGGGCTTGAAACTTCGCATTTTGTGTATCCATTCATAACGATATACAGCACACTGCACATACCCACCATTTCGTTATTTTCTGATGAAAACGTGTTCACAATGACAAATGCAATTGAGATAAAAACTATAGCAACTACACATCAATGCTATGTTTTGAAAGAAGCAGCCAGCATTCTGGTCAGAAATCCCATGGTTCATTGATTCAAAATTGTGCTGTAGTCACTCTGGGTTTTCTCACCTTGCATATTGCAAGGTGAAGGAAATCCAAGTGATCGTGAGAAAAAGGTTGACCATTGGAAATTATATTGTTTGACCCGTACAAGCTCTTTGCCTTTGTTATCAAGTGCTATGTTGAACGTGTCGCGGCACAAAAAAAAAAACCCCACATTGATAATTGCTAGAAGGTTGCAGAGATGTGGATTATTGCAGACCAGACTACAATCTCTTTACAGTATCATGTTTATGTTGATAAGTATATCTAAGAAAGGAGGAGAAGGACTTAGCAAAATAAAAACTATCAAAGTAATTAGATCATTCCACAAACATTAAGAGCAGCCTTACAGTGAGGAATACATCCTTTTCTGAGATATGTGTTGTAGTGAAACAAATGTCATTAAGTGCAATAATTGAGTAAAATACAACAGCTTGTGATATCCATGAAATTGTATTAATTCTGTCTTGGCCATAGACTCTGAATGAGTATGTAACCAAGTTTCCAGAGTCATAAATTTGGTCCTAGTACCATTGACTGGCGCAGCAGCAATATAGTGCAAGGTCACAAAAATAAGATACGCCTTTGCAAATATGTATGAAGCGTATAGATTGATTTTTTTGTATTACATATTAATGCGTACACTCAGAAATAGGTATATTAGGAATCTTTCTGGTATTCTTGATTTTTATTGATATTTAAGAAATTAAATACACTTAGAATTAACCTCCAAAAATGAGCAGAATTTCTTGCCAAGATCCCAGTGGTCTAGTCATAAAGCAGATTAAAGCATTAAGGAGAAACCAATTCTATTTTTAAAGCATATCCTTAGTTTGGGTGGCATTGGTTTCTTTGTCTGGTTTTTTTTTTCCCCCAAACCTTTCCCCTCTTACTGTGATGACACCTAAGAAAACTCTCTAAGTTCATAATACGAGCAGACTTTTAATGACATTTAAAAGAGTTGAGGCATGATTTCATCTTCCTCTTCTGTTCGCTTTATCACAGGAGTATATTTTACAGATGAATGGCTCTGGAATATAGCTCTAGGTCATATTAAATAAGTAGGTAGAGGGCCATAGCTTATCATAATTTATCATAAATTTTTGCCTCTAAAGGAAGATATACAGTTGTTGAACAAAAAGTGTTTGGCTGTGAAATGGGCTGTAAAGTCACTGAACTACTGTTTGCCAGATATGAAATTAAAATGGATTATTTGCTTCTTTCACTACAGTAGCCAAGAACTACGTACTGTGCAAATCCAGAGTCTGTAAAAATAAATTTCTGATACATGTCCAAGACATGTTTCAATTTTGGGTGTGAAACCTGAGTGCTGCAAAATATGAGAGGCAGCTATCTATACTATAAAGAAGTAAATCAGTCATCCCACTTTTCAAATTTGGAAGGAAAGAAAACAGATAAATTGTACCTTGCAAACTTTGGAATTTTATATAAACAGCACCTCTCCTCAGCCTCAACGTAAATAGAAAAATATATGCGCTTGGGTTTGAGACCACGTCTATAATGGGCTGCTTGTACTGGAGATTGTGTGTAGACAAAATGTTCTCCAACCATACACAGACTTTTAGTTCTGAATCTCAGTGGAGCAGGAGACTGACTTAATGTCCCCACCATCAATATCTACCAACACCTGGGAGGCATCTTTCCATCATTATGTTGACATGAGGGGCTGTGCAAACTATTTCTAATCTGCTTTGGCAAAATCAGCCCAGCTAAAGTAAATCTCCCTTGCTGTTGCTTTGGAGCCAGCCTAGATGACCTTGCCTGTGTGAAGAGTTCTTATGATCCCTGCCAGCTGGCAAAGTGGTGGGGACAGCAAACTACACCAGAATGGTAATAACAAGCAGTTTGGGGATAGATATAAGTACAGCCACACCATCTGTTTGCTGTGTAAACAGCTATCTACTACCTGTACTGGCAGCGATTTTGTATAATAAGAACACACTTCAAAAGCAAAGTATGCTCTTCGGACAAAAGCGCTCCTGTGCATCTACACTACAGCACCTCTGCTAGCACAGCCAGTTGAGTCATGTGTTAGGTATTCACAAGATTTATGAAGAGACGTAATTAACATTATCAGAATAGTGATTGCCTTTCCATTTTCCCCTATGTGTTTGGGTATGGCTTGACATTGACACCATAGCGGTGGCACAGTCCTTACAGTGAATATGGTCAGATTGATACAAAGTATACAGACTTTCACACTATGGGACAAAGTCCTCCTTTGTAATCACTTGAAAACTGATTTAGTCCTGTGCACCCTTCGAAATTCAACAAAACATTTCACTTGGAAAAGTCTCTAGTCTGTTCTTTTTGGAGATTTGCTTTTGTGATGCAATTTGCACTTCATATATGTTGTGTGACAGGATTTTGCATAGTGTGGAATCTCTGTGTTCGACAGATATTTAATGTACTCATATTAATTGAATATTTGATCTCATTTTATATTTCAAGAATAACTTACATGTGTATATGCCAAGAAATTGTACTGCTGTTGAGGTAGCATAATTTAGCTTGGTAATTGTTGCGGACATTGGATAAGGTGCATATTACAGTTTGAATTACATTCCTTTCTAATCTTTCTAATGAACTTTCTCCTACATCTAAAAGGGGCATCTTACCAACTTTCTAGCCATCAGGCAGTAACCACTGGATTCTGTTTCCTTCACTAAGATTCTATGAGATTCTCTGAAGCTCCAAAAAGGGCCCCATCCCATACTGGCAGCTGCTTAGCATTTTAGCTAATATTGATCTGAACTTAATGTAGACCTAGAACAGTATGGAACAATGCGTATCATTTTTGATTTACCCAATAATAGCCCTCTGTTTTCTCATCCTTCAAATCAAGGTGAGGTACAGTACACACACCAGCAAGAACTCTCAACAACATATTAAATCTTGTAGAAAATTGTATTTCTAGGGAAGTAATGTATCTTTTTTTGTCAGTGTCCTGGTTGTGGCTGGGATAGGGTTAAATTTCTTCCTAGTGCTGTGTTTTGGATTTAGTACGAGGAGAATGTTGATAACACACTGATGTTTTCAGTTGTTGCTAAGTGCCCTCCTAGTCCAAGGACAGCTCCCGGGCCTACTGACTGAGCTAGGTACACAAGATGGGAGGGAACATAATCAGGCTAATGGGGTATTCCATACCATGTGACATCATGCTCAGTATATGAAGGGTAGGCGTGATCCAGGAAGTACCGGTCGCTACTTGGTTATCGGTCAGCGCGGGTGGTGAGCAATTGCATTGTGCATCACTCATTTTGTATATTCTATCATTATCATTATTATTTTCCCTTCTTTTTTCTGTTCTATTAAACTGTCTTTATCTCAACCCATGAGTTTCTTTCACTCTTACCCTTCCGATTCTCTCCCCGTCCCACTGGGGGTGGGGGAAATGAGTGAGCCGCTGCGTGGTATTTGGCTGCTGCCAGGTTAAACCACAACAGTCCGTATTGAACCATTGCTGTTCTATATGGTGCCAATAGCGTTAGACCTGATGCTGGTCTGAGACATTAAGTAGCAGTAAAGACCACTCTCTTGTTTTAGTTGTTCTCATTAGCTAGATATGGGCAGTTTCTTCCTTTCCTGCATCCTTCCCTGCTGCTTTTGTGCGCAGCTGAGGGGCCTGTGCCGGTCCAGTGGCCACTGCTGAGTAATTTCTGTGGAGCAGAAAGTGATCCATGAGATTTATGCCGCTGAATAGCCCTAGGACTTCCCTCCATGCCCAGGCCTGCCCCATCTCTAACAGACAGAGCTGTTGCTTTCTCGAGCTGTTGCCCGAGGAACAGCTGCTCTGCTCCCCGAGGGAACCCGCACAGGTCTCTTGGTGCTCAGCCTGAGGAAGGGGTTCAGGCCATGAAGGCTGGTCACCTCCCTCCACGCTATGTCCTTTGCAGCTGAGGACTGAAACAGCAGAAGAACAAAACTGTGGAGACATCTTCCTTTGGAAACTTCCCTGCTCTTCAAGCCCACTGTCCAGTTCTGCCTGGCATAGCCAGCTCTGAAGGCGCTGTAGTAGTCAGACCCAGGTGAGGTTCTTGTCCCCCTATTTGAGCTATATTTTACCATCAAAGGAGATGGTAAAACAGCCTCTGCATTTTCTTGTGATAGGCTTTGGTTTGGGGTGAGGGGGAAGCTGGTTATTTCATTCTATGAGCAAATATTAATTTCTGGCAGAGTCTTAATTGAAAGTAATATGTAATTTTCTCCAACTGACAACATAAAATGAGATTGTGTTTCTCTTCCCTAAGCTTGTTTTCAAGCATTCTACATAGCAACTGAAGAAGGGCAAAAAAGACCCAGTAGGAAAAAGACCAATCTTGTGGTGAAAACTTGTTCTTTTTTATTATTCTTGG
This sequence comes from Calonectris borealis, assembly GCF_964195595.1. NCBI lineage: Eukaryota > Metazoa > Chordata > Aves > Procellariiformes > Procellariidae > Calonectris > Calonectris borealis. The sequence goes on from NC_134352.1 coordinate 9,113,968, forward strand.
GATGCCATTGCAGAGAGAATAACCTTAATTTTATTATATATGTGTATATTATCCGCATTATAAATTAGATAGGGTTGTTCAAAAATAAAATCAGAATCTAAATAAACCACAGTTATTGCCATATACAACACTCAGCAGTGTTCATTCTGCAAAATGATGACTCTCGAGTCACATATAAATTAATACATAGAACCACAGAATACTTCAGGTTGAAAGGGACCTTGGGAGGTCATCTACTGCCAGTTGACTATCCAACTAGATGATATTCAAGGGTCCCATCCAATTTTCTGCTTTAAGTAAGACAAAAGAAGTAAGTTGCTCTGGTCTTTGTCTAGTCACATTTAGAGCACCTCCAGGGATGGAGAACACATAACTTCTTGCATTGTTTTTGGCTGGGATAGAGTTAATTTTCTTCATAGTAGCTTGTGTGGTGCTATGTTTTGGATATGTGATGAAAACAGTGTTGATAATACAGGGATGTTTTAGTTATTATTGAGTAGGGCTTACCCAGCATCAAGGCCTTTTCTGCTTCTCACATTACCCCACCAGCAAGTAAGCTGGGGATGCACAAGAAGTTGGGAGGGGACACAGCCGGGAGAGCTGACCCCAACTGTCCAATGGGATATCCCACACCATATCCTGCACCTGGGTCGGGGCAACCCCCAGTATCAATGCAGGCTGGGGGATGAAGGGATTGAGAGCAGCCCTGCCAAGGAGGACTTGGGGGTACTGGTGGACGAAAAGCTGGACATGAGCCAGCAGTGTGTGCTCGCAGCCCAGAAGGCCAATCATACCCTGGGTTGCATCAAAAGAAGAGTGGCCAGCAGGTCAAGGGAGGTGATTCTGCCCATACTCTGCTCTGGTGAGACCCCACCTGGAATACTGTGTTCAGCTCTGGAGCCCTCAACACAAGACAGACATGGACCTGTTGGAGCAGGTCGAGAGGAGGGCCGCAAAAATGATCAGAGGGATGGAACAAGCCTCTCCTATGAAGAAAGGCTGAGAGAGTTGGGGTTGTTCAGCCTGGAGAAGAGAAGGCCTCGGGGAGACCTTATTGCGGCCTATCAGTACTTAAAGGGGGCTTCTAAGAAAGATGACGACAAACATTTTAGCAGGGCCTGTTGCGACAGGACAAGGCACAATGGTTTTAAACTGAAAGAGGGTAGATGTAGGCTAGATATAAGGAAGAAATTTTTTACAATGAGTGTGGTGAAACACTGGAACAGGTTGCCCAGAGAGGTGGTAGATGTACCATCCCTGGAAACATTCAAGGACAGGTTGGACGGGGCTCTGAGCAACCTGATCTAGTTGAAGATGTCCCTGCCCACAGCAGGGAGGTTGGACTAGATGACCTTTAAAGGTCCCTTCCTCACTATTCCATGATTCTATGATTCTATGATATGATGTCACACTCAACAATAAAAACTGGGGGAAGAAGGAGGAAGGGGGACATTCAGAGTGATGGCATTTGTCTTTCCAAGGAACTGTTACATGTGATGGAGCCCTGCTTTCCTGGAGATGGCTGAGCACCTGCCTGCCAATGGGAAGTAGTGAATGAATTCCTTGTTTTGCTTTGCTTGTGTGTGCAGCTTTTGCTTTACCTATTAAACTGTCTTTATCTCAACCCACAATTTTTCTCACTTTTACCCTTCCAATTGTGAGCAATCGGCTGTGCAGAACTTAGCTACCTACCAGGGCTAAACCACAACACCTCTGTGGACTCAGTGCTTGAACACACTCAGGATTTCTTTTGTTTGTTTTTTCTTCTCCCTATATGCAGTCAGGATTTCCTTTGCAGTAATTTGTGATAATTGCTTCATGGCTTTTACTGTGTACCTCTGTCTCCTTAATGAAGGGCCCCTGCTTAACCCATTTAGGTTGACTGCAGTTAGATTTCCTCTTCCTTCTTCTTCTCCAGGGTAAACCAAATTGGCTCCTCCGTGTTCCCCAATACGCATCTTGGCTGTCAGATGCTCCCCACTCCCTGGTGGCCATCAGCAGGAAATTAACAACATGCATACCTCTGCCACTTTGTTCAGAAAGGAAGGGTACTTTCATCAAAATGGCAAATAATATAGGGGACCTAAAGGTGCTATAAACTTACACATCTTAAACTAGAGGCCAAAGTGATCAATAACTTTAGCTGAGAAGAATTCAAACTTTGTCTGTATCCTTGATTCATTGCACTCTGTAGTTCTTGGGCTATTGTGTAGCTAAGTATTTTACATGTATAAATAGTATGTTAATAAAGCATAAACATCTGTAATTATATGCCATCTACTTTTTCATGTTCTGGGAAAACACTATCAGAGGGCACTTAAAACTAGCAAGCTGTAAGGCGTCTCCAGCATGACTTGGTAGTGAGTTCCTGAGACTTGTTTTTGTTCTTTTTTTAACATGGAGGTACAGATTTATGATTTCAGCAATTAGTACACTATTATAGAACCATCAGGCACTAAGTTTTTTCTCTAATTCAATACTTGTAATTGTGTACAATATTTCTACTTTTGCAGTGTTTTCTCTCTCTTTGAGGAGAAAGACAATTTTTTCACTTTATCTCACTACAACTTCTGTTGGTTAAAAAAATTTACTTTAAAAAATGTCTATAAAAATAGTGTAAGAAATAACTGGACATACTGATATAAAAGTCAAGGATGGAAAATATATTGACAGTCATTCATAATTCAGCTCTTGAAATCCATTTCATTTAATCCTCCTCTTCACAAGATATGAACAGAAATTATACAATTCAACTCAATGAAGTTATGGGGCTGTAAGTATAAAGACAATCAGGACTAGTGTGTGGAGTTAGAAAGGAACATAAAGTGTTGTTTTCATAGAGAAATTCCACAGTTTAAAAAAATAATGAAACAAATATTTTCCGGTATTTTAATGCTGCAACCTGTTGGGTGGACAAACAGCTGGTATGTTTGGTTTTGCTTTGTTCATATGCATTCAGGGAGAACTGAGTTTGGTTAAGGAACATCCATTCTTAGGCAACCCTGAAGAGAGGCACAAGCAAAATCAGCATGTCGCATGATGTCCCCACTCTTTCTTCTTGTGGGTGGTAGGAGAGATGCAAGGAATGACCACACAGGTGCTTCTCTGCACCACCCAGGTTCAGAGCACAGCTGCAGTGAAATAGACGGCTTCTGAGATTGTAGCTAATTGCAGTTCAGTCCAATTACTTGCCACTGCTGTTTATTTTCATACTAGTGTCCTGGTTTAACCCCAGCCGTCAACTAAGCCCCACGCAGCTGCTCGCTCACTCCCCCCTGGTGGGATAGGGGAGAGAATCGGAAGGGTAAAAGTGAGAAAACTTGTGGGTTGAGATAAAGACAGTTTAATAGGGAAAGCAAAAGCTGCGCACACAAGTAAAGCAGAACAAGGAATTCATTCCCTACTTCCCATCGGCAGGCAGGTGTTCAGCCATCCCCAGGAAAGCAGGGCTCCATCATGCATAACCGTTACTCGGGAAGACAAACATTACTCCAAAAGTCCCCCCTTCCTCCTGCTTCTCCCAGCTTTATATGATGAGCATGACATCATATGGTACGGGATATCCCTCTGGTCAGTTGGGGTCAGCTGCCCCAGCCGTGTTGCCTCCCAACTTCTTGTGCACCCCCAGCCTGCTCGCTGGTGGGGTGGTGTGAGAGGCAGAAAAAGTCTTGACTGTGTGTAATCACTGCTCAGCGGTAACAAAAACATCTCTGTATTATCAACACTGTTTTCAGCACAAATCCAAAACACAACCCCATACTAACTACTATGGAAAAAATTAACTCTATCCCAGTCAAAACCAGCAGAATTAGTTTAGTCACAATCTGTTCTGGTGTAATACTGCATACGATAATTCAAATTGCTTATAAAAGCTGCATGTTATGTTAGCTGATTTACTGAAAGACTTGTTCTGTGTAGAGCAACGATATGAACTCTGATATTTGGAAGTTGAGGAATTCTGAAACAGTAAGTGTTTTGCTTTTTCTCAAATTAGATTCTTTTGGCATATTTGACTATTAACTATTTTCTACAATTCTGATTGATAGAAGGAGATTGTAAACAAAGACATTCTTGGCGAATGTGATATGGTATGGAATACATGTTACTCTAAAGCATTCTACTGTTTCACCAAAGTATTTCTCTATTTAGGAAAACCTAGTATTTAAAATCTCATCTTACTGGTGAGCATTTTCCATCAACAATAAGAAAAAAATGATATTGTATTGCTTGAGCTGATGCAGAAATTCCTCCTTAGGCAGGTATCTAATTTTTAATTCTTCCTTGTCTGGCAACGGTTCATGAATGTACTGTTATCTGTGTCTGGAAAGATGTAGGGGATGAAAGGAAGCAGTATGTTACAATGAAAAGAGAAAGAACATCCTAAAGACCAAGCTAGACAGGCATTGCCCACTGTAAGGTGAAAACATGAATTCATAGCACAGCTTAGAAGTTTGCAGCAATACATTGGGCAGCAGAGTTTGCCTGAAGTTTAAATTAGCCAACATTGCAGAAAATGAGACATATGACCAAGGTTTTACCAGTTTGATTTTTAGCTGTATCAAAAATTGTTGCAGCTCTGCAAAAATAGGGAATGAAGTTTCTACAGTCCCAAAGCAGCTCTTGCCCCTATAAAAATTAATGATTGAATGAAAAAGGAGAAAAAAAGCATGTATTAATCTGACCCCTGAAAATACAGATACGGATGCACATTTTAGATTTACTAGGGACACATCAATAAAACAGACACAGGACATAGTAGAGAACAACTCAAAGCCTAATTTAGCAAATTAACAGCAAGAAAAACTATCTGATCAAATTCAGCCATAGTGCACCCTGTTAACTTGACTATATGATGATATGATGATAAATTTAATCCACTGTGTGAGCGGATTAAATTGCTGTAGTTCTTCAAATTACTGTTGGTCATAATATCTCCAATGACTCTCAGTGACAGCTTTTGCTGGCTTCATAACTGTCTTACTCAACAAATGACAGAGGATTATTCCTCACAAAGTATAATTTCCATCAGTGTCCACTCAGCTCTAATTCAGTTACACTTCTTCTTTGTGTTTTTACTTCACCAGGCAGAGCAGTACAACTCACATAAACTTAAACTCTGTTTTTCCTCTCACAGTCACTATGAATGAAGAAAGAGCTAGTGTTTAGAGATCCTTGAAGATATCTTCAGTTATGTGAAGAGGGAAAAGAATGCATAGGCATAAATAAAAATACAATAGGATTTGGTGCGTTGGTTTGCCGACGTCACGTATAATGGTGTCAATTTAGGTTTCTGCATGGACACTGCTAAGGGAAAAAAATTATTCAAGTAAATTGAACACAAACACTAAAATCTCTTTATTTTTGTATTATGCTTTCAATATTCACATAAAACATTATAGTTAATGATCTCTTTTTCTCTTTGAACATCTGTTCTGTCTCCCCACATCCTTCCCCTTCTTCTCCAATGTCCTCAGTAATGTTACGGTGCACTCATCAGGCAGTTCCAAGTTCCCTCATAATAGTGGCGTACTAGAATAGCCTTCTTATGCAAAATACTGCATAATACATCTGCCTCTGTACTGTCTCTATCTATCTATTTACACATACATGTCATGTATGCATTTTCCCATGCCTCATCAGGACAAAGATTACACCTTTTACCATTTTCCACAGCTGAGAAGAGATCCACCTCAGTATTATACTCACTTCCCATAACCTTGATTGCACCAGCTTTTGATCATGTTGTGTTAACAGGTCCAGTCTGCAGCAACAGATGGAGATCAAAGGGTGAGCAGTTTTTTGCATTTCACATTCCCGCTGGAGCGGCTGTATTTTATATAGGTGTTGTCAGAGCATATGTTCTACATCTCAAGTGCCAACCCTAAGCACTGTACTATTCTGGACGGAAGGTCTTTTCTGCTCTCATTTTGACCATGATTCCTGCCCTAGACTCCCCCAAAATCCACAAAGGTGTAATTAAAACAGATATATTTTTGTGTCAGTTTTCCCACCTTTTTGTTTCACTGTATGTCTCCTCATACATTACTCCACGTTTTCTAAGGTTACCTCTAAGTGTTTCCTCTGACTACATAAACTTAAAAAGCAGAATGTTCTTTTCTCTTGCTACTTTCTGCTTTTAAATTAATTTAAATGTCTTACTAAAAGATCTTCAGAATATTGAGAACACAGGATGTAAAAACCCTGCATATAGATCATTGCATAACTCAAGAGTTAAAATCAGAGAAGACTAAGTAAGTGTATTAATTACACAAAGAACAGTATATGTAATATAAAAAATGAAAACCTTGAAAATCAAATTTAAATTTAAATTCATGAGAAATTCCAATATTTGGAAAAACAGAAATGCACAATTTAAAACCTTGGAATATACTGTACCTACTAAGACCTGAAAATATTTAGAAATACTATTATTAAATCATTATCAAATTACTTCTTCATCAACTTACACCATGCTGCAAACATTTTAAAATTAAATACTAAGCATTGAGTATAAAGAGTAACTGTGGCAAGTACAGATTTATTTTCTGCTGATGTATAATCGGCCTACAAAAAGAGACTCTCGGCAAATAATTTTGAATTTTATAAACAACAGACTGTCTGTAACCACACTCGTTAATAATCTGATATTGCACAGCCAAACCAGTTTTACAGGTATAACCTAATGTCAGATTGGTTTAACTTACATATATTTCTTACTTTCTATCTCATGAAATTCAGCATTTGTGAGAGCAAAATCATACTAACTGTGATCGACAAGTATGTGTAAAGTCAGGGTTTAGTGCATATTTGATATTTTACTCAGAATCTGCATAATGTGTTCGCCTTACAAAGGCACTTTCCACATTTAAAATTTACAGGATATATATGAAAAATGTATGAAGTCAGCTGTAACTGACACTTCAGTGCAATGAGTTCCTGTTCTCCATCCCCTCAAACAGAAATGTCTGCAATTACAGACTGCGGGGTCAGACACAGGAACAGGGAAAGAAGGTGAATCCTTCACTCACGCTTAAACTGTAAAACGTATGTATGCAGCCAAGCAAATGTGGTGTCTTCTCTTTTGTATCTTGCATGGACACTTTTCTGGGAACAGTAAAAGAGGAACAGTTGGTTGCAGCAGATCTAGACTTTTCTCCATTACTTTCTCCATTACTTTTCTCCCTTTGCCTTTTTACTTCTTTTTCCCCCCTGTTATTTTCTTTTTAGAATTCGTCTTAATTTTAAAAATTTTCAGTCAAATTAAAGTACTTTCTATTTTGCATATGGAGATGAAGACTTAAGAATTATTAAAGACACAAATAAAGCATGTTGACACATATATTTAGGGATATATTTCCTATTCATTCAGCATTTAATAGATGAGGTTTTCGTCCTTAAAATCTTGGGATTTTTCCCAGTTCTATCTTAAAGCTAAAACTGACTTGTAAATACCTTGAGATGTAACTGTTCTGCAAACTGGCAGTAAAAGGGATCAATGGTTTTCATTTCTTGAGGCAAATGAAGAAACAAAATGGTGGATGTAAATGACTATCTTTGCCCTTGACACTTCCCCAATGCTGAGAAACCTGGTACAACCCCGAGCCACAGCTAAAAGACAGTGCTTCCTTTTCCTGCTTACACAGCACAGGCTCTCGTTGAACTTACCTGGGATAGAAAACAAAGAGAATATGCTTCTAGGGAAATCTCAAGAGAAAGAAATCATGCAAATACTGCTAGGCTGCTTGCAGACCCAAATGACATGGACCTAGCATCTCATGTCTTTATGGAGAGGGAGATTTCAGCTCAGTTTAATACAAGTATGTCCATCTTGTTTCCTATCAAAGTAGCTGGGAGAAGAACTTTCAAAAGCATAAATGTGAGTTAAGGACATATTTCTTCCTGTCTTTCACTTAGGTACTGAACACGTTTCGCAGCTCTGCCAGTCTTCATTGCAAAGGTAACAACATTTCATAGCTCAGTGCATACAATTCAATTAACTTCCACACATGGTGCTGGAGAGAATGCAGTTCAGATTGGATTTCAATATTGATATTTAAAGAGGAAAAATGTAATCAGTACTCTTAATTGTGCCTGCATATTCAGCCCCCATCACATCTCAAAAACAGAATAGGCTGGAAATCCACAATAGCATATTTGCAGACTACCTTTTCAGAGCAAACTGTACATTTGCCATTATATATACACAAAAATTAGCAGAAATCGATATCAATACTAGACTTTCTTCATAAGTGGCATCCTGCCAGGGAGCTCCTGCATTAATAGGATAAGAATGCCAATACTTGACCTCTTGACTATTAATACTTCCAAACCTTTTATCTCATTAAAAATTGATGATCTATGCCAGAAGAAGAGATGCTGCTGCTGCTGTTATTCAAGACCAGAACTGAAAAAGAAAAAAAAAAGTTTATTATATTACTTTATTATGAGGATACTTTAATGAAAATACTCAGTTTCTTGATGTTTTGATTATCTCTCCATTAAATTTGCATTTTCATTGATACTTAAAACACATCTACTTCAGTTCTGTCCTCTGTTTTGTAAGTTTAGATGCTCTGTCTGCATTTCATTGTTCTATATGAAAGTATTGATTTAATCAAGTACATGAAATTCACTTCACAACTTTAATGCTGCAATATCAATGATACAGCATTGTACTGAAATGCTTTCTCAGAAGGGGTGTATTCTGAGCACTAGTTTATCTGATCAAGGTAAATATTTTGCTGAGCTCCACTACTTCATTCAGTTTGGATTTTGTTTAATACCGAGAGTATGTACTAAGTTCTTTGTCTTCTACAGATACAAAGTTGTTTCAGTGCAAGTTGAGAAACTATTTGTACAATTGAAACAGAAATGAATTTTGCATAAAATATCCTGGGAGGGATTACCTTACAAAGTTACTTTGTAAATATTTGTATTGGAAACTTAATTTATATTAAAACTTTCCTTTGTTTGTTTCCTTTGTTTGTTTCCTTAATTTGTTCAATACATAACCTAGGGAGGACCCAGAATGGAAGGGATATTTTTGTGTGCATGTGCATATATTTATAATATAGATGTAAATGCAGGTTGAGGTGTTCTCATTCCTTAACTGCATTTCAGAGTTAAGGAAAACATAGCAGTGGTTTATTTCATTATCTTGACGGAATGGTGCTTATCACTAGTCACTGCAGATTGCCTTCTCAGGTACAGTTTAATTTTTTATTGTACAGAAAATATTGTACAAATATTGTAGATTAATGATGGTTTTCTGGGGGCATTCTCAGCTGCTTTCTCAAATTCTCTTTTAATAAGGAAAGGCTTAGAAAGTATAAATCCAGCTCTTTGAGCTGTGCCAAAAGCTATGGTACTTAAGTTACAAATGTAAAATTCCAGTTTTTCCTTCAGTTATTACTGTGGTGTAGCGGGCTATCAGAGCTGTGCCTGTGTGCACACTGAGAGCACTTGAATCATTAATTCTCTGGGTAGTCTGGGAGCACCCAGGAAGTCATCTGCAAGGGTGAGATGGTGGGCTGGCTGGAGACAGTGGGCCAGCATAGAATGAGGTGCTGAACTCCCAGCTACCTTCACAATTAAAAGTTTGACTGGTTGCTGTAGGCCCTCTCCAGGTGGAAACTTTGGACCGTTCCAGACAGTGTCCCAGGTGGTTCCTGCTATGCCCAATCATCTCACTTGTATGTGTAAATGCAGTGATTAACACTCGAGTGGATTGACCCGGAGACTCCCAGGCAGCTCCTGCTGCAGAAGTGATAAAATGTTCGTTGATCCGACACTTATATCTAGATGATAGAAACTTTCTGCAGGTGCAGATGTAACCTTGCAGGGTAGCATCTTGTATTCAGGATGTGTAGGAGATGTTTTCCAGGTAAAGACAACAATAGTGAGGGATCATGCATGTGCTGGGGTGGTCACATCCAACCACAGACATCTGGGTTATAAGAATTGAGCAAAACGACTCAGCTGAAGATGTCATTGAGAGCACTCTTGGAACAGAGGCTCCCATCACCATTTGGAAAGAAACCAGCTGTCCTCTCTGAGCCATTTAATTCCCCACACAAACACTACCCCATGCCAAAACCCCTGTAATTAATGTTTCTTTTTTAACAAACACTATCCGTGGGTATCTGGGCAAGACAGCTCATGAGCGGGATTGGCTCAGGTTTTTCTGTCAGCGTGAAAGTATTCATGAAATTTCTGCCATAAAGGCAGTCCTTCTTCTGGCAATTTTGAGCTCTGTTTTTTGTTCTTTTTGGACAGCTTAGAATGAAAACACATTTGTCTTCTTAGACAGCTAGCCTAAAAATCCTAAAAGAGTATATTAACTGTAACACCAGAGATTTGTTATCCTAGAGAAAACATGCAATCAAGCTGTCTTTGCATCTCTTTCTACTCTCTCCAGTCTATGGGAGCTTCCTCTCATTTTCATTTAAGCTAGATTGAAAATAAACTCCTTGGGGCAGGGACTCATTAGGACAAGGTGGTTTTTTTGGTCAGTTAGTTGGGGTTTTTTAATTTATTACGTTACACATTGGAGATCCAGATAACAGTAAGGGAAAAGGGGAAGACAGGTAAAACCGAACTTAAATTGTGGATGCCCAACAAAACTTTTATTTAGTTTACTTTTTTTTTTAATTAACCAGCAAATCCAAACATCACCTTCTCAATTGTTTTTTTTTTTTTTTTGTATTTTTATACAGCTTTTTTAGTAGAAGCTGGAACAAGGGTGATGCTGCAGAACAACCTTCTGAAGTCTTAAACACACTCAGCATTCAAGATGTTAAATGCAGACAGTTGGTTTCATCCATTTTATAAGTTGTGCCCAAATGTACCTATTGTGAAATGTACTTGGAGTCCTCAAAGCCTGGGATGCTTCAATCTGGAAAAGAGATAGAAAAGAAAAGAATACAACAAGGGTCTATACAATACTGAATGACTGGGACAGAATGAATAGAGATTATTGTTCACTGTCCCTTCCAGTAGAGGAACTAGGACACATCAAAGGATTTTAAGAGGTGACAGATGCAAAACAACTTCCCAAAGTGCTTTTTCAACATTTTGTGATTAATCTGTGAAACATCTTGCATAATCAGTTGTGAATGCACTTTTCTCCAGATAGTGACTAGACAAATTCATGGGAGGAAAATCCATCGATCGTTGTAGCCTACAATAATGTCGCTGTCAGCTCAGGGAGTTCATTTGGAGCCTGGAAGGGCTGTCAGGGAGGATCATTGCATTCTTCCCTCGCTTGCTTCGCTTAGGTATTTTCTACCCTAGGCTGGAGATTGAAAATGGGGATCGGCAGCCCTTTTGTCTAATTCAGTACAGCAATGTTTATGTTTTTACCTCTTTACCTGCTTGCCAGTTTCAGGAAGATTTACATGATTTTCCTTCAGAGCAATCTTGGTCGTGAGTTACTGAAATTTTACAACAATGATATAATGGAATTCTTGCCAAAAAACCCCTGTGAAGTATATCTGCATTATCAGTCTATTTCTGAAAAGCACTGGTGTGGTAGAAATGTCTCTGAGGGAAGTTCTTTATCTTCTTAACTTTCTGCAAAACTGACTCTAGTTTGTAGGTATTATACAAAGTAATTGATGATAGCAGTAAATGCCAGCTACTGTTTTCCTTTAGACCAAATAAAGATAAAGGGTTTTCTTTTGCAAACAACAAACCATTTCCTACCATTTCCTAATATGGTAGGAAAGCCAAGTACTTTTCATGTTTCTTTTAAAGACATTTTTGCAACAACTTTGATAGAGTCTCTTAAACTGAGATACAAATAGAAACCAAAAAGTCATGTTACTGAGTGCTATTGTCCTAATTTGTAAGTATCTGCTCCTCAGGTGGAATTCAAAGCACCAGGTTAGGTGATCAGAGAATGAAGAGACTTCAATGTCTTTGAAAAAGTTTCACAAAAATCATCAGACCTGATAAGGAAGACATTTCAACTCTTCAGTGGTGGCTCACTCTTTAAAAAACAAATCAAACAAAGGCTAATTTCTTTGGAAATATGGGTAGAGATTAAGGATTTCATTTTGGGCAGTTTTGAGTGTGAATAATTTCATAATATTGTTACTAATGAATCATAGATAGTCCACTAGTTTAGAAACGAGCAAATGTTTCTGAAGTTATCAACAAGTTCTTGGTATTTGGGGGGCATGATAAGCAAGGTCATGAGTAAAACAGTCCAATTTTAAAATAAACTACTCTCCTACAGGAAAGGAGCGGCTGAGAGAACTGGAACTGTTTCGTCTGGAGAAGAGGAGGGGAGGAGAGACCTCATTATGCTCTACAACTACCTGAAAAGAGGTTGTAGATGTCGGTCTCTTCTCCCAAGTAACTAGTGATAGAACGAGAGGAAATGGCCTCAAGTTGTGCCAAGGGAGGTTTAGACTGGACATTAGGAAAAATTTCTTTACTGAAAGAGTGGTCAAGTGTTGGAACAGGCTGCCCAGGGAAGTGTTTGAGTCACCATCCCTGTAAGTACTTAAAAGACGTGTAGATGAGGCGCTTAGGGACATGGTTTAGTGGGCATGGTGATGTTGGGTTGATGGTTGGACACGATGATCTTAGAGGTCTTTTCCAACCTTAATGATCTATGATTCTATGATTCCTAGACCTCACAAAATTTATAAATTCACATCTGGACTGCACCTTTTTGAAAGTGGGCAACGGAGCAGGGACTGTATGTCTTTTTCACAACAGAGAGATTCTGACAGTTTAGTAATAATAATGTGTGCCTCAAGTGCATTAAGGCTCCCTGTTGTGTTCATTTTTAACAGATTTTTTTTGAATGTTATTTCGAGTTCATCTGCCATGCAGGAAGTAAGGGACAAAAGTGGCTCAGAGTAGCCACAGAAAAGAGAAACAGAGAAGAGCCATAGAAAGTCCAGGGTTCACTCAGGCAGCCTGGGTTACCTCGACAGGATTCATATTCTTTTGCAGCTTTTTGTTCTTCTGGCACCTCTTTTTATTGTGAGGAAAAATAAGTAGATTCAATACATGCAATGCCATAAAAATATTTAATTGCATTTTGAATGAGCCTATGCACACAATGGCTTTTTATAAAATTGCTAGGTTTTGACGTGTTAGTTGGACAAGAGAGATAAGCCAAAAATAAGTGTTATTGCAAGTTAACTAGTGTAACATAATAAATGACAGTGCCTTATCAGTGTTAATATTTTTGCTTGACAGCTGAAAATGTGAGTTGGTGGGGTTGATTCTGAATGTAAAAAAGCTTTTCAAGGCAAGAAAGTTTCAGCTGCAAAAAGGAAAAGCTGTTGAGCCACATGGGGCTAACGCAGCCCTGGGAGACCCTCGAGGTGGCTAAGTGCTCTCCTTCACCATGTTCAAAACCAGCTGAGATGTTCCTGACAGTCTGCGTCATGCTGAGCTGTAAGCTTTTTCCCTGCACGGTATGACAGGATTCCACATCTCCCAACACCCCGGAGACAATCCTGGGCAGAAAATATGTGGGAGAGGGCAAGGAGGAAAAGGACTCATCTGTTCCTCTCTGATTCTTCAGGCAACAGAATTGGTTGGGTGGAAATGGAGAACATGCAGGTAAATTTGAAAGAAAAAAGTGAGTTATACTGCCTTCTCAGAAAAGATGCAGGGCGTTCAGAAGGAGATGCCATGCCATGCCATGATTAATATCTTGCTGGAAATTATAAATTGCAAGAAGAGGTACCTGTTCTAAATGAAAATTAAAAATGGGGAAATTTCAACTGTCCATTGCTGCCTCTAAGCATAAAAACAAAAATTGCCAAGCTGTCAGTGGAGAGAGCCATTACACTGATTATGGATGTTCCCTTGAATGTTACAATACAATTTCTATAGATGTTAGGCATTTGTTGTCATTGCTGCAGATTGTGTCCACTACAAGCACTTGGCTTTGGCAGCACCAACAAATCCATCTGCACAGCGGGCAAGAAGCAGGTTTTGCCACCAAATGTGTACAAAATCTCCTGGGTTCAGACCCTATGCCTGTCCCACAAACTGGAAGAGGAAGGAAAAAGCTGCTAATAAGAGTTCGTGAACTTGCCATTTTTTCAATGAAAAATCTGAAAAATGTAATGTATAAATATCACTATAAAACTTATTCTGTATAATAGACTTTTTTCCTGTACAAGTATAAAAATCTACATATAATTTTAATAAGTGTACCTGATGTTAAATTATCTAAGCAAAGAATTGCAACCAGTCCATTACCCTCAATGCCAAGAAATGTAACTAAACAGATGGCTTAACAGTAGTTTTTCCTTGTAGAGCTGATAGTGAAACAGCTTTTTTCAGCAGAAGGCAGTAAAGCATAATTTTGGAAAATACAACTCCTCAGGGACATAGAATCTTCCCAGATTTTATAGAAGTCTTTGCTCCTTACATAGCTTGGGAAATTACTGTTACTTTCCTAACACCTTTTCTTAGGGTTGTTTTTTTTTTTTCCTTTCAAAATGAGAGACTTTCTGTCAAAAGGAATAACAAGATAAACATTTTTTTTAAAAATAGGAAAAAAAAATTCTTCTGTTTGACCATCTCCTCTTTCTTTTTCTTTTTTCAAGAAATGGTGCTAATTTGATTCTGAAAATTCAAAACATTGAATTTTGAGCAAGTCAAGTGTCTTGCTTAAGTTATCTTGTTGTTTCATCTTTGATTTTTTGATACAAATCCTGGCATTTCTCCCTTTTTGAACTTCTGAGACCTCACCGAAAGCGGCTACCATTTTGTCTGAAGCCATGATGCACTCCATTCTGACTCATTAATCATGCAATTCACGTGACTATTCTGTTTTCGTCTTTGATAATCACACACAGAGACTAAATATGCTGTTTAAAAATCAAAAAAATGAAAACAGGATGCTAAGATATTTTTATGGTGGAAAATACAACGCAGCCTCAAACGCAGAGGCTCTCATCCAGAGATGAAAGCAAAGTTAGCACATCTCAAAACCAGGTACCTCTCGTAGCCCTGTCCTGTGTAAGCCTGATGCTGAAAAGAGCATGAAACGCGCTCCTCAATGGGCTTATCCTGGCGAGAAGGGAAGGGTTTAGTTTTCACGCAGAGTAGTGGCAGCTGTGAGTGATTGAATTCTCGACTGTGTAACTCAATGGTAGAGTGAGTTCCTACTTTTTTTCTATTTTATCTTTTCCTGTGCATCACTTACTTAACCTTGCGAAATATAAATTGAAACCTGCTGCTTTCTGTTATTTTGTCTCAGTCCCAGGTCCTCCAAAACAAGTGTACAACTTTACACATAGAAATGCTGCTGTCAAATGTTGTTTCGAGGACCAGAACTACTGGCTTTCTCCTTTTCTAAGGAACACTCCATGTTACTTACAGTAGATTAAAAAAAATATATTCTGTGACTGAAAAAGTCCACTTTCAAGGTAACATAAAAATTAACAAAACAGAAAATCATCTTTGAGTCCAAAATCATTTCTTAAATCTAGATCAAGAAGGGCTTTAAATTTCTTATTGTTGTTGTTAATATAATTACCATTATTGTTATTTAGCAATATAAGTGCTAGTTTAAATTTAAGTGAAGTGAGACAGAGAAACAATAATCCTCTACATCTGATACATATAATATAGTAACTACCCGTTATATTATACATTAGTTTAGTGTGCATATATATATATAAGTATAGTTATTATGTATTAGTATAGTGCACATATATATAATATATAAATGTAGTATAGTAACTACCCATTGGCTTGAGTAGTTGTTTTCACAACAAAGAAATGAGATAAATGTCTATCGTAGGAACCAACAAGAGATTTTAAATTAAAGGTATGACCCCATCTCACAGTTATGAACAGAGGAACTCTGCATACACACGGCTTGTCCTGACCTGTCCCCAGCACCCATAAATGCCTCCTCTTCTCTGTTCAACGTCCTTATTGTTTCGAGGCACACAGCCTGTGGAGAGATCATCTTGCCTCTCTGCCTTCCCTCCCTTTCTCCTCTTGCGTGGCAGACCTGAGTGCGCACTCCCTTGTTCCTTGGCTGAAAGCCGTCCGTCTGTCCCACGACCACCATGCGCTCACCCTAGTCCTATCACAGTGTGCACAGAAAGGCCTCCATGACACAGCTAGTTTGCTCTTTCCACATCTGGAACTGAGATATGAAGTATCACAAGAAGTATTACCAGCAAACCAAATTTGACTGTTACAATGAGGAAAAAAACCAAAAAATCCCACAGGCTTAAATTGTAATTATCCCTTTCACATCTCATCTGCACATGTCTGCTTCTCCTATTCAGTTGTCATTTAAGTTGCAAATGCAGAGAATAAAATACTGTCCCTATTCAGTATTTCTTGTTTTCATTTTCCACTTTGTTATTTTCAGGTGAAAATGCATTCTAATTCTTTGCTATGCAATATTTGAAAATTAAAGAGATGTAAGTATTTGAAATAAAAGATATTATTATCTGTCTGACAGTACCATTTTGTCATTGTTACAAATGCTCTTACCCTGTCTCTTAAATTATATTTCTTCACAAGAGGCTAGAATAGATTATCTAATGGGACTGTCTGGCCTTGAAAACTTATAAATAAAGAGACAAAACATAGGGCTTTCTGCCTCAAAATATCTGGTAGCCTCCAGTGCCATAGCTGTACATTTATTTAAGAACCTAAGGAAGCAAGAAGTTGTCTTGAAAATATATTTTTCCCAAAGCATTTTTGTAAATCTGCCCCAAGGCAATGGAAAGATATTCACTATGCAAGAAGACATGTTGGCCAAACATCTTGCTGGCTTCCAATGGAGTTGATTCAGTGTTTCATGGAAACTGTGATCACAGTACTTCATTCACTTATTTTTTTCTACAAGCAGAAATTACAGAGCCAGACTGTCTCCTGAGATATATTTTTTTTTTTTTTATTCAAAGGTACAGTGGTTTTAACAATGTATATCAAGCAGGCACTTCTAGTAATAAAGGAAAATGAGTCCTGAGATATTCAAAGGATCCAGCTACATAATCTGGAGTAATTTGAGATTATTCTTGCTATTTACTTGTCTTGGAGAACACCTGATACAAGATTAAACACCAACAACAACCCCAGCTGCTGAACAATTTAGCTGTGATTGCTATATTCAGAAACTGACAGATCAGGATATACTCCTGATGTTCTGTATCTGTTGCACTGCAAATCACAGGAGCTGCATTATCACGATTATATGAACATCACCAGGATTTATACCCAAACCTTTGCTGCCCTTCATAACTCTCCATAATTCAAATTACCTGTAAAATGTTGCATTGCTAAATTGTTACCATTTTGCCAGGGAAAGAGGCAAAGGAAACAGGGAATCAGGATTTCAAAGGTAAGTCCACAGAGAAAAAAAAAGTCATAGTACACCACATGATGTATGGCAAAAACCTGTTGTGACCAAAAACCTGTGGTTTTCACACTAGAAAACTTTACCATCTATCTATTAGAACTGAAACTGCTTTGTTCACCCAGTTTTTCTTCATGTACTAGTGGTTTTTTCACAGTAAGGACAAGGCCACAGAGGAATATGTAAAGGACACTGGAAATTTTTAGGGCTACATTATCACTGAGGTACATCAACTTGCTCTTGAAGGCAAGAGTCCTAGGTATATGTAATATCAATTGAGTGACTAACTCTTGCAAAATCAGGGAAAGGCTTCTCGTTTGTAAAAATAAAATAAAAGAAATCAAGAAATATAGGGATGATAAATACAGAAGTGTTGCCAAATGGAATGCTTTTGGAGAAAGAGGCTTTTCATAAAATGTCTTTAATGAATGTTCAAGCATTCTAAAGTTGGTGGCTTTCAATATGCAAAGCCACTGATAACCATTTTATTGGCTAATTTCTTAGCTTGCAAAAGTGCACTTTCAGTGAAAAGCAACAGATGACCAATTTGTCAGCCTGCAAAAATCCATCACAAGCTTGTAAAAGTTGTCCACTTTCTGGTGATTGATGGACTCAAATATGTTGTTTACAGAGAAGCAAAGTAGGCATTCAAGTCAGGGCAAAAGGAGCAAGTGACAAAGATATAGCGTGACATCTGACAAAGGGTGTACTCCAGTTCCCCTTTGCTATGACTTCATTATTATTCACTTATTATTTTCAGATCCATATCAATATATTTATTATCCTGGTTTCATATTTTGTAATTCATAAATTGGAAAGGAATTAACTTAGAAAGTTTGAAAAAAGGAAATACAGTTTGGAAATTAAACACTTTTAAAGCTGTGCACCTGGTCCCGTCTTTTCTTGTAATGCCCACTATTGTTGCTATTAAATAGTGCTAACTAATGAATTACAATGTGCAGGCCAAACTTTAACAAATATTTCAGAATGATACATTTCATGGGTAACACAGGTTACCTCTTAAAATCTTCATCTGTGTATTCTTGCCTAAAAAAGGGGAATTTCTCATCTGAATCATCTCTCTCTTCATATGTCTCACTCAACTATTATGTGCACTCTCTGTATAAATAACCGATAAACTATAATTCTATAGGAGCTTCCTAATGTAAGCACAATAATTACACTGTTTTTTTTCAAACAAACTCCCTACTGCTAGCACTTTTACAAAATTATTTTCAGAGTATGTTATAATATGATTCTAAGACTGTATATTGCGTTGACCCGAGAAAAAAAATCAGGCAATGTATGCAATGAACTGATGGCAGTAAGGATTTTGGAAAATTTTACTGGTAAAAGGTGAAGTCTTTATCTTAGCTGACTAGTCATCTGACCAAAATACTTGAAAATGTTGCTTACCCAGAGGAAATTAGGAATATTCAGAGAAAGCAGAAAACAAGAAAGACAGAACAGAGCACAAGTAAATTTAATTAAACTGATTGCCTGAGGAGTGTTACAATGGTATTCATCCAGGTATAGGTCCCAGCAGTTGAAGGTACTTGAACAACTTCTGTGGTACATATACCTCTTTTGACTTGAAGTACCTTAAAAGTTTTACATTTCTGAAGTAGGCAAGGTCTCAGTCTAATTAGAGGAAGAGAAATAAAGACTCAAAGTACCCATGACTGCATCATGTGATGCTGAAGTGTCCTCCCAGTAAATCCTCAGCTCGTATGCCTTTACTTGGTAAAGTTATCACACTTAGGATTAGGTAAGCAAAACTTTTAATTTTAAAAAAAGAAGCATGAATCTCATAAAATGCATAGGCACTGTATTTTAAATTGCATTTCCATATCTTGATGTGCTGGGAAAAAAATAACATACCTTTTTACTCTCTCTTCCAAGTTGTCTTTGTGCCACAAAGCACAGTTTTTATACTTCAGGCTGGCATGAAGAAACAACTTTGCAGCTAGTTAGCCTTTCATGAAAAAGGAGATCATCTGTCTAACTTCTCAGGTAGTAAAAACCATAATTTTAAATATTTTTATTTTCCCCGGCTACATTATCCCCAAAACTTCAGGAAATGCTGTAATATACTAATTGAGACTTCCTGGCTGTGTAGAAGCTTGATCTGCCAGACCACATGGAAGGAATGGCTGCAGGACACTGAATAAAGTGAGCTGCAGTAAACTCAAATTCAACCTAGCCTAAAAGAGGTTTATGTGACATACATGAAACTAATGGGATTTATTCTTCTCAGCCTTTGCTTAACATGTGTTTATATTTTTGCCCACATTTTTTGCTCGTATTTGCAG
This sequence comes from Calonectris borealis, assembly GCF_964195595.1. Taxonomy (NCBI): domain Eukaryota; kingdom Metazoa; phylum Chordata; class Aves; order Procellariiformes; family Procellariidae; genus Calonectris; species Calonectris borealis. The sequence continues at coordinate 9,133,642 of NC_134352.1, forward strand.
CGTTCTTGACCTTACAACTCTTATTTTCTTAAGAAGCTATTTGCAAAGTATATTGCTTGTGAAGGTTTTTAAGTTTGAATTTTTGCTCTCTGGGAAACAATTATAAAGAAGGATGTAGATATTGAAAATATTCTGTGTTTGGTTTTCAGTGATGTGTTAGTTCAACAAAGGTATAACTTTTCCCTAACAATTTGATTTTGCTAACTATAAAAGTGGGGAATAATTTTATGTTGGTATCATTCCCCTGAACATCTTAAATTCTGAAATATCCATAAACATTTACATCAGAAAAAGAAGAGGATTGACTCTCTGCCTTCCAACAGTGCTGGAGAAGACTCAGGAGCCTCAAAGAACTTATACCTATCCAGAGGCATGGAACAAACAGAAACAACAAATGAAGCGCAAGCACAAAAGTGAAGTATGTTGAACCTCTGTTACAACACAGTAGGTTAACAATGTTGTTTCAGGAGGTCTCTCTTTGTCCACCTGAGGACTCTCAAACTGGTCTCCTACGGAGGTTTTGATGCTTACCTGGAGTAGATGAATCTGTTCTACTTCCAAGATAGAGTTATCAGGTACCTAAAGCCATTAATTCATACTATTTCAATACAGTGAAATATCTATACAGGTTTCATAAGTCAGGCAATATTTTATTATATTTCATAATATTCTGAGAAAGCACACTGATAGTTTTGGAAACAAAACCAAATATGGCTTGTTCTAAGGAAGGTACTCATCCTTTAGATTAAGTACTGCTGAGTACTTATCTTAACAGAGATCAAAAAGTGTTGATGGATAAACAAGCATAAAGGTGACAGTGTTGCCCCACTTTCTATTCTGCTAGTAGTCACAGCAGGGTTGTATTCCACACAGTGAGTTGTAAGGCAGCAGAAGTATAAAAGTTGTGGCTCTAGTGCATGTCCAGTGGCAGGAATAAAGGCATGGAATGTGAGAAGTGCTTGAATGGGCTTGATGAGACTGAATATAAGCATTTGTTCTCTTTCTTGACCCAGACTGCAATTAATCCACATGGCTTTGGAAAAATAGATTCATGTCAAGAATCTTCTGCCAGTTTAGCAACGTTTTATACAACTATTCTTCCAGTGTAGTCACGTTGCAGAAAAGCACACCAAATCCTCCCCCTTGTTCACTCATGTTGGCATCTTCTGTTTCATTAAAGCAGCAGCAAAATTCTGCTTTTGTGCTAATGAAGTCTCTCTTTTTCTATGTAAAACCTTCCCACGGTTTTGTTACAGTAGAAAAGGAAATCTGATTCATGGTATAAGTATAGAGTGCCTAAAGAAAGCTCTGGTCTTGATTTAGAATGACCTGAAATGAAAGGCAGGAAATCCTAAGGATTAAAAAGAAGGAAAAAAAAGAGTATTAATGAGAAAAAAGAAAGAAAGTAGAAATTCTGTAAGAAGCTTTCCAAGATGAATTGCTTCTTGCTGATATTTCAAGCATTATCAAGAGACTGAGAATTGACTCTGCACATACACATATACCCTATGCTCCTCCCTAGCTTCCTAAAGAGGGAATTCAGCCATGTGATAGTAAAGAAGAATCCCTTGCCTTCAGCAAGATCTATAGTCAATACAGAGAAGCCACATTAAACAGACCTTGCTTTTCTCTTGCTGTTGTTGTGGGCTAGTCCTGAATGCTGAGCGCAAAGACAGTTTGGCTTCTCCATTCCTTCCCACTGTGGTCCCCAGCGTGTTGCCTAAATAAAGGGTAGCTGAGAGGCTACACGGCATCTTTTTTGTCATGAATACTTGTCATTGTCTCCAAAGACAGCAGTATCTGGCCAGATCTTTTTCACAGTTTCTGTTCCATTCACAGCTAACATGGCTAAACAGAGAAACTCATGAATGCCTATGTGTTTTTGACAAGGATGTTGTAACTATGGCAGTGAAAATGAGTAACAAACTGGCAGGAACTTCTTGAGTCAAGCAATCAAATCCTATAATCCCAATCATAAATTACATTAAGTTCTGTCCTACAGCCACTAAGTTTTCTGTCCCCATCTCTATTAGGAAAGCTATTCCATGACCTTCTTTCTCTGACAATTAGAAACCATCTTCTAAATTGCAGCCTAAGCTTCTTAATAGCCGGTTGATACCCATTTGTTCTTGTGCAAATACTGTTCTTCAGTTTGAATTGTTCCCCTGCCTCCCACCACTACTGTTGGAGCAGGTGACTAATTAATATGTTGAGAATGTGCAGAGACTGTCAAATCACTTCGTGTTGAACTTAAGATTCCCCCATTTTCTTTTCATTTTCTCTTCAGACTCAGTGTGTCCTGGAATCTCCCAGTTAGTAAACTGGTAGCTTACCCTTTATCATCAATAATGCTCTCTTGGGTCTTCTTCTATCTGTCTAGAGGTGTGATGAGATAGGGCTAGAGTTTGAATAAGAGTTGGAAGGTGGGTGAGCTCTGGCTTCTTCAAAAATACATAAGGACTCACAAAATACAGTTATGGCAGCCTCATTTCAAAATGGGGCCAGAGTAGGAGTAGTTGGTCTCTTCTGAGCTGGTCTTCCCTTTCCACCTTTATAAAATGTCTTGGTGATGTCTGTATTCATCCAGAGGCTTCAGTCTCACACTTGACAGTCTTCACAATTTTCAAAATCTGTCTTCCTTGGACTTTCCCTAATTGAAATTTGGGTAGTGAGCGTGGGGTAGACATAATTAACTCACATTATCAACTGCGGTATTTTATGCAAAGGACAGGCAGGCTGTCATTTACAGGACAGTTGACAGCTCTCCATCTGCACTAAGTCCAAGTCAGATAAAATTTCTGTTCATACAGATGTAAGACTATAAGAGAAAGAAAGCAACATGTGACCTGTTCATTTAAACAAAATGGTGTCCATGCATGCAAATTGGTGTCATTTTAGCTATGTTTAGGTCCAAATAAATTATTATTTCCTGACATGAGCATCACTTCATGGTGTACGAGTGTATGCATTGTGCTAGTTTCCATGTGTGTTGAATGGAAGCATCTACCTCTTTTCTCTGGCATGTTACAGAGGAAGCCAAGGAGCCTGCCTCAAGACTGGCTGTGCCATTGAAAGGCTTCACCTTTGCTGCAACACATTTTGGATAATAAAGCTTCACAATCCCCGTGCTACTGCTCAAAGCAGAAGTCACAGTCTCCTACTAGCCCTTGGCCTGTTAGCCCTTGGTACCTATAGCGTCTCTTATGCCATGCTGAGTGCTGGTGTGGTCAGGTGGGCAATGGGTTATTTTGATTTTTTTTTTTTTCTTATTTGGGTGTATTTCTAGATCGATCTGTGAACTGAATTTGCTGAACATACCCACAGGAGCACTTGGCATCAGCTCAAGGAAAGCAGCATGGAACTGGAGGAGGGCTGGAAGGGGATGCATTCAGGCAATACCCCAGTTGTAAGCCAAATTGTGGGTCCTGCGAAACCGTGCTCTTGGGTCCTGAATTCACTTTAGATGTGGCCCTTCCTTGCTCTGTGCAAGGAATGTTGTGAGAATCTGGGAAGCACTAGCTGCTTGGATATGATGAGGATGGAGGTTAAATGTCCATGTGAAGAAAAGGAGAGCACAGAGCTTTTACGTCCCTGTGAAGTAAGAGCTGCTTTAGCCTGGCACAAGGAATTCAGAGAGACAGAGTGGGGAGGAAGAAGGGGGAAGGTGAAAAACCTTCCAAAAACATGCTTAAAACCTTCCTTCCTTTCAGATGTGTTTGCAGCAGGACACAGCCTCACCCCACAACAGCAGATTGCTGCATCATACTCACAGAACAAATTTCTCAGTTTATCTTCAGAAGGAGTTGTGTATTTTGCTTAGTGGTAATACATTAAGAATGCAGAGAATTATGATGATTCTTGCTCTCAAAACACTGAGTTAAAGCTACAGGGGAAAAAACAAACCAGAAAGTTTTTCTTCTGACATGAGTCATTTCAAAACAGTTGCCTTGACTTTTTTATTATTGTCACTCACATTTTAAAGTTTCTTATTTACTCTGCATTGAAAGTAATAGTACTTATGAATCATTCGAATCACAAAAAATAGGCAGATATAATAAGCCATAAGGACAGAAAATGGTTTGAGATGTTAAAAAAAAAAAAAAAAACACAAAAAAAATCCAAACTGAAAACAGGTTGTCATGTGAATAATACAACATGGAATTTAGCATGTACACAAAGAAAAATCTTCGCATATTTAGCTCCATTATAGTATAATGGGCAACAGACTGGTGTTGACTCTGACTTCAATCAGTAATGATTTAATATGAGGAGTAAACAGCTGACCACAGAGACCTGAGGCTAAAAAGGGAGTTGGTTCAGCAACAACCTCTGCACAGTGACTTGTCCTTCTTTCCACACTGCTCATACACTTATAATCAGGGAGCTGCACTGGTTCCCAAGTATGACATACCTTAAAAAGTAATCACTGCCCTGGAAGAAACATACATTTCCACACATAAAACAGGTAATATATAGGTCCTCTTTGGATCAGGTAAATAAAAATCACGCAAACTGAAAGCATCCTCGTGTGCATCTTGAGGGTCCATTCCACAACAAGGTTGCCTACCTCTTGCACAGCCTCTTCCCTCTGCAGAAAGTGCTTTATAAGGCAAGCAAACACCATTAGAACCATTTTACCACTGAGGAAATGGAAATCCAGAAAAGTCACTTCACAAGCTAATGGGGGAAATCCTTTAGAGAACAGGTTTCAGTCTGGTGCTCTAACCCTGAGGCCTTACTGCATTGTCATTGTCAACCTACCATTGCGTTACCGCTGTACAGCTTTCAGTTAGTTCAGGCTGCTAGCAATATAAAAAGGACCTGCAAGCCCGCCTCATGTAAACTTGGCTCATCATGAGAGTTGATGGGTTGAATAAACAGGTGGTGTGTGTTGCCCTAAGCCCAATACATAGAGTAATGGAGAGAAAGACAGAGAAAGAGGTGCAAAGGAATTAAGAACATGTTGGAAAAATGTGATGGGTTTGAGATACATTTTTAGTTATGTTGAGAAAAGAACTGAAAAAAAATTAAAAGGACAGAGTTTCATACACACTTGTGGATGCTTGAACAGTTTTGTCATGGATGGCATCAGCACAGGGCAAGACTGTTCATATCACCTGGGCATCCCAGAAAGGTTTTCCCCACCAATTTGCGTGTGTCCACCATCCCCATACAACCTGTATTGCCTCTTCAGGCCAGGTTGCAGCTTCTCAATAACCTTCTTGTGCTTTTTTTATTTAACGATTGCTCTCTCGAAAGTAGACCACATTGAACAATGCCCAGTCTATGGTTTTCGAGGTATGCTTCGTTTCAGCAACATAACCTACAATTTGATATCTTTTCATAGGCATTTCAAGTACTTAACTGAGAAGACTGACTACAAAAGAGAAAAGTGTTAAATACAATGCAGGAAAACATTTGAGGTCTTTCTTTTTCATAAACCAGAAAAGAGGAAAAGGAGTCACAGAAATGACCTAATTCAATACAGATTTATATACTGTGAGATTGCCCTGCATGAAGCAAGTTTTAGAGGGTATTAATAAGTTCAATGTAAGCATTTCCCAAGAACTGTAAAAATTAAAGTTAAAATAGCAAAATTTCATGAGGAGATACAGGCCCAGATTTATTCCCTATATCAAGTATACATACAGAGGCTTCTGGCAAAAGCCTTATCCAGCAAAATTTTCATAGTGCTTGGCTGTTCATGAAAATATATATTAGGAATAACTCAGACTTTTCGTAAAAAGAACATTTGTTGAAAAAATAAGAGAACTAAGGAGGTAGATAACATTTGCTGACATTCAGGCAATTTGGGGACAGGCAAACTACAACAATGTCAGTGCTTTTCTGCGTTTCCCTGTAAAAGGGTAAAAAAGAAACATCTGTCTTCATTTTGAAACAATATTGTCAGCTGGCAGCTTACACTTCTTTAAAGAAAGAAGGAAGGATGGTGTATGAGTTAAAAACAAAACTGTTATAAGAGGCTTGTCTCACATCCAGTCAATCTAAATTTATGCTCCTTTATCCCCTTTCTTCGCAATCAGCAGGAAATAAAAATTCCTTTTCTTTTTCTGTTGACATTTTCTGGTTTAGAAAATATTTTTTATGTAATTTGTTTTTAATTCTCCATTCATATATTTCCTAACACAAGATCTTATGGTCCACTAATGAAGCTGCATAAAGCAACCACAGTGAGAAAAAAAGAACATACTAAATTCCTTGATCTTTGTGCTTGGTTTTGTTCTCATAAGGGAGGAGGGAAAAAAGGAGGGCGGGGGAGGGAGGGGGAGAAATATCTGCTCAAGAGAGCAGGACAGTTAATTACAAGCGACTGTAAGAGACCTGAAGCAAAGAGAACTGCCCAGACCCTGTCAGAAATGGTTAGGCTTTGCAAATCTAGAAATTATGCCAAGGAAAATCAAAGTTTTTGTCACTTTCTCCACAAAATGCAATAAACCATTTATAAAATAACTAAAGGCGTATTAGGGTACTAATAACGCTTGTTCTCTTGGTACAAGTGTTATGTTACGGGTGCACTGTCAGTTTGCAGTAGCTCCTGGGATGCACCAGCTCTTTGAGAGCACACACGCTGAGCCAGGGCACCAGGAACGGCACCAAACAGGCTGTGTTGCTGAAAGGTTTCAGGCTGGATTTTCTCTTATCTAGCCAATTCTTGGGATTGCTTTTGCAGAGAGGAGGTGTTCATAATATTTTATTTGTGTGAATTCTCTCTTGTCTACCAAGAGACCCAAGAGAGGACAGAGCTTAGACTGTCATCTGTTCTTTTTGTTCTTTTTGTCAAAAATGTTAGGGTCTCTCTCTTTCCCTCTTTTCTCCTAAATTCATTATTTTAAGAGAATATGTGGAATCCTTGGAGTCTTCACACCTATAGAACATTGTTGAAAATTCAACCTATAAGTTCAGAAGTTGAGCAGTTGAGGAGGACAAACATAAACTGTTTATTTTGCACTTCGTCAGAGAACCAGGCTAAAAAGTGGATTATCAAAGAGCAAGGGTTAAAATCCTGGAATATCCCCCCTCATCCCAAGCCTGCTTTTTCCTTTTCATTGAATTTTAGCCAGCGATTCCAAACTAATGGTTTGTCATCGAAGGCACCAGGCTGCATGCTACGGTTTCATTTTTTTCCTCTAGGGAGACTGATGTTACAGGTCGTGGCTTCCCTCGCAGGAAGAAGAAGCAAGGGACTTGAAACAAGTGAACCCTGCAGGACAGCAGGGCCGTGCAGAGGTACCCAGGACGCACAGCAGTCTTGTCAAGGCTACAGCTGCAGTCAGACTCATCATTTTACCCATCACTGGGAGACCTGATAAGGACAAATCAGTGTAGCTCTTTGTTTAAGCTCTCTAATTGCATCCAGTTTGACTTCCCATTTCAGACAATTCTCGTTTTCAAATTAGGGTAGCATTACTATGCTTGTCATCCAATTGGTTTCATTTACATAGTTCTCCATGTGTGCATATGTCAAGAAGGAGAAAAGTTAATGTACAAAAATCCAGCAGAAACTGTTTTTCCCCATTCACCTTTTCTCTCAGGCTGCAAATTTTTGTGATTCTCAGCTGCCTCTTCTGTTACGATGGCAGTCAAATTACATCCCCCTCTCCCAATAGCGATTAAGACAGGTTAAATAAAATCTACATAACTCTGCCCTAGGGCTACCTTTGGAGAAGGATCAAGATATAAAGGTCTTCATATCAGTGTCTGGCATCTCTGTGTGCATGAAAACGGAAAGGCATCAAAGGAATGAAGAGTGGCTGAGGTCGAAGTTTGAATTTAAAAGCAATATACATCCTCTGGGATGCTAGTCCTCTTTGTGACATGTATGTCTGGTGGAGAGTCTGGTAAAAAGAAATGTCTTTCAGGCTCCTTAGAACAGAAAAATGCTGCAACCTTTATTGCTTCAGGAAAGGGGCTTTAATGCGAATTTTTTGCTGCAAGTAGTCCTTGCATGCCACTTAATCTTAATCATAGCAAGTGCAGATCTGCTCATCTTGTTAAAACCCCAAAGCATTAAAGAGAAGGTTTCTACCTCATGACAATGTATGGTGTTATTTCAGGGTTTCTGTAGTGAGTATGATGGAGGCATCTGTGTAGGTTTCTAAATCTGTGACAAAATAAGGTGCTTTAACTGACTGCCAGTTATTTCAAACCATATAATAAATATTATAATATTTTGGTCATATCAAAATTTAGTGGTTTGAATACCAGTTACTTGCACGTCACAGATCAAGGCAGAACTAAGAAACATCCCAAATGAACCCCCTTGCTGGCTGTAACAGGCATTTGGCAGCAAAAGCTAAGTGGTTTATCAAAATATTAGTATATGCAAATGAGCAACTAGATTTACCTAATTTTACTAGGCAGGCAACTGTGATCAGCACAGATCCAGTGTAAGGATATTGATAGCAAAAACATTATTTCAGTTATTTAAAGCCACTGTTATGCACAATAATTGCAAAACACATCTACTGCACTTTCACTTTTCTGCTTTTCTCCTGGTAGAGAGAAAAAGGTGTAATGAACGAGATTTTTAATAAATGGTAGAGTTAGATGTATTATAAGGAAGTTAGTTATCAAATACATCTAATCACCTCTTAGATCCTGAAAATTGTTTATATATTGAATGACACACTGATTGCATTTGTTCTCCAAGAATGTATAAAGGATTCTTTTTGAAATTTTATTGTGGGATTTTTGTTTCGGTTTTGAGGCAAAAAGCGTTGCCATGGAAACATGTAAAGAAAATCACACTTTTCCAGACTTGTGGGATCATTTATGCCTACTCATAGTGTACAGATATGTATTGAAGTCAGGGGAATGCCATGGGTTTGGGGTAAATTTGCAAACAAAAAAAAAATTAAAAAAGTAATTGTGTCTTATAGCAAACAGTGGCAAACAAATAATGAAGTTTGTTTTGTCTGTTGGTAGCTCTACTAATTAGAAAATAAAGACATTAAATGAGACTGCCTACCTTTCCGTCAATCACCAACAGCAATACAGAGCTAATGCAGGGGCTTTCAGTACTGCTTTTATTTAATTCTTCTTTTTTTTTTTCATTTGAATGCTTCAGGTCTTAGTGACTAAGGGAGGTCCTCAGAGAGCGAAGGGACCTGTTTAACCGAGGGGAGGGGATCCCACGGGAGTTGCATCCCCCCTTCCTCGCAGGGCCGTGCTCAGGGCTCTCCAGGGCAGGGTGGTTCTGCCCCGTCGTGCAGCCGTCCTCTGCGCCCCGTCCCCTGCAGACGGCAGGTGCGGCTCTTCAGGAGGTGGTGCTCAAGAAAGGGGAGAGGGAATGAAACTGCCCCCGCCTTTGGAGTGCTGTCCTGAGGAAATGTGCAAGAAGAGCCGTAAAATTGAAGAATGTGATATTTAAAGAAAGAAAAACTTGATTTAGAGGCCAGAAGAAATGTGGTGGGTTACGAGCTGTTCTAGAGTAGGAAAGCCAAGACAGCATTTATACAGAACATATTGACTATGGGCTTGAAAATTTTGCAATCTTATAAAAATTAGAAATTAACAAAAGTTATTAAACTTCTGCATCTACCAATTCGTGAACTCTGAGATTGACCTCAAGAAATACCCCATTTCCAAACCACAGCTTTCACCACCATCACTGAAAGCTTGGATCTGACGCCACATTTTTCAAAAATTATTAATAAACTGGAGTGTATCATCAGTATTAAGTATAGCAACACATAAACGTGTAGACAAATGACTTCAGATAAGAGCAACTTCAATCATCATCTAAAGTAATTTCCAAGTAATTGGAATGAATACGGTCCCTAGAGGTATATCTATTTCTTCCCAGTATATACACATACAAAACCAAAATGATTTTTCCATTATTTCCAAGGAGATTTTCAGCATGACCTAAGGGACTTAGCAGTGTCTCATTAATAGTTTCTAGGAAATTAGTATCTACTAAAGACCATCTGGGAACTACTAGCTAAAAAACATTGATAGGAAATATCATGTCGTTAAAAAAGAAATTCCCACTGCAAAATTGTTAATTTCACTAAATAGAGAAGCGTTTTCTTTGGTCAGATTGATCTGAACTGAAATATTTTGCTGGGAGGTTTGTTTGTTTGTTTGTTTGGGGGGATATTTTGCCTGTACCTGACACATTTCCTTTCAATGTTTTTTATAGTGCATCTCCTTTTCAAACAACATGGACAACTATGGGGGTTGTGTCCCCTCCTTTTTCAAGGGGTAATGCCTTTGTCCAGTTTTGTCTCCGCTTCTGTGGCACCTCAGGCACCTCCTGACAGAGATATGTAATGCACCATTGGAGTCACCTGCTGACCACATGCCATGGGAGGGAATGAAGAAATAAAGTACCTGAACTCTGATTCCCGGGTTCCTGCAAAACACTTTACAGAGGTGCAATTTATGGTGCATGTGCTGCAAAATAAAAAGTACCGATCTCAGAACTGATGACGTGGTTGTCCTTTTTGCTTAATAAAAAGTAGTTATTTGGCTTTTCATCTGAGGTCATCAATGTGCTGAAATTTCTGTCCCATGGAAAAAGATTATGCCCTCATGCTGGGGCCCTTGAAAATCTGAAACAATGCACCTTGTGTTGTACACCTCCCCCCGCCCCCTTATTTTAGTTTTTTAGCACATGCCAAAGCTCCCTCATGTAGAGGGCCACCCCTCCTCATCGTCCCTGCCAGCCTAGGCTCTCAGTTTCAGGATCCGTGTGTACAAGTCCTTAGGCATAGCACTCTTGCCTATATCCTAGCTCCTCCACACTCAGTTTTCCAAAATAGCTATTGTGAACACCAAGCCAGCAGACCTTGACTAGCTGCTGCCGATCCAGAACCCCCTTTGACACCCCCTGTGTGAAGTAGCACTTACTGCATAGCAAAGTTCGGCAGACCCCAGGCAATATATTGATACCTAGGGAATTTGAAATGAAAAAATTTCTGTCCACATTTTCCATGGTACATAAGCACAGTAAACACGATGAATGGTCTTGCACGAGTTCCTCTCTGCAATTTAATTGCCTTAGGTATATCAGCTGTCTAACTATGTAATCTAATTTCATAAAATATCCAAGAATTATGAAAGATCTAACCTCTAGATGTAGAAACTCGTGTGAACCACTTTAGGTAGATGAGGTTGGTCTAGCTGTATGCAGCATTTCAATATTTTTTTCTTTATCTATATCTACTAGGAATAATCACAAGGTATTTCCCTGTTTACAGTACCCTGGATCAAAAGTATTTCATGCTTACATGTTCTTGATTTGCTTAGGAACTACTTGCAGGTTTTATCTGAAATCTACTTGAATCAAAGTGAGTTTTCCTCTCAAATTAACAAACCTTGGATTATACCTCAGCTCCTGAATTCTGGGAACACGGTCTGAAGAATTTTAATGAAAAATTTACATGCTTGCCTACAAGTCATTTTAGTCAGAAACAGGTTAACTAGTAACAGAAGCAGGCACAAGGAACTCAGATAACGAGTGAATAAGCATGTTTCAATTTTTCCATTTCAAAGGATTTGTGCCATGCATTTTGTTCACCTGGTGTCAAATCACAATCCAGGTTCTCTCATGTTAATAGACTTGCCAACCTGAAACAAGCAAAAAAAAAAAAAAAAAAGTAAGAAAAAAAATCTGAAGAAAAACAAAGCGAAAGACAAAAAAAACTCCGGACCATTATTGCATTAACTTTCAATTTCATCAATCCAATGGCATTTATCAAGCTGCAACTATGGCTTGCACATTAGCAGGGCATTTGGTAAAAGATATTTTAGTCCAGATTTGGCCTGGTACAGAACAGGCAATAGAAGTAATGGGCCATTAATTCTATTAGAGAGGGAAGGTCAAAAGGGAGACATTAATCCACATGTCATTGTAAGTTACTTTGTGGGTGACAAGAGTGTTCTGAATAGAGCCAAAGAAATATTTTGGGGCAAATAGCTGTATTTGCTAGCTCAGGGCAGTCTCCCACAAATCTGTAACCAGATTCTTGACATAATGCCTGTGTGACACCTCACCATACACCTCATCACCAGAATTACACTGTCTCTGTGCGTGACACTCCCTGGAGTGGTGGTGTTTTCTGATGTCCATGGGATGGGATGTGTTGTTTGCTTGCTACAGGAATCCAGAAACCAGGGGTCGTGTGTGTTCTCATATCACCTAGACAAGCTCCAATTCACATCAGCATCTCGCACACACATGCCGTGTTAGAGGTTAGAATCATAGAATCATTAAGGTTGGAAAAGACCTCTAAGATCATCGAGTCCAACCATCAACCCAACACCACCATACCCACTACACCATGTCCCTAAGGGCCTCATCTACACATCTTTTAAATATTTTCAGGGATGGTGACTCAACCACTTCCCTGGGCAGCCTGTTCCAAGGTTTGACCACTCTTTCAGTAGAGAAATTTTTCCTAATGTCCAGTCTAAACCTCCCTTGGCGCAACTTGAGGCCATTTCCTCTCGTCCTATCGCTAGTTACTTGGGAGAAGAGACCAACACCCACCTTGCTACAACCTCCTTTCAGGTAGTTGTAGAGCGTGATGAGATCTCCCCTCAGCCTCCTCATCTCCAGACTAAACAACCCCAGTTCCCTCAGCCACTCCTCATAAGACTTGTGCTCCAGGCCCTTCACCAGCTTCGTTGCCCTCCTCTGGACACGCTCCAGCACCTCCATGTCCTTCTTGTAGTGAGGGGCCCAAAACTGAACACAGTATTCAAGGTGCGGCCTCACCAGTGCCCAGGGGGCACGATCACCTCCCTGCTCCTGCTGGCCACACTATTTCTGATAGGATGCCGTTGGCCTTCTTGGCCACCTGGGCACACTGCCGGCTCCTGTTCAGCCAGCTGTCAACCAGCACCCCCAGGTCCTTTTCCTCTGGGCAGCTTTCCAGCCACTCTTCCCCAAGCCTGTAGCATTGCCTGGGGTTGTTGTGGCCCAAGTGCAGGACCCAGCACTTGGCCTTGTGGAACTTCATACAGTTGGCCTCAGCCCATCAATCCAGCCTGTCCAGGTCCTTCTGCAGAGCCTTCCTACCCTCCAGCAGATCAACACTCCTGCCCAGCTTGGTGTCGTCTGCAAACTTACTGAGGGAGCACTCGATCCCCTCATCCAGATCGTTGATAAAGATACTGAAGAAGACCGACCCCAGTACTGAGCCCTGGGGAACACCGCTCGTGACCGGCCGCCAACTGGATTTAACTCCGTTCACCACAACTCTCTGGGCTCGGCCGTCCAGCCAGTTCTTTACCCAGCGAAGAGTGTACCTGTCTAAGCCGTGAGCCGCCAGCTTCTCTAGGAGAATGCCGTGGGAGACAGTGTCAAAGGCTTTACTGAAGTCCAGGTAGACCACATCCACAGCCTTTCCCTCATCCACTAGGCGGGTCGCCTGGTCATAGAAGGAGATCAGGTTGGCCAAGCAGGACCTGCCTTCCATGAACCCATGTTGGCTGGGCCTGATCCCCTGGTTGTCCCGCACATGGCTTGTGAGCACCCTCAAAATGAACCGCTCCATAATGTTCCCTGGCACCGAGGGGAAGGCACTGTAGTTCCCCAGATCCTCCTTCTGGTTCTTCTTGTAGATGGGCGTCACATTGGCGAGCCTCCAGTTGTCCGGGACCTCTCCTGTTAACCAGGACTGCTGGTAAATGATGGAGAGTGGCTCGGCAAGCTCCTCCACCAGCTCCCTCAGCACCCTCGGGTGGATCTCATCTGGCCCCATAGACTTGTGAGAATCCAGGTGGCATAACAGGTCATTAACTGCTTCCTCTTGGATTATGGGGGATTTATCCTGCTCGCTGTCCCTGTCTTCCAGCTCAGGGGCCTGAGTACCCTGAGGCTAACTGCTCTGACTATTAAAGGCTGAGGCAAAGAAGGCGTTAAGTACCTCAGTCTTATCCTCATCTTTGGTGGCAACGTTTCCCCCCCCCCGCATCCAATAAAGGATGGAGATTCTCCTTGGCTCTCCTTTTGTCATTAATATACTTGTAAAAACATTTTTTGTTGTCTCTCACGACAGTGGCCAGGTTGAGTTCTAGCTGGGCTTTTGCCTTTCTAATTTCCTCTCTGCATGACCTAACAAGATCCCTGTACTCTTCCTGCGTCGCCTGCCCCTTCTTCCAAAGGTGGTAAACTCTCCTTTTTTGTTGTACAGTTACTGTAATGCATACAACACCTACACACAGTGCACACTCCAGCCACCCACCACGCAGACAGAGACACAGAAAATATATTATAAATTGTTTGGAAATGTGGGACATTTCAACCAGACAGAAAATTCTTTTTTTTTAAGGGACTTACTTGGAACTTCAGACAGCTAGAGGCAAGCCAGTCTTGTACGAAAAAAAAGCACATTTGCACTGCTAATAGTGCTGAGACCTTATGCTAGACATTAACTTTTAAGTCCACTTTCCCAATGAGGACAGGGAGCAAAAGCTCAACAACTGTTCAACATGCTGCCCATGCTGATCAGCTGTGTCTCTTCTCTGGTAACATTTATGATACAATGCTGATGACAAAGAAAGTTCAATAAATGTTTTTTTTTTCTATTGCCATCATAAAAAATTTTGCAAAGGTTTTAATGAAGTGTAATTTAACATCTAAATGGCTACATGGGTGGCAGGATAGCTGATTGTAATTATTCAATGCTTTGCAACCGTGCATTTCTTGTCCTTTCAATCACATTGCTTGATAAGAAAGATTGGCCATTCAGCTGAAACAGGCCTTAGGCAGCGTCTTCTGTGATATGTTTAGAAAATGACTGCAATGACTTTATAAAAATGAAATTTAAAAATTTGTTTTCCAGGGTGTTAGTTCAGGTGAATCTGGTTTTCTTATCACAATATCATATATCAGAATAACATGGGGTGAGAGGGTAAGGGAGGTGAGTATGTAAGAGTGAAAAGAATGGACATTTTACAGTAACAGACCATTAAAGAGGCATCATATCCTTGAGGACATGTGCTTTTAAGTTCAAGCCCAGGAATATGTCCAGAGAAAAAAAAAGTATTCAATTTTTTAAGCTTCAATACCCAGTTGAATCAAAGTCTACAATCACTGGAGACACAGATCTGGTACCAGAATAAAAGAACAGGAATTCAAGGGCTTAAACTCCATGTGAATCCCCCCAGGTTTGGGGTAGCAAAGATCACATTCCTAGGACACCTACTCATCCGCTATCAACGCTCTTTCCCTCTTTATAATAGTCACAGCAATATTACAGATTTGGGGTGCCGGGCGGAACAGGCACATCTAGAAGGACTTTGGTCTTGTTGATACAGAATAGTTCAGTGTTAATTCTTAAATCCAACCTGGGTGAAAAACAAGCCCTTCCCCTCACCATATCGTTGGAGGAGGGTGAGGTTGTATTTGACCCCATATCAAACTGCTGAGCCGTGTCCTACACATTAGTCCAGCGGTTACCGGCCTCTGTAGGCTGAGAAAAATGAAGGGAAATAATGTACCCCTCCTTTTGAAGCTGTTCGTTTGTGCACTACTTGCTTCTCTTAAAATGCTTATCCCAAAGATGAAAATATCCACCCTTGTATAGTTACATTAGTCAAAGTCATTGTTCTCTTTGGTGCTCAGCAAGACATGCAGGACTAATTAACACTTCACTGTAACCCCAGAATCTCTTAAGACTGTTGTCAGCATAGAACTGATGGAGAAAAATTTACTTAAGTAATTCCATTCAACTAACTATTGAAAACAAAATGACGAATTGATACCTCTACTCAGCTTTCTCTTGCAGCAAAGAACATTCATATTTAACATACTTCCCTCCTTTAATCTGCACTACCAAATTGCTAGCACATTATATCACTACAACCCCTTCCATGAACAAGATTAGAAGGTAACGTGTTTTGATTATAGGGCGGTTGGAGAAAAAAGGGTAATCCTTTCCCTGGGAAGTTCTAGTATATGTGCTTATTGAAATTTTTTAGCAGACACAGTCACCAACTGAGCAAAAGAAAGGACACACCCAAAGAACACCATATCATTTTTTTTTTAATTACTGTAAATGCATGTGACAAAACAAGCAGGGACAGCTGGAGAAGGAAGACTTTGTAGTCCACCTTGGGAGATCTTTCTCTCAATTTACTATATGTTCTGAAAATCCTACACAAAACTACATCTTCATGGACAAAACAATTAGTTGCTTGCACCAGTACTGAGGCCTGTGGGTAGAAAGGGCAGTAGAAGATTTTAAGCTATATAACTAGGCAGGTGAAGGGTACAACTGACTGATTTCCAACAATGGCGTAGAACCAAAATAGCATATATTTAATGAGAATTTACTCTGAAAAATCATAAGCTGTTATCATCATTTAACTATTTTTCAGCAGTGAAACAAGGTTTGAACTTAGCAATTTGTCTTTTTTGCCTTTTCAGATTTCACCAAAAAAAGTTTCTTGCTGTTTAACTTTAAATAATGGAGCAGTGAAGTGGAATCATATATCATGTTCATTCCATTTAGAATGATTTATAACCTGAGCTGAAAATTAAATAAAAATGTTCTATATTTAACATGTACTGATACTGGTTTTACTTTTTGCACAAACTAATTCTTACTCCAAATAGGTTGAATTCAATTCTATTTTCCACTTTATTGACCTTTTAAAATACCCATCATTATTACTAATCAGAGGAGGGCTTTTTTCAGACAAGACTGAAAATGTGCCCATACAAATTTACTATGATTCAGGAGCGATGACCTGCTAGTTCATTTCCCAAATGCATATTTTAGTGTCATCTTTATAATAAAACCAAGCTAGTGTCTTGCCAGAATACTCAAGTAATTTAACTATTTATCATTAAACTGTATTTGTATTCTGTTACTGGATGTCACCATTGTTATAATACTATAAAGAACGGACATGTGTATTTTACTGTACACATCTGAGCAGCATCAATAACAGCAATGACACAAGTCACAGACTTAGAAGCTGTCCACATGCTAAAGTCTGGTTATATGGATCCTAAGAAGGCACATGGATGGATTGCAGCTGGATAGATTATTTTTGACTCTTATACTATCGTATTAAGGACATATAAAAATCAGATGGATGGACATCTTTGATTTCTTTTTATCATAGTTGAATGCCTTACAGCAACATTTAAACTAAAAGGATTATCTTTCTTTGAATGAGGAACCATCTCAGAAAGGTTTGACCTATATTCATTACTTTATGTCCCATTTAAGTTTTTAACGATCAATTCATTCAAGGCTTCAAGACTTCAACCAGTCTTTGTCGGAGGTCAGGCCGAGATCTAATATGGGACAGATTACTCCACATCTTTTTCCTTATAGTTTTTTTTATCTCTGAAGCACAAGACCCTGGACACCAACATACAGATTCAGCTGATGTATTTCAGGTGTAAGTCAGCATGTTTATGCCCAAGAAAGGATTCTGAGTTCTCTTGTGTTCTTTCCCTTCTAGCGTGTTTAAAGAAGTGACAGACACAGATTCTTTTCTTGCTTTTCTTTTCCCCTCATACCAACCGATATGCTTACAATTAGTTTGCATCCGCTGATTCTTCCTAGTAAATAAGGAGTTACTGCAAGTCTGACTCTAGAAAAACAAAGCAAAACAAAGCCAAGAATTCATTGTAATAAGGATTCCATTAAATTAGGAATAAATGGTTTTAACATATATATGAGATGGAATCCCTTGGACATTGTGACCGCTTTTTGAAATTATATGCTTCCAGATGACTTGTCTATTTTTCCTAAGAGTTGTAAAGGTTTCAGCTAACAAAAAACAGTTGATATCCATCAAGCTGATCAAAAATGTGAGTTAAGCCATCTCAAGTGCCAGTTAATAGTATGATTCCTTCTTATTTTATAAGGTTTATATAGTTACTGAAATAATTTAATGTAAGAATTATTCTTCTCTCATTTTACAGTAATAGATAGATTTTACATTGAGGAAAGTGCATAAAGTTTGCAATAAACAGTTGGATTTCCTTTTTCCGGATGACGTCTCTGCCTACAAGAGATGCAGAACAACAACAGTGATGTCAAAATAATAATTAAAACGTATTTTCCTAAAGCGTTCCGTTGTTTGAGGGTGACTTTTTTAAATTCCTAGAGGTTGCTCCAAAGTTTCTAACTTCAGAATAGTTTGGAAGTCTTCTGTATACAAGTTCTATGTGTTGTAGAGCCCTCATAGAAAAGCATTCCAGCTTTTATTATTTGGATTTTTCTGACTTCTAGACTGCAAACACGTCTACCTGTGGACTATTGCTCTTGTTTCTTTGCCTCGTTTTTCTCCAATACTGCCATCAACTGTGGACTGGCAGGTGCCTGTGGATCATCTTCTGCTTCAGGGAGCTGTGTATTTCAGCTGTTTCTAACCTTTTCCAGACAACCCTAAAAATAGCCAACAACCATCCTCACAACCTAGAAGTCTCTATTAAAGTCACCACCACCTAAAAGAAAGTACCTGTCATGTCTGCTTAAACATTATATGAGTGATGAGTATTGACCCAGAATAAATGCTTCTTCACCCGGTTAAAAGACCCATTGAAGAGATTTTTTAATTAACCTAGATAACAGGCCTTTCTTCTGTTGTAGAATTCATAGCATTTCACAAATCCTTCTTCTCATGTTAAGAAAACTGCTTCAGTTTTCTATCACTTGTTCTCTCTTATTCAGTGAATAAACCACCTCTTCATTTTAATAGGGATTTGAAATACCACTGTTTACAGTATGCTTTGGTTTCTCTCAGGAGAAAAGTGAAATATTTAATTTGGTCAGTTCAAAAAACTTATGTAATATATTAGGTGTAATGTATTTTTTTTTAGCTCTAGCTTGAATTTTAAAAAGACACTTATGGTGAATTTAGCTTAAAATTGTCAAAAGAGAAAACAATTTCACATTTCATAAATAAAACGTTTTTCTCCTGTCTTTTTTTTGTAGAACAAGACACCAAATTTGGCCCATGCTCATGCATTCCTTGAGACACTTGAGATTATATTTTATCAAACAAAGCTCATCCATCTTATGGTGTACTGAACTTTGTTCTTAGAAAATTATTTTTTACTCATTTTACTTATTATATTGTATAAGTGAGGAGAGGTTTGAAATATAGAATGTTTGAAATACAGAATGTAAAAATGTTTTTTACAATAGAAAAACCTTACCTGCAACTGAACAAAAAATTAACTGCAAAGTTAATAATTAACAAAGACATACTTTTATGCTAAGTTGTGGATATATCTTTTAAATGGCAGAGCAATCATAACCTGTCATAACAAATGTCAATATAAATATAAATGTTGGCAGATACAGCTCTACTCTCCTTTGAAAAATGATCAATTAATGTAGCAAACAACTTTGAAATTCAGTCAGCTCAGGGCATCAGCCAGTGATTGCTGGTTCTGAAATGGTGCCCTAAATGTGTTATTCAAAGTTGGAATTTATGTGGATTTGGTGACTGAGAAGATAGACCTTACTTGGGTCTGTGAGCAAAACACATTAAAAATTCAAATTCCAGTGATATATTTCAGAGATCTGGTGGTGAAAACATACTAATATCCCAGGAACACACCTATCTTATTAGCATGTCTATAATAAAAAATGTGAGGTGGTCACACAACCATGGCACCAACATCCCACAGGTCATGCTGGCTTAAGCACATCTTTCCCACTGAGCTCTCTCCCTC
Organism: Calonectris borealis; assembly: GCF_964195595.1. Taxonomy (NCBI): domain Eukaryota; kingdom Metazoa; phylum Chordata; class Aves; order Procellariiformes; family Procellariidae; genus Calonectris; species Calonectris borealis. The sequence goes on from NC_134352.1 coordinate 9,153,320, forward strand.
CAGGACATGGGATTCACAGCTCATGTGTAAAGGGTGTTCAATCTCTTAAGCAAGCAGATGCAAACCAACCAGGCTTTATTTTCCTATGTTATTTTTAGAGAAGCCATCAACAGCACACAGAAATATTAAAAAAAAGGATTGTCTATCTCATACTTGCAGTAGTTGCAAGTTTTTTCCTGTCTGAGCATTTGTGAGCATATTCAAGTATTTGAAGAACTCAAGGAAGTTCCAGCTGGCTCTCTCATATGGGGTTCTGCCACCTTTTCCAGATAGCTAACAAATCCGCTTCTGCAAGCAATAAAAGTCTTCACTAAGGTGTTTCTTCCTTGTTACTTCTTCTGAAATTCATTGCTGAAAAATGTTTGCATGATAGCCACCTATTTTCTAAATGGACTTCCTTTTGAGCAGAGTACTGCAGAGGTTAATAAATGGCTGCTGCTTACCATGTACTTACCATCTTGGACTATCCATCCATAGTGCAGGTTAAAAACTATGCTCAGTAATTGCTTGGGACCAAGCAAGATGATGAAGAAACTCACCATTCATTCTCTGAGATCTGGATGAGATCAGCACCCTGCAAAGCCAAAATTGCTTCCAGCTGATTTATGGCAAAAACTCCTGCAGATTACATTCACACAAAACCAAGGAAAGAACACCTAATGTGCACATTTAGTACATACCATCCAACACAAAGAGAGATCTTCAGTCCTTATAATCTATGTATAGGTCCTCTAAGGGGTTAAATGGACAAGAGAGGAATTAATAGTACTGAATATCTTTCCCATCACATGGCTTTTGTACTGCTTCAGGCAATCCCTATGTACCCAGGAAAGCACCTTAGAAAGCTCTTGAAAGTGCTCCGGAATTGAGGCCATGGAAAGCCCTTCCAGAGCAGGACCTTAATGAGTCAATATTGGTTTCAGATTAATGCACTGTACACAACTGCTGCATTTTCAATTGTAAAGGCCATCAGCAGTCAGTGTTGAAATTAAGATTGCTAACAAAGGGTTTAATCAAGGACACCATGTCTGCGTGAAAAACAACAAACAAAAAAGAGTAGACTCAGATACAGCAACATGAAAGCAGCTGTTGATTACAGCAGTAAAAGGAAGCTGTTGTTAAGGAGTACTAACCTTACTGAATTAATCTTTCTGAATGAGATATGATGGCACAAAAATTATATAAAGGAGAAGAGCTATTTTTGGCATTAACTCAAACTCTGTCTGTGAATATATACAGATCCACATATATGAATATAATCTTTCCCCAACCCCCCTAGAGCCCTTGCTTCAGCCCTGGCCTTTCCCTCTCTTTTCATCCCCACTTTAAGTTGGCTTCAGCACATCTGGCAGAAGAAGACTGTTTTGTTCTTTTGTTATATTGACCTCTCAACCACCATAGTCATGTAAATGTTAGGGCAAGGGCATGTAAGATCTTTCAACTTTCAGTGAGCCAAAATACTGGTTTGGGGAAATATTTTGTCTAGAATTCTCTTGCACCATTTTAACAGATGAGGCAGATTGATTTGATAAAGCTTTCAGGATCCTCCACTTTGGCTATGTTTGTAGGAACAGTGTTTAGGCATTTTCTGCTTTCCTAAGACCTTGGATTTGCATCAGATCATCAAATATGTGTCATTTTTAGATACCATCTAATTCATCCTAATCAGGGGGAAGCTGTTTCTCAGAAAACTGTCTTCAACGTTTTAGAAGCGTATTCTTTCCCTGAGAAATAAGATGAGCCATTTTCCTATCTAGTATAACTCAGGGAAAAAAAAACAAACCATCATTAATGTAGCCTGGCAAATTCACTCAATTATTAAGGTAGTTAGAGACCAATGTCTTCTGCATCCTCAAAAAACGCAGACATCCATGTTTGCTTCTGTGATCACGGTGAGTATGGCCACAAACCAGGTAGCAACTCGGCAGTTTAATAGACCATCACATTTGTATTTGTCAAAGGAAATTCGTATCTGATGGAGGTGGTTGGATGGCATTCATCAACTAAACCAAGAATATCAGTTCACTTCTTAATTTGTTTTGGTTAGCAAATCGGGAATTTGGATAAATACCCTTTGGTTATATCTGAGAGATGCACATATTTGCCAAGGATCCAGACTGACTGCTTACAAGCAAAGAGTTTGGTACTTTGTGTGTCTCTTCCTTTCAGAAGTGGCGCGGGCGACCATCACACAGCTCGGCCTCGCTTGATGAGGCTCTTCCAGGAGCGACCTGACCTTGCTTTGCGTTCCCGCACTTGACCACATTCCTGTTTGGGCCTGCTCCTGTCTACCGAGAGAATCCGTAGTTGTTGCCAGGCTGTGTAAGGACCTGGGGGGTCCCTGAGAGGTCCTGCGGGACTGTTGGCACTGTCTGCATTGTCACCGTCAGTTGGATCATGTAGAAATCAGGTCTAGGTTTTAATGTCTAGCTCTAGGCAGGTCATTCCATACAGACCAGAAATTGCATTTGTGGTCAGATAACATTTTGATCTAAAACCCTTTTAGGACCTGTGATTTGCCACAAAAGCACGTCTTTAAGAAACATCTGTCTCAACTGTTTTCAGAAAAGCAGCTGACTGGTCAAATATTTTTTTCATGATCCTGATTTGAGGACTGAACGTTTTTGCAGAATAATACGAGACAGAAAATAATGGAAAGGAAATAATGAATACTACTTTTCCAGGACGAATGCATTAACCTTTATAAAGCACACAAGATTTAATTGGCCAAGTGCCATATTAGTGACCTGAGTAGCTTTTAATTTCCAGCCGTGAAAACATTCCTTGTCAGGAATAGATGAAGCTGAGCAGATCAATTTTAAATTTGGCTGAGTACAACGAGGCATTTGGAACCAGGCATCTAAACAAGTGGCTCTATTTTAAAATGTGCTGAGTATCTGTGATTATTATTGACAAACATGGGGGCTGCAACGCTCAGCAGCCCTTGCAATCAAACCCCTTATTTAGGTACCTAGAAGCAGACATAAGTGGTAATTTTCTCTGCACCTTCTTTTATTAATTTCTCCCATATGATGCTGTTTACACAGAAAAAAAGTAAAAGATTTTATAGGTTGTAGTTGCACAAGACTTCACTTAATCTATAGTACATGACAGTAACCATCCACCAACACTAAGGTCAGCAACTGATTTTAATTTAAGTATTTTTACTAAAACTCAGTCTTACCAAACTTTGTGGAGGTGACGACCTTGATGAGAAAAGAGCTATCCTGGGATCTGGTTTTGTGTTCTTATTTAATCTTTTATTTCTATTTTTAGTAAAATGGATTATCTCATAATTTCCAACAAACCTCATAGTCCAATAATGAACAGCAGTGTAGAGGGAAAAAAAGGATAAAAAATGATAACGATTATCTTTTTTTTTTTTCACTTTTGAGACATAAGCCAGGGTTTTGCTAAAGCATCTATCCTCTTTACTCCAACGTGTACTGCTTGGTGCTTCTTCTCTGGAATGGAATTATGCTTTGATTTTTGGTAAGGTGATACACCACAAGTTAAAGACGACTGTCAATTTCACCTTACCATGCTGACAGAATTAGGACTCCCTTAAAATTCTGGCTCAATTTAAATCAAATGCTGTGCAAATTGTTGGTTTGGACATCAAAAGTCTGATGGTTCTTGGTCAGTGGAAGTAATGTTTTCAGAGGGGGGCTTGTTATCCTTGAGAGGGACCGCTGCTCTGGTTAATGTTTCCACCTTAGGTTCTTGTCTTTACAGGAGCTCTACCTCAGCAACATACAGAAAAAGTAACACCAAAGCAGAAATGCTTTGTTTGCAACATGAAGCAGAATTTTAGGTTAGCGATTGCTCTTACCTAAACTGATTGTGTTGTAACAGGGGCTATTTGTTAGTTCTCAGAACTATTTTCTGAAGGATCCGAGGCCAGACAGCTGAGCAATTACACAAAAATTGGTTGCTCATCAACAGTGTGTTTCACTTCCATCCAATCATTTCAGTTTACATCAAGTAAATGCTTGCTTTCACATTTGTAGAAGTTATTTGCTACAGAGCCATTAGAAATTGGATAGTCAGGAGGACAGATATCTAAGGTTGTAGTGTAAAACTAAAATAAATCAAAGATTGCTCTCGGTGCTTATTCAGCAGCAACTAATTCCAGTGACTAAAATTCTTGTTACAGCAAAAATAATGAAACTGGAATGTACCAAATCAGCTCAAATCTAGAGCCAGTATAACCCAGAGAACCAACGTTCAGTTTGTAAATGTGCCCGATACCACAAAACAAGCCAAGAGAAAACTTCCTGGTGGGATGAGGTCCTGGTGGGATGAGGTCCTTCCCCACTGTTTGCGATGTCAGTTCAGTTTAACAACACGTGTGATTACCCTTCAAGGGATGGTTTTAGGGTGCTGTACTTTACAGGTCCACTCAGGCGATGGCTTGCCTCTGTACTTTCCAGGTCATGTTGGAGAACATCACTTCTGCACTCCAGCCGTGAAAACATGCTGTTTAGATCTTACATAAACATTTTTCTTTTGTTTTTATCTTTTCTACCATGAAAAAAAGATTAATTCTGAACATATTGTCGTATTGGTCTCATTCCACCAAGAGCAAACAACCTTCTTCCTCCTTTGTGTTGAGTCAGTTTCTCCACTGCTTTGTGCTTGTGATACCACTTCACTCTTCACATACTACATACAAAATAGCATCTTGCTCTTATCAAACAGTGTTAAAGAGACTAAAGGATATTCATGGCAGCACTTGAATAAATCCTAGATCCACTGACATAAAGAGAAAAAACTTTCCATTGTATTCAACACAACTATTATTCCACCCCACATTTTTAACCAATTTTTTTTCCCAATATTTTCTTTCTATTGCATTTGTGGTTTATTTACAGTTCTGCCAGGTCACATCACATGAGTCATATCAGTACAAGCCAATGGTTCCTTACTTCAAATGCATAGTTGTCTTAGTGTAAGTCATCTTAGTTCTTTTCAAAAATTACTTATTTTGGTAAAATACAGTGCTAGAGAAAAAAGAGACATACAAAATGCTGAGGTTTGATCACTGATATACACATGAAAAATCTTGTCTACAGAAACTAGCTGCCCCAGATATCCTGTAAAAGACTATTGCAAAGATCATCTAGGAGTCCTGGGGTTTTGACTGTTATTTCCTAGCTGATCAGCCATTGTTGTCTCTGAAAGGATTTATCTTTCAGACCTGTGGTATCTTTTAAACTTATTACTATCCTTTATTTTCATGTCTGTCTAGAAGATTGAAGAAAGCTCATTACCTATAATGAGATGAAACGTATTGCTCATGGCTAAAAGGATCACTTTGAAGAAATTCAGAGATGAGAAATTTCAAACCTTTGCTAAACGGGCAACTATTCTAGCCCTTACAGTCATTTCTAAATATTAAGTGCCTGATATAAAAATGAGATCAGGCATGTCACAGCCAATGTATCTTTGATAAGATAGGAGGACTCTACGCATGTTACGATATCTCCTTGGCATCATTCAGAGTATTTGTCCTTTAGGGTTTTTTTGTTCACTAAAAAGTTTTCTTTCCATTTATCATTAGAATGTATGTTAATACCCATGTTTTATCTAATCAATGAGCCAAAATTCAGGGAGTTTCTAAGTTATTTTTTTTAAGAAACACAGAATGTGGGAAACATCCTATATACTGGAAATTTTTTTTGTGTTGTTCAACCCTCCTTGTTTATCAGAATTATGAACCATAGTGTTTTCTTGAACATGGAGGTAGTCAGCCTGTCGGATATAATTTTTCTGCTTAAATTTCCAGGTTTCTTTCAGTTAACATGTTACCGAGAAACCACGTTTCTCGGCTCTTCTGGGAGCAACAATGTCATTGCTTATCCAGGCTACAGCTTTGGTGACAATGTCCTTTTCCTTCTTTCCGTTGCCTCCCCTCCTGCTTACCCTCCTCCCAGCGTACCACCCCCTCAGGTGGACACCTTGCAGCGAAGTCTCTGAGTAGGTGGACCTACAGGCAGCTTCACCGTGCGCCTCTGGGTTTGTGTCTCTTCCTGTTTCAGCCGGGGACAGCTTGTGGGATGGATGCCAAGAGGGAGAGAAAGGTCTTCAGAACATATTCTTGGGATAAGTACATTATCTTTCCTTCCTGTCAATGTGCTACCAACGTTATCTTGTGTCGATTTTGTAAATTAATAATAATTTACTCCAGCCCAGCTGGAATGAAGGGTGATTTCAAAGTAACTGACTGACTCCAAAGCATTATATTTCTATAGGATCACTGAAACTGTAGTATTCACAGTGAACACCACAGGACACAAATATGTTTCAACAAAGGACCAAAAGAGGATCATGATACAGTTTCACTAAGCTGCAGGGAACAGTTTAGGAGTCAGTAACACAATGTGTCAGACGTCTTTTATGAACAGCATCATTCAGCTTAATTCCCTGGCTTACAGCAATCTTTCAGGGGAATACTGAGTTTCTGAAGGGTTGGGTTTTAGTTGTTTGGTTTTGGTTTGGTTTTTTTTTTTGAGGAGGGGGGTTGTTATATATGAACTGGGATTTTTCTTTTGCATAGAAATGAGAAGACAACTAATTTTATACACAGAAAAATGGAGTCAAATGAAAGCTTGCAACGCTGGAAAACTCTAATTTGCCTATTTCTTTTTTCTTTAGTTTATGCATTGCAATTTTTTCAAAACTTTCTTTTTAAAAACTGCCTTTTTAAACCTGTGGCACAGACCAAACAGAAAGTGTACTGGAAGAGATAGCTGGGAAAACTATCATATTAAATCAGAAAGACAGAATAAACCTTAACTAATTTTTTTTTTCCAATTTACATTTTAAATATTACTTCCTCTGTTCTTAATTCAAAAAATGTTTTAGGCTAGAGGAAATGAAGAAATAATCTGCATTTTTTGCTGGTGTCTTAGCAGATGGGTGAAACTGAGCTTTTTTTTTTTCTTTTCTTCTTTTAAATACTGCAGTCTATAATTTTATTAAAACAAGGAAGCAGCATTTTAAAAATCATCATTTTTGCATGAAGAATGAAGTAAATTAACCCTGATATGCTAAACATTTTGAGTCTTTGGTCTCTAAAAACTTTTCCTGCAGTAACCCCTGCTCCCTTCTATCTGCTTTATAGAGTACATTTTAGCTTGTCCCAAACTGTGTGTGTGCTCTTTTGACAGCTAGGCCAGTGGACAGAACTGATTGATCAAAATCTCATTGCTCCTGTTAAAGATGATCTCTTTCTCATTACTTTCCCTGACAAGAAAGACAATGTCACTGTGTGGATAAAGGAAGCCCACACTTCCCATCACAGATACCTGCTCCTTTTTATGAGTCCAACCAAACTCACCTTTGATTTTTCACTTTTTACGACCTTACTAAGCGGGCATATTGTCTCTATTACATATTAGCAGGGAGGTATAAACTTTAAGCATTACACATATTTGTCTCTATCAAAGGTAAAAAGTGTTTTTTCCCTTCTGTTTGTTATTAACATACATTCCTTTTATTACAATGCTATGAATACTAGATAGAACATTAGTCGCTCTGCAGAAGTAATTCTTTAATAGGAAATGGAATTTTTAAAAGAGATAAGCCTCAAGGTTGGAAATAATTCTTTGATCTTTAAAAGGCTTGTAAATAAGGCTAAAATCCTTGAGTAGTATTTCTGCATCCACTATATAAGTGATCACTATATAAGTGATTTATATTTCAAATGGTGCAAAGCAGAGAGGAATCTAAGAACTGAAGTATATATTTTGAGGAAAAGTTGTCCAATTTATTAATTACTTCCTACTGGATTTTTTTTAGTTTGGTTTGGTTTGGTTTGGGTTTTTTTGGTTTTTTTTTCCACAACTGCTGGGAGAAGCTTTTAAGTAGATGTTCAGGTAAAGAAAGGCAATGAGGAAGGCAATGATGGCAATTTTATATTCCCTATTAGGCTGTCATTCCAAGTCACAAGCAAAGGAACATAAACGTCAGTTATTATCTCAAAATGTTAGATTACCATCTGTCTCAATTGGAACCAGTATAATCAAATTATACGCTTTTTTTTTTTCATATGGCAGACTAACATATGCTTATCAATATATGGAAATTTGATCTTAACTGCTACATTCAGGATACAATACAGATCTTTGGGGGAAGGACTTGTTTTCCCTCAAAATGTGTTAATGACTTACTTAGGGCTGGCTAAGCACCATGTCATTAACAAGTCTGTTTAGCAGGCAATTCCTGAGAGATATTAGCATTTCTAAAAGTTAGAAAGTTAGTTGGGCTTGAAAGGTAATATTAAGGAAAAGAAAAAAAGTTAACATCATAATTAAATTATCATTACAGACAGTCTGGACAGGCATGGCAGAACGAAGGTTTTAAAGCTGAACAGAAACCCAAGGGAGATTTGGTTATGAAGGTGACAGTGGATTTTGGTCTTCCATGAAAAGGGCATGATGTTTGCTTAAGAAATTAATTTTTAGCCAAGAATATGGTTGAAAATCCATTCTTAGTGGAAAGTATATAAAAAGAGAAAAAAAATAGGTTTCATTAACTATGTTGGCTACATTTGGCTTTTTTATATCTGAACTAAAAGGGACTTAATAGAAATTTTCAAACACTAAGAAATTCTATTTTTATAGGCATGCCAGTCATTCAAGTGTAGATACTGATTTACTCTTGAAATTCCTGGTCTCTTTCTGTAAAAATAGTTTGAATATGAAATGAATTTATTTGTGCTGCACCAGCAAGGCTGAATGTCTGCATTTTTTCCCTACACTGCTGAAATACCTGATCCCATCTCTGTACTTGGCAGATAAAGTGTAAGGAAAGTGTCGTGGTTTAACCCCAGCCAGCAAAAATAAACCCCACGCAGCCGCTCGATCACCCCCCCCCGGGTGGGATGGGGGAGAGAATTGGGAGGGCACAAGTAGGAAAGCTCCCGGGTTGAGATAAAAACAGTTTAATAATTGAAATAAAACTAAGTAGAACAGTAATAATAACAGTGAGAACAACAACAATAACAGAATACACAAAGCAGGCAATGCACAACAGAACCGCTCACCGACCGCCGACCGCGTGTCACGAACGGGGGGCGAGCCCCCCCCCCCCCCCCCCCCCCACCCGGTTTTTATACTGAGCATGATGTCACATGGTATAGAATACCCCATTGGCCAGCTGGGTCCACCACCCCGGCTGTGCTCCCCCCTCCCGGTGCAAGCATCACCCAGCAACAGCCAAAGCATCAATGGGCCATCAACGCTCCTTTCACACCGAACCCAAAACACAGCACACCCCCCAGGCTACTGGGAAGAAAGTTAACCCTGTCCCAGCTGGAACCAGGACAGAAAGTCATATAAGAGGCTTGCTAAATAACAAATAAAAAAACAAACAAACACATAAATAAAAACCATAAACAACTACCAGATCTGTGCCCATCTCAAAAGCATTCATGATGACTCTCTTTTTCCAAATGATGACTCTCTTCTCTTATTCCAAAAATAATCGAAAGGGATAACCTCATTGCACACTAAGTTACAGACTGTCATTACCAAACCAAACACCTTTCTGCAGCAAATGAAACAACCTGTCGCAAGGCTGGCTGTTGTGTAGCCTTATAATACTTACTGCACGAGACTCTCAATTAAAAAACTTGACCAAATGTCTGTAAACAATGCCACTGTGGTAAATTTGACTAATGCTTTCCACCACTTCATGCTGGTTGCTCATATGCCACTTCTTAGCTCAAAATAACAATCACAATTTTAATATTAATCATTCTTCTCTGTCTGGAGAGAGGGAGGGTTATGGCTTTTTAAAAGGTTTCTAAATGATGCTAAGCATCTAGGCAACTGTAAGCAGCAATTAATTTGTGGATACTTCAAGTTTCCAGAGATGTAAACACAATACGAACAAAATACCAAAGCTCAAGAGCAGAATTTGGGCACTTCATCCCTATTTCAAGTACTGAAATCACAAGCAAATCAGCATGAGCAGAAGGACTGCAGGGCAATGAAGAAGCTACAATGCAAGTTAGACACGGCTCCAGAAGAGATGTGTGTCTCTCTGTATGCGGGTATTTGTGTTTGTACGTGCTTTTTGGTTTTTGCTGTTGCTTTTCTTTTTTTTGGGGGGGAAGGGGTTAAGGGGGAGTATCTGAAGAAAACCGTAGCCTTTAACATGAAGACATGGTGGGGAAGCCTTTAGCATGATCTCACATGGTAGGGGGAGCAGATGAAAAGAGTGGTCTCCAGCGCCAATCCTAGGGTGGGAAGAAAGGATTTTGTGCTTCTAGGAAATATTTGAAATCAGAGTCAAACTCTTCTGTGGGACTGTAGGACATTTCTTTCCCCGTGGGACAGAGATGCTGCATCTGACACAACACCTTGGAGCAGAATTTGCATGGGGTGTTCAGCTGCAAACATAACAGCAAATCAGTCCCTTCTGGATGTTACTGATTTCTTTGCAGTGCTCATTAGTACAATGTTTTAAGGGAGGGTAGGAATGGTTTATGCCTGGGAACTTTTGCTCTCAGCATTTTCTTCTTTATTTACCTTCACACACTTGGCACGTTTAAATTTGAAATTGCTGAGGTGCATTCTTGATAGCGCATGTAATTCTGTGCGTGCCACTCAGGTGGTTTTAGTCTTTGGACCATCCCCAAGCTGCCCTGCATAGGAAGGATACATTCACTGTGAAAAACACTCCCCTTTCCCAAACATCCTCCCCACCCCAAACTAGGGCTTATTTATAGCAAAAAGTTTTTTAAGGCTCAGAATTATGCTATTTCAGGAAAAAAAAAGAAAAAAAGAAAATTAAGTTCTCAATAAAAGAACCATCATGTATAATCAAATTTCAAGTACCTAAACCTCTTGAAAATTCAGTGTCTGGGCTGTACACTTCTGGCACCATGAAGAAATGATAATAGCCTCAGGCCAACTCTTGTCACCTAAAATGCTGTGATACTCTAGTCTCTGATGGTCCTCTGGGTCATCCTAAGTCACCTGCAGTCTACCTAAATTTAATTCCTTAAAGGACTGAGAATTAAGTACTTGAATTTTAAATCCCATTCCTCAACATGTTTGATATTCTGGCTGGTTTGATATTCTGAATTAGATAGTGTGTGTGAATTTAATTTAGCTGAATGTCATTCCCTGTTGCGATATTTGATAAATGCCTTGCTAGTTCTTGACTGTTTCTTTTCTAAGATCCAGCATAATTTCATAAAAAAATCTACACTACATTAAGCACCACTGTGACAGAGCTGGATGAGGGGATGGGTGGAAGAAAGCAGTTCATTTCCACGTAGGGAAAGTGGAAGGAAAATGCCTGAGGAGAACACAGGGATGTTTGCAGCTCCAGGACAGGAGTTCCCTGAAAAGTCCTATGCAGATTCAGCTCTTCAGCTGCATAGCCACCATTTTCACCACTCTGCAGAAAGTGATTGTTCATGGGCAGCCTGTGGAATCAATGCCAAGGCAGGGGGTGGAGGAACAAAGGGCCTTTCCTCATCATTGCCCTTCAACAAGAACATCATTTCAGGTTTGTTGGACCCGCTACACTGTTCCAGATCAGCGCTCCCAAACTCTGTCCCTCCAGGTTTTCTTTGTCCTGTTCAGGTCCATCCTAAAGCTGAATCAAGAGTGAATGCAAATTAGAGATTTTCAGGGACTTCCTTTGCCTGATATTCCTGGTCTAGATCATATATATATCATAGGAGAAACTCTCCTTATTTACATAAATTCATCAAATGTTATCCACACAGGAAGAAATATTGTAAGTCACAGAGGAAAATATTGTGAAATGTAATTTGGCAGAAAGCCTCAAATGTGCTTGAGGGCACATTCAGATGACTGACCATATAGTTGCTTCAAGAAAGTAGCTCTGAGCAGCCACACCGTTCTGGAAAGAGACGTGTGTAGGCAATGCGTGGGAGCGGGGCTTGGCCCAAATCCTGCTCCGAGCTCAGCCGCCTCCAGTCACGCTGGAACACAAACGTGAAAGCAAAGTAATTTCAAGCTCCATTAACAGCATAGGTAAAAATCAATGATCTATAGACATGGAGGACAAAAGAAGCAAAGAAATTATACTTCTGAGGTTATAATATACATGAACAATAAAAAATACATAGCCTGTTTAAAAAGTACTTAACAACGGGCCTTAAAATATGATGGTTTGGGAGTTGAGTTTTGGGAAAATTACTAGATACTTAAACAAGAATTTCCTCCCTTTTCTCTTTAAGTAACTGTAAACTCCTTCCTAGTTTATCCCCAGACACCTAAAAGCTACAATTAACTTAGGCTTTTTAAAAAGGTAATGAGAATTGATCAGTTTTATTACACAAGTTTAAGGATGTTTTCCTGAATTCGGGCAATTCAGAACAGTTGTTCAATAGCAAATATCCCAATCTCTTCTCACTGGTAACAAAAAAAACCAATTCTCAAGACATGTTTTATAAGTATTGCTATCTTTTTCCCCCATATATGCTTGTTAGCTTGATGTCCTAATGAGCTGAACACCATCAACTGACAATTTGTGCCATTATGTGCTGGTTCATAGGGCTGTTGTCTCAGACGTGAGCCTTCTGTACTGAAGATTTATTTTTCTTCCTTTGTTGTGATTAATTGATCAGTTGTTTTCACTCATAGCTCTGTTCCTGCTGGTATCTTCAGGGGTAATCCTATCCAGCAGGCTGTGGCGGGTATATGTTAGGCCTGGTTTGGGTAAGTAGTAAAGGCAGTTAGTCAGTGAAATAACCATCATTCTTTTTAAGTAAATATATGAGTTAAAAAAAGACAGTCCATAAGTGCCTAAATGTTCTCATTTCCTGATCTTAAATAAAGTGAAGTCAGAAGTTAGTAGTTTGATCTCAGAAACTCTTGTTTCTGTGTTCCACTATTTTATAACGTTTTTCCTTGTGCTTGTTAGCAACGTTCCATTATCAATAACTACCACTGTTCCTCCAGGGAAAAATAAAACCAAATAAAGCCATCTACTAACTTTAAAAAAAAAAGGGAAACACCCCAAAACTTACAAACTTTTCCTATGCACCATTTCTAACTTGCACAAGAACTTTTAAAACTAAAGCTTCAGCTAGTTCACAGACCTACTTGGAAGAATCCCATGGGATACAGCCCAGAGGTAAAAAGGGTAGGAGAGGCAGTTGATATTCAAGGGTCCCCTCCTGCAAGCTCAAAAATGGTCCCTGCCGACATGCAGGAAATCAAGCAAAGGCAGCAAGAGGCCTGCGCTGAAGAAGGAGCTCCTCACTAAACTCTCATATAAAAAGAAGGCACAAACTTCTGTGGTGGCAGCAGGGACAGGATACCCAGGAGGAACATGAAGAGGCTAAGAGAGCATGCAGAGATGGGGATAGAAAAGCTAAAGCCCATGTAGAGTTGGATCTGGTGATAGAACTGAAAGGCAAAAATAGAGGTTTCTACAGACATATCAGCAGCACAATGAAGATTGTCCACATCTTTTGGATTTTGCTGAATGGAGAACAGCATCCAGTGAAAAAAGCTATGGAAAAGACCAAGATACTGGATGATTTCTTTTTCTGAATCTTTACAAGTAAGACCAGCTTATAGGAATCCCAGGTTATTGAGACCATTAAAAAAGTCTGGAGCAAGGAAGACAACCTCAGTGGAGGAGGATCAGGTTAGGGATCATTGAAACAACCCGGACACAAGTCCAGTTTGCAGTCATAAATGCTGAGGAAACTGATGGATGTCATTGTGAGGCCACTCTCAATTATTTCTAAAAGGTCACGGCAACCAGGGGAGGTTCCTGAGGACTGGATAAAAGAAATGCCACTCCTGTCTCCAAGAATGAAAAGAGGGAGGATCCTCTAAATTACAGCTTGATCAGTTCCCCCCCCCCATCTCTGGGTAGGTGATGGAACAAATCATCCTGGAAGCCATTTTCCAAACACGCTAAGGACAAGAAGATGGCTGGAAATAGTCAGTATCAATTTATAAACAGAATATCATGCATGACCAACCTGGTAGCCTTCTGTGGCGAGATGACTGACTCAGTAGATGAGGGAAGAGCATTTTACCATGGTTTTATAAGGCTATGAACACTGTCTCCAATAACATCCTCATCGACAAATGGATGAAGCACATACTATAGAAGAGGATACTAAGGCGGATTGAAAACTGGCTGACTGTGGCACAAAGTCCAGCTGGGACACAGTCCCTAGTGAAGCAGCCAAGAGATCAATACTGGGGCCAATACAGTGTTTAATGTCCTCGTGAATGACGTGGAAGCTGGGATAGAGTGCACCCTGAGCAAGTTTGCAGGTGATTAAAAACTGGAAGGAATGTTCTACACACCAGATGTTTGTTCTGCCAGACAGACCTCAGCAGGCTGGAGAAATGGGCTGGCAGGAATCTCGAAAAGCTAAACAAGAAGAAACACAATCCTGTACCTGGGTAGGAATAACGCCATGTGCTAGGACAGGCTAGGGACCAACTTGCTGGAGAGCAAATTTGCAGAGAAGGACCTGGGGTGCCTGACGGAAACCAGGTTGACCATGAGCCAGCAATGCACACTTGCATCAAGGAAGGTCAACAGCCTCCTGGGCTGCATTAGGCAGGGCGTTGCCAGCAGGTCGAGAGAAATGACCTTTCCTCTCCACTCAGAGACAGGGAGACACATCTGGGCTGGGCTGCGCTCCCCCATAATACAGAGACATAAACTTAGCAAAGTGAGTCCAGTGAAGGGCTATGAAGATGACTGAGGGCTTGAACCATCTCTCAGAAGAGAAGCTGGACTAGGTAATCTCAAGAGGTCCCTCAACAATTCTGTGATCCTGTGATTTTGTGGTTCTGTACCATGTATTTCAGTGTTTCCTGTATGCATTGAAAAGGCAGAAAGATACCTTCTGAAAAAAAAACAACAGAAAGGCAATAAAGGACATTATATGCAAAAGCTGAATCGGAAAACATTCCTGAGTTAGCATTATACAATCATTTAGTTCTATTACCCTGTTTTAAATTCTGTTGTGATAATTCTTAATACCAACATAAGCTATCTTATAAACTGAAACAGGAAGAAAAAAGTTAAAATAAGAACTCTCTAAAAGGACAAAAACATTGAACACTGAATATTCAGCACTGAACATGCAGAAAATGATACACAGACTTTTAGATTAAATGGAAGAACTGGAAAGTTGCCCAATCTTATCTTTCTGTAGCTCTAAAGTATTGAACCTCTCAGGAAATGAAAAATACTAGTAGCACATTTGAGGCCATGTTCCACTAATTCCTAGACTTTTGTCCAGGGCTCTTGTCCTAGACTCTTCATATGCTACTGTGACAAAAACCTTGATAAATATTGTAATAGAGAGCTTGAGACATTCAAATTATGCATAAACTCAAGAATTTTGGTTTTAGTTGCTGTTGTTGTTAGGAAATTTATTAGAAAAGACAGTATGATTCTTCATGTATACAGTCTCTTGCATCATCATCTTTTTTCACATATGTTTGAGATCCAATGCAGTAAAGTGTGTTAAGAAGGATGATAAGTAGATAGATTGACAGATGGGTAAATAGATCACCATTGTGTCACTCAGTGAGTTACTGTTTAAATGGAAAAAATCTATTCCTGTTTCCTGTTAATAAAATCTTTTCTTACTATGGCACAGTACAACTGTATCTATGGATGGTTTTAAAGATTTCTCTAAGACATTTACAGTGACTGGAATTCAAGGGCTCTGCTGTTGATCTTTCTTACGTCTAAAAAATCTTCTGACCTTTAAGCACATGTAAATTTCTTTTTGACTTTTTTTTTTTTAAGCACTATGCAAATAACACAAACCTTTCATCCTTAAGCATGCTCAGGGCAACAGAAAAAAACCAAAACATTAAGGAATTATATCTTGCATGCTAAATTTCTGAAGTTCTGTAGGGTCAGCTTGAAAGGTGCTTTTTTGGGAGGTCCTTTTAGGGATCAGATTTACTGCACTGAGAATTCAGATTTTCAGAACCCCTTTTTTTCCCCCCTTCCATTATGGGATTTCTTCATTGTTCTCTTACACCATCTCAGACCAGTTGTGGACAATACTAGATGTTAAGGAATGTGTCCAAGAGCTGAGCAAGATCTTCTCTTGATAGATTATTGCACTTTCCAGCAATCAATACCTACAAATTGTGCATAAATGCTATAAAATTCCTGCTGCAAACGTGATGCACATATACATAGCAAATATTATGTATAGATCAGCAATACAAATAGTTGAAGGAAAATTCCATGTAACTTTAGCTTTCTCTCAACAATCAAGACTGGCACCGATAGACAACTTTTTCTTATCTATCCCAAGCTACTGGTTTTAGTCCAGCAGAGAGTCCAATCCCTGCATTGAAACAATTGTCCAGAGAGGAAAGACCATCCATGGAGTTATTCAGAACTTCACTGAACATGTGCAACATGGTGTAACTTTGAAGCTGGATATAATTTTTAAGGCAGCCCTGTTTTGGCTGACAGTGTTGGACAAGGTGACCTTCAGAGATCTCTTTCACCTACCTTATCCTTTATTTCTGTGATTATAGAACTGCATTTTCCCACTGACTCAAGTGGCACTAAGGCCAGCTGAGCATCTGCAGGTGTTAGTCATTAGAACATTCTTTGTTATCCACTCTCTAAATGGTCAGTCATTCTGGTCTTTCTCTAGCAGAACCAGAAATAAAAGATAGCTCTTCTGCCTTTCTCTATGGTGACATGAGTCCCGTTCACGAAGAAATGCAGGGATGGCATTCAGTCACTTCATAGAAGCTGAGCAACAAATATAAAAGGGTTGTGATCAGTGTCCTAACCACCAGTTTGAGGCACTTGGGTGCAGAAAAAAAAGATTAAGTTTCTGCACATTAATAGCTTTCCAACAAAGACATTTTTAAAAGTTTAATTAGAACTTTTTTTTTCCCTTTTTAGAGTAGTCTGTAAAGAAAAACCTAGTTGAAGATGCTCCTGCTCATTTCAGGGGGGTTAGACTAGATGATCTTTAAAGGTCCCTTCCAACCCAAACTATTCTGTGATTCTACGGTTCTATGACTTCTCATGAATCTTAAAGACACCCGACACATTTATTTCAGCAGTAATATGAGATCACTGTGTAACAAATGACTGAATTTCATTTACACAAGAAACATTGCAATGTAACTAAGTCTATATACAACATATGCCAAAAATTATACTTTTTTCTTTTTTCTTTTTTCTTTTTTTCTTTTTCTTTTTTTTCCTCCTTTTTTTAAGAATCATACTATTAGAGAAAGCACAGACTATATGTAATTACCGATATAGTTCCAAGTGAATAAATGCAAGTCTCACACAGACCTAATGAGCACATGAGTTTAAGTATGCCTGAAGAAAACGTCATGTATGGTAGTTCCTACTGAAGTGAAGGAATGTCAAATGCAAACTGAGTTTTCATCCTCCTGATTTAGCTTATGCATAAGCCAAGACAGAGGTCAGCTGAGCTTGATTCAGTCCTGGGATGGAGGAAATGCAAATACCTGCAGGCAAGTTTTACAGGAAGAAACAATATTTTTCTCACTTTTGGTCTCATTTATATTCTTTAGAACATCACAGCTATAACAACGTTATTATTGTGCCTTCAGGAAGAGTTCTGCTAGTATATGCACTCAGTCTTGGGAGGCAGTAGGAGCTAATTGTGTTATTAATCCATGTGTGATTTTTCTAAGACAAGTTGCTTTAAATTTCATTAAGTGTTCAATACCAGAGAAAAAGTATTCAGCAGGGTTTCCAGATGTACTGCTACAGTGCATTTCTAAGAGGGAATGAATGGGGTCATGTTCCTAGGGCATCTTGGTGCCGCTTTGGCTTTCCTTAGTAACTTGGCATAAACAGAAATAGAGAAGGTTCATTATGTAATTCACCACAAATCACATTTAAGAAAGATTTTAAACCATATTAATGAAATGATCAGAGACAAAACTAGGACATGCTTTAAATCTTTGACTGATGTGAAATATTTATCAGACTGAGGCAATTAATTTAAGCCATTAGTAGATCAGTCAGAAGAAAACATTGCTGATTTTTCTTTCTATTTGTCATTGGATTTTCTATAAAAAAACATTGAACCCTTCTCCAATTTCCAAACAATTTTGTTATAATATTTTTATTCAAGCTTGTTAGACTGTTGGCTGATGAAACTAAAGTAAAGGTGAAACTTCAAACTACAGTCATTAAAGTCCATCCCATCCTTCTCTGCAGTTTCCACTGTGGATGAAAAGGCAAGCAATTCACACCTCAGTTCTTAAGCCTCTGCTGACATTACTGTTGATGTTGAGGCAAACTTCAAGATTAATAACAAGCAAGAAAATAAAAAGAAATGAAAAACTGATTTTAACAAAATCATTAGAAAGGTATTAGCAGAAGCAACATGACAGTTACAAATGCAGGACTGTTAAGTATGAGGACAAAGAATTTATCTTCAGTTTTTAAATCTGAGTTTCTAAACTTCTACAATATGATATAGTTTTGCCCAGCAACCCAATGCCAGTGTCCTAGTTCATCAGCCTTTGACAATTATGAATTAAGTAGTTTTGGAAATGTCCTATCAGTTTGACGTGAGCAACTTGTGTTTCCTCATAATTCTTTGCAAAGATTTCTGAAGTTATATTGCTGAAATTTAACAATCCAGAAATTGTCCAGAAATTCTATCAAGCACAAAATAATGAGCAACCTTATCTAAAAGGAAAAGAATGGGGCAGGTGAAAGACATGATACAGAGGAATACACCTTTTCAATCATTGACTAAGCTTGGCTTGTCACTTGATATAAAAATAGTTGGCTCACTATGTTCAATGGTAAA
This sequence comes from Calonectris borealis, assembly GCF_964195595.1. NCBI lineage: Eukaryota > Metazoa > Chordata > Aves > Procellariiformes > Procellariidae > Calonectris > Calonectris borealis. Next base: position 9,172,140 of record NC_134352.1, read on the forward strand.
AGCTAAAATCTTAGTATTCATACAAAATAGTTAAGGAATTTCTAGATTTTGTTCCTAACATGCTGTTAGCAAAAGCTATGCCTGTGGTTTGATAATTCTTTTTTAATGAAGCCAATTGAAGAAAATTTGATAAGAGTTTGCCTTCTACGAAATAGCAAAAAAAAAAAGTCAAAGGGAACTTGCACATAAAACACCAATACTTTATTAAGATATTTAAAGATGAAATTATTTTGACTTTCTATATTACTACTATGGAACTATATGTTTCATTTTGGAAAAAATATTTCTAGCTATGATGCAGAATAACACATTCTTAAAAGCAGAATTTATATGAAAATGGATGAATTGATGTATTCTCTCACATGTTTCTGCTAACAATAAAATGCCAGTTCAAATAATAACGTTTAAAAAATTTAATGTGGATTTCAGCTATTCCCTTGAGGATTTCATTCCTGTTTTGTGTAAGAATAACATTATTTTTGTATGTTAACATAGTCTAAAATTTAAAAAATAAAAACAAAAGGTATATTCCTCCCACTTTGGTTGCTGACAATTGAAATGGTACCAAGAATCTCTGAACAAGTAAATAAAGTACATAAAAGTACATAAAGTACATAAAGTAAATAAAAAACATTCTCTTTGAGAGCATTGCATATGTTTTGAGTGAATAACCTCTTTTTTTAAAGTATTTTCAGGCACTGTAGAATTATATTTAGATACAGAATTTAATATAGACCTTGCCTAATTCTTCTAATTGTTTCTACAAGCTCCTACTCACTTTACAGGCAAATCACATGAAATCAGGTAAATCCAAAAGATGGTGTCACGCTGTGTAATACATACTTTTATTGATTCTCCCTGACCTGAATGTGAATGTGCTAATGCCCCATATTGCTCTCAACTGCTGGTGAATAGCCCTTTTCTGGAAATACATATTATTCTTATAATATTCCTATATCTAATTCCAGCAATGACGATTAATTAGTTTAGATTACAGCTTTCAGTTGACACAATCCAAAGGCCCTTTTACAAAACCATGCTAAGGCCCTTTCCCCTCTACATGAAAAGGTTTGTGACATTGCATGATCAAAATGCAACTGCTTGCATATGAGGTCACATAACTGGCCACGCAAGCAGCTTGCCCTTGCGTTCTCTAGCACATCACTCTCCTTCCATCACCCACTCAGGAGTGCCTTCCTCTTGGAGATGGTGGCTGCATTTCGGCCAAGTGACAGAGCGGGGTATCAGAAGAATCAGGTCTTAGAAAAGCAGCGAGAGGGGAGTGTGGCACCAAAGTTCATGACACCCACACCCTGTTCTCATCTCAGAGGCTCTTAGGAAAAAGCAAACAGCAAAGAGTGGTGGACTTGGTACTGTTAGGTTAACTGTTGGACTCGATGATCTTAAGAGTCTTTTCCAACCTAAATGATTCTATGATTCTATGATAGAGCAAGCAGCAGACAACGTGAATAATTATGAAGGGTAAAATTCCTTCAACTTGCTCATTACTTGCTCAGTATTCCCTCTTGAAATGCAAGACTTATCACATTATTTGTCTGTAATTTAACTGGGTCTGCAGATCAGCATTTGTATTTTGAGAACAGGTCTCCAGGCCAAAGTGTCCATGAGTAAATCTGTTCATCCTTTTTAACTTGTTGAAGGAACGTGAAGACTAGGAGACCATGGGCTCATATTGGGGCACAATGACACATCACCAATTCGTGAGTAGCAAGCGTTACGTCTGATGTTTAGATTGTCAGTTGAAAAGCTGTTAATTTGCTTGGCTAGACCCTGGTAGTGAGCATGTCCATTTTCCTCTGATTTAAAATGGCCCCTGCCCTCAAAATGCACATAGAAATGCTGATCTTCATATGAACAGGAGCTCCATGCCCATAGTTCAATTATTTGTTTTTATACTAGCAATAACAGCTCTACCTGACAAGAACCATGTCAAAACAAATTTACTAAGAAAGCACATGAGCATAGCTTAAATAAATAAACAAACTAATTAATTAATTAATCAGCTCCCTTGGTTTACGGCAGAAAATGCTCTGTCTTACTAGGGATAAAAATAACAAATTTATGGAGCAGAACTCATTAAAGAGAAGAAGGAAAAAAAAAAAAGCTTCAGAGGGTTTGTAGTGACCCTAAAATGTATTAATGTGTTCATTTTTTTGGTGTTACTTTAAATCCATTTCACATTGTCACGACAATGACACCGTCTCTATTCATATTTTACAGTCACCAGACTATAACCATATGCGAGTTCTGAACAGCATTTTCTCCATAAACTTGCAGATTTAGGCCCTCTGATGTGTTCTGATGGTTTTGGTAAATGCTAGGTAGTATTTAGTCCAATGCCAGACTCTTCATTCTTGGTGTTTCTTGACTTTGTTGTTTTATTTTAACAGAGTTTATGTATAACTGGTATCCTGCTCACAGCGGTTTGCATTTTTTAAGTATCCTCTAATGCATTTGGGACAATTCTGTATACTGTTTCCCAAGAACAAAAAATATTGAGTTTCCAAAACACAATGTGTTCATGAATTCAGTATCAAGATATTAAACATTCTTCAATATTCAGCATTAACTTGTTGCCTCCAGCTGAACACACAGTACTTCAGTTGAGTCAGAGCACATCTGTTGTCTAATACAAATTTCACTATTTAATATTCTGCTGATCTGGACTGGGTACCAGGAAAACACTGGCAGTGAGCAGCAGCTTGTATGAAGATATAACAGTCAAAATGCTGTTTCAGGAGACAATTATGTCTTTCTGTTTGTTTGCATCAGATTTTAATTAAGAGGCAATTCTAGTTCATAAGGCATTCTATTGTAAGACTGCTGATTTATTAGCCAGACATTCAGAAATGTGATTGAGTGTTCTTGTATACAGTCAATTAACTACAAGTGTGTTGCGCCAGGATGCCTGAAAAATTGAACGCCTATCTATTTCAGTATGCTGCTGGAGTCTCTGGGTGAAAATTTTTCAACGGGTTATGCAGGAAACTGAACTGCAGGGTCAAAATTTTCTATGGTACAATACTTCACAACAGTATTCTAATTTTTTTCGATAGCGGATTTCTTTTTTTTTCCTACTTCAGCTTTGAAATCTAATGAAAGTGACCAGAAAATGTCTGTTTGCTATGGAATGGATGGGAAGAAAAAAAAAAATCCCCAAACAGAGTAGTCATTCAAAACTTCATTCTTTGTTAGAAATCAATTTACATTGTGAACAAAGCTGTGAGTATTTGCCTTCAGAAAATGGAAAGACACACTTGATTTTTTTCCTTCCCCACCTGTTACAGCTAGGCTCAACTCCAGGACTTCTAAGGATCAAATGCTATGTCTCATGGATTCAACAGAAACCTCAGAAAGACACTGCCAAGTCTCAGTCATCTTCTTTTCTGAGCAGACCTAAATATGGCATTTTCACTATTATCAGTGAAGATAGTTTGTAGCAGCTGGAGTACAGGAGGTGTATTCCCCCAACAGGCACTCTAGGCTGTGGCAGAAATGGACATCAAACCCAGCTCCCTGGGCCTTTCATCTCATGTTCACTACTTCAATGACCACAATCTAGTCAAGAATAAGTCTTTGAAATTACATCCAAACTCTGAGCTAGCCAAGATTCGCAGAAAATATTCAAGAAAATATTGAGTATATTTGACTGGTAGGAGAAAATACTCACACCAGAGTAAGAAATGCATGATACTATTCCAATACAGGTACTATACCCCTCCCTTTCCCTCCTACTTAACTAACTTTCGAGCTTTTCCCGAATGTACTCTGGAGGGATTGCTTCACTGAGCTGTGCAACTCTTCTGTGTAATCTCCTCTCTCTAAGATCATTTTTAGTAACTATCATCCTAATCATGCTCTGACAAATACTCACATCTCTGAAAGTACCTGCTGAACTTTTCTAAAATACCATAATCCAGTTGTGGGAATCATCACCTTTTCTTATGTGGGGCAGACAGATAGGCTATGCTGCAATCCACATTCAGCAAGGTATTGCTAATGGAAATTGGAAAGAAAATATAGATGTGAAAATCACTGCTATCACTTGACTGGAACAGAGGAAAAAATAAACTCTATTGAACCTTCTAGATTTAAACAATAGAGTAAAATCACTCCTGATCTTCTGCCTAATCAGTGGCAGGAAACTGTTGTTGCATTTATTGTGCTGTCCAATATTCACCTTCTGTTGACAGACTAAACTCTAGGCTGACATTATTATGATCAAGCAACTGTCTCTGACAGCGTAATTCTTTATTCCCTTAATCAAAATTCAGTAACGGTCCCGGTCCCTCTGGAATAATATTTTTGTCCAACTTGCTATCACAGGAGTAAAAGTAAGTTATTTATATCTCACACAAGGACATTTTGGGTAAGGTAAATTACCACTGCAGCAGTTTGTGAGGATTATTAACAGGACAATATGAACTGTGAGCTTGGCTTAGCAGACATCCCTTGCTCACTCTAGAAGATGCATAAACACGAGTGAGGTGGTGCTGAAGAAAGGTAATGTCGAACGAGATGATTTGGTGAACAGGATATTTTGAGGAAATCCACTGCAGAGATTCAATAATCCATTTAAATTGTTTGTATTGTTAGGATTAGGGTAACCCATACTTTTGCCTTGACTATAGCAAGCAGAAGAGACCAGGATGGCTGGCATGGATCCTACCTCGTTATTCCAACCTCTCTGCCCACTAGTGAGTTGTGCTGATGCCAAATGCAACTTATGTCCCCTCTCCTAGATCTCCTATGAAGTCCAGAGAGCAGCAGGGTCACAGATAAGGACCCTTTAGTTTCCCTGAGGAGCAAAGGCTTTTCAGGGCTGAGAAGAGTCTTACTTTCATTCTGCTCAGAAATAAGCACAGCAGAATGGTTTTAATCTGAGGCAGTTTTCTCCTAAAACCTCTGTGTTGCTTCTACTTTCCCTATGAAGAAAAGGTGTAAAGCATTACCTGCACCAGCCAGCCATTTTTACCTGCATGCTGGAGGACCAGATATTTGATCAGTGCGTCCAGCAATGGACACATCATCGACAACCTAGAAGAGCTCAGAGTCCATCCCTCTACATCATCCTGTAACCTAGAGGAAAGATTTTGCTGGGGGAATGGACTATTTTGCAGTCCTCTTTAACTCATTATCACTATAGGGAAACTTCTGGATCCCCTCATGATTTTCTTGTTACTCATCTCCTTCTGGGGAATTGACAGTGAGGCAAAGAGACCAGGCCTGCAATGCCTACTGCAGATGGCTCCTATATATAATAAAATTGAGCAAAAAGAGGCCAGTATTTTGTACAATGATTTAGAGCACCCAGAAAATCATCCTAACCTACTGCTTAAATTTGATTTTGATTACACTGGAACATCAGCCAGGCAGTGTAGCTCTCCAAAATTCAGCAAAATGTTAGTGAGTGAACTAAAGTTATGGCTTTACACAGAAGCGAAACATGACATGAAAGTGAATAAAATCATTATGAAGGTTGTTGTCATGTCATTGTCCTATCAGACCAGTAGATACAACCAAACTGATAGCTTGGGCCTACCTGTACATCTTGGATTTGGTTTATTATTATAACAATAAACACACTAATTTCAAAACTTCCATTGCTATGGAATGGGAATGATTTAGTTTGGTTTAGACAGGAGCTCAAAGTTTCTCCTAATTTCTCCTGTCTTTAAACTGGAGAGGGAAGGAATATATTTTCTTTCTCATAAATACTTTCTCAGACTTAAAAAAAATGTAGTGTAGAGAAAAAGTTAGTGCAAAGATAAGGGAAAAATAATTAACCAAATATTTATGAATCTAATAAAAATTTTTCTTTTCCTTTGCAAATAGTCTTTGTTTTAAGCTACAAGGAACCTTTTTCTACCACACCATTACTTCAGTTGTCTTCCGCCAGATAGCTGTAGTGCAATAATCCTAGGAGTGCAATTCAGATGCTGAAACATTGCATACCTCGGGTAATTTAAGATGCCCTTGCACAACCTGTCTGGTCTCCTGCTGCTACTGCAGAAGGGTGTTGATATCTATCAATTCTGTGCAATTGTCATGCCATTACCGTTGACTGTGTGAAGAGAATTAAACCACTAGAATAGACAGTCCTACCATTATCATTTGGCTCAGTGGTAACTTCCATTCCCCCATGGGACTAAACTACTCAGATGTCGCTGCTAAGAGCAACAGAACTTTAGGCTGAATACACATCAGCTCAAGTTTATTATTTAGAGTTCAATTTTCCAAACCCTTTTGCTGGTTGTAATGTATTGGTGGATTTTTTTCATTCTCTGGATCCTTTACACCATCTTTCCAGTGTAAAGCCTGGGATTCAAGGTTTGTATCGTTAAAACAATAGGTTCTTCATCTGAGGACATGCAGACTAATCAAAAGCATCACCAAGTACAAGAGAGCCTGGGGCAGAGAATTTTTCCTAGTCTGCCAATGTTTCCAAAGCACGTATCAACTGACTATTGATCTATGGCTCTATTGAATGCAATCACATTAAAGAGTAATAGCCTTGTGCTGAATGCTGCAGGCAAACATTGTAGTAAATATCTAATGCTTTTTTTCCTTCTCCATTTCTTCCTCATATATGCAAAGTGCAAAAAAAAATCCCTTCCCTTTTTCTTGTGACACCTCAATTATACAGTCCTATAGATACTACACTTAAAAACACATAGGAGGAATATTCTGGATTTAGTGCAAGTTTAGCTGCCATTCTACCCTATGTTGAAATCCTCCTGCTGATGATATTAAGCTTTTTTCTGTCTCAGAAAGTCCTTCAGCCTGACCTGTTAAAGCTGATCCAACAGTCTGCCTCTCGGGTCTGGGTTGTGGATATCCTGGTAGTGATGCCGTCCCTCGAAGGGATTGTTTTATAGCTTCATTTGTCCTGCTATGATCTATCACCAGGGGTTTTTTTTGTACTGCCTCCAGAGAAATTTCATCAGGACCATTCACATGTCCCACTGACAGAGCAGTCCCAGCACACTGTGGATTGGCAGAACTGAAGGAAGAGGACTTGAACAGAGTACTGACAATAGTGCCAGCATTTCTCATGCTACTGTCATGGACTCACCAGGGCGATGAGGAAGAAAGCAATAGGAAATGAAAAAAAAAGATGTTCTAAGTATTTTATGAATAAGTGTCTGGCACAAGCAGGGTGTCAGAGACATGTTTCACACAAACTGGAAGACAGACCTGTATTTGCTAGAAAATAATCCAAATACTAGCATACTTTCTGAACATTGAGCCATCAGCCAACAAGCCAGTTCCACATATGGATAGATAAAACTGTAAGAAATTTGATTTCCTGGGGATGGAAGTTAGCATTTTTAAACTGCCCTAAGGTAGGGTCCCGTGAACTTGCTACCTTTGAACATCCTGTAGACTGGAAAAATGCAATTTGGTATATTGGAAGTAATAAAGAGTATTTTCACTCTATAACTTTAGGAATGCCTACTTCAGGAGTTTCCTATAAGCAAAGAGGGAGAGAGACGTGTCCTTTCAAGAGGCCCTTCCAGCTAGACCTAATGCTGTTACTTGTACCCTGCTTGATTCTCACCCTCTTCACTTACTATGCAGAGATCCTAAATTGTCTCCTTTGTGTAGGTAGTATCCTAAACTGTGTGCCTCTGGTTTGGGTGTTGCCAATATCTTCCCAAGTAATTAGGCAGGCTAGTGTCTCTTTCTTGACAAAATTGAGTGTGTATCTCCAGTGATCAGACTTTAATCTGTGTTGATTTTTGCACTACTCTAATAACTTCAGAAGAAAATTACTACTTTATTTGAATTGGCCAAACTACAATGTATTGGTAACATCAGAAAGGTGGTGCACTGAACTGCAGTGAATTCACAGAACATTAAATAAGTGCCTCAACACATTGTCCAAGAAGGAAAACTATTTACTTGCCCTGCTAATAAATTGTCACCTAGTCACATGTTGTTGTCCTAAACAAGATGGTTAACTAAGTGGAACTTTAGTCCAGTCCAGGGCTAGATAATACTATCGGAAAAATCTTTAGTGGTTTTGATCTCTCAGTCTGCATCTGTGTATTTTATCATTATAACATGCTACTACAGTGCACAAGGAGTTTAATTTTTTCCTTAATAGTGTCATGGTTGTGTTGGAGAAGATATCTTCAATTAAAAGTGAAGCAAATTATCCTGCTAATTTTGCTGAGTTTTTAAGAGCCTTCTTAAGATACAGTTACTGACAGTGGAACTCAAGGAAACTTCACTGTTTTTAACTACTTAAAAGCTTTGAATGAAAACTGTGATATAAATGGTGACGATCATACTATGTAATCTATGTGCTTAATAATGCCACAACCCTTTTATCCCTTCAAGATAATGTGATAGAACTGAGCCATTTACTGGACTTTGTGACAATTCAAATACGTACACAAGCAAGTACAACAAAAAGCATTTTGTAGCTCCTTGTAAATCTGTTGTTTGATGGACTGGTAAGATTTAATTTCTGCTCTAACTTGTTTAATTACTTGGTTCAGATCCTCTGAAGTGAAAAATGGTAGGGTCCAGACTCACTGCCTTCAGGGTTCACTGATGTTTATTCTCTTGGGTTACGTCACACAAGTTCTGAGGCAGGTTCTACAGAGGAGAAGCTAAATAAAACAACATTTCGATTATAAAACTTCTACTGCTGAGTTAATCATGCTTAATAACATCTAGCTTATTCTTATAATCAATGATTCCCTAAAGTAAAGATTTCCTGTTGCAGTATTTCACTAGTTAAAGAGGTTCAGTTAAGAAAAAAAGAAAAGGAAAACTGGAAGTAAAATCTGTGTTTCAAATATTCTTGGGAGATAGGATCAAATTAAAGAGTTTTAACTGTTGCGTGTTAATATTCTACCCTGTCCTACCAACATCCTAGGCTATCTCAGGGTAAAGGTAAATTCTGTTACCATATCCATTTTCCTCACACACTTGAATGTGTCTTCCACAATCATTAACCAACATTAGAAACAAAGGATGGATGTAAAAATAAATCCTGATCTACCAAATGGATCTGTCCTACGGTAAAGAAAGTAAGGTCTACAATAGTATATTCTTTGTGTCAAGCTGTTATTGCTAATCAATCCAAAAGACTTGTCAAATTAATTGGCAGTGTCAATACAGTTAGTGCATTAATGCCATTCTTAAACAGGCGGCTTTTTTTTTTTTACACAAGAAAGGATGAAAGCACCAATCTACTGGTAGATCCTTTCCTACAAAAGTGTCAAAGCTGTGTGTGAGTTATGTATATTAATTGCTTACACAACTACAGATAGGGGTGTGTAAGATATCTGGTTGACTGAAACAGCATGGTTTTTGTGGTTACTTTGCCAATTATTGATTTATTTTTCTTCAGTCATGGTTGTTATCATCTCCCTTTCTTAATCTTTTTCTGTAAAGAGTGATATTTTAAAAGTATAAGAATTTCATTGGCTTCTTCCAATAAATGTATATTCCAATGTAATTAGTTGCTAAATGCACTGGCTCAAGTTACTGATTAGAATAATTTTTATTATTATTTTGTGTATGCAATTTAAGTCAAAGTGTTAAAAAAAATTGCTACACATAAGTTTTAGAAGTTGCAAAGGTGAGAGATGAGTAGCAACTGATTGATTGGCAGTTCCCTTCAACACCTTAATCCCTGCTGGCCTTGGCACATTTCCTGTGATGTAATTATCATCATTAATGTGTCCATCCACATTTATGGGTTCTAAATGAGAGAGGATGTCCTGGTTTCAGCTGGGATAGAGTCAATTTTCTTCCTAGTAACTGGTGTAGTGCTGTGTTTTGGATTTAGTGCGAGAATAATGTTGATAACACACTGATGTTTTAGTTGTTGCTAAGTAGTGCTTAGATAGTAAAGGACTTTTCAGTTTCCCATGCTCTGCCAGGTGCGCAAGAAGCTGGGAGGAAGCATAGCCAGGACAGCTAATCCAACTGGCCAAGGGGGGTATTCCATACCTTATGACATCATACTCGGTATATAAAGCTGGGGGAAGAAGAGGGAAGGGAGGACGTTCAGAGTGATGGCATTTGTCTTACCAAGTAACCGCTACGTGTGATGGAGCCCTGCTTTCCTGGGGATGGCTGAACACCTGCCTGCCGATGGGAAGGACTGAATGAATTCCTTGCTTTGCTTTGCTTGTGCGTCGGCTTTTGCTTTACCTGTTAAACTGTCTTTATCTCAACCCACGAGTTTTCTCACTTTTACCCTTCCGATTCTCTTCCCCATTCCCACAGTGAGTGGCTGTGTGGCTGGGGTTAAACCATGACAGAGGAGTTCAGGTTTCCTGGCATTACCAGACGCTCTTAAGGTGTAAGACAATGCTAAAATGTTCTTCAAGCAGAAGCAAAAAAACTGGTTAGAAATAGGAAACTTAGGAAGCTGTTGTTTAAGCCTCTATTAAAAGATACAGAAAGTTTATATGCTTATCAGATTAACAGTTTTTGCATCACTACAACTTCAGGAATGGCATTTTTATTCGACTTTCATGTGAACCTGAGATTCCTTAGTCATCAAACGCAGGTGTTATGGAAGAGATAAGCTTTGCTCTGCCCAACGGGTCTGCATATCTGATGTTTCGGTGACCCTGGTGACCTGCTAAAGCAGATATAGATTTCAACTTCTTATTATCTCTAAGGAGTGAGACGGATTCAGGAGATTTTTCAGACAGAAACATTAAAATAATTTCTTAACTTTCACAGCTAAGAGATGGACAGGGAACAGAATGGAGAGTAAATCCTTCTCACAGGCAAAGAAGCAGAAAGCCCCAGTGGCTAATTAGACAATGCTGTGAGGGCATAACCTATAGTCTTACCTCAGATCCTTAACATCCAGCAACTAACTCTAGCATTTGTAACTGAATGTAAGACAAGGCAATATTTCTAGGCAGCGAAGTTCTTTTTGCCAAACGCTGTGTTGTTTAGAAAGCATGTCATTCATTTAATTTATTCCAATACTCCTCATTGTACTTGGCCAGTTTGTAAAGCGTTGTACATCAATGCCTTAATTTCTTCTTGCTTCTAAGAGGTAAAATGAAATCAGGTCTCTTTTGGTTTGCTTCACAAAATAAGACTTGAAGTTAGGAGGGTACTTTTTACTTTTCCAAAGCCCTTTCATAATTGTTTGATCAGATTTATTAACACATAGTGTTAACAAATACAGAATTTCTTGATTCCAGTGTGTATTTAGTACACACACCCCTGTGCAAATATGTACTCTTAAACTGATAAAATTCACAGAATACCTGTTAGATGTACAAACACCTTCCTTCCTCCAATACTTCTTTGGATATATGCAATTGTCTCAGTAAGATGGTTGAAACATCTTGTATCATGATGTACTTGGCAAAGAGAAACAAGACTTAGTCCCCTAATCAAAATTAATTGAGGCTGCTACCCATGTTTTTCCAGTGCACTGATGACATAGTCTGAGGCCTATTCCATTCTCAGTGTTGGGGTTTTGGGGGTTTTGGGTTTTTTTTTTGTTTTCCATTAAATCTTTCAGACTTTGTCATTGTGCTCTGAAGGTTGCTAATTCATAAGAGAAAGCCATGCTAGAAGAGATTTACAGAAGGTATCTTGATCAGAAGAACCTGATAGACTTGATACAGTTCCTTCATGACTCTGGACCTGACTTTAGTGCAAAAAAATACTGAGCCCACTACAGGGAATTGACTTAGACTGAAATCAGTGATGCGCTAACAAAAGAGAGGAGTCTTGAAGAGAGGCAAAGACCTTGCTGAATCCAGATGGAAGACAATTAGGCAGCCAATATCCTTTAATGGGTAAAGAGAGGGTGGCTTACTGCTTGTCTAAGCTGAGAGCACTGAGGGTTATTCCACATACTGTTCTAGGTGTAAAGGCAGGCTTTGAAATCAGGAGAAGAGAGAGAAACTGAAAATTCACATCACTGCAGGCTGGAACAACTTTTCTATACAGGGGAAAAAAAAAACCAAACAACCCAGAATAAAAGAAAGTAATATGATCTCTATGGCAAGAGGGATGAAAACAGTTTAAAAAATAAAAAGAAAGAAAGAAAGGAAGAAAGAAAGAAGGAAAGAAAAAGCTGTGAAGAAATTGTGATTTTTCTATTTATAACACCTCCAAAGTTTTAACAGACAGAAGCACTCTTTTTCCAGGAATGCATGAACATTTTCTTCTTACTGACGGGACAGTCTGTTTACACACTCTGCTATCCTGAGTTTATTCCTAGCAAGAACAAAAATAATGCAAGGAGGTGGTGATGTTTACCTTCCACAAACAGATCCTGGGAGCTAAAGCCAAAGTACGCTCCAGAGAGACCTCTCAGTCCCTCCCAGGATATCAATCCCTGAAGTCAAACCAGACATGGCCACTGGACCAAACTGGTCTTGCCAACAAGTTCCATTCTTGGATTGTGTATTTATGCACAAAACCAAACATCCATAGTGGAAAATTTTGGGAAACTTAACCCCACACTTTACTGGAAGTTCATCACAATAATGGAAAAGTCAGTCTGATTTCTACCCCTGAGAACTTTGCATCCCTCAGGTTTCTATGTTTGAAGCTGTCTACAGCTCTGAGTTAATTCTGAGATTCTTAATCACTTTACACAAAGCGACATCCAGTGCCAGGTGAAAAGTTTGAATTAAATTAAAACTGTGGCCAAGATACTAGGGGGAAACATATTTCAAAGGCTATGTGAGCCATTTTCCTCCAAAACCTACTTGCTATGCAAAAATATAACAAGTTTCCTTAGCAACAAACATTTCCTTGTCAAAGACTTGCTCTCCCAGAACATATCCATTATGGATTATTTATCCCATTATCTCTATGTAAGACAGTGCTAACAAAAAGCATTCATTACTGCTCAGTCCCTACATTTGCGTATTGTTTTTTACCCCTTGAAGATGTGAACGATAACACACTTAATGGAGGCTAGTGTATGGAGGCTAAGCTTTTATTACTGCAGTTAAGCTGGCATGCCTAAATAGAAATGAAAATGCTAAAAATCTCTTTAAAGTACTAATGAATCTTTTCCAGAACTTTTATTGAGACTATATTTTTTTGCTAGTGTCCCCACAAAATAATGGATTCAATTAGTATTCTGTTATTCTTTCTAACCATCTGAAAGCATTTCACATTATTACTTTTTCTGAAAGAGTTATTTATTTCACATTAGAGATAAACAGTAGTTTTACATTGCTTACAATACCTAACAGATGTTGATGCTCAGCCAAGTTATTTTATAGACTTGAAAATTAAATATATTTATTCACTGTCTATGCTTTTTCCACTACGAGAGGTGCCCCATTAATGAATCCCCAAAATAAATTTCCTCAACAAAGCAGGTGTCTGGCTAGGAACCTGGAAAGGCTGCCCGTGGAGGTGTTCAGAGCGAGCAGGCTTGATTTCATTTCCTTGTGACTGGGGTGTGATGTGGGTCCTGCTCCCCTGCGTGCTGAGCAGCTCTTTGCACCTCTGCGCACGTACGACAAGCGCAGCGGGGTGCAACTGCACGCCTCTGTGCTCGTGCTTTACGGTCTCATCCTGCTCCCACACAACAGTTAAAGCACTTCCAGAAACCGATAGTTGAGTTTATAGTTCTGAGGACCAGGGAAAAGCCATTTGCTGCGGCTTAATCCTCAGATTACACTATATACAGACCAAGATAAAAGTTTCAATACCACTTGCTTAGAAGTTATCGGAATGGTTAAAAGGTGTAGTGATTTTACAGATGGGGGAAAAGAAATTCCATGTTTGTCTGATACAAGGACTTGAAAGTGGTTAAAACAAGGACTTGAAAGTCTGCAGATGTTTTCAGATTTTCAACAGCTACACAATATGCTTTGGGACAAAATACAGGTTTGGGACATCCTGCACAGAATGGGAGTTTTTGAGGGAATAGCTGCTGAAAACTACAAATAAATCTGTTTTGCACTCATGACTAAAGAATTTCCTAGCAATAAATACTTAAACAGAAAATTTCCAGTGTGCAGCCTTTTCTGGATAAAGAAAGAAAATCAATAGGTATATAGCACATTCCTTCTGTAAATGCAAAGCCAATTCTGTTTAAGGACTGAGACATCCAGTCTCTCTTCTCTAGCAGAAAACTTGCTGGAGCACAAAATTCAGCATTTGCAGTAAGAGAAAATCCTAACTTCTGAAAGTGTATTTTTTTCCAATCTGTATTTTAAAGTGACTGGAAAACAAACATTTTGCAGGGGAGAAAGAATGTGGGGCCGGGCGCAGGAGGGCCGGGCAGCTCCAGAGGAGCAGGAGCTGAGGTCGCAGCGTGCCGGCAGGAGCAGCGGCCGCACTGGCAGGGGCACAGCAAGGAGAGCAGGGCCGGCAGGGTGGTGATAGCCAGGACCAGCCAAGAGACCAGGTGACCGTGACAGGCCACGGCGGTGGCAGCTCACGCCAAGGAGTTGTGTCCGCGGGAAGGGCCAGCATCGGAGACGCGCAATCAGGCTCGGGCGTGGGTGCCCCATAGCTCAGGATAGGAAACAGTGCTTGAACCTCGGTCCACCTCTCCACGACGGTGGACCTGTCCCTGCTCCTCACACCTCTTCATCACACCTTGCCATGCCCCCAGCCGCCAGACCCAAGGTTCCACGGCTGCCCCATGTCCAAGCCTTGAGCAGCAGCTCCTCTGGGAGAGGGGTGTGCTGGGGGTCCCTGCCTCGGCTGAAATACTGCTCTTGAACTGGGATGTTAAAAGTGGTCATATACAATCAAGAATAAAGCAAAAAAGATAGTTTGAAATCAAGTAAATAGGAAGTTTTGCTCTGTAGTACATTTGTTGTTGGCATGATATTCCCCCCCAAGTTTTTAAGAAACTAAAAAGTACTCAACTGATATTTTAGTCAGTTTAGAGCCAGCTCTAAACACTGAGGAGTGAAAAGAGTTTTAAATTTGGAGGACTTACTTGACTGTCTCCTTTTGTTCAGAGTACCTGCTTTTTATGAGAAAACAATTCTATATGATGGAAAGTAAAAGCAAAAAATATTTTATTGAGGGAAGGAACATATTTGTTCACTAAAATCTCCAGCTTTTTGAAACAATTCTGCAGGGAATCTACATGACAAAGGCAAATACATTTGTTAACTCTTTCACATTTCAGACAAATATAAGAGGCAAAGAATCAACTCCTGCCTTGTACAAAGTGGGAAGATAAAGAAAAACTGCAGCAGGAAATCACTGTTGCCCAGTGTGACTAGTCAGAAGTGGGAGATGTTGATAGCTCGTAGACAGCACTAAAGAGGAGTTATATGCTTCTTCATCAAGTCTTCAGGGGAAAAGCACTTCTGAAAGCAGCCTGCTTTTCTATTTCAACAAAAGCATCTATCCCACCAGGAGTTATCACTACATCCGTCTCCAGGACTTGCAAAGGCCCATTACTGCTGCACCCAGGTTTCTAACAAGACTGAACACATTTATATGTGCACCGTTCACACAGGAAAAGCAGTATTAACCAGAGCTCCAATAATAAATATATCATACAAAGGTGTCATACAAAAACATCTGCTGCACTATTTGCAACTGAAGACCATCCTATGACAATCCTCATGCTTGTAAGCTAAATACTGTTTCTGCATTATAGAATGCCTGTGAAATATACAAGTATGAACATACAGCAATAGTGTCCACCAATAATTGTGGACCTCTGTCCTGGTTTCAGCTGGGATAGAGTTAAATTTCTTCCTAGTGCTGTGTTTTGGATTTAGTATGAGAAGAACATTGATAACACGCTGATGTTTTTAGTTGTTGCTAAGTACCCTGGCTAGCAGGGCTAGTCAAGGACATTCAGCTTCCATGCTCTGGAAGAGGCTGGGAGGGAGCATAGCTGGGACAGCTGGCCCAGCTGGCCAACAGGGTATTCCATACCATGTTACATCATGCTCAGTATTTGAATGGTAGGTGTGTTCCAGGAAGTAGCGATCGCTACTTGGTTATCGGTCAGCGCAGGTGGTGAGCAATTGCATTGTGCATGACTCATTTTGTATATTCTATATTATAATTATTATTATTATTATTTTCCCTTTTCTGTTCTATTAAACTGTCTTTATCTCAACCCACGAGTTTTTCTCACTCTTACCCTTCCGCTTATCAACCCGTCCCACTGGGGGGGGAGTGATCGAGCGGCTGCGTAGTGTTTGGCTGCCTGCCACATTAAACCACAACAACCTCCAAGCAATTGCTAGGGGATTTATAAGCTGCTTAAGAAAATTTATTTGTGCTGAATGCTGTACAATACCAATGAATTTACATTTCTTAGTCTCATTTTGTTGACAGGTTAGGAGTAGTTCATGTCCACACACCACGAAGTAGGAAAACCTCACTCTGTTGACATGTAATATGTAGCTTTGCCTACAAGTTAATAGCAGGTAATGCAGTTATGCAAGTCTTTGCAATTAGGATCTTAACAACCTCTTCTGACCACCCTTATTCAAGTAAAGCAGTTCATGCATTTTCTGCAGAGCATGCTTTGCTTCTAATAACCAGGAGACTGGACTCAGACTTGAGCTTCTACACCCTCCGGGATCAACAGAAAAGGACTTTCAGGGGGATACTTTAATCACTCCATAACACAGAAAGCTGAATTCTGTTTTGCTTGTTAGTCCATCCCTACTGAACAGATTTACTTTTGTTTGTTATTATTTCACAAAAAGAAAGTTTTCAGGTTGCCCCCAGGGCCTTGAGTATTGGTAACAGATTGACTGAGATAATCATCAAGCACAAAGGAAGAAACACAAACCACTCTGTTATGTGTTGTAGTGCAAGTCTTACTTGTGTGTAGTGAAAAAAGCAGCAAATCTCCATGACAGAAAAGAAAAAAAAAAGAACACTGTCTCAAAAATATTCCAGTTAAAATTATAAGAAGGCAGGAAAAACAATTCTTGAAGTACAACATTAATGTCTCATTCTGTCTTCTAAGCTTTTCAGTATCACGTTCCAAATTAACTGCTGACAGAGACGTCTAAACTTGTGACACCTGAAGAAGAACAAAATATAATAGGGCATTCAGAATGCCATAAAAAATTAGGTTCTGTGTCTTAAATTCACATGCCTGTAATTTTATTAGATTCCACTGTGGCTACGTAGTGGCTACTATTTCTATTCAATTAACATGAATCAACGGAAGTGTATCTAGGAAAATTTACCTGAAAGTGGTACTGACTTCAGATTCTGATTTGAAGCTCATAAATGTGAGCTGAAATGCCTGGTCTATTGCACTGGTGATAACTATTACAACTGGCAGCAAGGTTAGTAGCTATTAATCATGATAAAGATTTGAAAGGCATAAACCTGGGAAACTTCTTCTTTAATATATATCTTCTTCAAGATAAGGAGAATCCTTGAATTAAGAAAGTCTGAACTTCCTTCAACACGGAGTCTAAAACACTGAAGCAGTTCTTTAGTGTAGCTGTTTATCAGGAAATACTATACCCATTTGGGACCAAGATCCATGGAAAGTGTGTTGTTGAGGTGGCTGTAAACCTCAACATAGAGGGGAATAAAAGTGTGCAGAAAAAGTAAAATAGAGGCAAAAGGGGTTTTTTTCCATTCTCTTGAATCTTGACATGAAGTATACACCTGTATTCAGCTGCAGATGAGGATTGACATGAACTAAACACAACAGACTTATACATCGTAGTGTATGCAATATTCCTGGCATTTGTAGTAACTGAAAATTCAGAATCTAAATCACAGAAAAAATAACTCTAAGACTGTGCACGGATTTGACATTTTCTTTAATCCTAATATTAATATCAAGATTAAATATTAATAATATTAATTATAATATAATATTATAAAGTAACATAAATAGTATTAATTCCTAATATTTACCTACTTTACTTGCAAAAGTTGGAATACTTAAAAAAATAGACATCCAATAAATTATTACTCAAGCATAAGTAATATTTCCACATCATTTCAAATTAGCTGGCTCTCATCCAAAATCCAAAAATCAATCTTTGATAAATTTAAAATTCCAGCACAGATTTTTGTTTGGTTTTGAGGCATTTTTTGTTTGTTTGTTTGTTTGTTTGTTTGTTTTTAAAGTTGATGTGCTTATTTTGAAACAGGACATGAATTCACCAATGTGTTTACATCTGGAGAGGGTAGTCAGTCCAAACTTTTGCCATTTGGATTTACTATATTAACCTCTCTCTGATATTAAACTTATGAGATCAAATAGTACTCCTCATGAGTATACTTAATGCTGTCCCAATATTCCCTGATGCCAACACAAAGGAATAACCAATGATGTTTTCAAACAGCCTTCATGACTAATTAAATTAACTTCAGCTAATTATTTTCAAAGTATCCTAAGAAAATTAAATACCCACAATCCATTAAATACTCAATCCCACATAAAGAACATAGTCCTCATTCTTACTGTGGCAAATGAAGTACAATACTGGTGAATGAACTTTGTCCTTCATCCACTGAAATCAATAATAACGTTTCAAAAGATCAGGACATGTTGGTGTCTGAGAGTCAATGAAAAAGGAGATTTGTGGTGTGCTATTCCTATTGCAAATTTTCTCCCTCTTCCCTTGAATTATAAGAAAAAAATGATCTGACAAAGAGATGGGAAAAATATGTGATAGCATGGAAAAGTTAAATTAAATTGTAACTAATATTTAGCATGGTGGTTTCAAAGGCAGAGAAGATTTTCAGACATACCTATTTTGTTTTATTTGATAATTGCTGCATTAAGTACTTTGATAATTCAGATGTCAGAGAATAATTATTGTAGTGAGAGCAAAAGCAGAAGGAAAGACTGCATAAACATCAAACACATCAAACAGCACATTTAATTAGGTCACCCAAAAGATGGAAAACTAATTAAAAACAAAGGAGCTACACAGAAAAAAAACATCATTTTAAGGAGCTTTAAAACGATGACAACAAAACCTTTTTATCTCCCTCAAAAGTCATACTTCGCATTGTCCCATGTGTCATATGAATCTCAGAGTAATTCACTGGCCTGATGTTATTAAAATTAATATTTTTTGTGCAGAGTGTCACGCACAAGGGCTCTGTGGCTAGTGCAGCAGTATGCCTGGTGGAGTTTGAAGGCATCCCAGATTCAATCTTGGTATGTCAGAAGCCTCAGCCCCTTTCAAATGTCAGAGGGACAAAACGGCCATCTAAGTCTTGGTCGGCAACAGCCCCTGAGGCTGGGGCTGGAGGTGATAGCAACCTCACATCTCTGTGGAGATGTGCTCCAGTCAGTGAGGCAAGGCAGGAGTGAGCCAACTGCTCTGCATCAGGGTGAGGAGCAGGAGATTAACTGAGTGGTTGCATGGACAAGTGTCTGAACCTCAGACTGCAGAAAAGGAGGCACAGTGAGAGCCTGCACTCAACTGAGCAATGGATAGAGACTCCCAAGATGTTCGGGGCTGGAAATATGTGACAAACAGCAACAGAAGGAAAGTTACTTCTCTGCCTGCAGATCTGCATCTGCGGCACAGGTGGAGTGTCCTGAGAGCAAGTGAGGAGGAACAAACTCTGTTGGGGTGATGTTAGACCCAGGTGAGCCAGAACCAAATCTCTGCAATGACTGGAAATAGGGAGTGATGGCAGCTGGATACTCCCTCTTGCAGGAGAGAGAAGCACCCATCTGCCAGAAAAAGTTGCTGTCTTGTGAGGTTCACTGCACACTAGATGATCAAATCCAAGACATTGGAGGAAGACTTCTTCAGATGATGTGGACTTTGAACTTCTGGCCCCAGTGTCAGGGTCTCTGTGCCAGGGCTGGCAGCAGAGGTCCCCATGGAATGCACTTTGCCCACACCCGCAGCCGGCACCCCCGAAAAGGCTGCTCTGTGGCTGCTGGTAGTTGGAAGGGATGGGGGGAAACCAATCTGGAAGGCTGGCTGAGCAATCAGGACTTGAAGGAGGTGAGACATGGCACGTGTGTGCAGAGGGGCAGAGCCTGAGTCTCCTTGGGAGCACAAACACGTAGTGAGATGGCTCGCAGGACTGGAGTGCTGCAGAGGATGAAGGCAGGTTTTGCAGCAAGGACAGGTGGGAAAGCAAAGAGGAGATGCTGTTCTCTCCCCAGCAGAGTGGCTTTGTGGCACAGAGCTTTGCCTTGGTGATGGGGGAGATCCAGGTAGTAGTTAATGGCTGCAGGTCAGGGGAGAGGCCAACATACCTAGGTTGAGAAGCATTTGTTACGGACCACCCACTGAAGCAGTTGAAGAGGCCAAAGTCTTCTTTCAACAATGATAGCAAAGCTGATGATTGCAGGTCCTATCTGGGGCCAGTCTGAGGGCAGCTGAAAAGCCAACTTACATCTGGCTCTAAAAATCTAGCAGATTTCTAGAGGGTGCTGAAGGCAGTGTTTGGACACCAGGGATCAACAAGCAAGCTAGAGGAGAGGTTCTGCTGGGCTGCCCACTCATGGCCAAGGCAAGGGATCTCATTTGTGTGGCAAAGGTGAAGGCAGCCATGACTGCATGACCATGAGATGGAAAAATTTCAAATCTCGAGAGAAGAGAGCATGACTGACAGTACAACAGCTGCCCTGGACAACAGGAGAGATTATTTCACCTGTGGAGGCATATAGGCAGGATGCCAAGAAAGACTGCCCCAGAGGTCAAAGGAGCTGAGCAGTGAGGGTTGCTCTCCAGGGGTAACATCCGCCATGTACCAAGTGAGGGTTCTTATGAGCAGGCAATCAAGGAAGCATCACTACAGGCCAGCAGTGCTGATCATTAATGCTCTGACTCAGCTCCTTCAGAGCAAGCTAGTACCCAAAATGAGGGTGCATGCATTGGGTGCGCAGCAGGAAGGAGAGGCGCTTTCCCAACAGGCCCATGGGGACAGTGCTCAGAAAACCTGAGCTCAGCGGGAATTGTGACTGGCAAGGGAAGATAAAAGTAACAGTCAGGCTGCCCTAGGAGCTCACTAGCAGCTGAAGGAAGGGTCAGGAAAATATGACACTGTTGTTTCCTGGGGCAAGGACACTGTGACATAGGCCATGGGAAAGGTGAAGGTACTACTTGGACCTGTAACTCATTTTGGAGCCCCAAGAGCTGCTCTTAAGTCTGTAAGGGCCCAAAGTCCAGTGACAGAGCTGGTGGGAGTGAAATATTAGTCCCTGGAGAGAAAGCTCAAAGTTGGAGAGCACTGTAGCAAACTGGACCTCTCCAGGTCCATGCGAGCAGTTGGGGATGCACCCAAGGGCACCAAGGAAGTTAGCCAGTGGCCTCACAGCACCATTCTCTACTAGCTTGGGAAGGTCCTGTGGCTGGAAGAGGTTCCTGGGGACTGGGAAATGATGACCAGACTCAGTATCTTTCTTCCAGAAGGGCTAAAAGGAGGACAGGAAAACTCCCAGTTGGTCAGCTTCACCTTCAGTCCCAGAAAGGTGATGGAGTAAATCTTCCTGAACACCAACACATGGAGGACCACAAGAGATGTAGGAATGGTTAGCAGGAATTGACTGTCATCAGCAAATTGTGGCACAACCATATTGGTTTCTGTGCTGACGAGATGTCTGGGCACGTGGAGGAAAAGGAGACAGAGGAGGGAGTGGGCTTTTTCTGGAGGCACACACCAACAGGACACAGGGACGTATGTTGCAAAATGGTGCCCTGAAACTAGTCAAAGAGATTTGATCTACAAGAATGGATTGCTCAGGGAGGTCATGGGATCTCCATCCTGATGGAGTGTCCGTAGAGGAGTAGATGGGACCTGGAGCAACCTATTCCTGTTGGTCCTGCTCTGTGCAGGTGGTTGGGGAGGTGACCTCCAAGGTTTGTTTCAAATGAAATTATTCTATCACTTTCTGATACTGACTTCACAAATACTGTGCCTATTCTGCAGTCTTCTAGTAAGTTCACACCAGTATACTACTATTAACCAGTGTCCCCAGTTAGAAAAAAATCAGCATAATTTATGGAAGGAAATGGACTAATTAGTATCAGTGCAAGTACTAGTCTGTAGATATCACCTGAACCACCTCAAATGGGCAGGCATTCCAAAAAGGTAATCCAAAAAGACTGTATAGAGATCCAAGCTGCCCTGTTGGTGCTGCAAGGTGGACATATGCAAGCACTGAAGAAGACATGACATTTCTCACACCTCTCAGCTCAAGCTGGTAAAGCCTCCTGAGAGAAGGGACATACAAGCTCAGGCACAGAGCTTTATTAACACAGCTGTATATGACTTATCATTGGACTTAGTTTATACCTTAAAACCTTCATGTAGGCAGAAGTCCCACCTAATTTTTCCTCCTCTGCTGAAAACCAGGGAAAACATTGAATCCTTCCTGAAGAAAAGATATAAGCTTTTTCTTGGCAACCTCTTCTCCAGGCTGCCCTAGACCTGCCTAAATCTTATCAGTCCTATGCAGCTCAGTTTTTCCACCCAGTGGATGTTACATTGATAACTTTTGCCTGAAGGTCTAATTCAACCCTTGAGTTGGTTCTCACAATAACTTCAGAAAAGCACATTCACCCAGCTCTTTGGAGTTTACACACAAAATTTAGGTATTTTCTCTTTCTCTTTGAAAATCCTCTTCTACCTACACTTAAGCATATACATTAAAAACTTCCAGCCATAAAGTCTGAGAAGCACAGGTGATAGGTACCTGTATCGGACACAAATTGTAGGGTTTCAGTAGTGGGGAGGTGTAGGAGTCCCTCTGTGGGAGGAAGTCAGTCATGGCTGGTTCCAGTCGGCTCAGAAACAGATGAAAACAGCTCATCACTTGCCAAAACTTCACCCAGTCAGAGAAGCACCAATGCTTACATATATTTAAGAAAGAGGGGAAGCCATAAGAGGCAGGAGACACTGAAGGAGATATATGAGCGAGATATGTTTATATTTACAGAAAAGGGAGGAGGAAGCAGAGGGGACGTGGAAGGGACATTATGGGGGACAGGGCTGTACATACACTCTTGCAAGGAAGTGCTCTGTGCCAGGGACAGATACACCCCTGAGGGACCACAGCCTGCCAGCTGCCTGGGGTTAGGCAGCTAGGGAACAATCCTGAGGGTCTGTGGCCCATGGAGGCCCCATACCATGGAGAAACACCAGTGAGAACCTACGGCCAATGGAGAACCCACACTCAAGCAGGGGATCAGAAGAAGCAAGGAGCAGAAGAAACAAGTTAGAAGCAAGGAGTTGCAGAAAGGAGTTGTCACCTTACCGAAAGGGTTAGGAGGGACTGAGCATAACAAATATTGAAGGCGAGTGATATCGAGACTGAGTGTGGGAGGAGAGGCGTTTGAAGTTGAGCATGTGAAGGGGAAGGAAAGATGTTTTTATGTTTGTTTAATTATGTCTCCTTTTTTCCCAGTAATTAAGAGTTTATGTTACTTGACAATAAATTAAATTAAGTAAAATTCCCAGAGCTCCAACTGTTTTGCCCATGACAGCATGACATGACTTCATCACTTGCACTTGTATGATTGCACTTTTCAGGTTCTCCTCTCTTTCAGTCTCCTCAGCTTGTCATCACTGTCTTCTGGAAAAGTTTGATCATTTCATCACAATCCGTCTTTAAAAAATGTAGTAGTTTATGCTGTCTTTGTGTACTCGGTTTTTTTTTTTTTCCAGTTTGGAACAGGAATGTCCTGTTAAGGCTTTTGGAAGCAAGAATCCCACTGTAATATGACTTTAAAATAGATACATATTTGGTGCTAGAACACTAACCAATATCTAATTTAGGCACTGGAAGTTTTAAAATTTTCAAAAGACTGCTAGTCTGCGATGTACATTCATTACCTCTATCTGTCCATCACAGCAAGTGAGTTGGAAGCATTCTTTTGGAAAAGGTGGCTTGCTGGTGGATATTTTTCAGCTTCAATGCAACTGATGCTATCAGGATGTTAACCTTAGTACTTGACAGAGTTTCAATAGAAAGTAATATATCTCCAGACAATAATTTTATTTGTACAAAACAAGCTTTTTTTTCTGTACAAAAATACAATGTGTACATTTCAAAGATTGAGACTCCCCAGAAATGTTAGTGGAATAGAATGATAAATACAAGGACATGTACCAGTTGTCAGAGGGAATACAAGTGATTTGTGTTGCATCTGCAGCTCTTGGGAGCTTTGGGAGTGATAGAAAGACCCACTGCACTAAGTGTTGCTAAAACACATCCCAGCAGAATTCTTGCTCCTGAGCTCCATGCAACCTAAATAGATAAGACAAGACAAGAAAATATTTTTGTAACTATTTTGCAGATGACAATTAAAAACCAGAGAGTTAGGTCTTTAGGTAAACTTTTTATCTGTTACAGGGCTTAAGGGACGTAGCTCTGTTCTGATTTCAAGGGGTTCCAATACAAATCATAAAATTCACTGCAATTTAACTGTGATTTCACACATCATCTAGAACTGAAAGTTCACAGAGCTTGTCAGAGAGTTTAAATTCAGTATTTGCCAAAAAAAAAGAGAGATATTTTATTTTAGTATTTTTTAATTCAGATTAAATTTTTTTCTAGGTTTGTGTGGTGGTGCATTCTTCCCCCCTGCTCTCTTCTGGGCTACTCCATGGTCTCTGAAACTCCCAATGAACTTTGGCCTTTGTGTAATGAGTTGGGCGGTGAAGCATCCCTTGACCGTACCCAGAACTCTTGCATGGCTGAGGTGGGGGAACGGCACTGACCATACCAGGAACTCCTGTTGCTTGGTCCAGGGCGGGGACGAAAGCGGGGATAATTCATCATCCTCTGACACCCTTATCTGAGTCGTAACTCAAGTGGAACGATACCATTGTTGCTGAAATCTTGAGAATTTTCATGGATGACTAAAGCCAATCATCTTGCAAATCTATAAACAGTGGTCCTAAGTGATACCCTTTGAGCTCTCCTGGACCGCAGCGAACTGCACCCAGAATCTCCCTCTGAGTGGGACGCCTCTCAGAGCTCGCAAACTCTCAAGTTTGAGATATTTGGAGGACCGTTGGGACTTGGGCTGAAACAATCCTTGGACATAACACTCCTCGGGGGCCAACCCTTTGCTGAGAAATGCCAAGACATTTAATGTGAGTATTTCATGAGACTCGAGGGGAATTTTTAACAGGTATCTTTATCTAGCTTCGGGCCCTTGTGAGTGCGTGTGTGTGAATTCATTTAAGTAACCAATGGTACACATAATCTGTAATCAAGTCACTGTAGTGATTGTAGTAGACCCTGCTAACTCACTTTGTAAATGTTAAATTAGCCAATGATTAAGTGTTGCTAAAATCTTGTGATTAAGTTTAAACTGTGAATGAACCTTAGACTGCTGCTAAACACATAAAATCCCTCAGATATGTCCCTTAGATATAATCTCCCTATAAACCGTGACCAAGTCCAAGACTAGGGGTAGATCGAGCCGCACCTAGACTCCTCTCTGAGAAGGAATTTGGAAAGCAAGGGGGTCTACCCTGAACCTCGTGACTCCCTTACCCTCTTTATCCTCGGTCTCTGTATAAATCATTCCAGCTCAGTTCTAACATGATTTTCCTTTGTATGCTTCATCCATGTAGTGACAGAGTGAACCTTGCCATCAAACTGTTAAGTCACACTTCTATAAATTTCTATTAAAATAACTTTCTGCTAATAACTTTGACAGTGACTCTTTAAGCGGCCTCTAAACCACTCATTCGCGACAGTTTGGCTATGAAATTATATATATATAAAAATACAATTATATATATATAAAAATACAAAAAACTTCATTTTTAAGTATTTGAGAAAACATTTTGAAGTCATGTTTCAGTCTGAACTCTTATTTGTATGCATCTGTAAAAGCAAATCGTATGATATTCAGCATTTCTTTTCAGCTTGTCTGTATAAAATATTAAATGTCTAAAATGTTTTAAAATGGCAATACTGAGCTGAACTTTATTTATATGCCACTGGAAATCTGCTTTTGATGTAGACAAAATCTTACAGCAAATCTGTAAGAGAATCAGAAACTGAACCCAGAGTTCCGTTTCAGTGAAGCAGCAGTATCAGAGCTGCATAATGGGCTAATGAGAAGGGCTCTGTAAGTGATGTTATTACCTTTCATGTTAATACTAATGGAAAGCAAAAAAAAGGTAATATTGAATAAACTATCCTAGGTTAGAGATATCCATTCCCTGAAGAAACTTCTCTTTTCTAACAACTGTTGGGTTTGAGTTCCTTTAAGTCAGAGGTCATATTCTAGGCAGTCATTTTTAATAGACATTGAAAGATTTATCTTCCATATTTTATCTGTTCTGCTCTTGATTCCATCTATATTTTCACCTTCACACTTTCTTGTGGAAAAGAGCTACAAAATTTTGTTCTGCATTGTATAAGTAGAGCACTTATGTGTATTTGCCTTAAACCAGCTGCCTAAGCAACCACTGTATTTCTGACGTGTTGTAAATCAACACAAGTAACTGATAGTGTTTAATGATTTCTTCCCAGCTGAATTGTTAACTGTGATGTTCAAACATACCCCCATTAGATTTTTTCTCTTAACACAAAAATAAAGAAAGATAATGGGCATTGTAAAAAAGAAACTAACAGTTGCCATAGCAGGTCTTTTTTTCTTGTTTTCTTTATGATTTTCAACCCCTGTCCAAGTAAGTCCTCAGGGAAATTGTATTATGAAGATGAAAAATACAAAAATCTGTTGTCTTCTCAATGACATGCTACAAAAATCTCTGACAGATTTTGTAACAAACAGAGCAGAATATGTCTGTGTGGTTATAGTGCTCTAACGGGTGGTAGCTTAAGCTTGCTCTTTGGTGCTCCATCTCTCTAAAAATGATCAGATCTCTGAGCACAAGGCCTGGTAGAGCTACAACTTCCAGAGATTTTCTTTTTTCTGCGAAAGTTTGGTCCAATTATTTTGAGTACGATCCCTTACAAGTTTTAACTGTGCTCGTAACTATGTGATGGGCATTTACAGTATGTCTCTATTTAGCCTGTACAGAGAATACAAAGATTTGTGAAGTTCTGTGCAGCTATGGGATGATTAAGAACACTATTTTTATAATATTCTTAAAGTGTCTTCCTGTTTCCAGTGCTGCTGCTCTCACTACTTATCTATTGCTACTGGTTTGTGCATTATTTAGTCATTCTACATTGCCCTGGGAAACCACATTTTTTCAGTGGCTAAATACTTGAGAAAATCAGGTATTTTGGTAAAAGATCTGTTGTTGACTGCATTCTGTATTTCCTCTATTTTTAGAATTACTTATTATTAAGGAAAAAAGAACATAGTCTCTTGAGCACACTAAACAATCTAAAGTTTCAGTAAAAGTTAAAAGAGGAAAAGAATAGATTGTTTTGGTTCTTGCTTTGCTAGTTTAAGTTAACAAGACAATATTCATATGTTAGAAGCAAGTCATGCTAATGACAGGATATCTTTCTTTAGCAGTACTAAAGATTTGTATCTTTTGGAGATAACTGTAAACTTGGAAATCAAAATGTACATAAACTATAAGCATGTGTCATCCACAATGAATATAGTTCAACTGACATGAGAAAGAAAAAGCAAAAGGCACTGAATTCCCCACTTTTTGCTAAAACTACTTTCAACCTTCTTTATAATTGTGAATAGCAGTGAAGACAAGGACTTCTGAACATCCATTTTTTTATTTACAAATGTTTGCAAAAAGCTATCTTCTCAAGAACGCACGCCTTCCAAAACTCTGTGCTTTTAGCGTGCCTGAACACAGGACTCAGCAACTGCACAAACTCCGACAGCTAAGATCCCAGACTCACACAAACTGACAGGTCCATCTTTTTGTGATTTATGATTGCCCTTCCAGTACATCCATTTCAGTTTCAAAGCACATGGTTTTGAATTGTTCTCTCAAGGACATATTCAGAACGGTCATCTATGAATTCAAACAACAAAAAAAATCAACAACAAGGAGTCACTACATGCAGATGTGTCTGCTTGGTGACAGGAGTGGGAAAAAATCACCTGTGATGACTAAGAAGTCTCCGTTACAGCGCCAGCCACCTGTGGCAGATGCTAATGCATTGATTTAAATTGAGATGCTCAGAGTAAGATGGAAAAGAACAGGGAAAAGAGGGAATTCTTGGGGACTCCATTGCTTCTGCAGGACAACGGTGTCCCACTCCCACCTCTTCCTGAGGGAGAGCAGAGGGCAAGGAGGAGGAGAGAGATGGATTGACATATTGAAATGAAGATTTGCTCAAGAACCGTCTTTGTGGAAACATAACTGCACAGAACCAAGGATTCACAATGTCATTTAAAATCAACTGAGGGACGCAGTCCTCTCTCCAGCAGACTATGAGTTATTCCAACAGTCTGTTATAAGACTCAGCTGGTGTAAATTTGCTGGCTGGTGATATGGACCATTACTTCATTCTGCTCCTTTTCTGGTTAGGGTTTTTTTTGTCTTCTTAAAATGACAAAACATTTTTGTGAATGGCACATTAGAATAAAATTTGAATGTCAAGCATGTTAAAGTCTAAATTTAAAACTGATGCGTAGGCAGCCAGCTACTGGGAGTCTTCCTTTTGTCTTCAGGTTTAAATCCACATTAATTACACTAAAATGAATAACTGCTTCTAGAATTGCACCAGTGGAAGATTTTGCTCCAATCTTTGTCATATTCTGACTGAAAAAGCATAGTCCTGAATGTAAATGTTAAATATTAATATTGAATTTAAATATACATGAAGAGAAATGCTGCCACATGTTCATATTATGAGTCTAATTTAAGATTTCATTTTAGTAGATTAAGCCACAAAGAGTGGGACTGTTTCATTGTACCATTAATCTCAAAATGCTAGTAGTTGAATTTAATTGCCTGCATTAAAATTGCAGGCTCACTTTCTATTTCTGTCTTTCAATGCAATTGGATCTTTTCCCTGTGTTGCAAATGCCAAAACCTATTTACATTGCAGAACGGGATATAACCTTACATTCATGTGATGTGTATTTATCAAATTTCATGAGACATCACAAAGAAATACCTTCCAGTACTGAAATTGAGAGATTTGAAGCTGTTGAGATAGGAGAAGGAAAGGAACAAAGATCTCAGTTCTGTATCATTAAAGTGAATGGAAAATTTGAATTTGACATCAAGAGAGGGCTCAAGGTAATCACAAGACCTCAGGTCACATGGATAGACAGAAAGGACACCAACTGTAGGCAACTAAAGATGGAATTTAAAAGCACAAGGAAGTAAGGCAAAGGTGTCTGATGCTCACTTTCTGAGATGGTGGAGAAAAGCAGGCTTGATAGAAAAATATAATAGTTGATTAGATTAACTGTTACAGATGGAATAGATTATCAAGATTTTGGGAACTTAAGTCTTGTCACCTGGTCTGCTAAAACCAAAGTCTATCTGTCCACAAGATTGTCCCTTTTTTCATTTCATCTTTATGAGTTGGTCTGATAAAGCTATCTACTCTTCCAGCAAATTCTCTCTCCTATTTTCTCAGCCCATTCAGCCTTCAGGATGAGATATATTGAGAGATGAGGATGGAAACAAAAAGGAAGACCAAAGAGATTAAAGAAAGGGCATGAAATCTTAGTAGGCCGGGTCTGATGCAATATCAATTACTTCAGCATGAATTTTGCTGCTGACTAGGATTGTCATAATTGGTTCATAAAAAAGAGAAGAGAAGGGAATGTGAGAATAGAGAAGTGAGGAAAAAAAATACACTCCTTATAAGGTGTGATAGAAGATAAGGCTGTGGAACATAAAAATATCAAGTATTTTTTGACTACTAGCTGCCAGTAAAAGCCTGACCTGCCTATATTCTCAGATAGGTGATTTATTTTCTTTACATATTTCTATAAAACATTCATTTTTCCCATGCTAACATAGTGTCTGCAAGTTGTAGCTTATTAAAAATCCTACAAGTAAAAAATGGCAGTAATGAATCTTTAACAACTGTTTTCTCTCTCAAAAAGATCAAAGAAAGTTCACCAGACAGAAAAATAATACTAAAAATGCAAGTAAGAAATCAAAATCAAAATCAATTAAGCAAACAAATCTAAATGGAGCATCTTAACTTCTTGTTCTCAGCAATAAAATTGATCAATGGGCCAAGTTTATGCTTTTAAATGGTAATTTTTGTTTGTTCATTCCCGTTTTTTTTTTATTCATATCTTTTCAGTAGCTCATCAGTTGTAGACTACTAAGCAAAGGGGAAACATTTTTACAAAAAGCCTGTCTTGGGTCCTGGTTTGCGTCTTATTTCTGATGCGTGGAAAGCATGGGAGAGAGCCTGGGAAAAAAAAAACAACCAAAGAAAGAAAAGGCACCTTCCACTATGATACAATTCAAAGTTCTGTTTCATATAAGTCCCTACAAGGTATGGGGCAACCCCTGAGGGACAAAATTTTAAAAAGAGACTGAAATCCCATATTCAGAAAGGATTCTTGCATTCAGGAGATTAATTCTCATAGAAGTTCAGTGTCAAGGTGGAAAAAAGAAGAAAGAAGACAAAGGTTCATTACGCTATATATTTTCCAACAAATTGTCTCCATTACATGAAATCTGGGGGGCTGTGGATCCTTTTCTATTGTCAAGAAAGAAAAATAACAAGTAATATGGTCACACAAACAAAACCAAGGTTTTTTTAGTCAAAAGGATTCGTACTTAATTCTTTTACCACTGAATCAACTCGTAGAAGATTTAACAATGTCATTGCAATTGTTGCTTCCATGGATACGGAAAGCTTAGAAACTGCAGGGAAAACCATTCCTGCTGTTCTTGTTGCAACTTCATTATTTGAGGATGTTGCTTCAATTTCTGCAGTTAATGACACCAGCTCCCACTGCTCTAGTTACAATCAGAATTATATAGCAATAAAAATAACAGCAGTAATATTAATACTGCTGTCAGTTTTAATTTTTGAAAAGGCCTTTGATGAAGAAAGGACTGTATGATTTGAATATAAATATTCAATTTTCTATCACTAGTTAAAGAAGGCCATCCTGTTGCATTCTGGTGGTGAATGTGTTTTGCAGCATTTGTGGATCCACAACTCCACATACCTGCAGACCCAATAGCACTACACTTAAATCGAATTTTCACTGGCTTGTGTATATAACAGGTATTTCAGTCCCTAGTAGACTCTCACACACTTACACAAGCTTACAATGACATTGAAAAGGAGAACTAAAAGATCAAAATTCAAAATGCAGGAATATTTTGGTGTGCTGAAAAATTATGAAAACCAGCCACTGGAATCCCTTTGATTTTGAAAACTAAGACTGCTGGTATAATCTTGCCCAGTTGGAGGACCACCATAGAAAATATGAGGTTTTTTATGCATTGAAAGTAAAAGCTGACTGAGACAATAAACCTGTCCACAGCTTTAGGCATGTTTATCAGTGAAGACAGTAGAGCTTCCACCGAATATTACCTCCAGGTCAGGAAATCAATGAAATCAAATGAAAAATATGTAAATCCTCATGTAAATTGTTCCACCACTGCATTTGGTCATCTTTGCTAGAGCATGCCATTGACATAACCAAACCACCTCGTACCACAAGAAGAGAAGAATTCCATTAAAAACTTGAAGATACATGTGTAGCATTACTGACTACAATAAACTAGAATTCACACAAGGCCATTATGTCCTTGAAACCAACTGTAGAAATGGAATATTTTATCATAGCAAGTAATATCTGTTTAAGTCAACATCCTGCACAAGCTGAGCACTGCAACACTATTCTGATTATACTTGCACCCACTAGATTGGATATTAGGTGGGGTGGAAAAAAGATAGGGGAAAAAAGATTAGAATGCAGTTAAAATGTTGCTCTATTGTACAAAGTATGACTTTTATATCTAACTCCAAACCTCTTCACCATTCTTTATGAAAAACTCTACTTCTGAAAAACTTGTGACATTTATATTTTATGTTTGTCAGCCCACGAGCCCAAAGAAAATACTATGTTTGCAATACCTAGTAACTAATAAATGGTATTTTTACCTCAGGAGGATACAATTCCTTTTTTTTACTTTGTTTACTGTGTTAATCTTGATGTTCAATGACCTTCTCAGCTGAGCACCAAAATTGTTTTTCCTCCTTGACCCCATTCACCTAGTAGATGCTGAGTAATATTTATAACAACTTACATTGTAAACATCAAACCAAACTCCACAAGAGAGAACCAGATAGTCCTAGTTCTCTGGGACGAAGATTTACTTCTTTTCTCTAATTGCAAAGTATACTTGAATATCTGTTTTCTTACTGATCTGTAAAGGTACAGTATTATTATTGTCCTGGGCAACCTTTGGCATGATCCTTTGGCATCCTGCTCCAGGATACCCTGTCTGAGCTGGGGCTCGGACAAGATGACCTGCAGAGCTCCCTTCCACCTTCAACCATTCTGTGATTTTTTTATCATGTATCCTTCTAATTTTGTTTGGTCGTACCTTTCAACCCAACAAGTCTCAGGTCACTTTCAGTGGTAAATTCCTTCCAGCAGACATAGTGTTTTAAAAGGAGATGCAAACACGGAAACCAGATGCATTTTACCATAACCTTGTGCTGCTTGGCTTGTGTAAAAAAAAACAACCAGAGTGCCCTACTGCTTGTAATTAATATTCTGGCGACTTCGTTTTTTTTTAACATGGCATTGTGTTGCAAATAATTTATTTCCTTTCTCATTTTTCTGTAGTTTGTCACTTGGCTAAAAGTATTTTGCATGAGCTTAATTTTACATTGAGGTACTTGAAGTCCAACTATGTTCAATGTAGTATCTGAATATATATTTAACTATAAGCGTATGCATATGGTTCACATATTCTTTAAAGTCTTAGGCTATACTCAGATGTGCCCACTGCAAAGCATATCCTTAATCAGTTTGTTAGGATGGAGCCACATTCTGTGTTTAGACCTTGTATGTATCAGTCTTCTGGGGGCTATCAAAGCAAAACTCACCAAACAGCTTAAATTCAGTCCAATACGTTAGCTCAGCTATTGAGTATTGTTATTACAATGTTTTTTTCTTCTGTTGACCTCCATATACGTTACTGAAGCTGAATAGAAAACAAGCGATTACAATGCAGTATTTTAACATTTTTTGGAAAAATATGCGATTCCCAGCCACACTGAAATATTTCAGCCTTTATCTGTTAAGGCATCATAGCCTCTCCTATTGGCACATCATGGAATTCAGAAGGTACAGTACACAGCATGGTCCTAGCTTACACTGTGGTCTTTAACTACACCAAGGCAAAACAAAAGAATATCCAAGTATAAGTGTTATAGCTGGATTTTTTTTGTTGTTTTTCAATCAAAAATTTAATCTTTTTGAGGAAAAGAAACAAAAGGCAACTACAAACTTTCTTTCAAAACATTTTTGTCACAAAACCAAATATTTTGTCTCCTCTCTCTATCTACCCCTCATTCCTCCCTCCCTCTCTCCTTCCCTCCCTCTCTCTCCCCCTCCTTTCTTCTTTCCTTTCTTCCTTCCTTCCCTCCTTCTTTCTTTCCTTTCTTCCTTCCTTCCTTCCTCCCTCCCTCTTTCCCTTTTTGTCAATAACACTATAATACACGTTTGATTTAACCCAACATAATGCATTAGGTTTCTTTCGGGACCAAGCAACATACAAAATAAATCTCAGGCTAAGTTCAAATATTGCCTTGCCTTCTTTTTTCTCTAAGTCAAGCTGGTGCTCCTGACAGGTTTCTGCCTGAACAGGAATGCTGCAAAGTGAAGTATCTCATTATCCACCCAGCAGGTATGCTGTTACCAGTGGTAGCACCAAATTCTTCCTATCGACCTGCTTGTAAAGTTTCAGCTCCCTGAATCTATGGTTCAGTAAAACAAATATAAACAATAATAATAATTTTTCCAAAGCTAGACCACTCTGAAAGACTTTGGTTGCATTTTTTAAACTATCTTGTATATAGTCATCTAACAAAAAAACTTAATCCTTTTTCCATGATCCACGTTGAGTGCAGTCATTAGACAAGGAACTGTCTGCTTCAGAACAACTAAGAGTACAAACACCTTATAAGCTGTTGTCAACATAAAGTGCAGCTTCTCCAAAATAGAAGGGTAATTAAAGCATGTTCCACAGTAGTTACACTTAAAAAGCATCAACTCCAATTTAAATATACAAGCATTTACAGTACATAACAACATTTGGAAAATTTGTATCTACCAGGATGCATTATTTAAAATGCAGTGAACAATGGCATTAAGAACATACTTTTATGGTATTATGCATGAAAGCTGTCAAAGTCATAAAAATGGCTTGTTTACGATAGTTCTGCAACTCTTACGTGTCCCCAGAACAAGCACAAGAAATAGAGAACATTCCTCATGACACACTATACAATTCATTCTCTTTCCTGACTACGTACCTTTGTTCACATGCTGAGGTAATTGGCATGACTTTGCTGAAGTCAATGCGTATGTATTACCTATTATCATATTTACTCCTCTATTTTTTTACATATATATTTCAATTAATTATTGGTGATGATTAAATAATACTTTCACATTTATGATTAACAAGATATTATTACGATTATAACTTCTATCTTTATTATTGCGTATTAACATCTGTATATGCTATACATACCATTTTAATATTAATAGGCCACATTGGTGTTATTCATGTAACTTACACTGTTTATGTCAGAAGATCGCTCTCTAGGGTACAGAAGCTGCTCTGATTCAGACACCGCAGCTCCCGGCTCCCCTTCCCTTGCAGAGCAGCAGCCCGCTCCTGCCGCTCCCTACACACAGCCCCCCACCGCTGTCAGAGCCGTTTTTCCCTCCAGAATCCCAAATACCTGCCAAATGGCCTCAAAAGGGGAAGGAATTTTCAGCTGAGTGGTTGAATGCATGCCTACACCAAGTGCATCATAGATTTCGGACATTTTCCCTTGTCACTCAAATGGTGTCAGACACATTTCAAACCAGTCATATCAGGAGTATAATTACCCCACTAACCCAGTTAAGAAAATGACAAACGACAAGGAAATTCTCTGGAGCCTCCATTTGCTTACCAAGCTATACCTACGTGTGCGTGTTAAAAAACACACCCACTGAAATAAGCCATGGGGTTCATGATCGGTTTAAACAGATTAAACATCATTACATCAAATATCATTAACTACTGGCAGACAAAAAAAAAGTGAAAGAGCAGGCCCTAAAATGTGATAGAAAGAGTAAGGTGTCAAAAGTTACTTCTGTGTTCATAACTAAATTTCATATGTTTTTAAAATGTTTCAAATAAACTTGAAACGCTGTAATTTTTTTTATTGTTCTTGCTAAATTTCCAAGCAGTTTTTTTCAAATTCAAAACTTCACAAGTGAAAAAACCTGCTTGTGATCTCTTTTTTTACCTCATTTTACCTATTTTACTTATTTTTATCTATTTTTTACCTATTTTACCTATATTTAGTGTTTTTATTCTTTTTCACCCCAGAAAGAACGATCTGTTTATTCTTTTTAGCAAAAGCAGGATTTTCCACTAAGACCTAAAGAATGTCCCTGCCTTAAAGCTGTTTACATTTTCCCGAACAAGAAGCAGTACTTCACCACTTTCACGTACACCAAGCAGTTTTGCTCCGCCCATCCACTAGTGCAAACAGGAATATTCGCAAACAGAAAACAGTTTGCTTAAGTGCCTTTCATTAAATCTATGCCTAGAAGATTAGATGGGAATCCTATTCTTACACATATCTAAAGAAAAACTGTGCAAGATTTTTTTAACTGTTTGGGGTTTTATTTTTCCACAAGTTACTAACCCCTCACATAAAGACCACGTCTATAGGATGCAGCATCACAATCAAAATGTGAAAGAATTGTGACGATTAACATCAGAAGTGGAATTAGAAATGATCCCTGCGTTCTCACTTGTGATCCGCAAGACGCTGATTATGGGCTGACAGTCGCGAACCATTTCTACTACACAAAGTTTGCTTTAACCGATGAAAAAATCAGCCTAGCCCCAAGTCCTTATAACTTAAGCTATAGGGAGCTTATAGGGGCACAAAAGGTAACCGTGAGGGAGTAACAAATGCCAGCAGCTCGCACAGGGCTGCCTACGCCATTTCTAAGTTTTCTGGGCGTTGTGGCATTGGTAAGAGGTTCTCTCAGAGGGACCGAAATTCAAGTGTTGATTCTGCAAGGAAGCCCCTTCTATTTAAAAAATACTCCATCACTGCGGTGGCAGAAATAGTGTCCGGTTTTAGGAGACTGTTCTAAAAATCTCCAGGGGAGGTTAAACAGAGGCTGCAATGCAGAGACACACACAGCCTGCGCGCACGTGTGCAGCACCTAACGCAGAGTCCGGCGGAGCAGCCAGCGGTCCGCGGCTGGTGCGGGATTGCTCGTGCCCCGTGGCAGGACGCCAGGCCCCGGGGCCTCCTCCCGCCCGCCACGGCCTGGCCCCGCTGCTCTCCGGGGGTGGAAGGACGCGGCGTGCAAATCGACGCGTGCTTCAGCAGAGGAAAGCTGTTCGGCCAGGAGCAGGACGCGCTGGCCAGGAGGGAGCGGAGGCGAGTTCTGCGGGGGGGTGCGTTTGCCAGAGACCCCACCTGTGCCAGGCACCCACCCGGTGCCCGCTGGCAGCAGCCGTAAGACCGTCGTTTCCTTCCACTTCCAAGTCTTTGCTGCAGGCAGATGGTCTGGACTGCGATGAGGCAGGCAGCGAAGCAGCACCAGCTACTGCTGCTGCCTCAGGTCTTCCTCCCTCTGAAGCAACTGCTCAGCAACTGCTGTTCTCCGCCCTGTAGCAAGACGCCCACCAAAAGCAACGGGAAAAAAAAATAAAAAGGTTGCAGCGGCTTCTTTCTGTCGTTCATTGTGGCCGTGGCTGCCTGTTCGACGTCGGTAGCCAAGAGTCGCGCCCTGCTGTTGCTCTGCAGAAGGTGTCTGACGGATGCCACCCCTGGGTCTTTAAACAGATGGATGACGACTGGCTGAGATCATGCCAGCGTGTTCCTCAGACCAGAGCTGGTTGATGATAGCAAGCAATACTTGCTATCATCCAGTGGGACTAAAATCCTATAAAAAGAGCCATAGCCAACAAAGTCTTTCTTAAATTTTTGTTTACCATTATGCTCGGTGTTTCTGAGGTTAAAGAGAGGTGGCTTTTACTCAAGATAAGGAACACAAAAAACAGTAGGAAAATGGGCTCTATGTTTTGTGTGTTTTGTGTTAGCACACCTGGTTCAGGTTGGACGATCGCATCTCACAGGCAGTAGTTCTCTTACTGGAATGCAGTGAATTTGGCGTTGGATCCAATATGTTTTTGCACTGAAGAGGTCTTAGACACAAACACGCACAAACATTTCTCCCTTCACAGGCAAATGTACAGGGAACTCCCCGCCAGTGTGTTAGAAAAAGAGCTTGTGAAACCACTGCCAGTATCGGGATACTAAAAAAAGAGGCTAAAAACAAACAAACAAGAAGACTTAGTAGTTTGGAAAAGTTTTCAAGAGTTGCAGTGAGAAGTTACCAGATAGGGAGACTTGGTTTCTGTTCTGTCTTCTGTGACCTGCTCTGGGGATATTGAAATTGAAACTAGGCAAATTAGGCAAATCACTCCACCTGTGTTTTTGTTGATGTTCTAGTCTCTTTTGCGTTTGGAGCAAGCACTAACTGTGAATATGGGTGTGCAGAGCACCCGACATGATGAGATCTAGGACTCAGCTTTGACCTCTGGGTCCTGGCAGCAGCAAGCCCAGCACCCACCCGGGAGCACGCACCAGACTTGGCAGCCTTGGCGCAGAGTTACAGGCCATTAGCCCTCGCCCTTCTGCTACGGACTTTTTGTCACTCTCTGTATGCTGGCTGCATCCAAATGCTGTTGGGAAGATCAGCTCTTTCTGTCCCCTTTTACAATCAGCAGGAAGTAAAAGGGAAGAGAAAGGCGCCGAGTCTAGAAGCTTTGAAGTGCGGTTTGACTTGCAAAGGTCACTTACAACCTGGCTAGGTACCTAACAATGAATGACACGAGCTTTGAGGAAAAACTAGTTCTAGGTTTTGAGCAGAACACAAGGTATCAACACCATGTTGGTCACCAGAGTATGACAACACCATCTATCTGATCAGTGTAGCACAGATTCTTCAGCCCTCAACCACCAGGTTATTTTTTCTAATTACAGTTGTTTCCAGTCATGTGTGAGTTTCTTTTGCTCCAAACCCCTGCTTCGTGTTATAACTATTCATGCTACTCCGTGTTCAGTACCTTTAACTCTGTTCCATGAGGTAGTAGGTATTGCCAGACAAAAACTGAAAAATCTGTCAGCAAAATGTGAATTTCGGAGGTGTGGTAGATTGCATTCCTTCAGTCTCGATTGCCCCTCACAGAGACCACAGGGGAGGATCTTTTAGGAGTTTCACTGACACCTGGGGAATCCTGCTGGTGGGCAAAGAAGAGTGCATGTAGAGACACATCGGTCGAGAAATATGTCACAAAAAAAAGTCTTGCTAGATACAGTAAACAAAGCTCCATAAGACAGCATTGTACAAAGCCTCTGGGTTTTCCCTTTCAGCTGCATTGTAGGCAGATGTTTCTACTCAGAGTTAAAGAGGTGTGCTACTCAATTGTTGAGGCTGCATTACAGTGACTGTTCCCTTAAAAAAGCACATTTTCAGCATTTAATTCTTAGCCTAGTACAGCATCCATTGCTTCCTCAAACTCTTTTATCAGTCGTTATCACTTAACCAAACCGTCCTCAGGTGCTTGTGAAGGTGATGTTGCTGGTGGCAAGGTTGTAAATGTAACAATTTCCCAAGTGTAAGAGTCTCAATCTACATCATGCATGGGGTTGACAAGAGCTCATATAAGACAAAAAGAAAAGATCTAATCTTGACTTCACTATAGCTCTTCCCATAAGTGGCAAAGTTAAGATCCTGCCTCCGATCTGTCTGAATTTTGCAGCCTTGCCCTCTCTCTCTCATGAACGGTGAACAGGACAGCTGAACCTGCAAAACTATACATCAGAAACACCAGCTTCTGTGTACAGCACTGAACTCAAATTCGTGCCTTTTTTAAGTGTAAAGGGATTGAAACTTATCCAAGTCTGAGAAGCACAAACCTTATCTTCTCAATATGTTTTTCTCCCAGAGGAAAGTCACTCTCTGTTGCAGAATATTGAAACTTTGGGAAGTGAAACCAGAAAGGAACAACTTGTGGGAGTGTCCTGTTTCATCAAAAAATGCATAAGGGAGTTAATTACTTCAGGCAGTAAATATTTTTCCCATCTCAAAATAAAGTCAGAACAAATTGAACTATTAATTGAAACGCTTGTCTGAGTCAATGCTTTACAGTAGAGTTAACTAACATGTTCCTCCTTTTGTATTATTGTTTGGGCTGATCTATAGATTTATAATTCATGTCACAGATTAATTTCTCTGATCTGCCCTATGCTAGCATGACTGCCTGCAAATGTGCATTTCAAATATTTTTCCAGGTTAGTAATTAACTCAGTCAGGAAAAGAGCTGTGAGGTTCCAGGGCTCACTGAAGCAGAATTCCTTGTATGATACTGGAGCTGCAGTTATTTTCAGCCAGAAAAAGGTACACTCCAGAGCTTGGCGTGAGGCTGTAATGGTGAGGTGGTGCTGCACAGAAGCAATACAGCAGATGTGTTTCAAAACATCAAGAAAATACAACCCTTTTGTCAAATATCCGTGCTATGATTCATGTGCACAGCCCATTTATCCTGGCTGACTTGGTTAGGTTGCTGCTCTTTCACTCTCATAGCATGTCATGTCATTAAGAAACCACTCTCCTTTTCCATCTAGGACAGATAAAGCCAGAAAGCATTGTTACTACTAGCTAGTCTTACTACTTTCTACCTGGGAGGTGTTACTGAACAGCAAAATAGACCATTGTGTGAGTAACCTATATACTACAGTGAAACACACAGAATTATTAACTGATTAAGAGAGGAAGTCAGGCGGGTGCTAAAAAGATGGAGAAGCAGGGATCCTGTCTGATCTGTGCGAAACAGGCCCTGGTGTCTCATCCACTGAGCTCTACCAGGCCCACAGCCTCTGCCAGCAAGCTGTCATTGTGTTTTGTTGAAGAACACTTGGCTCACGGTCCTCAAATGCAGGGACTTGTCTCCCTCTCCAAAACAAGAGCAGACATTCATGCACTCTCTGTGTTGATAAACTGGTATGAATTCCCACAGTCGTCCTCGAGACATCAACTGACTGTGGCATCTGAACCTGGGAAGTAACTGGTCATTCTAGGGAGACCTTAGTTCTTACCATCTTGATCACTCTGTACTTCTGCTTCCATCAATAATGGATTTATCCATAACAATTTCAAATAGCACTAAGTCCTAAGATTAATTTACTGTATGACACTGTATGATCATTGTCATTTTCTAAAACAAAAAGCACGGGGGGAAAGAAAGAAAAAGCTTAAGGACACAATAGAAATCACTACATTTCCCCAGGCTTATCCCCATCAATATTGCAGCAGGATTAACAGGATTTGCAGAATTATGATCATAATATTCACCGAGAACAAAGCAATATATTACTGCTACTGTCCTTGTCAGGAAAACATCAGGAAACTCAGGCCCCCAAAGAAAATGTGGACTTGAAAGGCTGTGTATTTGGAGTTTTATGAAGAATAGTTTTCTTATGTACTTTTTCCACTCAGCGTGTTCGGAGAGAGGGTGGAAGCAAAGACAGTTGAACTAATCTACGCATCCATGTTCCCTGTACAAGACAGGAAAAATCTGTTCCCAGAGTTTTTCAGAGAGTTGGTGGAATACGCCACAGCCAAACAACGGGTCTGAGACTGTGCTGCTCTCTCGTGGAGACTGACTTCTGACTTCTCTGACTTCTTTAGACTCAAAATACCTTCTTCTCTGTTCCCAGGGTGCCTCATACTACCAAAAATCTTTTTATACTACATTAAAATAACTCTCAATCACTTCATGCTGCTGCAATGAGGCAAACTGACTCAAAAAGGATCTAAGCTACACAGTCACACCGAGCAAAGAAGAGACTAGTTCCTTTGGTTTCTTTCAATGCAGTAATTCCTGTAATATCTCAACACAGGTAAGCAATTTTATATTTTACTTTAAGGGAGATTGGACTCTAAATATTTGTGATTGGTGTCCTGGTTTTGGCTGGGATAGAGTTAAACTTCTTCCTAGTGCTGTGTTTTGGATTCAGTATGAGAAGAATGTTGATAACACACTGATGTTTTCAGTTGTTGCTAAGTACCTTGTCAAGGACAACTACCCTCTGCTACCAAGCTAGACTGGGAGGAGGGAATACAGCCAGGACAGTTGGCCCAGCTGGCCAACGGGGTATTAGATACCATGTGACGTCATGCTCAGTATATGAATGGTAGACGTGAGCCAGAAAGTACCGATCGCTACTTGGTTATGGGTCAGCACGGGTGGTGAACAATTGCATTGTGCATCACTCATTTTATATATTCTATCATTATCATTATTATTTTGCCTTTTCTGTTCTATTAAACTGTCTTTATCTCAACCCATGAGTTTTTCTCACTCTCACGCTTCCGATTCTCTCCCCGTCCCACTGCGGGGGGAGGAGGGGAGTGAGTGAGCGGCTGCGTGGTATTTGGCTGCCTGCCAGGTTAAACCACGACAATTGGTGTGCTCTTTAATCTGAGCCATAAACTCTATTAACATATTTCTGTTGGTAATCAATACCCTGAACCTGTGGCGATAAGTTCAAAATGCATTATGCTGTTATTATTAACTGGAAGCATTGGAAGCTTGTTGTTCATTGTAATGAAAATGTTTTATTTCCCAAAGATTGTGTAGGTCTTTTTGAGGTACACATCTGTGTGTTGCTAATGAGTTCTTAACATGGACACAAAAATCTCCAAGGGCTGTTGGCCTAAACCAAGTATGGAGGTTTTCACACATCAGTTTGCTGCCAGTCAGGTAGTGCTGACTGGCTGATGGTGTTTTGTATAATAATTATCACCACAATTGTGGAAATCTTGCCTTGAGAGATTCATAATTAAATGAACAATTATAGTGCCCGTTAGTGCACACAAAATTTTGTCTCATGACCATGGAGATCTTTTTGTGCAATATGTATTTCTCAAGGTGAAGACAATATAGAATTGATGTGTGTATTTTTTTCTTTTTTTTCCAGCCCAATTTTTTCATGACTAGTGAGGGCCATTTTAAATGTTAACCTCCTTAGGAATGAAAATAATGAGCTAGCAGGTGAGTACTTCTCTCTTCCCTTGACTTTCATATACTGACATAATAGCTGGATTTACAGGTTTTTTGCACATGTGTAAATGAACAGATGAAATGCAAAGGAAAGGAAGAACTGAGCTCATTTACTTATGTACAAAAGCCTGTAAGTAAAGTAATGAATTTAACCTGTACTGTAGATAGTAGAGCTAAGGCAACAAATCATGTATTAGAAGATGCTTATTATCTTACAGAAACAAGCTTTTGAAATTAACCTATATTCTATAACCATAGAGCACACTCACTATTTAATGTATCTAAGTATCTTGTAAAAGTGTGTTGAGTTTGAAAGAGATATATACCGTATGTGTTTTGAGGATAGGTGGATATTTATTTGCTATTAGATTCTTACATAATTGCCTATATATTTGTTTGTATGGTCATACTGCCCAGAGTTGTTTTAGGTAGGACAAGTCCAAATATGCTCATATGTCACTGGAAGTGAGAAGTATTGAGGCTTGGAGCAGTCATTAATCCCTCTGGATTTTTGTTTCACAGTTTTTTACAGCTGCCTCAGAGAAAGTTTCATGTTGGGGTTTCCATCTGTCTTTGCTTTGTTCTACATCGCCAGACTAATCTTCAGATGTATTAGGACCACACCACTGAAGAAAGGAAGGAAGGAAGGAATTAAGACCTTGAATTTGACTAAATAATCCAGGGAAAGTATGATGAGAGCAGACAATGGCTCTAGTAGGCTTGTAGTAGCCTGTGTTGCTAGAAACACATGCAGTAGCATTTTGTATGAGCTGATTTCCCAGAAGCTGATGGATTTCTTCTACAGACACAGTCCACTGCAATAATCAGAGCCACTGCAACAAACACATCTACAACTCAGCAAAAATCCTCATCCGTTATTTCAGGACAATTTCCATGCCAGCCAGAGGTGGTGAATAATATTCCATACAATGACTGGTATGCAGGACCTTAGGTAAGACAATATATCAGAGGCAATGAACTGGCAGTTTATGTGCTTATATATGTTTGTTTATTTATTGATGTATATTTTTATATAAGCTTATTTATTTATCTACGTTCAAGTCTTCAGATCAGCTTTTCTCTGCCTATGAGTGCAACACCTGTCAAGGCATTTTGGAATCAAGGCAAAGTCTCAGCCCAGCTCCGTATTGCTTTCATTTATATCCTAGGCATAGCTTTCTTTAGTGTGGACCCATTTCCATTGTCCCTGAAATGAACAACAACTCTTCCATGACAGGATATGTGAGCAGAACTGCATTTGTTATAAATGGCTGAGGTTTCTTTGGAGTCAAAGTTGATGTATGTTACAGCTTTAAGATTAAAGCATGCCAGATTCATTAAAAAGCTGCTTGAATAATTTTGCATATTTTACACAGCAAGATTAGGCATAACTTTGTTCTCCTCTTCATGACTCATTAATCTTTGTTCACAAAGCATAAGTAAATATTTTTCATATATACACTCCTAAGGAGGTGCAGCTCCAGGTAGATCTTACAGGAAGGATCAGGTATTTCTTCTGCTTCTGACATGACTTCCTTTCCTGAAGGAAAGTAACAATGAAACAGTGGTAAATCTGCATAAACTAATGTGCATAAACATTTGTGGCTAAATGCTGAGCTGTGATGTTTTAGGGGAAAACTTCCAACTTTCACTGTGAGTCTAATTCTACTCACTTTGACATTGATAACAAACCAACAAAAATTGGACCGATGATTGAGTGCTTCTAAGGAAATTTGTTCAACAAACCACTTTAATGTTATGAATTCACTCTCTGATATGAATTCTGCACTGGAAGGATCAAGTGATCCTGAACATAAAATTGCATAGTCTTGTGACTTGAATAAAATTAATCATATATTTAAGCGCAGCAGAAGACCACCATCCTCTTTTCACCAACAATAAAAGGATTTCTCTGAGTAAACAGGGAAAGCAGCAAAGTATATGCTTTCTCATTTTCAGGCAAAAATTTGTTTCTTCCCAAAACCATGTATATGTTATCATGTTGGAAACAAAATACAGTGTTCTTTTCTTTTTACGGTATACAAATGTGTACATTTGTATTCCAGCAGACTTCTGTGATTAATTCAACAAGGTATACTAAACAAATCATGGTCTGCGTAAAAGGAAAGTAAATAAATAGTAATTTCCAAATAAATGCACATGTACAAAGGCCATGGATGCCAGGCTGATACATAGGACTTTACACACCGGCATGACAACAAATTCAATATACGTACATCGCCACCACTTGCCCCGCAGCTGCCGATGTCCTGATGTGATGGGGAGTCCGGCATTTCTGGACATCTGTCTCCATCCCCTGAGGTCTCCTGCAGCAC
Organism: Calonectris borealis; assembly: GCF_964195595.1. Classification (NCBI taxonomy): domain Eukaryota; kingdom Metazoa; phylum Chordata; class Aves; order Procellariiformes; family Procellariidae; genus Calonectris; species Calonectris borealis. The sequence continues at coordinate 9,216,644 of NC_134352.1, forward strand.
CCAGGAGCTGTGGAGCACACGGCTGCCCTGGGGAGCTGGGGACACGGCTGCCTCACAGGAGCACAGTCTGCCCTTGTCCTCTGGCTGGGGACACGGTGTCCTGGGCACTTTTAGATTGCCTGTGTTTTTGAGACAGCTGTTTGCCTACATTTCAGGTTGATCTTCAGAGAGTGGCTGGTGCCGGGCTGGGAGTCGGGCTCCCAGCTGTGTAACCCAGCTCCGGCTCAGACAGCTGGGTCCTCCTGGGGCGCGGGAGGGCCAGTTCTGTTCGCAAAATTACAGAGCTGTGAAAACTGAGAGCTAAAAGAGAAACAGTAGTCAAATGCAATAATACCGTCTTCTAAACAGGATGAGGACTTGCAGAAGGACAAAACTCCTGGGGTTTTCTAATGTGTTATATCTCTTTTTGATTCAACAAAGGAAAAAATCTGCCACAGCAGGATGGCATTTACTCATTGTGCATAAAGGGTGACATTTCCCATCCCTATAATTCTGAAATTAAAACTTGTCTCACAGGTCAGTAAGTGCAAATATCTCTGGCAGATTTGTTTCTCCTGCCTTTTCCTTTCCTCTTGGCTACTGTGATACTTTTATATCCAGTCGTATTTACTATTACAATCAGCTTTACATTGACCAAGGGATAACTGGCTGCAGTGGTATTATGGGCAAAGCTGGAGTTTGCCTTTAAATTCAGAAAAAGATCTTGCACATCAAACAAAACATATTTTCATAACTAACTGTTTACTAATATTGCTTATAATTAGATGGAAGGCTTAGTTCTGATACTAGAGTGAAATTGTACAATAACCCTTATTGACCAGGGAAAGAGAAAACTCTAAGAAGCACACCCTCAAATGCAGGCAAGCTGGAGGAGAAATGCTCCTGAATGTAGAAATAGGCTAGGCACATTTCATATCCAATATATGCTGATCACAGCATAAATGACATGAAAAATAAAAGGGGTGAACAGGAACAATCCTTGAAACACCCACATACTTGCTTAACTGGAATCACCATTAGGAATCAGAAGTGGGTTAGCTCGTTTTTCCTGAGTTTCAATACTCAAAGGGTACTTCCATAAAGGACTGTAGGCAAAGATATTCCTAGAGGGATGACTGTAGCAGTGGCCTCCAAACCTTTTTGATCACACAACACATCAGTAAAAAATTTCTGAGCACTCCCCCGAATATATGTATATTTATTTATAAATTATATACATGTACTACTGAAGTTCTAGTATTTTCTTCCTGCACCCCACTTTGGACACCACTGGACTATAGTAACGCAAATACACCCAGAGGAGATGCAGCTGTAGCACCAGGGCTATATCACATACTATGCTGTTAACCCACCACTGTGAGTCAAACAACATCTTGTCAAGATAACACAGGTTCTCTGTCAGGATCTTTTTTTTTTTCATACTTCTCACTCTCTTACAGGGTTTCATAGTACCAGAGATCGCAAAAGTACTTGTATGGAAAGCTACACAGACGTGAAGTTTTAAAACTCATCACACCTGTAAGACAATGCCAATTTTGTAAAATGTTCTAAACATTTGTAAAACATTTGGTAAGTGCTACTAATATCAAAAGACCTTTTGCCTTAAATGACTGAATCAGGTTAAAAACTGAATGAGGATCCCAGAAGTCCTAGCTGGCTCTTTATTTAGTAAATGCATAACTTAAAATTAGGCATGTTGTCAAGTGCTTGTCTGAATCAAGGTCCTGCTGCTCAGAGGTATCAAATATTCACTTAATCTCAACTTAAGGCAAAAAAAGAAAGATTTGAAAAATGTCATCCTTCTTTTAGGCGTGTGCTTCCTGGAACTAAAAATGCCTTCATTTCACTTACTTTGCTTTTATGGAATCCAGGATACTCTGGTTGTAAAAGCATTTTCCATATAAAATAGAGATGAGGAAACAGGAGCATAATGCCACTCAATCAGCTTAAAACCTTTATTAGGAAGTTAGTCAATTTTCAAAATTTGGCTTGAGAGAGATCCCAATCAATAATTCCTCTCTCCCTATAGTTGTGTGGGTTCTTCAGCTAATTAATACCAATTAAAAAGCAAAATAACTGTTTTTTACTATTATTATCATTATTTTTTTCATAATTGCCATTATCATTATTAATATTTACCTCTCCCCTTTCTCTCTCACCACCCCATAAAGCCATTCCTGTGCCTTAGTACTTATTTTCTGCTATTTCCAAAGAGATCTGAACCATTGTCTGTCTTCCAAAATGGCTTAAAACAAAATTGGAAGAGACGTGAAATGGTCATCTCTGTTTGCCTTTCCATTTCCAAAACAAATTCAGCTATACTTAACAACTCACAGAGAAATGTGCTTAACGTCTTCAAAACCAGCTTTTAAAAATGATGGAGGGAAAGGCAGGTGGTGGAGGCTATTGTTATTTTGGGTTTTAATCCTTGTTGGATATGTCTAGCTTGTGAATCAATTTTGAGAAACAAATATTAAGGAAAAAACAGGGATCCAATGATTTCTAATGTGACTGCCTTACACCTGGGTTTCCAGTATGTTATTTGTTTTTTAAAAACTAATGTCCAGCTAGAGTGAATGAAAATCTACAAGGAGTCCAACTGCAAGTTATAAGAACTATTGCAAGCTAAGTGGCTTTGAAAATTAAGGCCATAATCTTGATGATGAAAACAGAGATTTTGGTGTTAAAATCTATATCGCTATTTTTTAGAAAACCTTCTCCGTTAATTGAAAGAGCAAAGGTCAGCCTCTCAGAATACATGGTAGCTCGCCACTGGGAGGCTGAGGAAACCTGCCTGCTTTGCCAAAACCTGCTGCTCAAACAGCCCACACCACTGCTCTTAGCCAGCACTCCCAGGACCCAGAGACCATTCAGAAAACGTCCACATGAAGGGCAAAATTCAGGTGCTTGTTTTTATGAGCTTCAGGTTACCTGTAGACTACTATTAGGACTGATGTTATTCAGGTACCTGTGTTTCAGTTTTCAAGTCTTCAGGACACTGTAATACCACAGTTGTAGTATGTATAAATAATATGTGTGTAAAATATATATGTGTAATATATATACAATGCATAGAATAAGCTTTTATATATATATGGTACTATGTTAGTTATATACGTAATATATAGTACTATAATAATGGTATCTCATTATTAGACAGGCTTCACACTAAGGCCTCAGTGAAATCATTATTGTGTTATTACTGCCCCTCTCTGGGGCACACTCATGAGAGACACATATCTATTTGCAGCTTATGAAAGAGTTAATTAAGAACAAAAACTTAATGCATTTAAGTACTAGTCATTTCAATAAAATGGCAGGAATAGAACAAGAACAAAATATAATGTCCTCAGAAAATAATTTCATGGGCTTTAAAAACCCTTCAGGAAATCTAGGTCCTCAGTGAGCAGTTACGGTAGTCACAGATAGTGACCTTGATTCACCCTCTGGGCTAGAAAATGTGTGTATATATATATTCACAGACGAGTTAGAAGAGTTATATGGAAGCTGCAACACAAGGAGATTTTGAGGAATTGCTCTGATATGCTTGCATCTAGAAAGGAGCAGAACATGTGGATTCCCAACTATAGTGAGGGATTATGTTTTGATGAAGAAGCTTCCCTCCATTTAGAATAAAGAGTTAGGGAAGGAAGGTCTTGGCCTTTCATGAAGCTTGGCATTTCCAAGCATCCCAGGTGCTACATTTGAATGAAGTCTTACTTCCTGATCTGCCACGTCCCTGTTGTCCTTTTCTAAGACATGAGTAAAATAAGTGTCTTAATACAGAGCATGTCTGTTTTCCATTTCCTTCTCTTCCCACCGTGATCAAAGTCATCTGTAATTCATATCCAATGGAGATTTCATCAAATTTTTGACAAAACTAAACCTACTATAAATAATGCAGACCTTAAGTATTCCAGAAAGTCCTTTTCAAATCATATCCCTTCTCAAAACCGAGATGCAATCTTAAGTGAAAATCCTGCCATAAGAAAATCTTATAGTAAGTTGCAGTTGAATGAATGTGAATGTCAGTATTATAGATGCATTCCCAGCAGATTCTTAGCTATGATGGGTATCACCAAGGAAAGTCTCCTCCTTATAAGAAAAGAGAAAGTGCGGACTGGACATTTGCTTTAACTACCAATATCTTGAAGCTATCAATAGGTTTGAATGACATGCATCTACCTTGCTCATTTGTTTATGCCATTAACAGCTATACGTAGGACCAAACATGCACAATGTTCGGTGTTGCACTGAAAACACTGGAATTTGTTGTTGCTATACATTACCAAAGAGAGATATTAAAAGTAATTTTAAGAAGTTATTGATTCAGAGCAATGACAATACTAAATTCATTCTCATGATACTCCCTGATTCTTATACACTTACATTTTTGTGAATCCCAACAGGAGTTTTGAAAAAGTAACAAATATGGAACAGTGTCCAAAATGACAACAGAAATTGAGCTTTTTCCCTAAATAATGATTTTATCCTTTAAATGAGAGTGCTGTCTGGCCATGGTTGTCTAAGGATATAAGTAATATTTTTTTGTTAGGCCAACTAGAAAGAAGAAAAAGAATCACATGTTTGGACACACAACTCTTTTGTATATCTCAGAAAGTCAAGAGAGATCAAAGATTATCAGTTCCTGTGGAAGAAATGTGTCTTTCCCGTTGAAGAGATGAGATTTAGATTTTCTGTTTCCCTTATCAACATGTAGAGTTGGTTTGTGTTGATGACTAAAACTTCCACAGGAAGCTTCAGAATAGTAAAAAGCTCTTCTTCAGTGATGTCTGTCTTATTTTCAAGGCTTTTCAGTAACAAAACCCAAGAAATCCAGAGGACCATTACAGCCTCTCTGCACATTTTCCTCACATATGAAAGCTTGAAACATGAGGGATTAAAAGACAAGTTTTTTTAAAAAAAAGTTTGGAACTTGTGGAATACATCCTATTCATCTCTTTTATGAGGAAGAGATGGAGAAAACACCAAGTGATTACCCCACTACCAGCATATACAAGGTTTTAAGCAAATAAAGTCAGCGTAGACTTCAGATTGCAGATTGACTACAACCTGGCCAGCTGTTTCCATCCAATTAACAGAGCTAGATCTTTTCCACTAACTGAAGAAAAAGTGGAATAAGATATTTTTCTGATCTCGTTGGCAGAAATCCACATCATAACACCATGAGGTCAAGAAGAGACACTTCGTGGCAGTGGTCCCTGATCTATTGCCCTGTATGAGATCAGCATACACTTAAACCACTGGGTACCAGAAAGTAGTTGGACGAGCAGTCCTGCAGAGCACACGCTATAACTGTCAGCCTCCCGCCTTGACAACAAACTGCATAAGCATAATCAGCAATCACACTCTGTTTAATCCCTTTTGCTGACTGTCAAAGGCAGCAGCAGGAACCAGACTCAATTTCCTTTAGAGTTTGTTTGTTTGTAATAAAACATGCCACACCTTTTCCATGTTTCCTACCATAGGCCTTAAATTTAAAGAGCATTTTCTTATCCAATTCTGTAGGACCCATCTTTTGCAAACGCTTGGGAGTGCAGATATTCTGTATGGATGTTCTCTAGGATGGAAAAGAGGAAAATGGAGGAACCCTCTGCCCTTCCTCTGCAGGAATCCAGGTTATATATTTCAATCTAAGCACTACATTATGCCTCAAGGCATCTCCCATAACAATCTTTTGTCCATTCTTGGTTATCACAAGGTCACCTTTGTATACTGAGACATATATAAATTCCCAAAACAACAAAATGAAGAAGCTTGAGGGATAGACAAACTTTACCATATGCTTAGATAAGGTTCATCAGAGCTTGGTTTTCTCCAAGGCAGAGACCACGCTGCTTAATCCTTCATCTTTTAGCCTGAGTTACCACACGTGATATATCACCATTTTTTAGCTCAATCACCCAAAGCGGTTATTGCAGTCCTATTGTAGAATACTTGTTCTAAAGAATTCTGTTTGTATGACTCGGACAAACCAATTCTTAAAGGGATTCAGTGCTTTACAGATGACAACGCTGAGACTCTGTCCTGTTATTGTTTGAAAAGAGAGAGAGTTATCTTTGAATTTGATCTTACTACATCCACTACCAGCAAAAGGGAAAGATGATAAAATGAAGTAATTGAGTATTTAATCCCTGTCTGAGGCCGGTGTTTCCATCTTGATGCTATGTCTTCTTCAGTCAAAATTGAGGTCACTGTCCCGCCTTCCTCAACTGTCAGCCTACGTAGGTGCTGTTTGGCACAGATTTGTCTTCTGATACTTGCAATTTCTCAGGATTCAGTTTTACCACAGAAAGTAGCAGTATTTATGCACAAAAGTGATTTTAGGAAAACTTACTCGGGATGATTATTGTCTGAGTGAGCACCTACATAGTTAAGTAAAAAGGTTTTATATCCCAAACCAGTGCCCTAAGTTAGTTTGTGCTAGTTATTAATATTATTCACATTACATTGACTTAGATATAAATTAGTGCAGCCCCCAGATTGCCTTGCTGACTTGCAATGAGTATGTGGTGAATGCTCTCATGTCCTGCAGAAGGGTCAAGTCACAGAAATCTATCATTTTGACCATGACTGTGAACTGCTCTGTAGTCCCCGTAAGCCCAGATGACTTCTTCCCACTTCTTCATACAAACAAATAGTAAAACACAGTCCTGGACAAAAGAGTTCATGGTTCAAAAGAAGGTAAAGAGGGAAAGAAAGGCTTATGAAGGTAAAGTTGTTTTACAAGGTTCATGATCAACAAGTGGGAAGCTCATTCCAGTATCTAAAAGCATAGGTAAGAATTTCTAAAAGCAGAGCGTCATGGATTATTGCTGAGTTAAATGAGTCCTCCAAACCAAGTGTGAACTGCTGAGGGAAAACTCTGTCACTACCAGCTTTGAACATCAGAAAAGAGTTTTATGACAGATACAGCAAAAGAAGGAATTATTTACCCCTAAATCCAATGGCTTTTCATTGAGAAATAAAGTGAAATATCATTTTTGTTCTTTTTTTTTCTCCCCAGTGTTTTCAGGATGTGGCAATGATGTGGAACTTGCACATGTGGAAGTTTCCCATCATTTCAACAAGCTTTCAACCTATAGGAAACATCCAGGGTTTTAGGGGGGATGTAGTATTCAAAGCACAAACAGTGACTTTATTTTCTGTCTCCTTAGAAGTGAAGCTACAAGTTTCAAAACTAACATGAAGACTGCAGCACTAGAACAAACGCAGATCTCTCCTACTACTGAAATATATAAACAATGCCTACCTTATTTCTCAGTCTATATAGTTAACATCCCTTCTGAATTATTTCTTCTTTATCTAATACAAGGTAGATAATGAAAACGTAAAAAGTTACACCACAAAATCCAGAACAGTTTAGAAGGGATGTAAATCTTCTGCTTGCAGGCATGGAAGAACTTCCAGCTGATACGGTATTAGGATAACTTCTGCTATAATGGACATCCTACACTCGCTGATGAATAGAGGCTGCTGTTTAAGACAAGATACTGAATAAGGCAACTGCACTGACTTCCTTGTTCGTGGCACAGATCAAAATTTATGTTCAGTTCTTGCAACAGTTCCAACAGTTCCAATTACGTTACTTTTGATGAGTCAAGAAATTAGGATTCTGCATAGGTATTGTCCTTTATCAGTATTTAATCAATTTGACTCTTTATTATGTTTGTTGGTGCTTTCTGCAGCTCTTCAGGTGCAAGTGAGACAAGGACTGTATCACAATTTAAATCAGTCTCACTTTCATTGCAGATATATATATAGCAGTCACTTCCAATCCTGTCTTAGCATGTGGTGGTTGCATGCTGAACGCACCCACATTTCCCCTGTCCATGACAATAGGAATAGGCCCATGGGGCATTATGCAACGTAGTACTAGTAGAGAAATTTTGACATACAGAGTGCTCAGCAAAAAACCCCAATGATTTCTTAGAAAAACAGATAGTTCAGATCATGCTATTCGTAAAATAAAAACTAAGATAAAAATGAAATGGACATAAATTTCCTCATCCTATTAAAATTTTCAACATTTCACTTTTCCTTCTCTCCACATAGGAATAAAAAAAAAAAAAACACATTTAAAAAAAGGAGAAAATTTTAGTATATTTATTGCAAAAGAGAGTGACATCAGGGTTGCAGAATAGGTGTTTATTCGAATCTCACCATTTAAGTAGTTTCACTTTTTCTACTTTTTTTAATCCTGTTTCCATGATGAATTTTTTCCCATACAGCTAATTTTGTGTTTGCCTCTCTGTCAGCCAAATTCAGTATCTCCTTAATCTTTTTTTCCAAGATTAAGTTTAAAAGCCAGACCACCACATTCAAACTGCAGCCATGCATTTGATAAGCAAGCAAGATAAGCATTATAGTATTTTTCTGTTCCCCTCCTAGAAGTGTAATAAAATGTAGTTTTACACTGAAAATTGTCTTTGAACAAAATGGCCTGCTCTAACTCAAGCGATCCTTCCGGTGCACATGCAGATTCGTATCTGCCATCTTTGATGACTGAAATAAATTATAAGCAACTCAGCAGCGCCAGCTCACCTGCAGCAGTATGAGCTGGATTCTTGTCCTTGCTCAAGCATCACTTACGGATTCAGCAGCAAAGTGCCAATTACAGATTCTTTATTAGTGTCTTTGCAACAGACAAAATGAACCTGGCCTGACTTTCACGTGGAAAATTGAGTTTGTGGGTTTGCAGTTTTTGGAGCAAAAATAAACTTTAAAAAGCAAGCTAAGTCATCTTTTTCACCTGCTACAGAGAAGACCTATTTAGAAGTTGAAGAGAATATGATTAACCAGGACTCAGTCATTCCTGTTTTATAATCTCCTTCAGAAGTGGACTGGATCAATGCTGAGGTGACAGACGAAAGCAATAGCCGTGCACATGGTTTTCACTTTAATTGGCATCCAGATTCTATATCATATTGATAGATATAGATGGATTATCATGAGTGACAGTTTTAAATATTGCAGCTACTCCCATTTCACTTCAAGTGATGTACCGGTTTAAGTGTATTGCTGGTTTTGGGCCTATTTATGTATTTTGTCCAATTTTTACATTGATATTCCTTCTACAAAATCCAAATCCTGCATAAGAATGCTCAAAGCAGTTCTGTGTTTATATACTGGATCCACATTTTCAGAGTCAACTGATATTACATTTGCATAACTCTTTGTCTTGCTCCATTAGGTAGCCAGTGAAATTAATTGTGTGTTTGTTCAACTGAAGTTTTTACGTTACTTAGGGTTCCCTAGAGTATTCAGATTCCTCTGCTACCAGAAGCGAAATGTCTTGCCTGCTGTCTAGTGACACAAAGCTTAGTTATCTACTCTGATTTCACTGAAATATACCTACATAAAGTGGGTTTTTTTACAGTTCTGGGCAGTTCATAATTCCTTGGTCTAAAAAAACAAAGCTGTATTTTAAACAAATTACTGGAACAATTTCGTCCCCTAATTACACTGGAGATTCTCAGCACCTCTTCACACCTTCCCTTACTAGAGACCTTTGTTGGAAAATCTGAGCCTTGACTGGCAGCTAACCCCATCATTAGCAGAACACCTCCAGAGTAAATTTCATTTTTGACTCTACATCTCTGAAACAAGCTATTAAGATTATCTTATGACACAATGTTTGCCTGATCTCCTTGTCATCTGAGAAGGGGGAGAGTACTACAACTTTATTGCTGTTGAATTTACCTTACTCTTTTCTTCCAGCACATTTCAAACCCATGCATTTAACACAGTTTTGCTAGCTACAGTGCCACTCAGAGTTGCAGGCAGTAACAAAGTCAGTGAATAATCGTCTACCCACAAAACCTCTGACAGCAAGTAGTTTAATGAATCAAAAAGACTTCATGGCTACCTGGTGTGACTGCTTAGTCTCCCTGTGCTGCCCTCAGGGTGGCGAGTTCTGAAAGGTCTTAGTGTTAGATCTTTTCTGTTCCTGTTGCCAGTGACGAGTGTCCCTACCCCTGTCCTGAAGAAGTACAGAGGAAGGCAGCTGCACAGCCAGACAGCGGTTGCTTTCCTTTGCAAAGCCTGAATTTCCCTTCCCATTTATCAATGTTGTTTAGGAACTTCACACCTTAATTGGGCACGGAGGTACCACAACATAGTCCTTTCTTCCTCCTTCCCAAACCTTCTTAGCCCTGCATTGTGCGCCTTCACTTGTGCACTCCGTTCAGCTTCCATTACCCTGTTTTAATCTTCTGAAGGTCCTGTGGCAAAAATTTAATTAACCATATATACAGAGAAATAATTGTACTATAACACATTATTAGAATTATTGCTTGAGGTTTGCTGTGAGCTTTGTTCATAGATGCAGGATGATACAATTGAAACTGGGGAGGTTCTGTCTGTAGAAATACATACTTTTTGCTCTATTTTAATAGCCAGTATAGGATGAATACTCAAAAAAGCATAGGCAGTAAATTCCACTGTGCTCGTTTTGGCTGGGATAGACTTATTTTGTTCCTAGTAGCTGTGCTGTGTTTTGCATTTAGTATGAGAATAATGTTGATAACACACTGATGTTTTAGTTGTCGCTAAGTAGTGCTTACACTAAATCAAGGACTTTTCAGCTTCCCATGCTCTTCCAGGTGCAGAAGAAGCTGGCAGGAAGCACAGCTAACCCAACTGGCCAATGGGATAATGTCATCCTCAGTATATAAGCTGGGGGGAGTTGGCCGGGGGGCAGCGATCGCTGCTTGGGGACTGGCTGGGCATCAGTTGGTGGGTGGCGAGCAATTGCATTGTGCATCACTTGCTTTGTATATTCTTTTATTATTATTGTTATTGTTGTTGTTATGATTATTGTTATTATTATTATTATTATTATTACTACTACTACTACTACTACAACTATTTTACTTTATTTCAATTATTAGACTGTTCTTATCTCAACCCACAAGTTTTCTGACTTTCACTCTCCTGATTCTCTTCCCCATCCCACCAGAGGTGGGGGGAGCACGTGAGCAGCTGTGTAGTGTTTAGTTGCTGTCTAGGGTTAAACCACGACATCCACAGACGAAGAATGTGCGAAACGCATTTGTTTTTAAGTGGTGGTACAACAAAATGTATGTTGTATCACGTTACAGCTGGTAATTCAGTCTTCACAACAGATATTGCAGGCTTGCTCCTTCCGAACAGCCACAACAGTTGTAGATGCAGCAATTACAATCAAATGTAGCATTTGACATCTTAGATATGGCATTTATGGAGAAGGCGAGTAGTAATTCTGGAGCCAATCTACCAGCTAAAAAGGAGGAGGCTCTTCTCCTTCTCTCCCCCTCCTCCTGCCACAGTATGTCTTGCACTGGTTTTGGTACCCTTCAGATCCTTTGCTGATCTGAGTCAACTCATAAAACTCCTTCTAAATTAACCTAACAAAAGCAGAAATTAGGGGACAAGCAGCTGATTCACCTCAGTAAAAAATTAAATGAGAAGCAAGAAGGAGGAATAGAAAGAGAAGGAACAATGTGGCTGAAGCAGGGACAGGAACAAGAGGGGGAAAGGGGAATAGGACCTTTCAGAAGTTCTAACTTGTCAGATGTGCTCAGGCATAAGGTGTATCTTCAACCTAAGTTAGCTCTTTAAGTTGCTGCCAAAGGTGACTAGCTTGTTTTAAAGCAAAGCAGCACACATTCTTTCAGTTATGCCTCCTTCAGTGAAGAAGCCTATGAGGGTCCTTTAGTGAGCATATCTGTTATAGAAGGAAGACATTAATATATCTGTTTATCTGTACATTAACATGAATGGGGGTTCAGTTACTCAATGATTCTTTGTGTAAGAATGTAGCCACTTCAGATTCAGACATTGAGTTAAAAACAAATAAAATATTTATGTCCACTCAGCAGATTATTCAGCTCTGAGGTCCTTTGCCAGGGGATGCTATGGTGCAGATGTTAAAGTCATTCAAAAGATAACTAGAAAAATACATGCAAAAAATTGCCTCAGGTATTATTGGACACAACATACCATTTCCTGCTCAGGACGACCATGAGACTGAAATTCTTGGCAGATGGGAGAATGCAGTGGCAGGGTGGGAATTATATTGCTATATGTTCTCTTTATCAGTTTCTTCTTCCCTAGGCACGTCCAACTGGCCGTGTCAGAGATACTGGACTAGACTGCATGATGCTCTGAGCTGACATAAGACAGCCAGTCTTATACCTTAGGAGACCAATCAATGGGATGGTTTTCATAACATACCTAAGGAAATGTCATTTCTATCCAGATATACTAAGACCAGGGAAAGAAAGACTGACTCCATGAAACAGAATAAAAAACTGTTTCATCTGAGGAATGGTTAGGCTGTTTTGCTACAATGAGTGATAACAAGGTAAGTGGAGATTAATTTAATTTTTAGGTTAGAATAAGGTGGAGACACACATGTTTATTTTGCACTTTTAAATGCTAAATGTTTTCCTGGTAATACTTGGAGATGAGAAATTTGATCTAAGGATTTTCAGCAAGGGGCTTTCTGTCTAGGTTTCTATACCATTATTATCTATTATCATATGGAGACATGCAGTTCCTTCTGGACTGTAAGAAATGAGTTTATCATTAGGCACCAGCTAATTGGTATCTAAACTGCAGCAGCTTTTTAACTGTATGTGACTACTTGGCTTTAAGGAACTGAGTGGCCTGAGATACCATTTCTACACTATTTATCAAGTAAATATATCTTTTCAGTACATGAAGCTTTCTGGTGGCAATACAGCCCTATTGATAAGAATGGTTACTCACTGCACTGCAGTGGAAGATACTGTGGATAAGCATTCATCATCTATGGTAATAAAAACAGACATAGGAAATATTGTCTTAAACAGTCAATAATGAAGACATCAATATTTTCAGTTCTTTCTGTGCTTCTATTCAAATCCCATGCGAGTTAAGGAGAATTTTTTTCTTTACCTGGAGTTTAATATTTTTAGGTCTTCAGACACATTCAATTCATTCTAAACATACGTTCTAAATATTCTAATCTTCCCCTTGCTGAAGAAAATCTTGTATAATGGCTTTTCTGATGAACAGTCAGCATTTTAAAAACTCATTTCTTTTGTCTTCCCTGATTTTATTGCACACTGTTAGAATCTGCGTGAATGGTCTGCTTTCTCTTACAAACTGTATCTTTCAGTTTAAGTAGCGTGGTGTTATCAGCAACACCATGGTCCCAAAAATCTTAGTCTCCCAAGGCACTGCTTTTCTTCATCCAACCTACCTACAATTTCTCTACCCAACCTGAGCTACTACTGGAAGCCACAAAGAGAGCACACACTTAGGCAAATTTACTTTGCAATTTTAAATGAAAAGGGTAACCTGGAAGGAATACGGAGATATTATCTGAGCATGCAGGGTTGACTTTAGGAAAGCCAAAGCCCAAATGGAATTGAATCTGGCCAGGGATGTCCCAACAAGACAACAAGAAGGGCCTCTATAAGTACACGGGTGACAAAGGGAAGACTAGGGAAAACATGGGTCCACTGCTGAACGAGGCAGGGGACCTGGTTACACAGGACATGAAAAAGGCTGAGGTACTGAATACCTTCTTCGATAGCGAAAATGAATGACACACTCACTGGATGAACAAATTCTCCAAAGAAGAAAACAGTCTGAGGCGTTCACAAAGTCTCTTTGGTTTTTTTCTTTTTTTTTTCACAAAACAGAGGGAAATTCATTTTACTCTATAGTGCTAGCAGGTAGGAAATATCTTTGCAGACAGTACTGTGATTTTGTAGAAAGTCCATGTTTACTAGCTATTAATGCACCTTGCAGAGATATCTCAAAGTTTCCCTTGTTTAATCCTTCTGACTCAAATTTGACACACCCTATTCAAATGGACAGGAATTGCCAAAGAAGACAGAAACGAAGAACTAAACACATAGACTCCCAAAGAAGAGACAAATAGGTTGAATTCCTCTGGCTTCCTTTTTCTTTACTCCATTTTCTTCCATCTGTTTATCAGCAACATCCAAAATTTACGTAAAGAGTTCTTGCCTTGCGCAGGAGAACATGAAGCTGCTCGCTAACAAATGCTGAGGGATTTCATAACTAAGCAGATTTTCATCCAATTCTTCAGAAAAAGTGTCAGTTCCAACACTTTTCCAAGGAAATGCAGACAGAAGTTCACTTGATGCCAATCTATCTTTCTAACTGCTTTCCTGACAGCCTGTGTGGGAGTTTTACCTGTTCTTGACTTCAGGACAATATGGACAATCACCATGGGACCATTTTTCTGTTGCAGTGACTTTTTTTTTTTTTTTTTTGCACCATTGCAAAAAACCATTTGAACTGAATGCAGAAAGACACCTTAAAGCCAACGCAGACATAGACCTTCCTGCTGCTCAGAGTAACCTCTTGGCCATTCAGAAAGAGGAAAGCTCGGGCTCAAATCTTGGCTGTACTTGATTCAAAGCAGGGACTTCACCTGACTTTTTTGTCAGTCCTTCAGAGTATGGAAGACTCTGGTGTATTGGCTGGTTTGCAAGGCTGTAAGAGGCCCAAATAACGTCATACCGGACACATTATGAAATCTTACATTCCCATGCCTTATGAAAATCATTTTTCCCTGTGTCAACACTATAAACACTCTGAGGCAGGAAGATACTTTAGAACATGTTTTGTACACTTCATGCAGCCAAAGTGGACTTCTAGATGTTCTATAAACACAAATAGTCATCCTCATAAATATGAGAATCATTTTTTTTAGAGTTACAATAGCAATTCACAGCTACTACTGCATTAGGCAGTGTATATACACAGAGCCTAACAGAATGCTCTTCCCCAAGAACTTTCTATTAGAAGCATAAGACACAGGACAACAGACTGCTAAAGGCAAAATCCTATATCTTATACCTATATGTATTTCGGCATATCCTATACTCAATTCCATCTTCCAGTCTGATAACACAAGCCTTATAAACCAGAGAAAGAGGCAGAAAAGTTTCTTGAAAGAGCACAGATACCAGTCTTGTCACCTGTAATGTTAATACATCATGTGTACAAAGAGTTCAGATAGGAGTCCAGTCACCTGCAATGCTAACACATCATATATACTCTGTCCTCTAAACGCTTCCAGCTACATCCTCACCAGAAGTGCTAAATGAGCCCTAGAAAAGAACTTTGTTCTTTTTCACCTGCTGCAACTGTATCCAAGTTTGTACTCAAGAGCTGAAACTTAAATTTTTTAGAAAAAACAAGTTGTTTTCTTTTGTAATCTTGTTTATCAAATATGGATGTTCCTTTTTCCCATCTGAGTTAACACAGTGAATTAACTATCTCGAAAGATGTTAAGCTGTTGGTCAGCTTTGGTCAGCTGCCCCAGCTATATCCCCTCCCAACCTCTTGTTCACCCCCAGCCTACTGGCCTTTGGGGAGGAGTCATTGGAGAGGCAGCCCTGATGTTGTGTGAGCACTGCTCAGCGGTAGCCAAAACACTTGTGTTAGAGTTAGAGTCCTACTATCTCCAAAGATGATTATTGAAATCTCAGGTTTCTAGGCTCTCAGAGACATTCAGCTCATGGTATCTCCCAACTACAGGCAGTCACACATCAGTCCTACTCTCACTGTGATCAGCAGGACTGATGCAACCTTAAATACACTTCTTGTGTCTCAAGCCACAGCAGAAAGCTAGTTACCCTGAGTTGTCCTAGGATGGCAAAGTTACACAATCATAGCGTCGAGTATTTCCCCTCAATGTGTATTAAACCATAACATCACATTTTACCTACCATCAGATTTTGTTCAGGGATTTTCTGCCAATGGGGTGCTGAGAAAAGCTACCTCTCCTGGTCTCACAAGTACCTTAATCTTTTGGTTTTATTGTTTTGCCTACTTGCTTCTTGAAATAAAATGCCTACTTCCTCTTGAAATAAAATGCTTTTTCTATGGTGTTCTCCCACAGGGCACACAATCGATCATAAACCTTTGATTAGTTTGTTTTTAAAAAGAACAGTGTGATGTCAAGTTTGTTGTAGCCGTTTTCTCTAGGGGACACAAAATTCGTCTGCATTCCACTTTGAAAGCTTATGGCCATTGCTTGAAAAATCCCCTACAGAGTATTGTTGCACATCACTGAATTCTCCTATTACTGTGCAAAGATTTCAGAAAAAAAGAAAAGAACTTCTTCTTTTAAATGTATTAAATTGTACCTCATTTGATGTCTACATCCCTCCATTTGAGATTTGTAGTTTCTTGGAAGCATAGACCCTACTGCTGTCAGGATCACCTGTCAGCAGGAAAATATCATATCTAAAGTATCACATTCCCAACTGAAGGGAATGCCATACATTTTAAGAGGTTTTTTCCTTGTTTGCTTTTAAACCTGCTTGTTAAATGATGAGTGGACACTAAGCAGGACAACAAACTAGTATGTCCATCAGAGCAATTTGCTTCAGCAGTGCTTAGTTTTGCTTTCAATAGTTTCCAAAGTACAGTTGGATTATTTTTTCCCACAGAGAAAGCTGCTAGAGCTAGTAAGAATTAATACCTTCTACCTGCTTGTATTGGGTCTGGCCAGGATGAGCTTCTTGCCATAGGAGCCCATATAGTGCTGTGTTTTGTGTTTGTAGTAGAACGTTGTTGATAACACACAAGTGTTTTGGCTACCGCAGAGCAGTGCTCACACAACATCAGGGCTGCCTCTCCAATGACTCCTCCCCAAAGGCCAGTAGGCTGGGGTGGACAAGAGGTTGGGAGGGGATATAGCTGGGGCAGCTGACCAAAGGGATATTCCATACCATATGAAATCACGTTCAGCAATGAAGCTAACAGGAAGAGGGAGAAGTGGGGGCGACATTTGGTATTAAGACACTCGCCTTTCAAAGCAACTGCTACGTGTATTGAGGCCCTGCTTCCCAGGAATTGACTGTACACCACCTGCTGAGAATAAATCTTTTCTTTTTTTTTTTTTTTGCTTCTGTGCACAGCCTTTATTCTCTTTTCATTAAACTGCCTTCATCTTGACCTATCAGTTTTTCATCTTATTTTCTCCCTCATCCTCCTGAAGAGGGGGAGTGAGAGAGCAGCTTGGGTGGCCGCTGGACCACCACAGTAGTGCAAATAATTAACTTTTATTTGCATCTATATTTTGATAGAGCAACCTGAACAGGCAGTGTTATCGTTATAGAGGTACATGTGCAAATATGCTATGCATTGGCCATCTTCATGCCATGCCTAAGAGTTAATTTAGACTTTGGTAACTACTCACTTAGGGCTCAGACTTCATTGCACTGGTTATGACTTGACAAGATTCAGAGTTGATTCATGCTGACCTTGATTCATGCTTGTTGGTGCTTTAGGAACAGACTTGGAGCTTCCCTCCGCAGGCTGCAGAGGCTGAGCCTTTGAGGCATCCTGCCTCAGCGTGTGCTCGAGCCTCAGCCTGGATTGTGAGTGAGGCAGTCTCAGGATTTCACCCACCCCTGGTCAACCCCTTTCAAGAATCAGAGGTACCTGAAAGGAGAGGGAGACCTTTCATTCCCTCCACGGTCTTGTCTTCAGCAACTACCCCTCCTGAACCATGCCTAACAAGATAAACTGGCTGGTTTAGCTAGGTTTAGGATGAACTTTAGTCTTGCGCTTACATTCCCACAAAATGAGGGTCTTCTACATTCATACACTGCAAGTTAACCCCTAACTTCATACCATTTCCCTACAAATAGACTAATCCTAGGATTCACCTGTTCTGGCATTATGTGATAGAGTGGGGCACTTTGTTGGTTTTGTTGTTGTTCTTGCCGTTGTTTTTTATGAAACTGTCTGCTTCGTGAATTCAGTGGTAACATAATTCTGCTAGGCAAAATTCCTTAGGAGTATTCTCTATAAATAAAGAGGTCAACCTTTATGAAAGCATGGAATCCATATATTAAGACAAACACCACTCCACCTAAAACCTATTTGTTGTGTCCAAATTACAGCTTATGTTATTGATATTTTCCACTAATTTGTTTCTCTACAATTTTTGCACTTTACATGAGTCAAGGAAACACACCTACTATGCAAAGTCAATAATTAATTGTTCGACTAATAAAGACTGCCAGTTTTAATCAATGAATGACGTTAGCCCAGCTGCAATGTTATTAACACATAGCTAAAATAATCCAGTTATTAAAGCTCATTCATCATAATGATAAAATTGATACACACAAACTTTCCAGTATCTACCCCTCTCTGTGGTGTCATGCTCACCCTTCTGCTCCTAAGACCCAACCTGAGTTTGGGGATGTCTCATCAGCTTAAGATGACTCATCAGCATCCCAAGTCCTTTGGTAGGAGGAGTATAATATCAAGGAGGGGGAAGGTTTCCTCCTCCTCGCCCCTGAGTCCATGTGGATTCATCTTTGCTGACAAATAAGTTCTCTTATTTCATCTTCAGTGATTCACAGTTCCACCTAATATCCAAATTTACCATATATCATTTGCCAAATACATGTTTTTTGTTTCCTCTGTTATCCGGAAAATTAGCTTTACCTAGTTCCCAAGGCCATATTATTTCAGTGACCCATAGTTGATCATTGGTGAACTGTCTGTAGCCATGGACCTTTGATACCCTCCTACACCCACAGCTGCAAGGCCTTTGCTGTCATCCAATGCCTGTGTGCCTCAAAATCCAAGCCTACAGGGACTGGCTATAGGAATGAGAGAATTTTCAGCCTCCAGTACCACTGAAGTCAACAAAAGTCCTTTTACTGATGAAAATGAGCAGAGTTCTGGCCCTCCACCATAATCCTCTCTGGTGAGTCCACCATGCAGACTATCGACGGTGCCAGATGCAGTGGTGAAATAAGCGCTCTCTCAATATGAGGAAAGGGGTGCCTCATTTCTACCCCAATCTACAGTCAGTTCTGTAGCATTTTGTGCCCTCTAAACCAAATGCAGATCATTCACGACAAACTCTTAAGTACTTTAATGCTGAATCCCCAGTCACAACAAACACAAGAATATTCTGCCATGGTGAGTTGCCTTTTATTCCTTCTCACAGACCATCATTTATGTATTACATCCTTATGGAAAACGGATGAGTCAACCTGAAGAATCTTGAACAATAGGCCTGCTTGGACCACATGTTGTTGCTAAAGATGTCAGCTGTTTGCAAGGTGTCGTTTGGATCAGTTCAGATAGCTCAATCTATAAATCAAACTTGTCCATATTTATTTATTTTGAGACCAGATCCAAGTGTTATTGAACAGCATTCTGTTAACAGCAGCAACCTGGGTCTGCTCAGCCGTATATTAACAAATATTTAGGTGCTTCAAGAGGTTTTCAGAAGTGGCCGTGTAAATAGCTGAAAATTGACGTATATATTGATGTTACACAGTTTTACAAGGTCTTTCTGCAAACACATATTCTTGTTCTGGTAGCTGCCTAGAAAAATTAAGTTACAGTTGAAATAAAAATGTCAGATTCTGACACTCCCTGTCTTATTGAACATCTCTTACTCCAGTGTGTTGATCCAGAAACAAAATGTCCTTTGATCAAAAATAAAGCATGGAGGACCTGATTCAAAATACATTCAACAGTAACTGCATGTCAGAGTAACATTATCGATCTTGACACTGCACAAAACTAAGATTTGCACATTCTAATAACTGGCACAAATCTTCTTCTAGAAAGTAGATAGAAAAGAAAGCTACCTCAAGAGATAAATCTTTCAATGAACATGCAACAGAAGTGACAGACATGTAAGTTAGAATTGGCTTATCACTAAATTTCTCCTCAGTTGCTCCTGTGAAAAGAGCCCAAACACAATCACAGGCTGGGCTACATTCTTTGGGACCTGGGGCAGAAAGAGCCATTCTCATTTGTGGATGCGACTACGAGCTCTCATAACACTGTGCTAAACAGTTTCCTGGCATGGGCTCATGTGTCTCAGATAAACATTTGTCTACTTTTGTACTCTAAGATCACCTAAGTGCACACGCAGATCACGCTGATGAGTACACTCTGTTCAACAGAACTTACAATAAATTATATTCTTGTTTTGATTGCTAGTTCTTCCGTAATTAACAATAGTTAATCTCCAGTTTCATATGTTGTTTGAGTGAAGGTCAAGAACCAATGGCATAATGACATCTCACAAGATTACATGCTGCAGCTGTAAGACAATATCCTATGTATACCTTCACATGCATTCCTTGGCAGGAAAATTTCCATCAGCTCACTTACTTCACATACATGCAGGAGAGTTCTGGCGGGGTGGAAATCTGAATTTAACTGCTGTAGATTGATTTGTGATGTTTGCCAATGACTGTAATGTATGTAGCATTAAATTTGCTGTGCCATTCTACATGAAAATCTTGTAAAGGAAGAAGAAAGTTATGTAAATTAGAATGTTGTAGAATATTTAATCTATTCATTAAGGATATTCTTGCATTATCACTTTGTAAATCAATTTAAGAAATGATTGTACTCAAAGCTTCCAATCAAGACTGAGCACCCATTAGTCCCATTTCAGAAGCACAAATGAGTATCTGGCTTCTGTCCCACAGCCTCATTGTTTACATTTTATATATATCTGTTTACAGACACACATGGAGAAGAACAGAGGTGCAGGTCCAGAACTATAGCAATCACATTAATTCTACTCACCCAAATATCTGAAAGAACTTTGCAAGAGAGACAAAAATTCACTTTTTGAAGATGGGAGATGAAAATAGGAACAGTTTGATCCAGTTTGGACTAGAAACCAAGCCTCCCGAGTACAAAGCCAATAGCCCTATTAACCAGCACATAGTGCCTACTTAAAGTATGGCAGATATAGAAGTAAACCAAGTCACCTGCTCTCACACGGTTCTCACGTGTCCGTCTGGGGTCTGCGCTCCAAGCACAACCTCAGTGCTCCAGACTCTGCCAGCACAATTCAGACAGTGAGTCGACACCTAAGGAAGCCGTGCTGGCACAAACGATGTTATAGTCATAGGCACATTCCCTATAACTAAGCCTTCACCATCTGTTCCAGCCTGTGAATGGAATGAAAATGAACATAATTCACAAAATGTCATAAAAAGTAAAATATAAGTGATTTAACTGTATGTCCTTTATTCAATACAGCCGCTGTGTTTTCATTTACAAATGTTTCAAACACAAATCACGAAAGCACTCTTCTTCTCCAATAGTTATGTAAGAAACCTAAAATCCCTGGTTTTTAAAGCACTGGCTCAGCAGCTGGTGTGTTGAAACAACATCTCAGCATGCTTACCAACATTGTCGCATGGTCTGCTCGTCTGTATTTACCCGCCTGTCAGACAGGTTATACGCTCCTTGTAGCGCAGACTAAATGTCTTTCTGTGCTTTTGTGCCACCTCTCAAAACTGGCTCCATTCCACAACCAGGTATATGGGTGGAACTGCACTAAAAGAAACAGCAAATATTGGTCCAGTCTTACTAATTCAGTAATAAATTCTCCATCCCAGTTATGTAGTAAGAAGAAGATATTGTCCAAAGCCACATGCCCAAAGAATTCCTCTCTAATTTGGGGACTGCTCAAATAACCTGTGCACTGGTCGGTCCCTAAGCTAGAGATCAGGAGGCTGAGTCTTACACCAGCATCCCTGGCCTACGACCCTAAATCAGGAAAGGTATTCCACAGGAGTTAGCAACAGTTGGAGGTCCCATTTAACCCAACTATGCAGAGGATTAAGCAGTGAACTTTTGTCCCTATGTGTATCTTCTGTCATCACAGCTTCATTTATGTAGGGGAAAAATCTAGTTACTCAGGAAAAAAAGTCATGAAGTGCAGAAAATATATGTTGCAGACCATTGTGTACACAAACATTTTTATTAACACAATAAACACAACATGAGGCGATTGCAGAGATCATGGCAGAGTGGCAGACCTAACCTTTCTAAAGGGAGGGTTAACATGTTTCTATCAAATACAAACCAGTTTTTTTGTATAACGTAACGTTACGTATACCTAACCCGCACAACAATTTACTAAACCTTCATTCTGTTAAATAATTAAAGTGATTACAGTGGTGCCACTGCAGTCTTTTACGAAGCAATATGCCAGTTGTCAAGTGGATAAACTATGAGGCCAAAGGGAAGGAAGAGGTTTGTATGAATGCGGTACCACATGAACTACTCAGCTTGTGTGTGAATAAGCATACGTATTTATTTCTTTGCTTGTCTAAAAGCAAAGAGTTGTTTTTGCAGTGAATGCAAAATGAAGTACAAGGCAGTACTGGTTTTGGCCAGGATGGAGTTAAATTTCTTCATAGTAGCTAGTTTGGGGCTAGCAGCTGTATGGTGCTCAGCTGCTGGCCAGTGTTAAACCAGGACATAGGGAGGCAGAGGAAATTATTACGTTGGCATGGCAAAGCACACTTCCTTTTCTAGAAAGGCATCACATCTTTCAGGTGAAGAAAAGTTTCAGCTACAAATCCCACTTCCATTTGTTCAGTTGTGTAATAAATAAACTAGTAAGGGAAAAAGTCCCACAGAGTGGCAACTACAACCACTCCCCTGAGAAAATTCTCCACCACTTTTGAGTTATGAGAAAAATCATTCTGAATCATCCAGAAAAAGAAACTTCCCATGCTTCTGTCATAAAGAATTAGAAGTTAAAGTTAAAAGGAGATTATACCTAGGCATTCAAATCCTACTATGTGATACACTGAGGAGGAATGTCTGACTTACTTACTTAAACACCTTTTTTTTGCATCTAATTGCTGCCAGATTATGATTGTTGTCGTGGTGCATTTCCCCCCCTCTCCTAGGCTGCTTGTTGACCTCAGAAATTCCCATGAGACCTTGGCCATTCCCATGAGACCACTGAGTCTGGTGGTTGAGCGCTCCTTCACCCTACCAGAAACTCTGCGTAGCTGGGGCTGGGAACGTACTCCTACTGCCTGGCCCAGGTGTCATCTTATCTGAGTCATAGCTCAAGTAGAACAACGCTGAAACCTTGAGAATTTTTAGTAATTACCACCTGGAACTGTGGCCTGGATGGAAATTTACAGATGACTAAAGCCAATCATCTTGCAAACCTATAAATGGTGGTCCTAAGTGAGAGCCTTGGAGCTCTCCTGGACCGCAGCGGGCTGCGCCCAGCATCTCCCTCTGAGTGGGACCTCTCGAGTCTGCGGTATTTGGAGGCCCATCGTCCGACGGGACCTGGGCTGAAACTCTTCGCTGCTTGAGGCTCAACCCTCGCCCGTTGAGAAATAACGAGACATTTTACATGAATATTTCTTCACCAAACTCGAGGGGAATTTTTAACAGGTACATTTTGTACATTTATATATATTTCTGTCTGTGTGCGAGCTAATAGTAAACATAATCTGTAATTAAGTCGTGATTGTAGTAGACTCTACTAACTACTTTGTAAATATTAAATTAGTTAATGATTAAGTGCTGCTAAAACTGTGAATGAACCCTAGACTGCTGCTAAACACATATAATCCCTCAGATAGAAACCCTTAGACGTAACATGATTTCTCTTTATGTTTCATCTGTGTAGTAAGTAATAGAGTGGACCTTGCCATCAAAGTGTTAAGTCGCACTTTTATAGGTCTCTATTAAAATCATTTTCTGCTAATACCTTTGACGGTGATTCTTTAAGCGGCCTCTAAACTACTCATTCATGACAATTGCTTAGGCTGAGTGCATTCTGCAGAAAGCTGCTCTCAAGCACGTGCTTAAGCTGAGAGACACCACATCTAGGTGCTCAGGAGATAATTCTAACTCATTTACTCTCTTTGTGTAGAAAGTATGCTTGCCTTTTGGGTTAAGAAAGTATGTTTTGATGCAAGACGTATGAATCTAATTCTTTGCTTTTATTTTTCAGATCATCATGGGCAAACCACAAGGAAACCACTTCCTCCTTCGATGTTCGAGTTCACCTTTGAGTAAGTGGGAAAGTGGAAACGTTTCTTTGTTCATCGCCACCACACTCCTTCTCCATTCCTATAGTGTGTTTTTATAATATAGGATGTGATTGGAGAATGCTGCTCTATTCAAAACATGGTCAAATTCAGATCCCTTTTATGGTAGGATGAATGAGTCATCAATCTAAAAGTCATCAATCTAAAAGTCATCAATCTACTTCTTCCATTATGCAACATACCTTATAACTCTAAAAATCCATTATGTAAATTGGGCTAGTATATTCATGAGAAATGTTTTGAAAACCATCAACTGCTTAAGAAAATCATCCTTTCATTTCAGACAACAAAATTTATATGATGTGTATATCTGTTTAAGCTAATTGACTGTGGTTCCTCTGAACCCACCAGGGATTTCCTACTCACAGTATAAATTTCATCATGAGCATTAATCTTTACAATGTTGGATTCAAAGTACTTGCTATACATCTTCTGGATCTGGCCTGCATTAATGCTATTGATGAAGTCAGTATTTTTTAGATTAGATATAAACTTGGAATCTGAGTGTTGATGACTCTCTGGAGTCTTGGACAATTTCACTTCAAACAGTTGGTTTGGGACCATCTAATTTTTCCCTTTCCTGAAAGAATGTCCTTCGTGGACATCCTTGGAACTGGCTTGAGGCACTCTTGTGGCCTTCAGGTTATAGGATGGGCAGCTATGATTCAGCATCTCCTTGAACTGCTACTTGTTTTTGAATAGCAACCATGTTTCACAGTAGGAGTGGTTGCATTTCAAAGAATGATGACCCAGGCTTTTTAGGTACAATTTTGGTGTTTATTGGACACCTGATTTATTTTCCTTGCTCTCATCTTGTTGCAAATTTTAAGTAAAAGATACAGTTATGAGTTGGCAGTTACTTTGTCAGCTGACAGACATTCTCATTGCCTTGCTATTTACTGAGGCTCATTTCATCGTGTCTACACAACTTTCAAATTAAAAAATCAAAATTTTTCATTTGCAGCCTATTTCTAAAATAGTATTTTAGTTTATTCTTCTTTCATATATGAAGTTAATTGTTGTCACATTTGTCATTTATCATTTATTAAATTGCCTATACTCTATAGGAAAACTTCAAATGTCAGCTCTGAACTGTGATGGTTTTAGTGTATCAAGAAAAATCACCTGATTCTTTTTATTCAGAATGGAACAGTGCTAGCAGAGTGTACTGGTTTGGCTGGGACAGAGCTAATTTCCTTCGTAGTAGTTTGTATGGTGCTATGTTTTGGATTTGTGACCAAAACAGTGTCAATAACACACCAATGTTTTAGCTGTTGCTGAGTAGTGCTGGCACAGCATCAAGGGCTTCTCTGTGTCTCACGCTACCCAGGCAGTGACAAGGCTGAGGGTACACAATGAGCTGGGAGAGGACACAGCTGGGACAGCTGACCCCAATTGACCAAAGGGATATCCCATACCATATGATGTCATGCTCAGCATATAAAGCTGGGAGAAGCAGGAGGAAGGGGGACGTTCAGAGTGATGGCGTTTGTCTTCCCAAGTAACCGCTACACATGATGGAGCCCTGCTTTCCTGGAGATGGCTGAACACCTGCCTGCCGATGGGAAGTGGTGAATGAATTCCTTGCTTTGTTTTGCTTTGTGCTGTGTGCACACAGCTTTTGCTGTACCTATTAAACTGTCTCTATCTCAACCCACAAGTTTTCACACTTTTACCCTTCTGATTCTCCTCCCCACCCCACCAGGGGGGAGTGAGCAAGCAGCTGGGTAGGGCTGAGCTGCCTGCCAGGGTTAAACTGCAACACACAGACTCTGAGAAATGCACATTATCCCTTCCTTGCATCTTTCTGAGGCTGGTATTTACAGAATTTTTAGAGATAGAAGCTGAAGATCTCATTCAAAACATCTCAAAACCTGTTCAGTGACCAAAATCCTGGGTTATTACTGAAGCGAAATCTAAGCAACACAATGTTGAAAAACTAACCTTTTCTTTTTTTTCTTTTCTTTGTTTTCTAGCACATAACAGCTAGAAATGTGATAATTTCTGAAAAGCATCCAAAAATCCAAATGGCACTCTTTAATGAATTACATGTTTACTGAACACGCACCAAGCAGTCAGCCTCTGTGCCCAGTAGGATCATGGAACTGATCCTCCTGGAAGATATATTGAAACACACAGAAGACAGGGAGTTGATTAGAGACAGCCAACATGACTTCATCAATGGCAAATCATGCCTGACTAATCTAGTGGCCTTCTACGATGGCGTGACTGCATCAGTGGAAAAGGGAAAAGCTACAGGTGTCATCTACCTGGACTTTTGTAAGGCCTTTGACACAGTCCCCCACAACATTCTTGCAGCTAAATTGCAGACATATGGGTCTGATGAATAGATGGATAAGGAATTGCTGGACGGCCGCATTGAGAGTTGCAGTCAACGGCTCAATGTCCATTGACAAATCAGTACCATGATCTATGATTCTGTGAAGAAGGAATAAGAAAATAAGGAGCACTCAGGACTTATTGGAAGAGGTTAGAAGGAACCACTCTCTTAAAGTACGAAGCATTGATTTAGAAATTGATCTATGATTTTGTCCTCAGCTTTTCAAATCACAGAATTTCTTGAGGCTGGAGATTTACACTGTACTAGTGTAAATAGAATTGTAATATCAGTATATGAAAATGTAAAATCCAGTCTCTCACATTCTGTAGAGGTAACTGCCCTGACCTGGTACAGGACCTCCACTTACAGCATCTAAACTTTTACAACTGGATGTTGAAAATCTGATTTTCATGAGCTCCTAAATGATGGCAATTCTCCCTAACTAATCTCTAGTTGCTGACTTCAGTTGTCTTTCACCTGCTTAACAGAGGAAAATTAAACCACAAAAAAAAGCATAGTTCATTGTTTTGCTGTTATGTGGCTCCCAGCTGATCCTGCATGTAGAAGTGCATAACTGGATTTCACTTACCTGGGACGGCAAGTTCTACCATTTGCAAAACAGACAGATGTCTTTTTATGCACAGAGATGTTGTACAAAATAAATTTTAACTATCTACATCAAAATCAGCCAATGCAAAAATTAATATATGGAGATCATAGGTATAGAACAATGCATCTATTAAATGAAAAGGGGCTTTTTGTAGGGTTTGGGGCACTTTTTTTAATGTTTCTGAGACAAAGTAAAGCTGCTTTACATCACAAACTGAATACTGGCGCCTGAGATTAAAAAAAAATGTGCAAAAGATAGATTACGTTGAACTTTTATGAACTTCTATGAACTTCAGAAGAAGTTTGGAATGGTTTATACAGCATTTCTGTAGGATTTCAACATCTGCTTAGCATTGACACTGCACATTCATCTCAAAGTGAAAATTTCTGATTGAATTTGTTTGAGAAGTACTGGCATACTCAACTTTGGGGTGACACGAG
This sequence comes from Calonectris borealis, assembly GCF_964195595.1. Classification (NCBI taxonomy): domain Eukaryota; kingdom Metazoa; phylum Chordata; class Aves; order Procellariiformes; family Procellariidae; genus Calonectris; species Calonectris borealis. The sequence continues at coordinate 9,243,947 of NC_134352.1, forward strand.
TGACTACATCTGTCAGACCCATAACAAGGCCTTGTGGAAGTGTTAGTTCTCCCTCACGAAGGTCCCACACTGCGTAACACTACAGCAGCACTGGAAGACCCAGACTAAGATTTTCCACCTAAAATGAAACATTTATTTGGATGTTCCTGACTATTTGAATGTTGCAACAAAATCCCTTTCTCCTCCAGGTTTTCTATCACAAAGGACACTGGTGAAAAACACTTGGTCTGTTCCAGCATGACTTTGGACTTCTAAAGCGGAATATTGGTGCTGGAGGGTGGGCTGAGCACAAGAGCCTTTGCCCTCAGATACGTGGTTTCTTATGAGGGCGAGGAGGGAGAACAAGGAAGGTCGGCATCGCTGCAGACGTGTTACTCCACCTCTTTTCCTGCCCTTTGCTTTTTCCTGGGGGACAGCGAGGGGTACCTCCCGCGCTGTTCCCTTGCTCCCGTTCCGCATCTCGCCTGCGTGAGGCTGTTTGCCAGCTGAGCTCCCTCCACCCTCCTGGGAGCACTTTCTTGCCATCCAGGCTCCTGTGGGCTGAATCGTGTCTGCAGACGGCTCGGACACATCTAACAGGGTGACCACGGGGGCTCACAGCAGCCCGCTTTATCGGGTAAGCCAAGACAGGGTCAGCTGCCAGGAGCACGCGGCAGGACAGTGACTACCTGTTTAGTTACTGTGCTTGCTGCTTGCTCAGAGTCTCGAGGCTACAGATGTTCCAGTGTATCCCATACGCCAGCCTTCCCTGTGTTGGGAATTACCTGTGCGAGGGATTTCGGAGAAACATCAGAAACAAAGAGATGATGTGCTAAATGTTATTACTTTTTCCTTCCTTCTCCGGCTGCCTTTAATCATTTCTTCCTGCTCACCAACAAAAGGATCACCCAAAATACAAACTGAATGCATCTGAAAACAGTTTCCAAAGTTTTAAAAAACACCACATACATATTTTTTCCTGGGTTTTGGGGGTATTTTTGTTTGTTTGGTCAGTTGGTTGGTTTTGTTTTGGTTTTTATTCATTCATTTTAAACATACCTGCAAAATCCATAGGTGTTATTAGTGTTCAAATGAACAGTGCTTCTGGTATTACCTCCTTTTCCTATCCCTAAAATTTGCTGTACCTTCCCCTTTCTTCCTGCCCTCCTTTTATAACACTCATTCTTACATTAATGCATAGGTCTTCCCCCCCTCCTCCCGATTAAATTACCTCTAATTGGTCTTCAGCTGGTTCGTTTCCTCAGCTTCTACATCAGCAAACTGTATGTTTTTCACTAATGCGTTATGCAGAAATAGCGTTAGGTGTTCTCAGAGTTTTCCTCTCCTTGCTTGAGGAATGCCTGGTCAATCTTTCCCTTGTTACCCCTCTGTAAGCATCACCCTGGTGCTTTTTCAGAACCTCTTCCATTGTCGTGGCTGCAGCAGGATTTCCTGTGGGAGGAGGCGCTGCCAAGATGGCCCTGGGGCTCTGGGGGCCCTTGGCCGACGGTGGGGCGAGGCAGGCAGGGAAAGGCACCAGGAGAAGGGGGAGAAAGCAGCACCCAGAGACTGTGTCAGGGACATAGCAATTTATTCCCTTTTCCTTGACTGAAGAATTGCTGGAGCCCTGCTAGTGCTGCCGGCGGGGCGGCCTCTTGCAGGGCTGGGGAGAGTCCTGGGGGCTGGGAGCCCTCCTCTTTGGGGCGCGCCGGGGACCCCCAGGCGAGCGGTCCCTGCCCCGGCCGGGAGCGGAGGGGCTGCGGCTGCAGCCCTGGGCAGAGGGACCTGCCACCGCTGCCAACTCCCCCAGCTCCTCCTGGGGCCTCTTGCAGGGCTGGGGAGAGTCCTGGGGACTGGGAGCCCTCCTCTTTGGGGCGCGCTGGGGACCCCCAGGCGAGCGGTCCCTGCCCCGGCTGGGAGCGGAGGGGCTGCGGCTGCAGCCCTGGGCAGAGGGACCTGCCACCGCCGCCTCCCCCGGCTGCTCCTGGGGCTGCTCCTGCTCTGCAGAGACGGGCGCAGATGGGGGGTGGCCGAGACCCCTGTCGAGGGCGGCCTCTGACGTGCCGGCTTCCTCGTCCTCATCAGAGCTTGCAGGGCTGCTGGAGGCGGCCAGGCTGGAGTCGGGAGTCCCCGCCCGGGAGCTGGTGGAGCTGGAGCTGGTGGAGCTGGAGCTGGTGGAGGTGGAGCTGGTGGAGCTGGAGCTGGTGGAGGTGGAGCTGGTGGAGCTGGAGCTGGTGGAGCTGGAGCTGGTCGCAGGGCTGTCCTGCTCCTCCCCACCAGCATGGGAGCGCAGCAGCCTCTGGGCCTCCTCGCTGCACTCGCACGTGATGACATCGATGACGGCATAGACCAGCGGTGCTGCGTATCCCTGGAGGCAGTCCTGCAGCACTTGGACCATGACCTCCTCATCTGGACCATGGATGCACAGGGCGTGCAGGATGGTGCTCTCTGCACTATTTACCTGCCACCACCGGGCCCCATATATTTCCTCCAGCTCCTGGCGCAGCCAGGGCAGCACGGGATAGAGGAGATGCTGATGTCTTTGGAAAAGTTCTGCCCAGACCTGGGGCAGGAGGCCACCCACAGTAGCCTCTGGCCTCGCAGCCCCCTGCTCAGCTGGGGACAGCATCCCCTGCAGAGAGGATGGAGGGGACGCCACGGGGCGATGGGGGCTGTTTTCGGCCGAGCGGCCGGGAGATCTTCCTGCCTGGCTGCTGGCATCTGGCGACTCTTCCAGGGGTGTGACGGCACACTGTAGGTAGTCGTCTTCTCCTTGCACAGAAAACCTGACAGTCTCTATCTGTCTTCTGCAGAGGGGACAGTCTGGTTTCCTCTGTGTCCAACGCACAATGCAGCCCAGGCAGAACTGGTGATGACAGGGCATCGCATAAGCGACGTCATCTCGAGCGTCGCCGCAGATGGGGCAGCTCCACTCTGCCTCTGCGGCCATGTTGGGCTCTGCGGCGGGATGGGGAGAGCTGAGGATGAGGAGCTGCTCCCCCTCGCTGGCGTCACACGCTGCCAAAGGGTGTCGCGCGCTGCAAATGGGGAGAGGCCATGGTCACTCGCTGTCCCGGGGAGGGGAGGAGAGGACGAAATGCCCAGGTCCCTGGAGAAGGACACCCTCCCGGCTCCCCGAACCCCATTGCCCACCCCACGGCCACCCCGGGGGGACGTTTCCCGGCACCGCTCACCTCCGCTGCTGCACGCGCGCCCCGCGGTGCCCGGCTGCCTGAACCGGGCAGGGCCGGGGAAACACAGGGGATGGCTCCGGGACAGGCACCGAGAGCTGCCGACGGCAGCCCCCAAAGCACCACCCAGCACCAGGAGAAGCCTCGCTCGACCCTCCAGAGCTCGCGGGCACGCTCGGCAGGAGTCCAGGCACGAGCCAGGCTGGGCCAGGCTCTGCCGGCGCCCCAAGATAAGCAGCGAGGGACGCGAGGTCACAGTCCGTTGCTTGCTGATGTCACTATCCCTTGCCAGGTGACATCACCCTTCAGCACATGGCGACATCACAATGGGCCGTCCGCCCTTGCGGCAGTCCCACCTCTGCACACACGTCTGGGGCTACTGCAGTGCCACCTTCCACTCCCTCTCCTCTTACGGCTTCCTTGAGCAGGATGGAACGAGCAGCAGCAGAGTATTGGAGAATTATAACAATGTCTAGGATGTATTGTGGCTGTGATCTGCAGTGAACATCTTAAAGCACTTTTGAACTACTTACTGCGTATGAATTGTTGAGAGAGAAATTTATAAACAATATATAAGTAGGGAATGTATTTTACATAAATCTTCCAATTTATTCAGGGACAGCTAAAATAATCTCTTACCCTTTCTGTAGCATCTGCCAATCTTAGAATCAAATCAGTCTTGTGTGTTTTTCATGCAGGCATGCTTGGATGAAAAACAAAAAGGACATCTCAGGGGAATCATGATTTGTGCTTGGAAAGGAGGCAAGGTTTGTAGCCATGGCATTATGCCATCTACTCAGGTTTGAGATCTGAGTTTAGTCCTGTTCAACTGGGAGAACAATTCCCTGCTGCGTGTGTGATCTGTTTGAGGATCTTCTAGTAGAACTCTGATGCATTTCGACTTCAGGATGAAACTAGGAATCCCAGGGCAGCATGCAAATGGAGAAAATATTAAAGGAAAGCTATCAAGACACAGGCTTACACTAGATTTGCCACGTGGATGTAGTTTTACTGGCTTTTAAAAAGTGATATGGAAGCCTTTGCATTTAAAAAAAAAAATCTCCCCAAACCCACTATACCAGTGTAAGGAACCTTTATAAGTATGGTTATCTTACTAAACCAGCAACAATTAGCAAGCTAAGCCTTCAAAGTTAGCCACCCAAAATATTAGAAAAAGAGCTGAACTGCCCATAGCCTTCAGATTTGACAAATAACTCTGAAGACAGTTTTCCTATTTATCCTTCTATTTTAATCTGAAGAAAATATTCACTCATCTTGTGCACTATGATGTTACTGCTCTAATTAGCAGTTTGGAAATAGTTACAGAAAACCCCATCATCTGTGCAACTTTTCTGAGTATCATGACAATCTTGATATTGCACTGATGTACTGTCAGTCATATTTATCCAGGGCATCAACTTTACTCTTGGACGTTTTCATTACCAACTCTGCCTTTGTCTCCGAAGTTTGTAATTAAAATATTCTTTTGCTGGATAGTAGCTTCAGCTACTTTATGCACTACAAATTCAAAATCTCTATTTCTATGCAGATGAATCTCTTTTACTTTGCATATATGTCTCTGTTACAGATGTAAACCCGAACCAAATTTCATTGTTTCCCAGACATTCAACTAAGGATGAACCTGTTCAAAGTTAAAATTTAGACAAGATGGAATTTTTACATACTGGAACCTCTCTTGACTGTGGAAGTGAGATTCTTAACACACGGGTTTTTTTTTCACATGAAGTGTTCAGAAATGAAGCTTATTTTGCAAATACAAAGTGATTCTGTGATTATCTGCATATATTCTGCATTCACACCAGTGTAAAACCACTGTGAACTTACTAAAGCTTAGGAAATCACTTTGAGTTTATAATGCTATAATCAAAGGAAATTTAGCTTTGATAACTATATTAGTTCTTATTTCCCTATCAATTATAATGAAAATTGGGTAGTGTTTAATAAGGGTTTGCTCCCTTTCCTGTACAGATCTACTGCACCCTTACATACAGAGGCGTTTTGACTCTTTGAGTGCTTAATAATTTGCACACAGCAGAATTGCCACTTTTCATTTTAGTTAATTGGGCTACAACTACGCAGCTTGGTAAGAAAGGGTACTGAAGCGGTCATTGTGTAGTCGTATGTCGTTTACACATAAAACTGATTTTGCATTTAACAGTGTTACTGCTGAAAGGCAGCTTCAGACAAATTTTGTCCCATGTGACAGTCAACCGTAGGTTTCATAGGGAGGTTGTAATAAATAGTATGCAATAATAAAATATTGCACTTCACATGCGACAGAGAGACACCTCCTAACTACTTCACACACCAAAGGATTTTGTTCATCAAAACAGTCCTTCTGTTTTGGTAAAAAGTGAAGGAGGAACTATTTAAAAGTCTCATATTTTGACATTCCAGTTTGCATAGTATCTAACTTTTTCTTCTTTTTTTTCTTTTTTTTTTGACATGATAAAGTGCCATTACAAAATGAAAGCCAATTCATGTGGAAAAAACATTGAATTTCTGAAAAGAAAGTTTGATTAGCATTTCAAAATAGTTTGACTCACAAAGTTCCATTGTTAATTGCCAATTTTTTCCCTACGATACAAACAGTTTTTTCTTAATATGCATTATATTGATGTCTCAGAGACATTTCATAATTGATCAGTTTGTCCAGTCCTCTGCTGTCATTTCTAAGTTTAGATTCCTCAACTTATAGCAGAAGATTTTCTATAAATTATTTTACACTTTGGTCTACTCAGTCCATTTTCTATTCCCCTGGTCCTCAAAGCCATGCAATTCTTCCTGTACTTTATTCCAAAACTGTCTTTGAGAATTGGCGGAAGGCCCATTGTGATGTCACCATGTGGTGGAAGGTAATGTCACCTGGCGGTGGACGGTGACGTCACCGAGTGCTGGATTGTGATGCCAGCGAGCGATGGACTGTGACCTCGCGTCCCTCGCTGCTTATCTTGGGGCGCCGGCAGAGCCAGGCCCAGCCTGGCTCGTGCCTGGACTCCTGCCGAGCGTGCCTGCGAGCTCTGGAGGGTCGAGCGAGGCTTCTCCTGGTGCTGGGTGGTGCTTTGGGGGCTGCCGTCGGCAGCTCTCGGTGCCCGTCCCGGAGCCATCCCCTGTGTTTCCCCGGCCCTGCCCGGTTCAGGCAGCCGGGCACCGCGGGGCGCGCGTGCAGCAGCGGAGGTGAGCGGTGCGGGGAAACGTCCCCCCGGGGTGGCCGTGGGGCAGGCGATGGGGCTCGGGGAGCCGGGAGGGTGTCCTTCTCGAGGGACCTGGGCATTTCATCCTCTCCTCCCCTCCCCGGGACAGCGAGTGACCATGGCCTCTCCCCATTTGCAGCACGTGACACCGTTTGGCAGCGTGTGACGCCAGCGAGGGGGAGCAGCTCCTCATCCTCAGCTCTCCCCATCCCGCCGCAGAGCACAAACATGGCCGCGGAGGCAGAGTGGAGCTGCCCCATCTGCGGCGACGCTCGAGATGACGTCGCTTATGCGATGCCCTGTTGCCACCAGTTCTGCCTGGGCTGCATCCTGCGTTGGACAGAGATGAAACCAGACTGTCCCCTCTGCAGAAGACAGATAGAGACTGTCAGGTTTTCTGTGCAAGGAGAAGACGACTACCTACAGTGTGCCGTCACACCCCTGGAAGAGTCGCCAGATGCCAGCAGCCAGGCAGGAAGATCTCCCGGCCGCTCGGCCGAAAACAGCCCCCATCGCCCCGTGGCATCCCCTCCATCCTCTCTGCAGGGGATGCTGTCCCCAGCTGAGCAGGGGGCTGCAAGGCCAGAGGCTATTGTGGGTGGCCTCCTGCCCCAAGTCTGGGCAGAACTTTTCCAAAGACATCACCATCTCCTCTATCCCGTGTTGCCCTGGCTGCGCCAGGAGCTGGAGGAAATATATGGGGCCCGGTGGTGGCAGGTAAATAGTGCAGAGAGCACCATCCTGCACGCCCTGTGCATCTACGGTCCGGATGAGGAGGTCATGGTCCAGATGCTGCAGGACTGCCTCCAGGAATACACAGCACCGCTGGTCTATGGCATCATCGATGTCATCACGTGCGAGTGCAGTGAGGAGGCCCAGAGGCTGCTGCGCTCCCATGCTGGTGGGGAGGAGCAGGACAGCCCTGCGACCAGCTCCACCTCCACCAGCTCCAGCTCCACCAGCTCCACCTCCACCAGCTCCAGCTCCACCAGCTCCAGCTCCACTAGCTCCCAGGCGGGGACTCCTGACTCCAGCCTGGCCACCTCCAGTAGCCCTGCAGGCTCCGATATGGAGGACCAAGCTAGCACTTTGGAAGCTGCCCTTGATGGGGGTCCCGGCCACCCCCTATCTGTGCCCGTCCCTGCAGAGCAGGAGCAGCCCCAGAAAGAGCCAGGGGAGGCGGCGGTGGCAGGTCCCTCTGCCCAGGGCTGCAGCCGCAGCCCCTCCGCTCCCAGCCGGGGCAGGGACCACTCGCCTGGGGGTCCCCAGCGCGCCCCAAAGAGGAGGGCTCCCAGTCCCCAGGACTCTCCCCAGCCCTGCAAGAGGCCCCAGGAGGAGCTGGGGGAGTTGGCAGCGGTGGCAGGTCCCTCTGCCCAGGGCTGCAGCCGCAGCCCCTCCGCTCCCGGCCGGGGCAGGGACCGCTCGCCTGGGGGTCCCCGGCGCGCCCCAAAGAGGAGGGCCCCCGGCCCCCAGGACTCTCCCCAGCCCTGCAAGAGGCCGCCCCGCCGGCAGCACTAGCAGGGCTCCAGCAATTCTTCAGTCAAGGAAAAGGGAATAAATTGCTATGTCCCTGACACAGTCTCTGGGTGCTGCTTTCTCCCCCTTCTCCTGGTGCCTTTCCCTGCCTGCCTCGCCCCACCGTCGGCCAAGGGCCCCCAGAGCCCCAGGGCCATCTTGGCAGCGCCTCCTCCCACAGGAAATCCTGCTGCAGCCACGACAATGGAAGAGGTTCTGAAAAAGCACCAGGGTGATGCTTACAGAGGGGTAACGAGGGAAAGATTGACCAGGCATTCCTCAAGCAAGGAGAGGAAAACTCTGAGAACACCTAACACTATTTCTGCATAACGCATTAGTGAAAAACATACAGTTTGCTGATGTAGAAGCTGAGGAAACGAACCAGCTGAAGACCAATTAGAGGTAATTTAATCGGGAGGAGGGGGGGAAGACCTATGCATTAATGCAAGAATGAGTGTTATAAAAGGAGGGCAGGAAGAAAGGGGAAGGTACAGCAAATTTTAGGGATAGGAAAAGGAGGTAATACCAGAAGCACTGTTCATTTGAACACTAATAACACCTATGGATTTTGCAGGTATGTTTAAAATGAATGAATAAAAACCAAAACAAAACCAACCAACTGACCAAACAAACAAAAATACCCCCAAAACCCAGGAAAAAATATGTATGTGGTGTTTTTTAAAACTTTGGAAACTGTTTTCAGATGCATTCAGTTTGTATTTTGGGTGATCCTTTTGTTGGTGAGCAGGAAGAAATGATTAAAGGCAGCCGGAGAAAGAAGGAAAAAGTAATAACATTTAGCACATCATCTCTTTGTTTCTGATGTTTCTCCAAAATCCCTCGCACAGGTAATTCCCAACACAGAGAAGGCTGGCGTATGGGATACACTGGAACATCTGTAGCCTCGAGACTCTGTAGCAAGCAGCAAGCACAGTAACTAAACAGGTAGTCACTGTCCTGCCGCGTGCTCCTGGCAGCTGACCCTGTCTTGGCTTACCCGATAAAGCGGGCTGCTGTGAGCCCCCGTGGTCACCCTGTTAGATGTGTCCGAGCCGTCTGCAGACACGATTCAGCCCACAGGAGCCTGGATGGCAAGAAAGTGCTCCCAGGAGGGTGGAGGGGGCTCAGCTGGCAAACAGCCTCACGCAGGCGAGATGCGGAACGGGAGCAAGGGAACAGCGCGGGAGGTACCCCTCGCTGTCCCCCAGGAAAAAGCAAAGGGCAGGAAAAGAGGTGGAGTAACACGCTCCAAAGCCTAGCTCTGCAGCGATGCCGACCTCCTTGTTCTCCCTCCTCGCCCTCATAAGAAACCACGTATCTGAGGGCAAAGGCTCTTGTGCTCAGCCCACCCTCCAGCACCAATATTCCGCTTTAGAAGTCCAAAGTCATGCTGGAACAGACCAAGTGTTTTTCACCAGTGTCCTTTGTGATAGAAAACGTAGTTTCCTCAAAAATACACTTCGCCTGGAGGAAAAAGGGATTTTGTTGCAACATTCAAATAGTCAGGAACATCCAAATAAATGTTTCATTTTAGGTGGAAAATCTTAGTCTGGGTCTTCCAGTGCTGCTGTAGTGTTACGCAGTGTGGGACCTTCGTGAGGGAGAACTAACACTTCCACAAGGCCTTGTTATGGGTCTGACAGATGTAGTCACTCGTGTCACCCCAAAGTTGAGTATGCCAGTACTTCTCAAACAAATTCAATCAGAAATTTTCACTTTGAGATGAATGTGCAGTGTCAATGCTAAGCAGATGTTGAAATCCTACAGAAATGCTGTATAAACCATTCCAAACTTCTTCTGAAGTTCATAGAAGTTCATAAAAGTTCAACGTAATCTATCTTTTGCACATTTTTTTTTAATCTCAGGCGCCAGTATTCAGTTTGTGATGTAAAGCAGCTTTACTTTGTCTCAGAAACATTAAAAAAAGTGCCCCAAACCCTACAAAAAGCCCCTTTTCATTTAATAGATGCATTGTTCTATACCTATGATCTCCATATATTAATTTTTGCATTGGCTGATTTTGATGTAGATAGTTAAAATTTATTTTGTACAACATCTCTGTGCATAAAAAGACATCTGTCTGTTTTGCAAATGGTAGAACTTGCCGTCCCAGGTAAGTGAAATCCAGTTATGCACTTCTACATGCAGGATCAGCTGGGAGCCACATAACAGCAAAACAATGAACTATGCTTTTTTTTGTGGTTTAATTTTCCTCTGTTAAGCAGGTGAAAGACAACTGAAGTCAGCAACTAGAGATTAGTTAGGGAGAATTGCCATCATTTAGGAGCTCATGAAAATCAGATTTTCAACATCCAGTTGTAAAAGTTTAGATGCTGTAAGTGGAGGTCCTGTACCAGGTCAGGGCAGTTACCTCTACAGAATGTGAGAGACTGGATTTTACATTTTCATATACTGATATTACAATTCTATTTACACTAGTACAGTGTAAATCTCCAGCCTCAAGAAATTCTGTGATTTGAAAAGCTGAGGACAAAATCATAGATCAATTTCTAAATCAATGCTTCGTACTTTAAGAGAGTGGTTCCTTCTAACCTCTTCCAATAAGTCCTGAGTGCTCCTTATTTTCTTATTCCTTCTTCACAGAATCATAGATCATGGTACTGATTTGTCAATGGACATTGAGCCGTTGACTGCAACTCTCAATGCGGCCGTCCAGCAATTCCTTATCCATCTATTCATCAGACCCATATGTCTGCAATTTAGCTGCAAGAATGTTGTGGGGGACTGTGTCAAAGGCCTTACAAAAGTCCAGGTAGATGACACCTGTAGCTTTTCCCTTTTCCACTGATGCAGTCACGCCATCGTAGAAGGCCACTAGATTAGTCAGGCATGATTTGCCATTGATGAAGTCATGTTGGCTGTCTCTAATCAACTCCCTGTCTTCTGTGTGTTTCAATATATCTTCCAGGAGGATCAGTTCCATCAGTTCTATCTGTCTTCTGCAGAGGGGACAGTCTGGTTTCATCTCTGTCCAACGCAGGATGCAGCCCAGGCAGAACTGGTGATGACAGGGCATCGCATAAGCGACGTCATCTCGAGCGTCGCCGCAGATGGGGCAGCTCCACTCTGCCTCCGCGGCCATGTTTGTGCTCTGCGGCGGGATGGGGAGAGCTGAGGATGAGGAGCTGCTCCTCCTCGCTGCCGTCACACGCTGCCAAACGGTGTCACGTGCTGCAAATGGAGAGAGGCCATGGTCACTCGCTGTCCCGGGGAGGGGAGGGGAGGAAGAAATGCCCAGGTCCCTGGAGAAGGACACCCTCCCGGCTCCCCGAGCCCCATCGCCTGCCCCACGGCCACCCCGGGGGGACGTTTCCCCGCACCGCTCACCTCCGCTGCTGCACGCGCGCCCCGCGGTGCCCGGCTGCCTGAACCGGGCAGGGCCGGGGAAACACAGGGGATGGCTCCGGGACGGGCACCGAGAGCTGCCGACGGCAGCCCCCAAAGCACCACCCAGCACCAGGAGAAGCCTCGCTCGACCCTCCAGACCTCGCAGGCACGCTCGGCAGGAGTCCAGGCACGAGCCAGGCTGGGCCTGGCTCTGCCGGCGCCCCAAGATAAGCAGCGAGGGACGCGAGGTCACAGTCCATCGCTCGCTGGCATCACAATCCAGCACTCGGTGACGTCACCGTCCACCGCCAGGTGACATTACCTTCCACCACATGGTGACATCACAATGGGCCTTCCGCCAATTCTCAAAGACAGTTTTGGAATAAAGTACAGGAAGAATTGCATGGCTTTGAGGACCAGGGGAATAGAAAATGGACTGAGTAGACCAAAGTGTAAAATAATTTATAGAAAATCTTCTGCTATAAGTTGAGGAATCTAAACTTAGAAATGACAGCAGAGGACTGGACAAACTGATCAATTATGAAATGTCTCTGAGACATCAATATAATGCATATTAAGAAAAAACTGTTTGTATCGTAGGGAAAAAATTGGCAATTAACAATGGAACTTTGTGAGTCAAACTATTTTGAAATGCTAATCAAACTTTCTTTTCAGAAATTCAATGTTTTTTCCACATGAATTGGCTTTCATTTTGTAATGGCACTTTATCATGTCAAAAAAAAAAGAAAAAAAAGAAGAAAAAGTTAGATACTATGCAAACTGGAATGTCAAAATATGAGACTTTTAAATAGTTCCTCCTTCACTTTTTACCAAAACAGAAGGACTGTTTTGATGAACAAAATCCTTTGGTGTGTGAAGTAGTTAGGAGGTGTCTCTCTGTCGCATGTGAAGTGCAATATTTTATTATTGCATACTATTTATTACAACCTCCCTATGAAACCTACGGTTGACTGTCACATGGGACAAAATTTGTCTGAAGCTGCCTTTCAGCAGTAACACTGTTAAATGCAAAATCAGTTTTATGTGTAAACGACATACGACTACACAATGACCGCTTCAGTACCCTTTCTTACCAAGCTGCGTAGTTGTAGCCCAATTAACTAAAATGAAAAGTGGCAATTCTGCTGTGTGCAAATTATTAAGCACTCAAAGAGTCAAAACGCCTCTGTATGTAAGGGTGCAGTAGATCTGTACAGGAAAGGGAGCAAACCCTTATTAAACACTACCCAATTTTCATTATAATTGATAGGGAAATAAGAACTAATATAGTTATCAAAGCTAAATTTCCTTTGATTATAGCATTATAAACTCAAAGTGATTTCCTAAGCTTTAGTAAGTTCACAGTGGTTTTACACTGGTGTGAATGCAGAATATATGCAGATAATCACAGAATCACTTTGTATTTGCAAAATAAGCTTCATTTCTGAACACTTCATGTGAAAAAAAAACCCGTGTGTTAAGAATCTCACTTCCACAGTCAAGAGAGGTTCCAGTATGTAAAAATTCCATCTTGTCTAAATTTTAACTTTGAACAGGTTCATCCTTAGTTGAATGTCTGGGAAACAATGAAATTTGGTTCGGGTTTACATCTGTAACAGAGACATATATGCAAAGTAAAAGAGATTCATCTGCATAGAAATAGAGATTTTGAATTTGTAGTGCATAAAGTAGCTGAAGCTACTATCCAGCAAAAGAATATTTTAATTACAAACTTCGGAGACAAAGGCAGAGTTGGTAATGAAAACGTCCAAGAGTAAAGTTGATGCCCTGGATAAATATGACTGACAGTACATCAGTGCAATATCAAGATTGTCATGATACTCAGAAAAGTTGCACAGATGATGGGGTTTTCTGTAACTATTTCCAAACTGCTAATTAGAGCAGTAACATCATAGTGCACAAGATGAGTGAATATTTTCTTCAGATTAAAATAGAAGGATAAATAGGAAAACTGTCTTCAGAGTTATTTGTCAAATCTGAAGGCTATGGGCAGTTCAGCTCTTTTTCTAATATTTTGGGTGGCTAACTTTGAAGGCTTAGCTTGCTAATTGTTGCTGGTTTAGTAAGATAACCATACTTATAAAGGTTCCTTACACTGGTATAGTGGGTTTGGGGAGATTTTTTTTTTTAAATGCAAAGGCTTCCATATCACTTTTTAAAAGCCAGTAAAACTACATCCACGTGGCAAATCTAGTGTAAGCCTGTGTCTTGATAGCTTTCCTTTAATATTTTCTCCATTTGCATGCTGCCCTGGGATTCCTAGTTTCATCCTGAAGTCGAAATGCATCAGAGTTCTACTAGAAGATCCTCAAACAGATCACACACGCAGCAGGGAATTGTTCTCCCAGTTGAACAGGACTAAACTCAGATCTCAAACCTGAGTAGATGGCATAATGCCATGGCTACAAACCTTGCCTCCTTTCCAAGCACAAATCATGATTCCCCTGAGATGTCCTTTTTGTTTTTCATCCAAGCATGCCTGCATGAAAAACACACAAGACTGATTTGATTCTAAGATTGGCAGATGCTACAGAAAGGGTAAGAGATTATTTTAGCTGTCCCTGAATAAATTGGAAGATTTATGTAAAATACATTCCCTACTTATATATTGTTTATAAATTTCTCTCTCAACAATTCATACGCAGTAAGTAGTTCAAAAGTGCTTTAAGATGTTCACTGCAGATCACAGCCACAATACATCCTAGACATTGTTATAATTCTCCAATACTCTGCTGCTGCTCGTTCCATCCTGCTCAAGGAAGCCGTAAGAGGAGAGGGAGTGGAAGGTGGCACTGCAGTAGCCCCAGACGTGTGTGCAGAGGTGGGACTGCCGCAAGGGCGGACGGCCCATTGTGATGTCGCCATGTGCTGAAGGGTGATGTCACCTGGCAAGGGATAGTGACATCAGCAAGCAACGGACTGTGACCTCGCGTCCCTCGCTGCTTATCTTGGGGCGCCGGCAGAGCCTGGCCCAGCCTGGCTCGTGCCTGGACTCCTGCCGAGCGTGCCCGCGAGCTCTGGAGGGTCGAGCGAGGCTTCTCCTGGTGCTGGGTGGTGCTTTGGGGGCTGCCGTCGGCAGCTCTCGGTGCCCGTCCCGGAGCCATCCCCTGTGTTTCCCCGGCCCTGCCCGGTTCAGGCAGCCGGGCACCGCGGGGCGCGCGTGCAGCAGCGGAGGTGAGCGGTGCCGGGAAACGTCCCCCCGGGGTGGCCGTGGGGTGGGCAATGGGGTTCGGGGAGCCGGGAGGGTGTCCTTCTCCAGGGACCTGGGCATTTCGTCCTCTCCTCCCCTCCCCGGGACAGCGAGTGACCATGGCCTCTCCCCATTTGCAGCGCGCGACACCCTTTGGCAGCGTGTGACGCCAGCGAGGGGGAGCAGCTCCTCATCCTCAGCTCTCCCCAGCCTGCCGCAGAGCCCAACATGGCTGCGGAGGCAGAGTGGAGCTGCCCCATCTGCGGCGACGCTCGAGATGACGTCGCTTATGCGATGCCCTGTCATCACCAGTTCTGCCTGGGCTGCATTGTGCGTTGGACACAGAGGAAACCAGACTGTCCCCTCTGCAGAAGACAGATAGAGACTGTCAGGTTTTCTGTGCAAGGAGAAGACGACTACCTACAGTGTGCCGTCACACCCCCCGAAGAGTCGCCAGATGCCAGCAGCCAGGCAGGAAGATCTCCCGGCCGCTCGGCCGAAAACAGCCCCCATCGCCCCGTGGCGTCCCCTCCATCCTCTCTGCAGGGGATGCTGTCCCCAGCTGAGCAGGGGGCTGCGAGGCCAGAGGCTATTGTGGGTGGCCTCCTGCCCCAGGTCTGGGCAGAACTTTTCCAAAGACATCAGCATCTCCTCTATCCCGTGCTGCCCTGGCTGCGCCAGGAGCTGGAGGAAATATATGGGGCCCGGTGGTGGCAGGTAAATAGGGCAGAGAGCACCATCCTGCACGCCCTGTGCATCCATGGTCCAGATGAGGAGGTCATGGTCCAAGTGCTGCAGGACTGCCTCCAGGGATACGCAGCACCGCTGGTCTATGCCGTCATCGATGTCATCACGTGCGAGTGCAGCGAGGAGGCCCAGAGGCTGCTGCGCTCCCATGCTGGTGGGGAGGAGCAGGACAGCCCTGAGACCAGCTCCACCTCCACCAGCTCCAGCTCCACCAGCTCCACCTCCACCAGCTCCAGCTCCACCAGCTCCACCTCCACCAGCTCCAGCTCCACCAGCTCCAGCTCCACCAGCTCCCGGGCGGGGACTCCCGACTCCAGCCTGGCCGCCTCCAGCAGCCCTGCAAGCTCTGATGAGGACGAGGAAGCCGGCACGTCAGAGGCCGCCCTCGACAGGGGTCTCGGCCACCCCCCATCTGCGCCCGTCTCTGCAGAGCAGGAGCAGCCCCAGGAGCAGCCGGGGGAGGCGGCGGTGGCAGGTCCCTCTGCCCAGGGCTGCAGCCGCAGCCCCTCCGCTCCCAGCCGGAGCAGGGACCGCTCGCCTGGGGGTCCCCAGCGCGCCCCAAAGAGGAGGGCTCCCAGTCCCCAGGACTCTCCCCAGCCCTGCAAGAGGCCCCAGGAGGAGCCGGGGGAGTTGGCAGCGGTGGCAGGTCCCTCTGCCCAGGGCTGCAGCCGCAGCCCCTCCGCTCCCAGCCGGAGCAGGGACCGCTCGCCTGGGGGTCCCCGGCGCGCCCCAAAGAGGAGGGCTCCCAGCCCCCAGGACTCTCCCCAGCCCTGCAAGAGGCCGCCCCGCCGGCAGCACTAGCAGGGCTCCAGCAATTCTTCAGTCAAGGAAAAGGGAATAAATTGCTATGTCCCTGACACAGTCTCTGGGTGCTGCTTTCTCCCCCTTCTCCTGGTGCCTTTCCCTGCCCGCCTCGCCCCACCGTCGGCCAAGGGCCCCCGGAGCCCCAGGGCCATCTTGGCAGCGCCTCCTCCCACAGGAAATCCTGCTGCAGCCACGACAATGGAAGAGGTTCTGAAAAAGCACCAGGGTGATGCTTACAGAGGGGTAACAAGGGAAAGATTGACCAGGCATTCCTCAAGCAAGGAGAGGAAAACTCTGAGAACACCTAACGCTATTTCTGCATAACGCATTAGTGAAAAACATACAGTTTGCTGATGTAAAAGCTGAGGAAACGAACCAGCTGAAGACCAATTAGAGGTAATTTAATCGGGAGGAGGGGGGGAAGACCTATGCATTAATGTAAGAATGAGTGTTATAAAAGGAGGGCAGGAAGAAAGGGGAAGGTACAGCAAATTTTAGGGATAGGAAAAGGAGGTAATACCAGAAGCACTGTTCATTTGAACACTAATAACACCTATGGATTTTGCAGGTATGTTTAAAATGAATGAATAAAAACCAAAACAAAACCAACCAACTGACCAAACAAACAAAAATACCCCCAAAACCCAGGAAAAAATATGTATGTGGTGTTTTTTAAAACTTTGGAAACTGTTTTCAGATGCATTCAGTTTGTATTTTGGGTGATCCTTTTGTTGGTGAGCAGGAAGAAATGATTAAAGGCAGCCGGAGAAGGAAGGAAAAAGTAATAACATTTAGCACATCATCTCTTTGTTTCTGATGTTTCTCCGAAATCCCTCGCACAGGTAATTCCCAACACAGGGAAGGCTGGCGTATGGGATACACTGGAACATCTGTAGCCTCGAGACTCTGTAGCAAGCAGCAAGCACAGTAACTAAACAGGTAGTCACTGTCCTGCCGCGTGCTCCTGGCAGCTGACCCTGTCTTGGCTTACCCGATAAAGCGGGCTGCTGTGAGCCCCCGTGGTCACCCTGTTAGATGTGTCCGAGCCGTCTGCAGACACGATTCAGCCCACAGGAGCCTGGATGGCAAGAAAGTGCTCCCAGGAGGGTGGAGGGGGCTCAGCTGGCAAACAGCCTCACGCAGGCGAGATTTTATTTCAGTCTATTATTTCAATGGTGAAAACTTCTGGCATATGATTAGTTATGAGCTTGTTCATGCTCAGAAGAGTTTCTCATCAAGGCACACTGAGATACTATGTCGTGGCTCTTTGATTTAGCTAATCCTTTGCTGATGAACTTGATTCTTCTTTTGAAACAATGAATACAGCCTCAGCCATCAAACCAAATGTCTCTTAATTGCCACGTGTATTCCTGCCACTCTTTACTTTCAATTTATCATCAGCAAAGCTTCTAATGTTCTTCTAATGTGACAGGAGTTAATACATACAACAAATTTTTCACCTCCAAAGAGCTTTGAAGACATATATATTTCTTCATAATTCCATTGTGGGTGATATTATTACGGATTTAGGCAGGAGGATTTCAAAAGCATATTTGCTCAACAGGCATTCTTTCCTACAGCAGAGCTGCAGCATGCTGGTTATGGAGGATTTGGGAACAGCACAATAAACAATGGTGTAGTGTTAATTTCTCAGGACCTACTGGCTTTAAAAATGAGTGTGAGCATCAAAAGACAATTTGCCATTTTACAGACTGCCAAAGCAAAGGATGGGACACAGATGTCCTGCAAGCAGAGTAAATCAAATAAATCAGAGTCCTGCAGAACATTAACTCTTCTGAAAAAAACCACCACATTCAAACATTTGTCGTATGTTCACATTCTCCAGAATATTTCTTCTCTTGTTCTTTCAGAAGCAAAGCCAGAGAGTTACTGTACACAGACTTAAACAGTAATCATTTTCCTCAAAGGCAGGAAATATTAAAAATCCCAGAGATTACTTGTTGTCAGGAATGGAAAATAGATGGTTTGACTTTATGCCATCAAATCTACCCTCCCAGCATACTCTGTCTCACAAGCATCCTACAGAGTTATGATGGCCAGGAGGAACAGTTCACCAGCAAGGATACACTACCTGCAGGTAGCTTACATCACACTTTCTTCCCAGGACAGTGGAAAGACTGAGAATGTTTTGGAATTTGGAAGATGATTACATTAAAAACTGCTAAGTAATCCAAATTATGTGAAAAGGACCTCTATCTTCCCAAACTCCTCTGATGACCAGGAATTGCTCACATGATTCTTCCAGCCGGTAAATGAAGCCAAAGAGGTCTCTGCTCAACATGGTGATAACGCACCTCTCTTGAAGTGTTTGTGGAACATCAAGGAGAAAAAAAGGAAAATATGATCAGCACAACAAAAAAAGTGTCATGGTAGCTGCACAAGACTCCAAGCTATTTCTCCTGATAACTTTTTTTGGGGGGTGTACTTGTTATAATGATTTCCTTCTAAAACAAATGTCATCTTGCTTCTGTTAAGGTGTTACAAACACTAGTGTTAAATCTAGTAGAACAGAATTTCATGCATTAAAATATAAACACACTTTATACGACAATATTAAGTGGCAGAGGGTTGAAATATAAACCCAAACCTTAAGGGAGGAAGATGAAAATCCTCACACAATCGAGGTAACAGTAGAGGCCTGAAATTGGACGAAGGTACTTTGAGGAAGACAATGGAGGTACTAAAGGTGATGTTGATCCTGAGACTCCAGACCGGCTCGACATGAGAATTACACAAAAGTTAAGAACAGTGTTTCTCAGGCCCCTCCACACTGAGGAACAACTGGCACACCTGAGCTAAAAGGAAATAGTAAGACTTGATTTAGGATAGGATCCAAGTCTCTCCAGGGATAGCGCAGGACTGCAGAACAGATCCTGAACATCCCAGCCAATCTCATGTTTATGCACCAAAACACCTACTCATTGTGCCTGAAAATGAGGCCATTGCACCCCGAGGAAGGCAAGAAGGAACCATCACACATCCTAATTGGAAGGACAGAAAATGGATCTTGAATGGAAAAAATAGCTCTGGCTTTCCAAGGCCCTGCTTTTCAGCCATAAAGAGTCTTCACCAGCCAAGTTCTTTTCCACTGAGTTAGCTGAATGAATACTACTTAATTTATTTATTTGGACTTAGGAATTTATCCATTCCTAAAGCCCGTTTGCACAGCTACATTTACAAAAAAATTTTTCAACACCTCTTTCCATTTGAATTATGCTATCAAACATGACTGGATAAGTTCTATGAACTTCTATTCCTCAACTTCTCTATTTTAATAGGAAAAAAGCTTCTATAGAGAGCCATATAAAATAATACATTAAAAATACTCATATTACTTTGTATAAAATTACAGTTTTGAAAATATGATAAATTAGTTTTTGTAATCCATACTACTAACAGCATATACCCATTTATTGGATTAAAATATACCATACAGCATCTTGATTTGGACCTAGCCTGTAAGTAACATGGGTAATCAACTTACACACAAAAAAGAACTCTGATTCATCAGTAGACCAGCAGACCTGCAAAAATCAGCATGCAAATTATTCTCCTGTCTCTGAATCTCATCGCCTTTCTGTATCCTGGTCAAAAAGAAGCATGGTCAGCAGGTCGAGGGATGTGATTCTCCCCCTCTACTCTGCTCTCAGGAGACCCCACTCAGGAGTACTGCATCCAGCCCTGGGATCCTCTGTACAAGAAAGACATGAACCTGTTAGAGTGGGTCCAGAGGAGGGACAAGAAAATGATCAGAGGGCTGGAGCACCTCTCCTGTGAGGAGAGGCTGAGAGAGTTGGGATTGTTCAGCCTGGAGAAGAGGAAGCTTTGGGGAGACCTTATTGCAGCCTTTTAATATATAAAGGGGGCTTACGAGAAATATGGAGAGAGACTTTTTACCAGGTCCTGTGATGACAGGACAAGGGGCAGTGGTTTTAAACTGAAAGGGGGTAGATTTAGCTTGGACATACAGAAAAAATTTTTTGCAATGAGAGTGGTGAGACACTGGAACAGGTTGCCCAGAGAAGTTGTGGATGTCCTGTCATTGGAAGCATTCAAAGTCAAGTTGGATGGAGCTTTGAGTAATCTGGTCTAGTGAAAGATGTCCCTGCCCATGGCAGTGGGGTTGGACTAGATGATCTTCGAAGGCCCCTTCCAATCTAAACTATTCTATGATTCTATGATTCTATCTCAGTCCTTCTAGTGATAATAACCAAGGTTTCCTGATCTCTGCACCACTTACGCCAAGTTTTCCTAGTCCAGATCCTGAATCGTTTTACCTGGAGCATCACATAATCCTGTCAATGCTCAAATTTCACTCAAATGAGTAAAATATATTCAGTTTCTTAGTTTTATAGCTATTGTAACTTGGCTACAAATCTGACAGACAAGTTTATATATAGCATCTCAATAATGTCACATCTTAAGATGTTTTAATGTATATAAAAAAAGTTCCATGTTTTGACTGTGGCTAAAAGCAAGCTGAAACTTCATAAAGTAAGTGGAAGTGTGGTTTTTTCACTTAAAAAGGGAATGGAGAGCCTTCCTGACCTTGCACTGGTTGAAGACCTGCATGTGGTCAAGAAGCACAGAACAGGCAACACATACTCCAGAGACTCAAAGGAATCATCTGCCATCTGGTGCTCCCAGGTGGGGAGGAGGGCCACCCCCCAGAGATGGCAGTGGTGAAGGAGCACATAGAGAGCTCCTTAGCAGTTCACCGTATTCAGCCTCAGCTACTCCTGCTTGCTCGTTAGTCAGTCAGATCTCTCAACAGTCCCACCAATAGCGTGAGGGCATAACCCTGAAATACAAGCAATAGCCAAATTGCTTTTGTTATTATTCACCTTCCTTCAAGCTACCTGTTTGTTGTGCATTTTGGATACTGATGGGAGCGAAGTTCCTGAAAGTGTAAAATGCATCCTTTGACCATCTATTCTCCCCAGGCTGTGAAACTTCTACTTCAGTTCAATGCCAAACTGTTTGCTGATGGAGCTGTCTTTATTTGCAGTGAAGGTGAGGAAATCTGTGAAGAGGAAAAAGGACAAACCTAAAAAACTGTAACAATTTTTCACCCTTTGGCAAGACAGAGAAATATATATTTTTTTTTTTAATATATAGGCAAAACTTTTCACACTGTTCTATTAATGAGGGGCTGACTATATTGATGCTTCTTCTACTTTTTTTTTTTTACAGCCTTTTGGTAATAAAAGTTACTGCAGACACCTTTTTTGTCAGTATAACCCTGCTATTGTTTTAAGTCTAATATTTAGACTTTTGTAGGGAACTTGTGTAGGAAGGTGCTTTATGAGAAACAGAAGACAATAACAGTTATAACACTGCAACAGCCTAATATAGAAGTATGCCCATCTGTCTTAGCAAGTCCAAAGGACAGTGGGTGCAAGACTTCCTATGACAATGAAAGGACAAACAAAAATTATTTACGTAGAAAAAAACAAAGAAGAAAGCTTTAGAAAATCAAGATACATGGCATGTGAAGCAATCATTTCAAACAACGTAAACACCAAATAAATGAGAAATTGATCACTAAGTCAATCTTCTGTTATTATAACTATTGCAAAACATAGTAATAATTTTCAGATAAGTACAGTAGAACTAATATATTTGGTAATGGAGATATTTTATGCTTTCCCTGAAGAGACATCCAGCGAGTAATAATATTTATATTGCATTTAGTGGTGATTTCAGTTCTAAAGGAAAATGTTGTTTCATTGTAAACAGGTTAATAAGACTGTGCATACAAGGTGTTTTTATGTTTAGATTATAGATAAGATAATATTAGGACCATGTTGTTGGTGTAAACCATTCAGTTTTCAGACAGTTTGGAAGAAGATGTGTTTGGAAATCAAATATTCCACAAGGCAGGTTTAAACACACTGTGTTAGCTGCAATTCTGTAATGAGATCTACCCAGTCGGACAGGCTTGTCTGTGCTGGACTCCCAGTGAAACAGAGGGTTGGTTCACATAACATCTAACATAAAAACAAAGCTTTCAAAAGAGACAATGCTCACGAAAAGAGGTATTACCATAACAGACAAAATAACTGAGTTTAACAAAATAGACAAACTCTTGTGTACTCTCTAGTGTACAAATCATCAGTTACAAAAACAAACAGCAGCAAACGTCAGTCTAAACAGGGGTTTGGAATAATTGTTTAAAATTCAAGGTGTTGATGCTAATAAATTGAACAGATTAAAATAAATTAAACTATTCAAAATGCCAGTGATTTCAAGTTTGAACTTTGTCTCAAAATAGCTGTATTGATTTCAGACCAGAGGAAAAGAACCTAGCTCCATGGTTCATCCATTTTTTCCTGGCTCTTTCAAATGGACTTAGAAAATTATTGTCTTTTTCCTTGTTCTTTCATCGTTAGACAAAGATTTACTACAAAAACATTAGCTCACCTAAGCAAGAACTTTCCCTTTTTTACTATTTTTGTAAGGATGGTTATTGCTTTCCACTACGTTCATAACTAAAATCAGATTGACTGTGTTGCAGAAAGCTGAGCATTTGTAAACCATAGTAAGAGCCCAGCAATCAAAGACCACTTCTTTATCACGCTGAGATGTTTTATGCTCCTTCCTTTCTCAATGGCATTCTCACATCTTTCTCCTTGTAATGGAAGATCAAATTGTTTGTCTAGCACAAATACAATTAAGATCTAAATCTCAGAATGAGACAACAACCTTGCATTCCAGTTTGCCTAAAATAGATACATTTTATTGCAATTTCCATCATTTGCTGTGCTGTCTGCTAAAAAAAAAAAAAAGAAGAAAAAGAAAAAGAAATATTTTACATACTGTCATCAAAACAATTTTGTCCTAGAAGAATGATGGGTTAACTCCAATAAATTTGTCTAATTCTTGAATAGTTTGTTTGCTCTGACCTTAACAACAGTAATTCTGCATGTTAGTCTTACAGAAGTACATAGTAGGCCTCAGCTAATGCCAGGGAGTACTGGGTGTGCTTCAGACATCTGAATTTGTGGAGTTTATTTACTGGAGTGCAGTGTTTTACCAAACATCCCCAGAGTCTGTATTTGTTCCTTTTGTTAACAGCAGACGTTCAGAGGAAAAGGCTTGTGCTCTTTCTCACCCATTTATCTCTGCACACTAAAATACCCTGAGAAGAATTATACCCTTCTTTCCTTCAATTTAAGCTAAAAGACTGAGTGTAACCTGCAGGGAAAGTAATGGGAGTGGAGACCAGGCATGGGGAATGAGAGTGTCTGGGGTGAAACTGAGCCTGGGAAAAGGGGGGGAGTGTTTAAATGTTTGTCTTTGCTTCTCAATGCCTAAATCAGTAATTAAACATTTATGTTAACTGACAGTAAATTAAGTTAAACTCCCCCTGACGAGTCGGTTTTGCCTGAGGCAGAGCCACCTAGTTTTGGCCATCTGAAGCTTGGTGACATTCTCCAACATCCTTCCCTCTGTCTTAATTTCATTCTTTCCCCCTCCGCTCCTAAAAGATAGCCCCTCACAGTAAAAAACACTCTGGTTTCATATCATTCTCAATACAGTGACATCCTTATCATCTTGTAAACGCAGCAACAGCCAGGGGTGCTTTTTTAATGCTCAGCAGTATATGGGCGCCCTCACTGATTTCAGCAATGAGAAAAAGAATTTTGCTTTAAGCTGCATGTGTAACACAGATGAATGCATGTTCAAAGATGGTTGAATGCTGTATGTTTGATGTCTGCAGAAGGAAACCAATAAATATGAAATAGTAGATCTGATTCTGACAGGCTACATAGTTGTGGGTCTGTAGCAACAACAAACAGAATGTCAGAACTAATGCCTTTGATAGTCCAGCCCCGTGAGACCGCGTCTAAATGCCACGAGTACTCCAGAGTTGCATCTCAAAAAAACCCAACTGTCTCAGAAACACCTTCTGCAGCAGGTATGGCAAATAGAGTTGGCAACAGCCAACCAGTCCAGGATTTTCCTGTAATGCTTAAAATGCAGGTGCACGTTCATCTATGCTGTTACTATTCCTAGATATTCTCATCAGATTGAAATGCTGAAATTCAAAACTAATTTAAAAATTACTATGGATCTCAGTTTCATCAGAATTTAGTTACTACATTCTCATAAAGTGCAAGAAGTCCATGGCAATTTGGTTTCATTCATTGCATTACTCTCTGTATTTTAGAACTTCACTTTAAAATACTAGTCTTCAAACAAGATGAGATCTTGAAACCTGATGAACTTTTTTCCTCCACTCCAGAAGCCTCATTGCCTGGACAGCGATTCACACGCATAGCTGTGGCATATTTTAGAAGTAAGATCTTCAGAATTCACTTGCCCAGTTCCCTGTTTTCCCAAAGCACGTAAGTAGCATTCTGTCTTGTTTCAATCAATACCAGTAATGAGCTACATTCACCTATTCCATTTAATGTCTTTATTCTGTGTGATACTAACATAGGGAATGAATGAAAATACAAGAGTGAGACAAAGAAATGCTTTTCATAAAGGGTGACTATATTCATCAGGAGACAAGGATTTGTTATTTGCCTGATCAAGTACCGAATGTGACACCATATCTAGAAGAGACGTTTCCAGGAAAGTAAAATACCATTTATTTTGTCAAAAAGTAATGGCCAAATTCTGTCTCCCTAAAATGTAAAATGTCCTTCTTTCTTTTTTATTCAGGAGAGAATTGAATCTTGCTACCTGCAATGTATGTCTTTCTTTTATCTTCAGAAAAGATTTAATCTGTCTTGTGCCTGAATAGGATTTTAAAGGAGAGACAAAATAAGAAATAAGATTCTCCACCAACTTTTTTTTTTTCCTTATGGCTTTAGCCTGAGACCTATAGTATGCAGAAAGGAAAAATCCCTGGCAGGTGAATGCCTGGCAAGCAGCTGGATGCATAAGGAGACAAACCTTTATTCCTAGCTTTAACAGAGTAAACCCTGTTTTGTTTTTTCTTTTCTTCACCTATGCCTTTTGCAAATATTTGCAGTTTCTCTATCCTGAATATTGACAACAGAAGCCTTCATTTTTTTTTGTTTTCTTTTACTTTGGTTTAGGTCTAGAATCTTTTCAGGTTCCCTAGGTAAGAAGACATTCTTTACTGAAGGACATAGCAAACATATGAGGTGAGGTTTTGAGCCTATCAAATGTCCAGATCCCTAGTACCTCCCTTGACATGAGCTACAAGATCCAGATACACAAGCTGGTATTCCTGGACAAGAAGAGGAAAATATATCTTCCATTGATAGGTAAGAATGTTTTCCAGCAAGCAGAAGGATGAAGGAGAGCCTGAACCCCAAAAGCCCTGCAGAGTTTGTCTGTCTCTTTTTGTCACATGCTCACACACATCTTTATGTGGCAAATCTTGCTCTGCTTGCTTCCAAGCAATCAATTCTGGTCAGTAGTTCCATGTTTTATCTTCAGAAACTCATATGCCAATACATTTATCAAATTATGAACTTTCTCCTCATATAAACCTCTTAAAGCTTGTGCGCCACATAAACACACAGGCTCACAGCCAGTCATTCGGACGAGGAATACCAGCTCTTATTGCTTGCTAATAGAAAACCCAGTCTATCTCAGGATAAGAAAACAGAGCTTAGTGGATCCAGAACAGAAGAACTTAAAATTGAAGCAGAAAGACCATTCTTAGGGGAAGGGAACCACACAGGAAAATACGTGTTATATATTTTAGATATACACAACAAAATATGACACAACCAAAATATGACTATTATTGGGTTTTTTACACTCAGACTTGTACTCCCAGGCTGCTGGAATTATCTATCAAACACACAGAGCCTTTCCCCGGAGCAGTAGTGGCAGGAAATGGCACAGGAGAAATCTCATCAGCATCTGCACTTGGATGTCTCTGGAAAGTCCCCATCTGTCCCATGGGAACAGACATGGGCAGCTTCAGAAGACTTCGATCTGGAAC
The DNA here is from genome assembly GCF_964195595.1 of Calonectris borealis. Classification (NCBI taxonomy): domain Eukaryota; kingdom Metazoa; phylum Chordata; class Aves; order Procellariiformes; family Procellariidae; genus Calonectris; species Calonectris borealis. The sequence goes on from NC_134352.1 coordinate 9,269,912, forward strand.
TGATCATGTTGTTGTTTTCTTCTCTGGATGTTGTTTCTTTTCTGGAGACGGAAGAGGCCAGGGGCTGTTCAATACAGCTTCCTGTGCTGGTTTTGGCTGGGATAGAGTTAATTTTCTTCCTAGTACCTAGTATAGTGTTTTGGATTTAGGATGAGAATAATGTTGATAACATACTGATGTTTTAGTTGTTAGAATGTGCTGGTTTGGGGATAGAGTTAATTTTCTTCATAGTAGCTAGTATGAGGCCATGTTTTGGATTTGTGCTGAAAACAGTGTTGATAACACAGGGATGTTTTCGTTCCTGCTGAGCAGTGCTTGCACAGAGTCAAGGTCTTTTCTGCTTCTCACACTACCCCGCCAGCGAGCAGGCTGGGGGTGCACAAGAAGTCGGGAGGGGACACAGCTGGGACAGCTGACCCCAACTGACCAAATGCATCACTCGTACTATATGACATCATGCTCAGCACATAAAGCTGGGGGAATAAGAAGGAAGGGGGGACGTTCAGAGTGATGGCGTTTGTCTTCCCAAGTAACCGTTACGCATGATGGAGCCCTGCTTTCCTGGGGATGGCTGAACGTCTGCCTGCTGATGGGAAGTAGCGAATGAATTCCTTGTTCTGCTTTGCTTGCGTGCATGGCTTTTGCTTTACCTATTAAACTGTCTTTATCTCAAACCACGAGTTTTCTCGCTTTTACCCTTCCAATTCTCTGTGCCATCCCACTGTGGGGGAGGGAGCCAGCGGGTGTGTGGGGCTTAGTTGCTGGCTGGGGTTAAACCACGACACTTCTACCCACCCCATTTTTGAATTTATAAAAATAACATCACATATGTCATTTTTTGTATTAGAAGTAATCCCTCAGTTTGGAAAATAATTGGTAAGCTTAATTTGCAAAATGAATGTCTATTTTATAGGCAGAGTAAAATGCACTTACAAATAATTTGAATAATGACACTGAGTGCGGAACTATTTGCTCCTCATCTGTAATGGTTCTTTTCCAAGTTTTCACATGTCTTTGTACTTATTTTGACTGTGATAAAGTTAATTTCCTTCACAGTAGCTCATATGATGCTATGTTTTGGATTTTTGACCAAAACACTCTCGATAACACACTAATGTTTTAGCGATTGCTGAGCGGTGCTTACACAGCATCAAGGACTTACTGTTTCTCACCTTACCCCACCAGCGAGCAGGCTGGGGGTAGGCAAAGACTTGGGAGGGGACACAGCTGGGACAGCTGACCCCAACTGATCAAGGGGATATTCCATACCATATGACGTCATGCTCAGCATATAAAGCTGGGGGAACAAGAAGGAAGGGGGGATGTTCGGAGTCATGGCGTTTGTCTTCCCAAGTAACCCTTACGCATGATGGAGCCCTGCTTTCTTGGGGATGGCTGAACACCTGCCTGCTGATGGGAAGTAGTGAATGAATTCCTTGTTCTGCTTTGCTTGCGTGTGCGGCTTTTGCTTTCCCTATTAAACTGTCTTTATCTCAACCTATAAGTTTTTGCACTTTTGTCCTTCTGATTCTCTTCCCCATCTTGCCGGGGTGCAGTGGGCAAGCAGCTGTGTGGAGCTGAGCTGCCTATCAGGGCTGAACCACAACAGGTTTGCTGCAATGGCACAGTTAGTTTCTTATTATAATTGTTCATTAATTTTGATGGTCAGTATACATCACATGAACATATCTGGAACATTTCTTATTATTGATAAGCTCAAGGATTCATCTTTTCTTTCCTGTTAAAAGTATATTAAAACTTTGTTCAAAAAAAGGAGTACTTTTGTTTTATATAAATAGATAAACTGGAAAGAGAGAAAGAAGATTGCTATATTCATATTATTTATACAAAGCAATAGAGGCACCATATACAGTCTGTGTGTTGAAGCTACCTCATTCTCTCTCTGTTTTCCTTTCATTAACTAATACAGTGATTCAGGACATTGTTTTGGGTATTTTGGGTATTTGGGGGTATTTTTTATATTTTTGGTTTGTGGGTGGGGTTTTTTTTCCATTTAAAATTTTGAATTTGTAAATAACAGATTTTTCCAAAGAGCTGGCAGGACAGTAATTTTCAAGTGTGCTTTCAGCAAAAGGCCAGCACTGTTACTATAGCACAAAAATATTACCCAGGGTCACAAAGAAAATCTGTGGAAAACTGAAGAAGTGAGCAACATCTCCAGTATCTCAGTAGGAAGAAATCCTTCTGTCTGCATCCTGATGGATCCAAGTACAGCAATCAGGAGTGTAACATTTTGTAGCTGCAGAGGTTTATGTATCGAGTGTCAGAATGAAAGCTTACCTAAAACATTCACAGGAACTCCCTTTGCCATAAGTATAGAAATAAACAGGAAAGGATGGATTTAGGACCAGTGGTAAGTTCGCACAAGATCAGGAGCTCTTTGGGTGCTGTATGCCCACCACACCCAGCATTACCTTAGGAATACTGATATCACAGACATTGGAGGAAAAATGTCTAAGCATCTGAGACGAAAATGTGAAGGCAGTGACATAGCTGTGTGCAAATCAAAGAGAGTTAAAAGTTCGTTTTCCTACAGAGCAAGGACATCTCACCTGCTAGCAGTAGGACACACAGGAAAGTGTCAGCTGAAAGGCACACACACACAAACCAAAAAAAAAGTGGTAGATTTCACAATCAAGTCAAAGTCCCAGAGCAGAAAACAGGTTGTAGGAAACTTTTCATATTTATGAAATCTGATAAACCTAGACACCAATTTGCCAAGCACAAGAAGGAGCTGGTTTGCAGCTGATTAAAAATGCTCAAATAGAAGTTTATTAGTCAGAAATCTGGAAGGAAAAAAAGAGTACAGTGGATTTTTTTTAGTTTATAGGAAAAAAAAATGTCCAAGAGAAGAAATTCTAGAAGACTTTCTGAATATATGCAAAATCTGAAAAGAAGAAAGGGGTAGGTTTCACTCCATGTCTGACATGGAGCAGAACAAGAAAATATGGACTAAAAAGACAAAAGGAGGCAGAGGTATTCTGTTACTGAAATAATCACTTTTTCTTTCCCTACTATACTAGGCTGTCCTCCAAATTAAAGTCAACCTCTGAAATTGCTTACTTCATTCATAATGTAACAACCTGTGTCTTAGATCTCTCATAAAGGAAAGTTTGAATCCACAGGTTCTTGATGAGAGAAGAATATTTCTCATTCTCATGGAAAATGTTTGTGCAGACTCCTAGAACAAAGAAAAATGAGTTTACCTTCTTTCCCAGCCAGACTTGTTATCATCCAAGAACTAAACTCAGCATGAGTCAGGCTTTTTGAACACCAAGACAAAATCTGTACCATATTTAGCAACAAGAAGCACTTAACAGATCTCAGCACAGATTCCCACTTAGGACAGCTCTTCCCTTCCTATTTGTTTTTCTAAAAAAATGCTTCTTCATTTTTCAGAATGAATAGAGAAAACATTTACAAGGGAAACAAACAAGTCTGAAGAATTTAAATCACAACATTGATAACACTGGATTGCCTTTTATGCAGAAGTTGATTTTTATGCAGTGCACTCCATTAACCATGTTTACTACACTCATAGCTCTTTTCTCATAATAATTCCTCAAGTCTACACTGTTTATTAGTTTTATGGCTCTGCAGATTATATGTTTCTTTAATGCAATTCTAGTTTTTATGTAACTCTCTACAATTTTATTAAAAGAAAAAAAAAGCCATTCAGATTTTACTGCAAGGGAAATGTTTCTGCCTGATACTCCGTTTATCGGAAAGGAATGGTCAAATGATGGAATTTCTTTAGCGCAGTACATTTGTAGATCTACAGATATATCATAGACTAAGTCTCAACAGCTAAAGGCCTGTGGGCAAAAGGCTCTGAATTACTTGGTAATTTCATGTGTGATGGATTTGAGGGACTAAATCCTAATGTTTCAATAGTAAATAGTGGAAGATATACAGGAAGCAAAAAATTCATTAATCGATAATAGCTGGTTATGTTCTATGCCTTCAGTAATGTACTCCTGACTGGATTAAGTCTGGACAGAAATCTATCCATTTCTCCCCTTTCCTTACCTTTTCTTTTATCATCCAGCTAAGACTGGGTTTTATATCTTGGATGTTGTGCTGTACTTCAGAAAACAGGACATCAATTTTTGGTACTAGTCCAAGCCTCTTTGGAAGTAAAGCCCCTTCCTACAGCTGTGTCATAACTTGAGTTCAAGTATTCAAGTTTATTTTTAAAGACAACTTCCAACAGTTTGGATATTTTAAGTTTTTATGGGAAGAACCCAGTGCTCACAGATAGTGGTATCTCTTAACAACTCATTGTGGAGAACCTACACCTCTAGTTCCTCAGAGACCTGATCGGTATCGTAACGTCCTGATGCAGGGCATGAACACCTAAAGTTTGCATGCAGTCTTTACCTTTACATACACACTTTGGTATGTGATACCTATTTTTCTGAAATATAGCCAACTCTAGCTGAAAAGCAGCAGCTAACAGAAAGCATGTGGAAGCCATACAGAGTGACTGAGAAGGTCGAGCAACACAGACGGCAAGTGTTTGGAATAACATAATTCAGAAATTATCAAAAAAGGCCAACTTTTTGTGTTTGCCTGATCCAAGTTTAAATCCTCAGCTACTGTTCATCTCACTGGAGAAAGTCACAACAGGCAAAGAAAGATGAAACGCAGAAAAAGAGGTTAAAAACTGCCCATGATGTCTTTCTCTTTACACAAGAGGTCTGTGAAGACAAAACTAGTTTTCTAGGCCATACCACAACCACACGAGAAAGCCACCAAAAATATCACCGTATGGCTACACTGTTAAGTCTGATGGTAACTCAGCATAGCTGTATAGGTACTGAGCTATCCTTGTTGCCTGTTTAAGCCTTCCACAAGAGTAATCTTCAAATTTATGGCAGAGATGGCTATCATGTCCACAGCTCATATTTTTTCTGCAATTAATTCCTAAGTGTTACAAGACTGGTTTTCTTGGTAGTAGCATCAGAATTTGTGATGAATCCCACAGATCCAGAATAAATGATCACACAGAAAAGATGGAAAGATCTTGATATCAAGTATCATTTAAGCATGTTGGAACCCGTGCCCAGGCCCATCATGTTGAATTTAACAGGCATATTAACCTGTTTATATTTAAGCACGATAAGCTTTGAAGGCAAGGTCCTGCTCTTCTTCTTTATTTTGTTACTCAAACAAAAAAAATTGTTTTTACATCCACTTTACATTATTCTCCAAAACATCCAAAAGTCCTTTGGTAGTTCTCTCTGCCAACTTTACATCGGATGATTAAGAGTTCACAAGTGCATAGAGACTCCAGCCAAAACTAGTAACAAATAAAAGCCTTCAACTCAGGTCTCCAAAAGTCAAGAGAGTGTTCCAGACCTTAGCTCCTAGTAATCTTAGATTGCCTGTTCTCTGTCCAGAATTATATGGGAAAGAAAGGTCTTCTTTACTTTCCACACTTGAAAAATGATTTCCATTTCCCCTCCTTCCCATTAGGATTTTTATCTTTTGGTCACCTTGGTAATGAAGATCTCTCATGCAAGCCTATTTGAGGGAAAAAAATCCATTGAGATATGCGGGGTTTTGTGTGGTTTGTGCGGAGGGGGGGGTTTCATGCCTAAGAGAGAGGGCTGACAAAGTGATTAAGGAACAGTCATTTCAATATGGTCTCACAGATTCAGCAAATACCTCCAGAACTGAGCCATAATCACAAACTCTTCTGTTAGATCCAACACATTCTCTGTTAATAAATAATTCATCCCATCATAAAGAAACCAATGTTCCTCTCTGGTAGTTTGAGCACTTACCCAGGAGGGGCCTAGATCTAGCAGGCTAGTGTGAGCAAGCAGAAGGTCCACCCTGAAGCTGAGAAGTTCATGCAAATGGGACCAAATATAATACATTTCCATGAGAGAAATGGTATCAATGAAACACTCCTGGACAGCACTGCAATGCACTTGTGGGAACATTCACAAAAAATGCTGTAGGCAATTTCACATACTCAAGAATAAGTAATTGCCTTTCAAGTTGATCAAAACTCAGACGCCAAGTATACACTGCATGCCATTAATTGTTGTTCTTATTCTTTTTCTTCCTCTGCACCATATTAATTTATACATCAACATCACAATGGTTCCCTAGAGGTAGGCAGCTTACACTCTGGCTTACAATGTTTCATTAGCAATGTGCTTCTCTGCTTAGTTTTATTAGCATCTGACTGCCTCCTTGTCAAACTTCATTGTTTAAAGTTTGCTATTTTATTTGATTACTTCAAGGTTTTGAGCCCTAGGGATAATCCTCTTGCAAATTGTTTGTGTAATGACACTCTCACTTCATTGTATTAAATGCCAGAAACTGCATTTAAAACAGCATTAGCCATATGACGCACTCACGTAGAGACTTGCAAGTTGATAAACGTTACAGAGGGGCATAGTACAGGGAAGAAGGATCCTCCAGTCACACTCTCAGGAATGTTCTTGCTGAAATGATATACTGTGTTGAAGTGGTTGGTATTGGAGGTATCCTGCTTCTCTAAATATGTTAGGTACTTAAGCAAATAACTGTACACTCCTGGGAGGCTCCATGTCCACATTCTGCACTGATATATAATTCCGGTCACTAGAACTTCAGTATCATCATAAAGCACATAAAGGACAGACCTGACTAAGATTCCCATATGACTTTTTCCAATATAAGCGTCTTCTGACGTCTGCTTCCTATGTAGAAAGATTTTAAGAAAAAAATTATGCTCCTTCTTGCACCCAGATGTTTAATTTAATGCATAGCTTACAAGTGTATTGCCTGCACGTTTTTTCCATACCTACATCACTTTGGAAAGAGGGCGTTCTGGAAGAGAGTTGGGTGCTGATTTTATTAAGCTACCATATAGAGACAAAATTGCCCAGGGATTGTTGGAATAACTAACCCAACACTGTATTAGTCAAAGCTTGAAACTGGTTATAGCATTCTCCAACTCCAACACGATCCAATCTTTTAACAGAACAACAAAAAAAGCCTTGGCTTATGACAGCTTATGACAGTATCAGTTTCAGAGCCAATTGTATCATAGAAATTAAAATTATTTCACACAGTATCAAGCCTGAAGTGATGACTTTTTCTCAACAGCACGAACTTAACTGTGACTCAGCACAGATCCCACAAGGTGTTCACAGTGTTGGAAACTCTTTAAGAGAGAATGCTTCTGTAACTCCTGCTCAGTGTACTGACCAAACTCCTACCATATAAGATTCTTGCTATTAACTCCAAGCACGAAGAGGTGTTATTTCGTAATCAAATTCTGTTTATATAATACAGTGTAAAGTATTTAAATAACAAGCCATTGAATGGCATTTGTGGAGGAGCTATTGGTAAGCTTGTGTAGAAATCAGATGAGAGAGACACTCCTGGATTCCAAGAAACATACACATTTGCTTTGGGTTTCATCTGTTGTTACCGTGTGCTCCTCAAACAAAGAGTGCATGTTTGATGTTTTATTGAGGTCAGCTATGAGTGAGTATGGTGGTTTGTCTCAATAATTCTGTTTAATTGACTCATAAATCCTCAAGTGACAAAAGCATAAATCCTGTTTTTCAGTAGCAAACTTCCATCTATTACTGCTAGACATGGCCTTTACTCTTCAATCTGTAAACAAACTCCAGGTAAGTTTTGACTTGATTTGTCAACATATCACTGAAAATAGGGCTTAGTAACGTTTATAGTTGAGAAAGCAGAACCATACACAACTGTTACGGAATCACTGGTGAGGAATAAGATCACGTCTTCCAACTCTTAGAAACTGATTTCCTTTTGATTGGATAAATGGAGATATGCCTAACGGTTTTGCATATCTGTTCTGCGCTAGATGCCTTCCTAACAGTTCTTTTGCCAGCTTAAAGTTGGAGGACTCCACACTATTCCCATAATGGCCAGCTACCAGGAGTTATGCTGGTCATGTGGCATCCTGGAAAGAAGAAAAGCTTCAGAAGAGCCCGGTGTGTAGGGAATCTCCTGTGGTACATACTATCTGACTTACCTTAACTAGCTTAAAATGACTCAGTTGAAAATTAAGGCTTTTCAACCAGGACTAAACCATCATTCTATAGGGAGGCTAATGTAACCTATTCTACTGTTTCCAGACATCTTCCTAGTCTGCTTCCATTCAAACCAGTGACTAAACTGCCCATGGCAGTAGAAATGAGATCTAGAACAGCATTTTAGCAGCTGAGTTTTTAAAATTTATTTTCTTTAAGAAATCATTAAAAATGCAAGGAGAATGCTTGTTTTGTTTCCTTAGAAAAGCACAGCTAAGGAAAGTGATTTAAAGGAGGCTCTGGTCAATGGCAGCTGAGAGACTGAATTCAAGTGCTGTCTGTCATTCAGGTCATACAATATGTTTATGCTGGTTGAACTTTCATAACTAGAAAACTTTCACTAAAAGGCTACTGAGAAGATTAGAGATGAAGGAAAAGAAATATGGATGTTTTCTATGATTAGAATGTACCAGGACTTCTAATAAAACAACTTACATGTGTCGTCGTCAAGGTCAAGAGCTAAAAGCAGGAGAAACTTTTGTCCACATCAAGACAAACTTTATCCTCTTATGCAGAGTGTATGGAAAAAGACAGAAAAGTACCTTTGACTGATGTTAATCATATCACCTAATGCATTTCAGGTATGGAAAGCATATCCAAAGGATATAAGAATCTGGAAAATGAAGTTGCTTTATACACTGAAAACATCCTCTATAAGTGACCTGGCAACAATATTTTTATTTTCTTTTTCCTTTCTTACTCTCTCCCCTTCTGCTTTTCCTAATGCAGACTTAAATTAACTCGATATTTGAAATCACAGTGTGACATATGCATGGCAAACCAATTTACACAGAGTAGCAAACCAAATGTCAAAGAGAAAATGGCATGCAACCAGTAAGGCTCTCTTTTTAAGGTCGCACATGAAGCAGGTATAAATCAATGTCAAAAACTAACACTTCTAATTCTGTAAACAACTCAAAATTTCTGAGCATTTATAAAACACTGCTTGAACTGTGTCTTAGTGTATTGTTCTCAATGGTAGACTGGAAATTAATTCCTATTTTGACACAAGGAAAGAGGAAAGCAACCTGTATTAAGATGGATATGCAGGTTAGCATTAAAATGTCAGAGCCTATTAATAGACATGTCAAACAGCAATATTCCTTCCGACAGCAAGTGCTGTGACAATTGCTTAATGAAGCTTATCCCTTACATCACTCATTACAGTCATTACAACCACCTTGTGCCTTCAGCTGCACAGTTGCCAATGTTTCTTGGCTGATATGGCTCATTTGCAGGAAAAGAACACATACCATTATCATATGGTTACTCTCACACTGTGAAAAAGAAATGCTGTATTGCTTATGATCAATAATCTCAAAAGCATCAAAAATTCAAAACTATAACTTAATGGAGTTTCGTTATGAGAGTGCTTTTAAACAATGCCTGAGCCAATCCCAAATATAACTTTCAGTCTGTTTTGGATAGCAAATTGTCTGGAATCAGTGTCCAGTACCAAGTTCATGTGGTGACTGTAGTGACTTCAAAAAACAAGCTTTTGTAGACATAGAAATTGAGAAAGACCTGTCAGCGGAAAATAGCAACAGCATTTTTGGTAGAGTAGCTAGACTGCATCTTTTACTGTGATTTCATAATCATGTTCTGGTCCATAACTTGAGATTCTGAAAGTGTTTTGCTAAATTAAGAAAACAAACTGGCAGTGTCACACTATGAGGTACAGAACACAGTGTTCAGCTGTGGATTGGTTTTGTTGTTCCAGCTTGTCCATTTTTTTCCCCTTCCACTAACTATATCAGCTTTCAATACCTACCCGATTTAAAGGGTGTTTGAGGGAAAAGCCTCTCATGGAGAGCTGAATGAGGAAGCATGGAACAAGTTTAGAATGGGATTCAGGGGGAAAAAGTTAGTGAAAGGACAGAAGGAAAAGAAAGATTGTTAAGTTCATGAGTTAACAAAGTGATTTAGGGGAGAAAAAAAAAACAAAAACCAAAACAAAACCCAAAATACTAATTGGCACTGGTGAAAAGAAAAAGACAGTCCAGTATTTCGGTGGCCATTTCTTAGCTTCTAGGTCCAATGTGAAAAACCCACACACCTTAGTTATTAGATGTAGCCCTGAACATTTCTTTATTTTTTAAACATTACATATTTAATTAAAACAATTCTGTAGAACCTTACAAGATTCTGCTTTCCACTAGCTACTGAAATGCACATAAAATCTTTCTCTTCCAGCAAACAGCACTAAACGTATTTCAGATACAATGAAAATATGAATAATTTCTAGCTGCTTCTGAAAAATAAAACAGTAAAGACTGTTTTAATGTTTCCCCTGTTGCTTGTAATACCAGGAGACCAGTGAAAAAGAATATATTTACATGAAGTATATTTAACTTTCAGAACTATATGTTCTTTACCTTAGAACTGATAAATATTCACCAACAGGAAAAACACTAAAACTGCTGTTCCAAAGTGGTTAAAAAGTAATTTTTGTTGTTCAAAAGTTACAGTACAGTGTAGGAAAAAAAGAAAGATATGGAATGGCAAGAATATTTAAAAATTAAAGCTATCAGGCTTGTAATGGAATTATGTTCCTTAGGCATGATTTTTAAAGGGGAAAGGAGACATTTTTAGAAAAAAAAATCTTAATCTGAAATCATATACCACATTTTAATATTAAAGGATTTTTCTTCCCATCCTGTTAATTTTTAAACCCATTTTTGGCTCAAAAACTGAACTGTAAAATCCATTATTTCCCCTATGGTCTCTGGAACTGACATTAAATTCCACCAGTACCATAGAAAATTGGGGAAAAATCATGCTGCCAGACACAAGATAAATGTACTTCTTCTTAAGTTTCAGTATCCTTAAAACACACCTAAGTGTGACTTCTCATTCTTAGCCAGACACTAATATGAAAAAGGATATGCAACCACAAGAACACTAGAGATCAGATTAAACATCCTAATTACTGTTAAAGGGACTTTCCACTTTTCAACGACCTGCTTCCATGTCTCTAGTAGGACACAGCTCAAGAACGTTCATGTATTGCTCTAAAAGAAAGCTCATAACTCACAGAGTTTAGAGAGACGGTCATGTTTAAAAAGAAGATTTTATGGATGAAGTAGCATATATATATGTGTGGGAAACAAAGTACATGAAACATGAAGGAAGATATCACTTCTTTTCTGAACTCCTGTGTTCTCATTTTTGTCTATTCATTAGAAAGTTTGTTCTAATGAAATTGCTAGGATGACTCTTTAGGAGGGATATTACACTATGTTTAAAGAAAGACAAGGAGCATCACACCTCAGTGGAACATTCATAAATCAGGCACTGTTTTAAGATATTTAACATTAATTTGAAAGAGGTTTTCTAGGTAGTGCATTTCAATTCTTCTGAGAAAGCCAGCATATACAAGAACAGATCACAGTCCGTCTTTAAACCAAGTACTCAGTCCAAAAGACTGTTGCAGAATCTCATGAAAATTTATAACCATTATATCTGTGTCAACATGTTCTTCACCTTAAATAGGCTTATTCTTTGCTCAGTATTGGCTTTCCTACTCTTCTTTTCTTTCACTCGTCATCAATGTATGCGGAACAGCACTCCGCATTCTCAGTCTTTTTTTGATGAGGTTAAGCAACCTTACTGTGAACACACGGATGTTTGATTAATGATAAATGGTAAATATCTGTTAGATCCTCAATAAAACAATAAACACAGAGTTTTGCATGAGGTCATGCTCAATTCCTAAGGATCCTTTTCATTCTATACGTATGAAATTCTTTCATAAAAGGATTAGATCAATCCACTGCTTTAAACCAGAAAATTTATTTGTTGAACTAATTCTCAATGGGAATAAAATCAGAGCAACCCATCTGCCCACATCAATTTCAAAAATTCAGTAGAAACCTTGTGAAAGAGATGCTTGCAATAGAAAAACCAACCTTTAGCTAAACCAGAAGAGATGACGAGTGTCGTTGTAATTCCACAGGCCTCAGTCTTGGAAAAAGAGATAAAGTTTTTGGGCTGCATGTATAAATGGCAGTGGAGGGAACAACTTCTCAAGGACCTCTCAATAATCATAAATAATTATTTTCAAAGTTATACTTATCAGCTGATCCCTTCCCTTTGATGGAGATCACGATTAGATCTGGATGATGTGCAGTGAAAGAGTGTTACAAAGTTTTTGTTTCACGTGAGGCAGATTAAGAATCTTACTTGTAGTTGTTTACTCTGCAGTTTCAGTCTGGTTTATTCATACGCAAGAGAACTGAGGGAAGTTTTATCTTATGACTCAAAAAGAAAAACATCTTATTTAAAAGGAAACACGAGTATTATACTTTTTTTCAGAGTATATGAGGAATTTATACCTGGGTTGGAAGACATTACTGTACAAGAAAACTGCTGTTCCCAAAGACTTACCAAATGATCTGATTTAATGCCAGCTTCCTGTTGTTATTTTGCTCTGTGGAAGAAAAAAACACAACAAACAAACCACAACAACAACAAAAAACCAACTAAACAAACACATTAGCACATCCGTTTTTAAGTGAGTGAGTCAGCACAAGTATCACCTATTATAAACATGTTCTCTGGACCTAATCCCAGACCTTGAGCCTCTGTCTAATCTTTAGTGAATCAGGGTGGGTAGCAAAGGGCATAGGTGGACACATACATAAAAGACCTCCAGAACAACAAATCAGGGCTCAAAACCTGAATGGTATGCATGCAAACACCCGTGGCCAGAGAAAAAAGGAGTGTGGTGTGCATTCACAGATCTGCAGCATCACTGGGGTCACAGAAACTTGGTAGGATAACTTGCATGACCAGAATGTTGTGATGGATGTGTACAAGCCCTTCAAAGAGGGAAGCAGTGACAGTAAGGAGGGGGTGACCCACTATGTGAAGAAGCAGTTGAGGTGTGTGGAGGTCCCCTATAGGATGAGCAACAGGTGGGCCAAAGCAAGTGGGTGAGAGCCAGAGAAGAGGGCAGGAAGAGGGGTGACACTCAGGGGGCTGTTACCAACCACCTTGGAGGGGGAAGCAGATGAAGTTTCTTTAAACAATGTGATGAAGGCTCTGATCACTGCCCCTTGGGGGATCTTGGGGGATCACTCTTGGGGATCTTCAACTTCCCTGACATCTGCTACAAGGGAAAGATGACAGGACATGAGCCATCCAAGAGAATTCTGAATGGTGTCATGGATAAAACAGATGCTGGAAGGACCAACCTGGGGTGATGTAGCCTTGGATCTCCTGCTCACTAACAAGGAAGAAGTGGTCAGAGCAGTGATAATCAACAGCAATCTTGACTGTAGGGAGCCTGATATAGAGGTGTTCAAGAACCAGTGGGGATTATGGAAGGCAAGTAGTTGAGTACAGATCCAGGACGTCAGGTGAGCAGTGTTAGGCTTGCTCAGAAAACTTACCAGGTGGGGTCCCATGGGACGCAGCTCTGAAAGGCAAAGGCGCCCAGGAAAGTTAGCAGGCTTTTAAGGATGGCATCCTCCAGGCACATGAATAGTTCATCCTGACACTCAGAAAAACAAGTAAATACATTAAGACAGCATCCTGGCTAAGCAGGAAACTCATGGCAGAGCTTCAGTTCAAAAAGGCACGGAAGAAAGCAGGGACAGGCTACAAAGAGGGAATTCTTGTCCAAGAATGCAGGCACGGTGTCAGGAAAACCATAGCTCAGCTGGAGATTTTCAGTGCATGTCAAGGACAACAAGAAGAGTGTCTTTGACTATGTTAGTAATAAAAGGGTGAACAAGGAAAAATGTGGGCCTGTTGCTGAAAGGGGTGGGTGTTTCAGTGACAGTAGACACAGGCAGGGCTGAGCTACCCCAACCTCTGTGCTTAGAGAAAGGGTTCAAGGGGGAGGAGAAGGACCAAAGGTGGATGAGGGTCAAGTCAGGGATCACTTATGAGAACTCAACCCACACAAGTCCAGGTGTCCCAATAGGCCATACCCACTGTGCTGAGATCTGGCTGGTCTTTTGCAACGCCATTCTCTATATCTTTGAAAGATCATGGTGGTTGGGAGAGATTTCCAACGACCAGAGAAGGACAGTTAAGCTGACAATAGTCACATTTCTGATGTTACTGCTAGTTTTGTGTCTTTCTATCTTTTAATGAAGGGAAATACTCTTTCCATATGCTGGTAGATGTGGTTAAAAAGCCTTTCAGGGAAGATAAGCTAAAGAAGTGACAAAGCCGGTCCATGTCCAGTTGGATCCTAAAGATGGTGGTAATCAGCCCTGTTAAGACTACAACATTTACGTGCAGGGAGTAGGGAACTTCTTTTTTCAAAATGGGCGTATACTTCTAAGCCAAGATGTTAAGAATCCTGATTAAGCCTTTTTGGAGATTTAACCTGAAGACCTTTCCTTCTTTTTTGTTTTTTTTTGTTTCAACTAGGGAAAACTACAATCCCTCTGGCACTTCCAATTATTTAAATTTGGTATATCCAAATTGGTATTTTGAGATGAATAGTAGAAACCTGTGAGTACTCATGGAAACATTTCAATATACCCCACATTTTGAGCAGAAGCAGTTGTGCCTTCCAACCTGCAAACTCTCCGTACTCTGACAGCTCTCCTCAGCCTATAAAGCCCCAGCGCAGTTCTAAGTCTTCACTATCTAAGACTAAACTAAAATCCAATTACTGAATTTTGCCCCATCTACCAAGATGGACTCAACATCTTCCATGAGAGACAATGTAGAACAATATTCAAACTATACTTAATAGATATAGCAAATGAATTAAACAGAAAAATCTCAAGACAGAGACGTTGTGCTGAATTATGGCCTGTTTAATGAGAAATCATTACTGTGCAATTAGCAGTATTTTCAAAAGGCTGTCATCCTGGCAAAGTGAAACAGTCTGACACTACCATATTGTCTGATCTTGGGCTATTGGTAAATGTATTATTTTCTTTTTCCTGTTAGGGAACTACCAGCAAAGAAACTGGAGACTCAGAGTTTATATTTGTGGAGTAATTATTTCCTGCATTACTTGATGAGGAAATACAGGCATGAGGTGACTCTAATTATGTTATTATGCCAAGGAATAACAAAAGAAAATCTGTGCAGATTCCTTTTTTTTTTTCCATGACTGGTTTGGTAGGCGAACTAAAAGCACACTTGTGGTTCAAACATACCACTACTTCCATCCGAAAAAAAAAAACATTCACAGGCTAAAACTTAGAAATAGAGTTTAACTCTTGAACTAACAACTTATTAAGTGGAAACTTTATTTGTTTTTTCAGGAAGAGCACAATGACACTTTGTCTTTGTGTAAATGTCTTTTGAGGCAAAGTTTGTATTTCTTTTTGCAAATGCCATGTTTGCTGGCATACATTTCCTCCACCCAAATAGGGGAGTACTTTCTATTAGTGCATGAATTACAATTCATGAAGAGATGGAAGAATAGTCTGGATGGAGGATGACATAACCCCAACTGTGGAGGATATTATCAGGGTCCCCCCAGCCCTTGCAGCTAGCCAGGTGAGATGGCAGCCTAGGAGAAGTGACGTGCAGTAAAGAATTGGCATGGTGTGTGTCCAGCTCCTACCAGAGGTGGCATACATCATGACTCAGCCTGTTCCTTGGGTGTTGCCTGTAACAAAGTTGCAGCTCGGTCCCCATTTTTGCTCTTGTTTTAAGCTGCTAGCTGCTGCCAACCTGTTAGACTACATGTTCATGCAACAAACTTAAAGCACAGACATCTCATAATAAGGGTTCAGCTGGAATACTTTTTTTAAAATACAGTTAAACAATCTAGGATATTCTAATAGATGAAGGTAAATTTTACAACTTTGTGAGAGAAGTGGGAAAGAAATCCAGAAACGTTAACTTTTATTTCCTCAATTCTGCCCTTCACATTGCTCTGAGAAAAATGCTGCATTCTGTAAAAACCTTACAGAGGGATTGAGGTGCAATGTGAATTCATGGTAAAGGTGTATATCTCCTGATGAAATGTGGGACATGTTTATAGGACAGCAATGTTTATTTTCCAAAAGAAATTGAATCATCTCCCTGTTTGTTTAAACCTAACAGAATGTTTGGTATATTTTGCTTTCGCAATTTGTGTTTCCAGATAACCATGGATACTTTATAAGAGAAGTTCACTGTGTGTAAGGTTCTTCCCCTAAAACGTTCTGCTTTTATTGGTAGCAATGAAAGGAAAAGAAGTCCAGAGGAGTTCTGGACTCACTGAATATGGTAAATTAAGACCTGAGATGTGCATTATTCTTTAACTCAGACAACTCCTCTGTTGCCATTACTTCTCTACCTTTTCTTTATTATAATTTTGGCCAGGAAACATATTTCCAAATACATCAATGAATGGGGAGGATGTTGCCAAAAACATGTCCATGCATTTTCAGCCAGCTCATCCTTTCCTTTCTCCACTTTCTTTTTCCTAAACAGGAATATTATTACTGTTGTTGTTGCTGTTGCTGTTATTTTTTTTTCCAAGTTTTGTAACATGCAGCTGGGCACACCTGGCTAAAAGATTCAACACCTGCAAGTTTTCTATATATGTTATTTCATCTTAAAGATTTGTGCTGCTTGGAAATTTCCTATTACTTAACTGAATTCTGCTGTAACTGCCTTAGTAAGAATTTTGGAGGCTAAACCCCTGCAGCAAATAATTTCAGCTCCAAGTGTGTTATTGTAGTTTTAGCAACTTATATGAGGCTCTGTGGCAGCTACATTTGACAAAGTATGAGTGAAAATGCATGGTGCAAGATGATCTCTGAATGCAGAAATTTAAGATGCCTTTGAATGAAACTAAGTCAAATGTAGCATTCATGCTGTTTTCCCTACTGTCTGGCCAACCGGGTAGAAAAGAATCTTAAACAAGAAATAACAGGAAAGGGAGTGATTCCATAAAGAACATGTAAGGAATTTGGGAATAGGATGGGTGAGCCAAGCGTCCAGAGTGATGGTAATAGAAAAGACATAGCAATCAACAAAATAGAGCGGCAGTGGAATCCCTTCAAGCATAGGCACTTAAAGAAGGAGATACCTGCAGGATAGCTTTATGGACAAGGCTCTCAAGCTCCTTCTGTGGAAACAGCGTGCTTGGGTGTCGGTCTGAAATGCCCCCGCACAAATGCACCCAGCACGGTGAGTGAACAGGAGAAGTGAGAAGTCTTTGTGCAGTTACAGGGCCTTGACCTCACTGACATCACAGGGACATGGGGTGAAAGCTCACATGACTGATGGAGGGACACAGGCTTCTTAGGAAGGACAGTCTGGGAAGGTGATGAGGGGGAGTGACTCTCTATGTGAGAGAGCAGTTGAATCGCAAGGGAGCTCTGCCTTGGGATGGGTCAGGATTCAGTTGAGAGCTTTTGGGCGAAGGTTATTGGGCACACCAACGTGAATGCTGTTGTAGACCTCTTGGTCAGGTAGAAGAAATACATGGGGTCTTCTTCAAATAACTGTAAGAAGCCTCACGTTCACAGGCCCTGGTCCTCATGGGGGACTTTAGCAACCCCTATATCTGCTGGAAGGACAATACAGCAGGGCTCAAGCAAAAATACTGACTTTTGAAGTCTAAATTATCTATTTAATATAAACCAAATCTCAATAGCAACAATGCGGTTAAAAACCATTATAAGATAAACTCTTTTAGAATGTATCCCTTTTCTCTGATGCTTTGCTTTCCCTTCAAATGCTCCCCAGGATACAGATGTCCATGGGTGCAATGTGAGGTGGGGGAACTGAGAAGTGGGGGTTGTGGTAAGTTGTCAGCATCCTCGGTTCCTCACTGTGATTTAGTGATGGGGACTTCTTTCTTCTCAGTCTTGGGTCCACTAGGGTTTATTTTTATCAGTTTCTCAGGAAAATCTGCTTGGATTTTTTGTTTGGTTGGTTGGTTTGGTTTGTATCTTTTTCTGTTGGTTCCCAGTTGTTCAATCTTTCTGTTTCTGTTTGTCATTTACAAAACTGGCTTCACCTGAAAAACATGAGGCTGTACCCCTTTGGTGACCACTGTGATCTATGCTTAAAGGCTGAGCCCTCTGCTCCAGTCTCTGCACTCTGCCACATGACGTTTTAGTCAGTCATGGACAGTCATGGACAGTTCAGTCCACAGAGCACAACTACTTGTTATCATTATAAACCAAGTAACAACTAAACCAAATCTAGTTCATAGTTACCTGACTGCTTAACAGCTGCTGTCTCAGCTAAAAAAGCTAAAACAGCTCAGGTCAAGACAAGCCTAGAGGTGTCCTGAGACTCTACCCCAGCAGTACAAACCATAGTCATGCCAAAACTCGTATTCACTGGGCTGCAAGAAGAGAGGTATTTTTGTCTCCAATTCTGCATGCACAACCAAACAGAGACATGGAAATAACTCAATCTGAGCAGGAAGGCATGCCCTTTATGAGTCCTGGGTCAGAACAAGGGAGAACAGAGTCTTTTGAGACATCTCTCTTTCAGCAGTTTACTTGGATCTGCTTTTTTCACAAGTGGAAAAAAATGGCATCCTCCACATCCATAATAAATGTCATTTCCCATTACATTAATTATTAGTGTACTCACCTCCTGTGAAGCTTAGTGAAGTCACAGGGGAATATTGCACAATAACACTTGTTTATTTCTAAATACAGTGACAGCTCTGAAGACTAAAAGAAAATTATTGAATCAGAAACTTCTTTCAAGCTGTGGCAAATATCTGAATTCAAATCTAGCTCCTGCAAATTTAACCTGCCCAGCGTCTCACAGCCTTTTTCATTGCTAATTACCTGAATTCATTTAAGCTGCTCCTTGCCTAGAAGTTATGTCTTAGTCTTACCAAAAAGCAAGCTTAGTATTACTGCCATTTCAGTAACATCAGCTGAGAGTAAGTTGAAGACTTCACTGTCTTCGCTGTAATTGTGGAAGCTTATGTTCACACCCCCATTCTCAGGATTTGCCCAATAATCTGTGGGTTTATCTGAATGCTGATGAGAAGTAAAATAGTAGGCTCTTGATATGCAGATTTCCTAGAGACAATAAAAAATTAGCAGTTGGCTTACTCGTTTTTTGAGAGAAATTACTGAAGTTACTGAATTGTTAAGCCTTTTCTGTATCATGTTGTTGAGCTGCTTACTCCATATAGTCATAGGATCATAGCATAATTCAGATTAGAAGGGTCCTTGGGAAGGTTGTCTTTCAAACACCTTCTCAAAGCAGTCAGGTGCTGATCAAACCAGGTTGCTCAAGGTTTTGTCTAACCACCCCTTGAAAAACTCCCAGGTTGAGCAACCTGCTCTACTGCCTGCCAGTCCTCATGGAAGAAAGATTTCTTCTTATGTCCAGCCTGAGTGTTTCCAGTTGCAGCTGATGCTGCTGTTTCTTGCCCTACTGCCAGGGACCATTGTGAAGAGTCCAACCCTGCCCCCTCAGTCCCTGCCCCGTTGGTGGCAGGGTGCTGTTAGGTCCCTCAAAGCCACCTCTGCTCCAGGCTGAACCAGGTTCCAATAAAAAGAAAGGGACTGTTGAACTTGTATTTTATTGACCATACTTTATTTGCTGCCACGTTTTATTCACCGTATTGTGGTTTTTTATTCATCAGTATATTTTCATTTTATTAACTGGGACATATTTTATTCAGCAGCAGCTGCTTGCAAATCTTTCTCTGTTGCAGGGTGAGGATTGCCAGAAAAGCTTTATGCAGCTGAAATTGCTAAGCTCCTCTATTCAGTAACTGTGCACAGACTGAGTCCAGTTAAATACAAAGTACATAGGATATAATTATTCTACTTTGACAAAATTATGAAACTGAAGAACAGATAAGAAATCTCTATGTACTGTCCCAGTTGTTTTCCTGATTCGGTCTACAAATTTATACCCACAGAAATTGAAACTGAAGGACAGACCTTTGCTACCTCTGACCTCTTCGTAATTTAAGCTATATTATATATTGGCCATATACAGAGCAGCTGAAAAAAAAACAACAGGAAAAAAGATGACGGTAAAATTTTTACTGTGGAAGAAGCAGCATGGCAGCTATGTGCTTGAAGACTACTCCCTGAACAACATAAAAACCTGTCTATAGAAAAAGGCAAACAAACACAACTGTCACAAGAAAGTTGTCATTAATGAAACTGAAACAAACTTCTCGATATAATCCTACACCTTTTAAGTGAATGTGCTCAAACTCAAAAGTTATGGGTTACAGGTCAATTCTTCTGAACAAATATGAGCTATGCTTACAAAAAACCTCTCTCTCCTTAAACAATTAAAGAGACATTAAAACATTAAAATATGCATCAGTGAACAACAACAAGCAGGACTGCAAGAACTCTTGCAAAGAAACAAGGAACATTCTACAGAGCAGAGACCTGCTGCTTCTCTCCATACTGCCTTCAAGTAAAAGTATGCTGTGTGAAATTTGTTGTGTGTAGGCTAATCACTTTATGATGGAAATTCAACACCTGTTTCAAGGAACGTGTGGCCAAATGTCCACAGCTGCCTCTGTTCAATCCCAAAGCAGCAATTGTAAGCATTATTTTCAAATTTTTTTTTTTAAATAGCCTTATACCTAGACAAAGAAACTTTAGTTTTGAAGAAAACAAACACTTCCTATTGAATTACTTCAGAAAGTTATGCAAATTGGTTGTGTAGAGCTTTTAATGGATAAAGGTCTCAGTTACAAAGGCCTTGTCAGATGTAACTTTTGTCTTTCTGCAGTAAAGGAACACAATCAGAGTGTTATAAAATTATTTTCCATTCCTGGGGACAGGCTTATTAACCTTTCAACTAAAAAATCTCAGACAATTTTTATAGGTTACACATATACCTTAAAACTTTTACAGCACTGCTTCTCCTGTTTACAAATACATTTTAAATTTCATCTTCCCCACCTCTTTATAGAGCCCCAGAAGGACACTCTCTCAGACCTGCTGTCTTGAAGCTAAGAGTATGTCTCTACACACCTACTCTTCTGACAGTAAATGTTGAACTAGAAGTAACCTTGGGGACTATGACTCACAACGTCTTTCCGCTTTGGTTATTTTCACATCTAGATTCTCTGAACATCATCTCTTTGCATTAGACCTCAGCTGCACAGAGTTCATATTTTACACTCTGCAGTTTCATCCTGTTTTTACTTTGTTTACCACAGTTACCTTGATCACCATCCACCTCTCCATGTAGAGCATGGAGATATTCTTAGGCACCAATGATGCCTTCCAATGTTATGTCCTTTAGAAATTTCCCAGTACCTTCACCATGTTGTGACTGGGTCATCAATGAAAACATAATACAAAATCATCTGAAAGATCAATATTCAAACTTCACTAGAACATCACTTCTGTAAGGAGTTACATTCCAGCTCATATAAAATGCCCAGGTAGATTAAATGTTGTATGTTTTCTGTTTGAACTCAAATTCTCTTGTGTCTTCCACCTCCTAGTAGTACTCCATCTTTTCACAACATTTTACTCCCTTCCAACAGGAACGTATATGAAGCCCTGTCAGAAGCCCACTTTTACTTTCTAATGTTTTTCAGTTGCTTGTGTGCTAATCAAAGTGCAGTGATTTCTTTAACTTCTATGAAAAAAAAGAAAGATTATCACATAATCACTGGAACTACGCGAAGGAGCAATGTTGCGCTCCACTGAAGTCAGCAACCAATTTTACTGTGATATGATTTGGGTGTTGCAGGGTATCATGTTTCCTTCATGACAACTTTGTGACCAAGTTGAATGAGGAAATTTGGAAGAGTTTAACTGATATGAGCTGCAGCATACATTATCTCTGAAGGATTTACGTCAAGTGCTCTAACCCCCAAATCTAAATATAGAACTCAAGGTGCTGTGTTACTCCAACAATAACCTAAGTATTTATTCATTGAATGTGAATGTGACCATCTCAGAAATGAAATGGAAGTAGCACTTGTTTAGTGGTAAGGTCTTGAATATGAAATATCGGAGCTTTTAGACCTCCATGTTTCATAGCAGGTAAGATACAGTAGGAGGATTTTTGTAGTTTTCAAGAGAAGTTGAAAAAGACATAACCAGAGTCTGGGTGCCTGGGTGTCATGAGATGTCACAGAAGTCCTGGTAGGTTCAGCTTTATATTGAATTGACACAGTGCTACTTCTTGGTATTCATATTAATTACCAATTATACTCTATTAAGCATTCTATCAATCACTTCAATATCATACGTATAAAACATAATTTTCTGAAATATCAAAATTTCTGAAAGAATGGATCACTTCTTGATCAGTCTCATTTTGTTACATCTTTTAGAAAACATTGCATAATGTTGCACCCGTGGCTGTGATAGCTCTGAGCTCTAGATTTGAATTTTGTTAATAGTCAGGTATCATCAAAGGGCAACTATAGCATGCAGCCACTTTTCAAATTGATATGGGTCTTTTCTCTAGAAACGTCATTCAATATTCTTGAATGACTAAAAAGCCTGAAGGTGATACTACAGAACGGTTTAGTTTGACGTTTTTTGTGAACATCGCAAGGGATTGACAAGATAACTGTTCAGTATTTTTCTTCTGAATACACAGGTTAGTATTTTCCTGTACAATATGGGTAGATTCTGGCTCTAACACAGTACGAAGATGCTGTTGTTCCTTCAGTTTAAGTGCTGGTACATATGACACATTTTGAAAAGTGAAATGTGAATCTCACACTTAAGTGGCGCTGATGGAGACTTCTTCATGGTTGGTGAAAAACAGAGAATGAAAAACCTCCCTATTCCCCTGACCAGTTCAAAATTCCTGTGTAGTCTTTGCCTGGGAGAAGATAGTTGCTGTACATTCTCAGTAAGTAATCTTGTATGGGGACATACTCATCTAATTGTGGTTAGTGACCAGAGGACTGGAAAGGACTTCTGGATTTCATCCAGTCTAGTGTACATGCTCTCTGGCAGGGTGATGTATACCCCAGTCATTCCAGAGAGGTGGCTGTGAGACCTGAGAGTGTTTCCTGTGGTGATGATATACCCTTCTATTTCCTTACTTCATCACTTCTTACCATGGACACTCTTTTTTCCTAAGGTCTAATTTAAATGTCCTTTACTGCAATTTAAACTTTCTTCTCCCATCTCCCACATAGACTAGCCTCCCTTCCTTTTTGAAATAACCTTCTGCTATTATGCCCCTTTTTTCCAACCTCTAGATTTCCTTCTGTAA
Organism: Calonectris borealis; assembly: GCF_964195595.1. NCBI lineage: Eukaryota > Metazoa > Chordata > Aves > Procellariiformes > Procellariidae > Calonectris > Calonectris borealis. Next base: position 9,293,122 of record NC_134352.1, read on the forward strand.
TCTGAAAAACTTCAGCTTGTTTCATTGCTCTTTATAGGTCATGTTTTCCAGATCCCTTATTATTTTCATTCTTTTCCTCCAAATGTGTTTTGGAGTTGGTCTTTTTGTTTGGTTGGTTTTTGGGGTTTTTTTAATGTTTCTGAATCAAATGTTATAGTTCAAAGAATGATGTTGTGATGAAGTGTAGGAAGCTTGAGAGTCTATAATTCTGTGCCGCACTGTTGTAATAATGTTCTCTCCTGAACTCTGTTTTTTCTGCTCATTGACTTTTGTAGAATGATCACTGACTTTTTTACAGAATATGTGATTTTTTTTCTCTGGATTTTTGGCAGAACTCTGCAGCTATACCTCCCTTAAGTTTACCTTTAAGTTTGTTTTTATTTCTCTTTTACAACAGGCATTTTTACAGATCTAATTGTTCTCTTTTTTTAATCGTTAGGGAAAAAAATCAACAATTTGTTATTTCTTTGTGAGATTGTGGTTATTATTCTTAGAAGAAAGACCTTGTTAACCAAGTCTGTAAACAGACAGAGGGAAAACAGCATAAAAATCTTTTACAACAGTACCTCTAAACAGGGCTGCAGAACTGAGTAATTCCTAATTAGACAACTAAACATGATCTTAGTTTCTGTTTTCACCCTGACAACACTAGCATCTCTGAGCTTTTTTTGGAGGAGCCTGTTCAGCCAAATACTACAATGCTTACCTTTGTTCTCACTCTGAAAGGGTCTCTGATGTAGTTAATGAAGAATTACCTAGCAGTGAAAGTTTATAAAATTAAAATTTGAAGTAAAATGCTGTAGCTATTGAACTATGAACAACTCCAAAAACAGGCAAAAACTTTGCCTGATTCAATAAAAATTCCTAACATACATGTTAGACTAGAGTGGCAGGTGGTAACCTGTTCTTCGCTACCTTCGGCTTTGAATCACAGGGTAGATGTTTTTTTCACTTTTTAATGAGTCATGAAATGACAATGAACTTGCTTTTGTACAGTGCCTCTCATTCAGGAGAAAAAATTAAGTAATTCATCCTTGTTTAACAATAATTCTCCCTGTTTTAAAGAGATGAAAACAGGAACTGTGCAGACCCTGAGAGAATTTTGCATTGGTCCTTCTCCTTACTTCTCAAAAGGTTTTTTTCCTTCACTTCTACAGTATATCCCACCAAAATTACTGTCCATTTGGAAGCATAGGATCTGTGTTTGTGCTGTGCTTTTTGCTCCATGAGGGCATAACCGCCGCTTGTCAGACCATCTGAGCACTGAAAACCTGGAGGAGCAAGCGACACAGTTCTCAGGGACAGCAAAACCCCTTTTCCACCTCCAAAGGCAACTTCTTCAAGAAGAATTGCCAAGATAATTCCTTAAATCAAGGGAAATGTGAACTATTGTCATACAAAGCATGTCCAAAGCAAATGAAAACCTTTTAGGAAAAGAGGGAACTTTGTCATGGATGTCCATCTGAATGGATAACTTAGGGATGCACATTGTCTTTGCACTGAATTCCTCAATATTTGCAGTGTATCTTTTCTTCTCCAAATTTCTGTGACATGAATAAGCAACTCCAGTTGCTTTATCATTAACTTAAGCTCTGGATCTTAGGAGACTTATCAAGCACTATAAATGAAGTTTGTAGCAAAGCAGTGAATGGGACTTAAGTTTCCAAAGTCTTCTATAAAGCAGAAAGGACCCTGTTACTTATGACTCCCTTCATAATGAAGGGTTTCATGAAAGAAGGTGAATGAGAGTATTACATTGTAAAACTTACACATTTAAGAAAAATACTTAAGAAAACATGAGTAGCAGCACTTAGAATAAAGTACATGAAACTAGCAAAATATCGGAAGTGAAACAGGAGACCGCACATGATAAAAAGAAACACTACAGGAAAGCAATGTAGAGAAAAAAAGACATTTCTAATACATGTGCATGTGTTTGTAAGGTAAAACAGAAAAAGAAGGGCAGATAATAAGGAACTAAGATTATTAAATTGCACTGTGCAGAAGAGATGCGCACATCACTGTAAACAGAGTTAGAGAGATTGAGCTCGGTGTTGCATCATTGTAGAATACATTTACTAAAGGTCTCTGGTGCACACCAGTACCAACACCGAGAAGAAAAGGAGAAAGATTTAGTTTCTGAAAGTCATTTAGACTCCTTAGTGCATTGTCCAAAGCTTTAAAAAGCTAAAAGCCTCAGAGAATCTGGGCCTACAAGATCCGCAAATGGGTCTATAATGTACCATGTGCACATCTCCGCTATCTTCAGAGTCAATGATCTTCAAAGTCAATGAAACTGAAAATGAATGTATGGAAGTTAGGAATGTAAACCCAAATTTTAGCTACGTTACTCTAAGAACACCTTAACAAGGCTTTAGAGAGAGATTGCTAGAATTCTCAGCCTGTTAATTTTACTTTACATTTAAATAGAGACTGAAAAAAGAAAAGATTTTGCTTTATTTTTTCCCAAAGGTATCTGTTGCAATATCACTATATGAGTACATGTAAAGTCACTCTGTCTATTCAAGAATATTCCACTGCTGAACTGACATACATAGACATCCTTTTTTCTTTATAGGCTCCTAAGTGATGCTCTAATTAACAGGAAATTTATGTAAATCACACATAAAATTACTTAAATTGTCTGAACTAATCCTCAACCTCATTAAAAAAGCTATTAAATGAGAACTTGACAGAATCACTAAACAAGAGGAAACTTGGAAGAGAAACATCTATGATTGCCAGATTTTAAAAACAATTTATATTAAAAAAGAAAGCATCAATAATTTTGAGCATAAGCAGTAATATTTATTAGTTTCTAGAAGGAAAGCTGAGGTTTTGTATCTGGTAACCTGCACATCAGAAATACTTGCTAATGGTTCAGGGAAAATTAAATACGTCACTGTAGGGTTTTAATCAATCATTTTTTACCAGATCATCATCTTTTTGTTGAAATATGCAAAGATCCATCCAAAAAAAGTATCATATTATTCAAAAGGAAGCTTATTAGCACATCTGTAACTAAACCATGCTCTTTCATTTCCAAAAGGTGCTTAAAATAGTAAGGAGAAAAAGAAATCTCATTGATTAATATAATCATAAAGATCAGTTTATGAGAGATGGAACCATCCATGTTCATGGGCAAACCTTCTCCTATAGGTAAGATAATGGCAGAGCTAAATTACAAACATAGTTATCAACTAGGACATGCAGACTATCGCAGTTTTTAAAAATGAATTTTCATAAATGGACCTAAGTATTAGAAAGATTCTTAAAGCCATGGTAACTTCCAGAGATAACCAGTTGGAAACAAGAAAAGAAAAAGAAGGAGAAAATAGAATCTTTGTGGCAGTATGCAAAGATGCAATATCTATAATAAAATCAGTGTGCCTTTCCAATGGATTTGGAAGTACTCTAGAACATGACTACAACTACTTTGTTTTATTCATGGAGAAACTGAGGTAGAGAGGGGAAAGAGGAGAGTGTGGACACACTTAATGACAAGTCCAACAGCTATGCAAGGAGAAAAATCTTTATTTCCCATGTGCCATCCACTTGACCATCCATGAGTGTGTAACTCAAAGCAGTGAACGCTTCAAGGTCTGTCCACATGAAAGCAACAGTGAAAGCAGAAAAGAGACATTAATGCACAAATATCACCAAAGAATGTGGCACCTTTTTATTTCATACATTCAAACAAAGTCAAGAGCATTTCAATTGTTTTGGGTTTTTTTGAATATACATTGCCTATATGCACTGTTTTCAGTATTCTTCACAGAACTATAGAAAAGAAAGTAAGTTTGGATTAACTGCACATAACTTGAGGGGGGGAAAAAGGTAGCTTTAAACAATGAGGACTTCGTGTTGTTCTCTGTTTCTAATATGCATCTGCATTTGTCATCGTTGACCTTCTTCACAGTAAGTTCATGCTATTTCATGAGTTCAGGGATGAAGCTAGTCTCTGTTCACAGAGTCTATTCGATGGCCTGCATGCTCATTTGAATATGGTGTTAGATTTGGGCATGTTAATGATAGGAACTGTTTTAAACTCCAACCCCATGCAGTAATAGGGGTACAAATGGTAAAAAATCCCTCAGCCCACATAAACCCACAGCTAACAAATCATACAACATAGTCTTCATGACTGGAATGTGCCTTAGAAATATCCATCAACGTGTGTGACTAAACACCCTCACACAGGACTTAGAACCACATACACGAAGGCAAAGAAAGATGTGCAAACTTGTAGCTACTCTCCGTACTGTGTTACTGCTCATTCTCCTTCTTGTTAAATTAAAAGGTCGAGGAAGTCACTTCCTAGGGCATTTGCTGACACATGGCTTCCCGGAGCAATTATGACTAATAATCTCTTGCACAGCCTGTAGAGATTCCTAATGAGCATTTATATAAACAGAGAACAGATTAAGCAGTTCATAAATTATGGAAGCATAAAGACCGCCATCTAATAATTGGGGCAGTGAAAATACCACAGATGCTGTGAAGGATGGCCCAGCTTCCTGAGCTCTGAGGCCCAAGCCACTGTAAAGTAGCCACGTGATGCATCAAATGAGACAAGAACATGCTTAATAGGGCTTCCATGAAAAAGGCCCCCAATTAAACAAGATAACCCTGCTATGCCAGCTGGCACTTTATAGGGTGCACAATTATGTTTAAATCCCACTCTGTTTGGTAGGCAAAGCATATTTGACAGATTCGATTCAAAACTGAAGTGAAAAGTGTCTCTGCTGTTTAGGAAAGGTTAGGAAAATGCACACATCCTACATGCAATTACAAAATAGGACACAAATTCCTAACAGTAATGCAAGCGTTGCTCAGCCTTTGAGTGGCTGCTCATTTGCATTTCAGTAGGTGTTGCATTTCAGTGGTGGTAGCCCAGGTAGTACCTAATTTGTACCATGGAGATCGATGAGTATAGAGGAGCTCTTTCTGCTAATGGTGGAGCCAACCAGCTACATACTCCATTTTGCTCATGGTTTGTATCAAGCAGGGTACAAACCCCGTCATCTTGCGTTAAGTATTTTGGGAACTGCAATGAAATGTAAGTAAAATAAGGAACAGTTTTCCTGTGAAGTACATGTTTACCACTCAGCCTTGCACAGTGCTATACCTTAGCCAAGAGGGGAAAAAAAAAAAGGTTCTGTAAATATTTCCAAGTGGAAGAAGAGGAGGAAGATGGGAAGCAAAGAAAATAACAACCCTCTCTCTTGAACTGTGGAAGTTAACTTTGTACGCCAGCATTGTTAGAGGGCATTTCTTGTCATTTGTGCAAGCAGCTGGAAACATAACACTGAAGGATTTGGGGGACACAATCTTGGTAAGCGTAGAGGCAGTTCAATAAAGTAATATGATGAAGTTTTCTCAGAGTAAATGGGATGCCTGAAAGTAGTAAATAGGTATCATTCTGATTTGATATAAAAAATAAGGTGACATTATAACTGTATCATTACCTTCCTCTCTTCCCATGAAATTGATATTTGTGAGAAAATATTTTCCAATACTACAATAGAAGGTAATTAGCAATTTAATATCCTTTTCAGACCTAAGAAAAGGAAAGGTAGATGAGTTATTGAGTAATAACTTGTCAAGGAATATTGGTTTGGATGGTAACGTGGATTTAGCAAGGGAAAGCGATGAATATAGAATCATTAAGGGAGGTCTGGAGAACCGGACAGAGAGAAGATTATTAAGTTATATAAAACAATAATTTTGAATAAAAATGCAAACACTGTTGAGTGTATTTATTTCTATATTTAGAGCTCTGCTTTGAGCCCAAGCACTGCATTGTGGGATGGTCATACCACCATGCAGGACAGAGAAGGAGAGTGAGCTAAGGAGTCACAATCAGATTAATTCGGAGAGGAATCTCCACAAAGTGACACAAACTCATGAGAAACTGAAAGAGAAAACTTTGGGGGGAACAATATAATGGTGGAAAGAAGCAGCTATACCGTGATAGGCTTAATTTTTCAACAAGGAAAATGAGGAGATAACGACAGGACCAAATGAAGTCCCTAGAACAGATTTCACAATTTCTTCATGATAAAAGTAATCAGACTCTATTGTGTCAGCAGGCCCAGCAGCAGCAGGAATATGCCAGTAGACGCAGACACTGCAGAAAGCATCCTGGGCAGCAGAAGGCCAGCAAATAGAAACAAACATCAAGATTTCCACGGCTTCTAATGGAAACAGACGCATTGTTAGTTAGGAAAGATGCATTGTTAGCAAAGAAAGCTCACAGAGTTAAAAGCAGAACTAAAAGCAAATGAAGGCAGAAAGGGCTGCTGCCCACTACTGTACAAGTGTATAGCATATAGTGTGTGCATGTGTGTATGTGTGTATATGTGTGTGCGTGCGTGCGTCTGTGTATGTATGTACCTGATTCCCTGAGTGATTTTTGGTTTACAGTTTCTCACATGAGGACAAACTGAGAAATAGGTGGTTGTAAGTAAAGGAGATTTCTTGGCAGCCTGCGCTCGCTGTGGAGCAATGCATGGAGCACCAGGCTGCACAGAATTAGCTTTACACCAGAAAAGAACATATTCGAGCTAGTGATCTTGAAATGTTCATGATACATGAAAGTTAGCTGAAGTATCTTACTTATTAAAACAGGACTGAAGTTTCCTTGATCTGTGGTTAAGTGAAATAGCAGATTTACATTTTGCTATGATCTATCATACTTTGACATTTTATGCCACTGAATGAACAATAAATAGTAAGGCTGACCATTGATTACTAGTCTCACAAAAAATTGGTGTTTTTCTCAAATCCTGGCTTTCAGACATCATATGAGTCTCTGTAGAATCTCTGCTTTCATTTTCATGAATAGGCAAGTTCAGTGTTAGGATATGCAGAGGAAAGCTTGATATTTGATGTAAATTTGTATATTTGATATAAACAGCATAGAAGGTAGATAAACAGATAAAGACCTTCCTCTCGTCCCCCACCCCATCAGCTTTTAAACCTCTGGTTTTTTCACCTGATCTCATTATTTTGTAGGTTGTAATAATAAACAATGAATATTTTGAACTGAGATTACTGTAAAATGAAAGGATTGGGAAGAAAACTTGTTAGGGTCTGCTGACTCCTCCTTTCTCCTTTGCTGATTTGTCATCGTTCTCAGTTCTGCTTAAACTACTTCAGAACATCCTTGTTATTTATGTAGAGCAGTCTACTAAAGGAATGTGGAGTGAAATCTGAGGCCTATGGCACTCGATCAATTGTAAGGGCACTAATCCATACCTATACCTATACCTACACCTAAACCTATACCTAAATCTATACCTATATTATACCTATATTAGCTATATTTATATTACCATCAAACAAACCAACAACAACAACAAAATAACCAAACCAAAAACGTACTAAAACAGTGTAACCAACAACAGTATAAGGACTTTTGTAATATCACGATGCCATATAAGCATTTTATATAAGCGAGTGTTGTGGTTTAACCCAGTAGGCAGCCAAACACCACAGAGCCGCTCGCTCACTCCCCGCCCCCAGTGGGATGGGGGAGAGAATAAAAAAAAAAAAGTTAAATTCATGGATTGAGATAAAGACAGTTTAATAGAACAGAAAAGGAAGGGAAAATAGTAGTAGTAGTAGTAGTAGTAGTAGTAATAATAATAATAATAATAATAATTAATAATAATGGTAGAATATACAAAATGAGTGATGCACAATGCAATTGCTCACCACCCGCTGACTGATACCCAAACAGCAATTGCTACATCCTGGACCATGCTCCCTATATATATACTGAGCATGATGTCATATGGTATGGAATATCCTGTTGGCAGGTTGGGTCAGCTGTCCTGGCTGTGCTCCCTCCCAGCTTCTTGTGCACCTGGCAGAGCATGGGAAGCTGAAAAGTCCTTGACTATAGACTACTTAGCAACAACTAAAAACATCAGTGTGTTACCAACATTCTTCTCATACTAAATCCAAAACACACCACTAGGAAGAAATTAACTCTATCCCAGCCGAAACGAGGACTTTTGTAATACCATGATGCCGTGTAAGCATTTTATATAAGCGAGCAAAGTGATCATCAAAGGAGCAAATAAACACAAGTGTTTTTTAAAGGTTTTAATTAGTACTTAGGCCAATACTTAGGTGTTATGAGAAAATATGTAAACAGGAACTCAATCATAGAATCTGTAAGATAAAGAACAGAAAACAGGTTGCAAAGGATTGAAAATAGGCAGTACATACTGCCTAACACAAAGGATGCTGCCACGCATGAAGGATAGCTAGCAAACTGATGGCAATCATCAGGAGCAGATGATTCCCTTTTGGGAAGGGGCAAGTAGGATCAAGACTGTATTTTTTACATCTCTTGCTGCAGAGCATTCAAGCATGATCACCTCAACCTCATTCTCAGCCACAAAGACTGAATCACAAAGATGTGGCATCAGCTCCTTGTAATTGCACACTTACAGCTAATTTAGGATATAATTGTTAAAGACTGTTGATTTGCATACAGTTAAAAGTAGTGGAAACCATCGTACTATGGACTAACCGTTTCTACAAAGTGAGCTGCTAATGAAACATTGCCTGGTAATGTTTTGCTTTAAAGCTTAAAGGTGGTTTGATTTGTCCATCTTCTAAACCATCACAATGATCTCTAATTCTCTTATCAATTTAGCTCACTTTTCTCAGGAAAAAAAAAAGAAAGAAAGAAAGACAATGGAAAGAAAAGTTTTGAAATAAAGGTACACATATCGTTTCTCCATAACCCCTCAACAACTGATGTGGCCTGAATCATGTCCTCACTGCTGACAGCTGTGGGCTACTGTTCCATAGATACTTTATTCTGCAGCAATAATTGAGGTCAGCTTCCCAATTAAAAGATACTTCAACATCTGTTTGCAAACAAATATTTTCCTTTTAATCAAGCTGACAGATACAGAAGTTAATATCATCTGTTCTAAGGAAGGAACTTACACATATCACTTTTTTTGCATAGGACATGAGGGAGCCAGGGATTGGATGCTCTTCTATGAAGCACACTTAAGTCCAATTAAGTACATAGGCTGTAGCTGCAGACCTCTTACAAAATAAATGCCACATCTTTCTTAAATTAGTATGACTTAAAGCACTAATCTTCTGCTTTAAATCTTGGCTGTCAAACTTCACTTTCCCTAGTGGTGGCTTATTCTGTGTAAACTAAGCTGGCCAAATAAAAGCAATTATTCAGATAATGTAACTGAAAATGCTGTAAAATTTATTGAGTAAATTATATGACAAGATGTCCACACATTTTAGCTAGGAATAACAAGTGTCATCCTTTAATGTCGAGTGAAGACACCATATTAAAAACAGATTTGTCTTATATTAACAAAGATCTGTAATTCCATATTGACTGGGAAGCCAGCACATACAGAGAAGGTTGTCATTAAATGCTTCACAAATGCCTTTGCTATAATTAACATTAGCATGCTGTTCCCATTACCAAGTCCAGGGAGTTCACATAATGTTTTCTACTTGCAAAGGCAGAATGTTAACAATCTGCACAGTGATCGCTATAATGAGAGATCAGAAAGAATAACACCAGGAAGGTTAATGAAATACCATAGCTGAAGCAGAGCTGCCCAGCAGGTTAACAGAGGCACTGCACTTAGAGTTCATGCAACAACGATGTAGCATGATGTCACCACTTAAGAGCATAAATGGTGGAGATCTGCTTTTCCACTATGAAAATCCACAAAGTGTCTCATTTTCTTTCTGTTCCCCCTGGAAAAGGGATGTCCCTCTCTCGGTGACTTTTTCTGCAAGCCTCCACACTGCTGCTGTAGCCATGACTATTAATCCCCTTGACCTTCACTAGAGGAAAATATTATGTCAGTCTGAGAAAATTAGAAAGAAATAATGATGTCCAACTTCTTCCCTAGCTGTGTCAAATTTCATAAATGCAAGAAGAAAGCAGTTAAAGATGCTTTCTTTCTCAATCATGAAAAGCAATGGAAGCAGATGTAGTCTTTGTCGCAGAGTTTGAAGTGCATAAAGACTTGGTCTCTGCTCCTAAATTCCATTAAAGCTTTCTGCAGAAAACTTATTTCTCTGTGTCTACAGTGGTATGAATAAGGCGGCACAAGTCCTAGCATGAGCCTTGTGAGTGTAAAGATCTGAATATGGATATAAATGATCCCAGCTAAACGTACCTCTGCAAATCTGTTAGCAGCTCTGCGTTACAGGCATCATTGACAAAAGTTGAGGTTTTGCCAGGTGGGTACAAAAGCTGTAGAGAGAGCAGTCCTCTTCCGAAATCCATCAGTCCCCTCTCCCCAGTGAAGCTTTCCGATTTGCTCTTCTTCAGAGCACAGCTCCTCTGCATCCAAACAGCACTTTATAAGTAAGAGTTCCATGGCTGGTCACAGCATTCTCTCAGGTTCACAGAGGCAAAATAAAACGGTGTGCTTGATGTTCATTGAAGAGCTACACTCACATGGAGATAATGCTTCATTGAAGACATTCCTTAGTTGACTGACACTGAGGAACTGTCCAATGGCCTTCTTGGTAAAAAGTTTATTCATTATGGGAAAAAGAGAAAAATTTTAGAGTGAAAAAGTCATTTTTTTGCAAGATAAAATGCAGCATGAAGGATAAAGCCATGATCTGGAAGCGTAAAAGAGCACTAGCAATAGCATATGCAACTAAGCCAGATATGTCTGGCAAGTGGGCTTACTACTGCCTCCAAATTTTTAGTTAGTTGTTTGCTCAGACCTTGGCAACAGCAGGCCATAGGTCTTTTATTGAGTGTTGAGCTGCACAAATGCTCTGCTGCTACTGCAGTGCTACTAGCATTCAGCCTGTGTGTAATGCAGGGCTCAAAGGGATTGAAGGGATTGAATCCCACACAGAAGGGATTGAAGTCCAAAATGTGTCCTCTTCACAACTGGCAACGCAAGAAGTGCAACATACATGGAAACTCTGGAAAGACAGGACAAGTGTGGTGAAGGAAGTGGCAAAATGGAGTAAACAAAGCATATGGTAAGAAGGAACAAGGAAAAAGTTGTGTCAAATCTTGAGAGGAAAAATAAAATAGAAAAAGAAAAAGCAACAAAAAAACCATGTCTTGTATATGATGCAAAGGTACAGCTAGAAATAAGAGTTTAAAATCTGAGAGCTGGTGGTTTTTTTATATGCTGTAGTGCAATACATTCCCATGCTAGCTTGCCTCTGAAGGCTACTGTAGTGCAAAGGGGACATTTCCTCTGTCATATGTGGGAGCTAATTGACCAATGTCCTGACACAGGAAGAAATCAGTTGGTCTCAGCCATGCACCTGATGACTCTGCTTCTGAGATCTCCTTTCAGTACACAGCAGCAGCAAGGAAGGCAAAAGAAGAAGTAGAAGTTTCATTCTCAAATAAGATGAGGGTTACGAGACATGGCAAGGGATGGTCACACTACCAACTGCAAGGAGCCACTTTGGAGAAACTGTTCTGTTTCCTTCTATTTTGACCACAATGAGAGGATGAAGAGAGTTGGTAAGAGCTCACCAGTTGAATTCAAAGGCTAAAGTTAGGTCAGATGAAAAGATGAAGCCACATGTACTGACTATTGGATTCACCTACCAATTATTTGGGGACTAATACACTTCCTGATACAAGGACAAAATGTTCTCCTTGTGTCCTGGTTTTGGCTGGGATGGAGTTGATTTTCTTCCTATTAACTGGTATAGTGCTGTGTTTTGGATGTAGTGTGAGAATAATGTTGATGACACGCTGATGTTTTGGTTGTTGCTAGGTAGTGTTTACACTAGTCAAGGACTTTTCATCTTCCCACATGTCCTGCCAGATGTGCAGGGGGCTGGGAGGGAGCGTGGCCAGGGCGGCTGGCCCAGCTGGCCAATGGGCTATTCCATACCATATGACGTCATGCTCAGCATATAAGGCTGGGTGAAGAAGAAGGAGGGGGGGGGCGTTCGGAGTGATGGCGTGTGTCTTCCCAAGTAACCATTACACGTGATGGAGCCCTGCTTTCCTGGCGATGGCTGAACACCTGCCTGCCGATGGGAAGTGGTGAATGAATTCCTTGTTTTGCTTTGCTTGCGTGCGCGGCTTTTGCTTTACCTATTAAACTGTCTTTATCTCAACCCACGAGTTTTTCTAACTTTTACCCTTCTGATTCTCTCCCCCATCCCACCCGGCGGGGGGGGTGAGCGAGCGGCTGCGTGGTATTTGGCTGCCTGCCAGGTTAAACCACGACAGTCCTTTTTGGCGCCCAACGTGGGGCACGAAGGGTTGAGATAACGACACATCTGACCCGAACGGGTTAAAGCAAATTTGTTATAAGCATTCATTATATCAGTTTAGTACTCGATGTTCACAATGTTGATTTATTTGCTCTCAGAGTTTTTGGATCTGTTCTTGCAGTTTTGGTATGTAGCACCTTACTGGCTGTCTATACTGCTGATTATCAGTTTGTATGTGGGGTTGGTCATCTCTGGGAAATGGATTAAGGTCATTGTTTTGCTATACTGTGTGACCTGGCTTTATGTTATGATAAAATTATTGGTCACGAGCCTGTACTCAGCACTGCCATCATTCCTGTTCTGTGGGAGCTATCTTTTGGAAACTATTAATAATTACACTTCTTACGTCTTCACCTCAGAGGATTAATTTAGTGGGGAGACAGGATGGGACACTTTCTCCCACTTGTTCACCTTCCCCTCCATATCTTCAGAAACTCCTTTTTCTTCTATCCTCTTCATGAAGACGTCCACAATATTCCCTGAGAATTTTGAATATCCTTGGGATGTTCAAACAAGCATGATCATATTGCTATGTCTCCTGAATGTGGTTCAGGCCTTGTTTAGAGTTAAACAACTATTCAGGAATACTGCCCAGAGATCAACCCCAGCAACAGATACAGTGACTACTCAAACCCCCGCGACAGGCACTGTAGCTACTTCAACCCGCACGACAACCACTGTGGCTACTTCAACCCCCACAACAACCACTATGGCTACTCAGACCCCGGCAACAGTCACTACAGTTACTCCAACCCCCGCAACAGGCACTGCAGCTACTCAAACTCCGCCAACAGTCACTGCAGTTACTCCAACCAGTGCGACAAGCACTGCAGCCACTCAAACCCCGGCAACAGTCACTACAAATACTCCAACCCCCGCGACAGGCACTGCAGCTACCCAGACCCTCACGACAGGTACTACAGCTGAACCAGAGGACCAACCGTCGCTGGTATCCGTCGCCCCTGTACAGAAGAAGAAATCTTTGAAGCGGAAGTCAGGTCGTGTAGAAAAGGATGATGGAAAAGCACGGACATCACGAGGAGGGGAGGAGGAAGAGGAAGAACTCATAAATGAGACGGAAACCACCCGATCCTTATCCCTGAATGAGTTGCGAGATATGCGGAAAGATTTCGGCCGTCGTCCAGGCGAGCATATTGTTACCTGGCTGCTCCGATGCTGGGATAATGGGGCCAGTAGCCTGGAATTAGAGGGGAAGGAGGTCAAACAGCTGGGATCCCTTGCTAGGGAAGCAGGTATTGACAAAGCAATTGGAAAAGGAACACAGGTCCTCAGCCTCTGGAGGCGACTGCTGTCAGGCATGAAGGAAAGGTATCCCTTCAAGGAAGATGTTATATATCGCCTAGGCAAATGGACCACTATGGAGAGAGGTATCCAGTACCTGAGAGAACTAGGCGTGCTGGAGGTGGTTTATAGTGACCTGGATGACACATGAACACCCAAAGATCAGATGACGTCCAGTGCACCCGACCCATGTGGCGGAAGTTGGTACGGAGCGCACCAGCATTGTATGCCAGTTCGTTGGCAGTACTGTGCTGGAAAGAGGAAGAAGCACCAACGGTGGATGAGGTGGTTAGCAGACTTCGGGATTTTGAAGAAACTATCTCCTCCTCCCTTGTCTCGGCTGTGGAGAAACTGTCCCTGGAGGTCCAGCAACTCAAAGAGGATATGTCCTATTCTCCACCTGTACGGACCAGTATCTCAGCCATTAGGAGTCAGCGTTTTTCTCCTCAAGAGAGAGGATATAGAAAGTACACACCACGGGGCACCCTGTGGTTTTACCTGTGTGACCACAGAGAGGACATGAGGCAGTGGGATGGAAAACCTACCTTCATCCTAGAGGCACGTGTACGTGAGTTGCAAGGAAAAACAATCACACAAGGGGGTTCTCCCAGGAAAAATGCTGCTCCAGTTGTCAGGAAAAACCTGTCTCACGACGGTCCAGTTTCCAGTGAACAGTTCCCCAGACAGAGTAGAAGGGCTGATCTTACTTTTGATTGTAATTGCAATGAAGAAATTCTTGACTCACGTTTGCAAGAAGTGAGAGATGGATACTATGACCAGAACTAGAGGGGCCCTGCCTCCAGCCAGGTGGAGGAAAGGGACAACCGGGTTTACTGGACTGTGTGGATTCGATGGCCTGGCACATCAGACCCACAGGAGTATAAGGCTCTCGTAGACACCGGTGCACAGTGCACCCTGATGCCATCAAACCATAAAGGGGCAGAACCCATCTGTATTTCTGGAGTGACAGGGGGATCCCAAGAGTTAACTGTATTGGAGGCCAAAGTGAGCCTGACCGGGAATGAGTGGCAGAAGCACCCCATTGTGACTGGCCCAGAGGCTCCGTGCATCCTTGGCATAGACTACCTCAGGAGAGGGTATTTCAAGGACCCAAAAGGGTACCGGTGGGCTTTTGGTATAGCTGCCCTGGAGACGGAGGAAATTAAAAAGCTGTCCACCTTGCCCGGTCTCTCAGAGGACCCTTCTGTTGTGGGGTTGCTGAGGGTTGAAGAACAACAAGTACCAATCGCTACCACAACAGTGCACCGGCGGCAATACCGCACCAACCGAGACTCTCTGATCCCCATCCATGAGCTGATTCGTCGACTGGAGAGCCAAGGAGTGATCAGCAAGACTCGCTTACCCTTCAACAGTCCCATATGGCCAGTGCGAAATTCTAATGGAGAGTGGAGACTAACAGTAGATTATCGTGGCCTGAATGAAGTCACGCCGCCACTGAGTGCTGCCGTGCCGGACATGCTAGAACTTCAATACGAACTGGAGTCGAAGGCAGCCAAGTGGTACGCCACAATTGACATCGCTAATGCGTTCTTCTCCATCCCTTTGGCGGCAGAGTGCAGGCCACAGTTTGCTTTCACTTGGAGGGGTGTCCAGTACACCTGGAACCGACTGCCCCAGGGGTGGAAACACAGCCCTACCATTTGCCATGGACTGATCCACACCGCACTGGAACAGGGTGAGGCTCCAGAACACTTGCAGTACATTGATGACATCATTGTATGGGGCAAGACAGCAGAAGAAGTTTTTGAGAAAGGGAAGAAAATAATTCAAATCCTTCTGAAATCTGGTTTTGCCATAAAACAAAGTAAGGTCAAGGGACCTGCACAGGAGATCCAGTTTTTAGGAATAAAATGGCAAGATGGACGTCGTCAGATCCCAACAGATGTGATCAACAAAATAACAGCCATGTCCCCACCAACTAGCAAAAAGGAAACACAAGCTTTCTTAGGCGTTGTGGGTTTTTGGAGAATGCATATTCCAAATTACAGTCAGATCGTAAGCCCTCTCTATCACGTGACCAGGAAGAAGAACGACTTCAAATGGGGCCCTGAGCAACGACAAGCCTTTGAACAAATTAAACAGGAGATAGTTCAGGCAGTAGCCCTTGGGCCAGTCCGGGCAGGACAAGATGTAAAGAATGTGCTCTACACCGCAGCCGGGGAGAATGGCCCTACCTGGAGCCTCTGGCAGAAAGCACCAGGGGAGACTCGAGGTCGACCCTTAGGGTTCTGGAGTCGGGGATACAGAGGATCCGAGGCCCGCTACACTCCAACTGAGAAGGAGATATTGGCAGCATATGAAGGGATTCGAGCTGCTTCGGAAGTGGTTGGTACTGAAGCACAGCTCCTCCTGGCACCCCGACTGCCGGTGCTGGGCTGGATGTTCAAAGGGAGCGTCCCCTCTACACATCATGCAACTGATGCTATGTGGAGGATGATGGTTGAAATACAAATATGGGGAGGCCTGGCAGATTGATTATATCACGCTCCCACAGACCTGACACGGTAAGCGCTATGTGCTCACCATGGTGGAAGCAACCACCAGATGGCTGGAAACATACCCTGTGCCCCAATGGTATGGAATAAGGGGTGGATACTGTCCTGGTTTCGGCTGGGATAGGGTTAAATTTCTTCCTAGTGCTGTGTTTTGGATTTAGTATGAGGAGAATTTTGATAACACACTGATGTTTTCAGTTGTTGCTAAGTGCCCTCCTAGTCCAAGGACAGCTCCCGTGCCTACTGACTGAGCTAGGTACACAAGATGGGAGGGAACATAATCAGGACAGCCAGCCCAGCTGGCTAATGGGGTATTCCATACCATGTGACGTCATGCTCAGTATATGAAGGGTAGGCGTGATCCCGGAAGTACCTATCGCTACTTGGTTATCGGTCAGCGCGGGTGGTGAGCAATTGCATTGTGCATCACTCATTTTGTGTATTCTATCATTATCATTATTATTTTCCCTTTTTTTTTTCTGTTCTATTAAGCTGTCTTTATCTCAACCCACGAGTTTTCCTCACTCTTACCCTTCCGATTCTCTCCCGTCCCACTGGGGGGGGGGCGGGGGGAGTGAGTGAGCGGCTGCGTGGTATTTGGCTGCCTGCCAGGTTAAACCACGACACCTTGGAATCCTTAACAGAGCTCAATTTCAATTGGTTTTTTTCCTGCTTTATGAAGGAAATGTCATTCTGCTCAGCAGTTTGCATACAGCAAAACAAAACGTGTGAAATAAATCCACACCAACAAGAAATCTAACAAAGAGGGAATTGTCCAGGCCAAAGAAAGTGTATGTCATTCGTCTCTATTTCACAAAGTGTGAAACTCTTTATTAGAAAATTAGCTGCACATTAGCATCCAGACACTACTTATGCCAACTTACGTTGTCTCCATGCTGGCCTTGGTTCAACTTATTTTTCAAGGACTGCCTGTAAACGCCCACTGCCAAAGAAAAGCATTTTGTGTGACTACAGTTCCCTCTCTTTTTATAGCTGTTTTTTCCTTTCTTCCCTTGCTTTTTTTTCTTTTAGACTCACCAGTATCACCCTGTGCTCAGAACATCAGCTTTCAACCTCCTGCCTATGTTATCTTCCATCAGCAGTGCATGTTTGTTGCTGCTGGGCTGGCTGTTGTGACTAATCTGTATTCTGGTGCGCTCATCCTCATCCAGCATACATCCCTCTGCTCCCGCTGACTTCAGTCTGCATTTGGCTGTCTCAAGGAGATGGTCCCCAGCGTGTGCTCTAATGATTGCTTTTTGCTTCAGCTCTTTCTGTTTCCAATGCCGGTTCACTTACATGTAATTTACCTTACAGTTATTCACTAAAGTTGAACCTTAACCACTGCATGCCATTGTCAATGTCCTCACATGCTTCTTGTTCAGTGGATTTGCTTCTTTACTCTGGTTTTCAGTCTTTAATGGTATACATACATGCCTTTAACTAATCACATTTCTCCCCTCTCAAATGCTTCTCCATTTGCCTGCTCCAGCAATACGTTTTCTCTTTCCTTGCTGAATTGATCTTGATGTGAGTTATCTATTTGTCTAATTCTTTTCTCTTTGTCTAAAGGAAAAATTCTGGTGGCTAAGCAATGGTTGTCTGAATATTAAAAACTCAGAACAATTCAGATTTACAATTTTAGTAAGTTAAAGGAAGGTGCTTTTAGTTTTGTTAATAAGCAGCGACAGGGTGTCCAGCTTTACTGATGTTTCATTCCTTACAAACTATAATCTAATCCAGGTGCTGCCTGATTTAGCAGCACTGTAATTCTACAGACTAGAGTAAGTTTACCTGATAGAGAAATTGGGACGTCATCTGGTCTTAGGCTCCCTCAGTGTGTTCCCTGGAGTGGTTCTTACTGTAATATCTGAAGATATATGTAAGTGCAATGCCAAGCACTGCTGGAACCGAGCCTCAAACTGCTTTTTGTCTAAAAAGAAAAAATGGCATAACTTGACCTTCCTAGTCTGAAATCAGGAGCAAGCATTGCAGGTTTCTCTCCTGCGCTGAGCTTCTGTTTATGCCAGCCCCAATACACTGTTAGCTATAAACTCCAAACTGACTAATTAGGCCCCACTATTACAATTACATGAGAATAGAAAAAACATGACAGGATCCCTGTTTAAATAGCCTCTAAATCTTCCCTTTGCTCAGAAATAGTGAGGTCCTACCCTCCCCTTCCCTTACACTTGTTTCTCTAACCATTTCTGAGATACTTCTCAAAAGCGTGAAGAAATCTAGTCATATTTTGACTCTTGTCACATGCCAATAGCCTGGATCAGAGAATACACAGCGAATATCAGAAATTTCTGTCTCTTCAGCCAGAAAATTACCCACAGGCAGAGAAAGGCCCGTGTCGCTCTCAGCTGTCAGTCTCTGGCAGGAAGCTTGACTTGCGCTCAC
Source organism: Calonectris borealis (assembly GCF_964195595.1). NCBI lineage: Eukaryota > Metazoa > Chordata > Aves > Procellariiformes > Procellariidae > Calonectris > Calonectris borealis. The sequence goes on from NC_134352.1 coordinate 9,311,628, forward strand.
CTTATCCACAGGCCCCGGCCGGGCATCAGCCACCCCAGTACTTAGAGGAATTTGGAGTTCATTTTTAAGCAGAAGGAGCCTAGAGCAGCCCAAGCCCGAGGTGACAAATGCTGCATGTGTTGTGTGTCCGTGGCCTCCCAGGAAGCAGCTCCCTCAGCACCGAGAGCACAGAAAGATGGCTCTGGCTGCTGGTGGCATCAGAGCACAAAGAGGTTGACCAGGTTGAGGCCACCAGCTCTCCTGGAGGAGGGCAGCTCGTGTGGGAGGGTCCAGGCCCAGGGCAGAGGACTTCCCCCAGTGCCGGGTAGCTCTGTGGAGAGAGTGCCCCAGGGTCAGACTTCAGACTCCGATGTCATGGCTGAATGAGTGAGCCTGTAGTAATTCTCTCATCCTGGAAGTCACACAGTGGCCGACTCCATCAGAAACCAGACGTCGCATTACTGTATCTTGTCAACGCTAAGCTGAACAGGAACACAGAACAGCTGGGAAAGTGCTTGGCAGATTGCAACGCCCATGAGGAATCCTAACCTAAAAGGCCTTTAATGTCGACACTTTGGTGGCTCTTACGTATCTCTGCGTATCTTTCCTGCAGCTCAGGAATGCTGAGCCTTTTGTCTCTCAGTATTTCCCACTTGTTTTCTTCACCTTATTTTAATTTTAATGCAGATCATTGTTTCTCATAAGGGTGGTGAACTTGAGCACACACTTACTTATTCATGAGACAGTACTTCATATCCTTTTGCAGCTGTTTCTTATGTCACTTGACAAAGATATGGGCATAAACCACATCTGTCTGTCACATCTTTGTTCCAGAAACAGTCTTCAGAAGGAACAGAAACTACGATCAGAAAAATGTATTAATATAGAAAATATATTGCAATTTCCTGCATTACACAAACAGGGTACTGTCTCTAGGGATGAAGGAACTGGTTTTGAGTTAACTTTCTCCCCACCGCTCCTTTCTTCCCACGCTCAACTTCACTCCTGACTTCTCTACCTCCTCCCCCTGAGCAGCATGGAGGGATGGGGAATGGGGGTTGCAGTCAGTTCATCACATGTTGTCTCTTCCGCTCCTTTCTCCTCACGCTTTTCCCCTGCTCCAGCATGGGGTCCCACACATGGGATACAGTCCTTCATGAACTCTCCAACATGGGTCCTTCCCATGGGCTGCAGTTGTTCATTAATTGCTCCAGCATGGGTCCTTTCCATGGGGTGCACTCCCTCAGGAATGGACTGCTCCAGCGTGGGTCCCCCATGGAGTGACAGGTCCTGCCAGAAAACCTGCTTTGGCGTGGGCTCCTCTCCATGGGCCTCAGCTCCTGACAGCCTGCTCCAGTGCAGGCTCTCCATGGGCTGCAGCTTCCTTCAGGACTCGTCCACCTACTCCGCAGTGGGGTCCTCCATGGGCTGCAGGTGGATATCTGCTCCACCATTAACCTCCATGAGCTGCAGGAGCACAGACTGCCTCACCATGGCCTTCACCATGGGCTACAGGGGAATCTCTGCTCCAGTGCCTGCAGCACCTCCTCCCCCTCCTTCTTCACTGAACTTGGTGTCTGCAGGGCTTTCTCTCACATATTCTCACTCCTTTCTCATAGCTGTTGCAGAGCATTTTTTACCCTTTCGTCAATATATTAACACAGAGGTGCTACCAATGTCACTGATGGGCTTAACTTTGGCCAATGGAGGGTCCATCTTGGAGCCTGCTGGCACTGGCTCTGTCCAACGTGGGGGAAGCTCCTGGTGTCTTTGCACAGAAGCCTGCAGCCTCCTCCATCCCCCAGAATCTTACCATGTAAATCGAATTCATGATGTTAATAAAAAGCTTTTGAAAATAAACTCAGAATAAAAATATAATTTGGTTACAGTATATGTTCAGATGCCTTATTTTCATAATCCTCTTACTTGCTGTGTTTGTGGAGTATGAAAGAAAAAGAAACATCCAAGAAGCAATGTTTTTTCTGGACTTCTATAACCCCGGTGGGTGTAGAAGACATTTGTAGCTTCACAGAGACTCTTCCTCTGTGAGATTTCAGACTTTCAAGCACGGTAATTAAGAAAACAATAATGAATCACTTCCTCTGAAAGTGTTTTTTTCTAAAATCTTATCCATAGAAGTATCTCGTTCACTTTCATTTTTAAGTCCCTCTGCCTCTTTCCAGCCTTTGTATCTCTGAGTAAAAAGAAGAAAATTGTGCAATGTGTATCAGTTAAAAACTCTCCTTTCTACAAGACTGCTGCAAATTTTAGTCACTTTACAAATCTATAGATATAACTATCATTTCTTAGGGAGCACCAGAATAAAGGTTAATTAGCAAGACATTGGTACAATTAGCATTTAATGTTGGATTTTGAGCACAAAGAAAGTAATTTTCTTTTAAGTGCATCACAGTACTCATTTGTAAACAACTCAATTTAAAATGTAAACTATCTTGAATACCTGGAATTTATTTAATAGATTTAATCTAATAAATTTAATAAAATAGATTTAATCTAATAATAGATTTAATCTATTATAACTGCTCACCTGGAATGTTTTCCTCTTTTTTTACTTTTATTAAATTAAATTACAATATTTCTCTCTGTAGAGAATTTTCTGCGAAGCTCCCAACATCTGCTCTTGCAAAGCAGTATTTTAGATGTAAGCATTATATTTTCCATAAGAGAAATCTGTATTTTTGTTGGAAATATCAAAATAATAAGGAAAAAAACCAACAATTTTGGGCTATTACTGGCTGAATTTTACCATCTAATCTTTGTTCTCTTTGAAAACACTATTTTGGAATGTTAAAAGCATGAGGACATGTTGTGTTTGACTGAATTTCAATGCTAAGCAAAAATTAAAAAATATTGTAGTATTGGGTATTTCATTGATCTGAACAGAACATTACCTGATGATGATTTTGCTGATGATGTTAATGATGAAGTAATATGTATTGTATGCTTTTTGGAACAGGAGCTGTCAGAAAAATCGTTGATTTTTTTTGAATTAAATTTTGGATTGACCCGAAAGAAGTCCTGAAATATTTCATTCTATGAAAAGCTCTGTTTAATTAATTTTATTTTAATTTAATGCCATTTAATTTAATTCAAAGTCATTAAATTCAATTCAATGCCAGTCTAGATCAGAATGACACAAGGGTACTTCTGTAGAATGAAAGATGATCTTGGACCCATGTGGTTCCTGGGATGCAGTTGTTATCTCTCACTACACTGCTTCACAGGCCTCCTACTCAGAATTCACATCACTTTTAGTATTATTCATGTAAGTTGTCCAACTTTCTTCACAGAACTAGGGGTACCTGCAGTCCCTGCCTGCTGTAGGGGAAGGGATGTCTGTCTAGCCCAGTGTCAGGAAAAGCCATCAGGGTACTGAGATCATCATATATAGAATGGTATACACATATGTGTACTGAAAATGAAGAACTGCAATGGTATCTGTTTTCTGGATCAAATCTGTTTAATCAGGAATTAGCACTGGCACTAGGCATGCAGGGGAGAGAGATCTCGCCTGAATGCTGACAGGAAAACAAGGAGGAGCTGTGTTTACCTATGCACTCATGAGAGATCCTTCAGTTACAAGAGGTATGTGGTTTAGCTGCTGCACTTTGCCTGCTCACTCCAGCACTGCACTTCTTTTCCCAGGTGAGGTGTCCCTGAAAACCCCCTAAGCACCGAAGTCTCCCCCACGGTCCTGTCCCACAGCTGGTGCCCAACACATTGCAGGCTCCTGACTTACCCTGGGTCAGCCCTCCAAGGCTTGCCCATCCCACCTCCTAGAAATCCTCCTGCCTTTTAACCACACCAGGTGGGGAACTCCTGCTCCACACTGCAACAGAGATATGGAGGAGCAAAAGTTAAATGTGTGCAGTGATTTATTTATTTAAGGCTCAAAGAGTTTTAAGTATTTGGACCTTAGGGAATAACAGCAACAGATTCAGTAGGATTGTGTCTGGTCCATCTAGAGAAGAAATTCAGAGTGCAAATACAAACCACTGGATTTTGGCCGGTGTATTGCCTTCCAGATAAAGCAGAGCCAGGACAAAAACTTTGATCCTTCTCTGGCAATTTTATTAATCTTGTTTGTCAGGGTATAACGTTCCAGGTCACACTGTCTGTTTAGAAACAGGAATCATAGGATGGTTTGGGCTGGAGGGGACTTTTGAAGATCATCTCGTCCAACCCTTCTGCCCTGAGCAGGGACATCTTTCACTCAGTCAGGTTGCTCAGAGCCCTGTCCAACCTGACCTTGAACAGTGGCGATGATGGGGCATCCACAACTTCTCTGGGCAACCTGTTCCCATGTCTCACCACCCGCATTGTAAAAAATTTCTTCCCTATGTCCAATCTAAATTGACCCACTTTTAGTTTAGAACTGTTGCCCCTTGTCTTGTCACTACAGGCCCTGGTAAAAAGACTAGTAACCTTACTCTCTTTTTTTTTTTTTTTTCCTTTCTCTGTTTTTTTTCTTGCCTTTGCTTGAAGTACTTTCCAGATGAGATTCCACCCATCTTTCTACACAAAACTCATTGCACTTATACACTCATCATTTCAGAGGGGTCAGTAGCACTGTTTCATGTTTTTTTTAGTCCATGAACTACATTAATAGTGACCTTTCATTAGTTTTCATGCATATTTATTTTGGTTCATAATGACTTACTATCTTTCCTGTTGTATTTATCTACTTCCCTAACTCAAATCAATTAACATTGCGTTCACTTTGTAAAGTGATCAAATATTTGAAATCTGCATTCACTACACTGAAAGTCTTCCATTCTTTATGCTTCCTGTTGAATTGTTTATGTTTTATGTTGGATTCAGGATAGAAAGGTTGCATGAAAAGGAAAAAAAATGAAAGCAAAAACTCTAGGTACCTGGAGAACATTCTTATAAGTATTACAGGTATTCAGAAATCAAAAGAAAGAATCCAAATCTAATTCTCAGTACAGTATCTGTGACCAACTGGTAACTGTAATCCCCAAGACTTAATGAAATGAATAAATGTGAGCTAAAAATTGATGGACCAGAATATAACTATCTTATTGTAAAACACTAAAAACCTGCTGACACTTCGTTAAAAACTTTGATGTCTTCTTTTTAAAAAAAAAATCTTGCTTATGCCAACATGTTTTTAATTTTTCGCAATACCTTTTACCCAGCCAGTGACCGCCACATCTCCACCATGCTACAACATCTAATTAACTGCAACTATCAAAGGTAAAGAGTGGATGAGCTTGTTCATAAAACTCAGCCTTCTGAAAGAACGATTTCTGCTAAAGACTCCCTCAGCTCTTTCTGATGAAACCTCTTTCCTCCATTAATTCCCAATTCTCATAAATATTGCACAAATTCATCCTTAATGCAGGGTCTTGTGCTGAATGTCAGTTGTCGTCATGGTGAATGTGTTTCTTTATATTGTGTTTGCTTGAGCTAATTCTGAATTCTGCCTACTCATTTGCTCTACTTTTCTCTTAATTTTCAGATTTCTCAGTCATAACTACAATGTTACAATACAATGCTTCTGACAACTGCCTCCTTTTTGCCAAATTTCAGATGTCTTCTCAAAGATCAGTTCTGAATCTTTCGCTTCACCTTTATTGCCTCAGATTCAAATGACATCTGATCTCTTATCAGCCTTGCAAAATTGTAAAATCAGCTCTTCAAGATGAAATCAATTACAAACTCCACTGTACTTCCAATCTTCTTTTTGTAGCCTCTCCATCACATATTCCAAATTTTGAGTTTAGAGAACAGTTAATGTATTTTGATAGTGCAGCTTCAAGGTTGGGTTCCTCTCTCTGTTTTAACCTACAGCTAATAAATACAGCAAATGTTTCAACCCACTTTCTACTCTGATCTGGAAAAATACAGATCTGAAATCCCTTCCAATGACCTCTTTGCTTCTATAGAGTTTCAGCCTAGACACACTGCTCTATCTAGTGCTGTTTAGTCTGTTCAGGGCACTAGTATTTTTCACTTTTACCTTTCTACCATATAATGCTCAGGAATCACTATAAGACACCAGCGGATCGACATCAAGTTTATTTGTCTCTTACCCAGCTGTTTTTTTTCAGCTACGCACTGTGTTCCTCCTTTACTTCCTGTGAACCCCTTAAAATAAAATACTCAACAAAGTGATTACAGCTGTAAGTCATTGATTAATCAAAAGCTTAGCAGGTTTAGAGGGCTGAGGCTGAAGAGTCATAAGCCATAATAAAATTAAATGAGGAGTCACCAGGATCTCAGCAGAAAATGCCTCCAGTTCCTGAAGCAGCTGCCAAAGGGTAGAGGTTTCCAGAGGGCAAGAGTGCCTGAGGCAACTTTCACTGAGTTCATTAGGATCCATTATCAAAACAATTTGAAAGATTCTTGACCAAATTTAGTATACCCAGGAAAGGCAGTTAAAAGATGTACAAAAGAGGAACAATAGAGTCCCTTTAAGAGAGGAGACCAGGTCAAACACCAGGAAAATAAAGAACTAGAGGAATAAATGTTCAGCTGGAGTTCAGGAGAGTCAGACCCACAGCCTGCCTCCATTCACAGAGGCTTTGCCAAACCCCTCTACGCTTGTTTCCACGTTAGAAAGATGGGACTTTGGGTGTATTTCTTCCACATTCTTTAGAAATAGAGAATTAGAAAAACAACAACAAATATAAAACTCGCCTTTTCTGGTAAATGAAACACCACAGCAAAACCAGTCTCTTGCTCTGCTTCAATCTCCTCCCTTTTTTGCCTGCAGGAATTGTTTCAGCTCACAATTCAATTGGATCAGGTCAGAATTAAAAATTAGTGGTAGACAGATGTTTTTCAGTAAATGCATGCTTGGTTTTGTATCTGAAAATTAGTGTAGAAGGAAATGGTTACTACGAAATCAGTTCTCACAAGTGATAGATGGGTAGACAGATAAATAGATAGACAGAGAAATATAAAAGCTGTTGTTCTTATGTCTCAAAAAATGTTACATAGAAACTTAATACAATCTTATATTAACCCTAGGAAGCTTGTCCAGTAGAAACTGAATAAAAGAAATACATATATTAGTAGTATACATAATCAAGATAGAGATCCGATGGTTATATCTAAAAGGAAGCAACATTAAAATCTTACAATAATATCTCAGTTGCACATTACCATGAAGCAAAATAAGCAGTATTTCAGGAAATAAGCAGTAAAGTAATGATTAGACTTGGGGCAAACAAACTTTTGTGCTACTATGTAGATGCACTACAGGAAAACTACAGCTGGTAGAGGTCTGCATTATCTAAATACTTCATCTACTTTGTTTTCCCAACTTATAGGTTCTTGTCCATGCCCTCCCCAAAATTCATTAATCTGACACCACTGAAAGCAATGGAGTTCAATTGAACTTGGGGAGAATCTGTCATTAAGTAACAACCCAACCATGGCTCAAAATTATTTCTGATTTTCTTTTGTTTATTCAGCCATCTACTTTTCTGATAGATTTTCTTTAACTGATCTAAGATTCCTTTTTCCAATCGTTTTTGCGCTCCTCAAAGTGTATCTGTTGATCAGTAAGATTTTTATTCTACTAAAAAGGTAAATTAAAAAAACAAAACTAAGTAAAATACTTCAACTAACTTACCATTTAAATTAAAACATGACATTATGTGTGCAAGCTTCAAATCTGAAAGGTCAAAACAAGCAGGTATTTGAAAGCCTCTTGCAGCAACAGCTTGTCCACACACTTGAACAAATTCAAAAAAAGTTGTTTTGCCATCATTATCTGTGCATACAAGCAAACAAAAATATGTAAAAGAGACAGTTGCAGCATATCACAACGAAAATATTCCTCACCATGCTTCATGAGAGCATTCTAAGGCACCACAGCTTTGATCTGGTGAACAAAAATAATGTCGTATGCAACTAATAGTTCTTACTGAAGTTATGACAAATTAATTCCCTGTTTGGGGCTCTGGAATTGATTTTCCTCTTCCCGGCCTGTAATGAAAGATTCATCACTTGAGAGAGCAGCAATAGTAGCAGTAAAGTCAATAGCATGTGACAGAGAAGGTGTATTGAAGCGATGATTTAGCAAGTTCAGACTATAAAATGGATTATTTGAATCAAAAAAAAGTTCAAACGTGGTTTGGATTTCATGGCTGTGCAGGAATATACAAGGAATGGAAAAAAATTCCATTAAGTGAGAGGGGAATGTGTCCTCAGCTCCACTCTTCCCCTCAAAGATAAGGGCTGGAGCATCCACCATGGGCCAGAGACAGAGTGCTGCTGGTCTGTCAACACTTCTTACATTGGGCAGAAAGAGCATGGTAGGACTCTCAGATGGGTCACCCTCTGTGGACACACAGCACTTGTTTTCTTGGAATTCTAGTGCACACACCCCCCCACACAGAGATATTGTCCAAGCTGCAAATAACTGCAAATGATTCTGTGAATTAGGTGCTGCTTGTCCAAACACAGGAAGACCTTTTTGAGCTATGTTGCCACTTCCATAGACTTTGACATTGCAATAATCAAAACAGAAAGAGAAAAATTTTGCATCTGCCCCTTTGATGATTGTAAATGATGGCAGAGTCTCTGGTCATGCTAACAAAACATTGGCAGTTCCCCTTCAAGGCGTTTAGTATCTGTACCTCAACACAAATGGACTTACTGCTGTTGGCAATCAGTATGTTGGAAGTTGTTAATACAAATATATTGAGATATCAGAAGACTCTTGCCCTACCAGACTAGCAGGAAATACAGGGTGTATCCTCCGGGCTTTCACATTACCAGTATATGTGTATTTTGTCAGAAATTGCTGGAAGACCTAATTTAAACCTCATCTTGTTATTTTTTAGTCACCTAAGGAAAGCAAGTTGAAAAATGTTGGGGAGAAAATACCTGTAAACAATACCAGATGAAAAGGTCTGACCCAGCTCTGTCAAGGATTGTCAGATCAGTTTTCCTTACTCCCTAAAAGCAAACTGTAATCCAACATGTTGCACTGCAGAATGTCTGTAGGATGTTCCCTGGGAAAACTGCTCACAACTATTCACCTGAAATAAAAAGTTAAAAGGGACATTTTTCTCTGTTACCAGTTTTACTTGCTGGTACTACCCTTCTCTCTTATACATAGAAATGATATAGTGTATTACAGAAGAAAAATCCAAAGAGATAAATGTGTCTTGGTTCTTTCCTCTGATGCTGTTCTAGCTGTCCTTAGTGAAATATGACTGTGCCCTTTGTTAATTAGTCAATGGCTCCTTATTTTCTGTGTTACATGCAATTTGACATGTAACACCGCTGTCTCAGTGTGCACTTGTTCGTACATATGAATGTCTATAAAACAGATACAGGACCAGTGCTTCCAGCTGTGGATCTTCTTCATGGTACAAACACAAAGAAGTCAGTTAAATCAAATGCCAATCTGCCAACACATTTAGTTACAAATAGTGCTACAGAAGCTGCAGCTTACAGCAGAATATTCAATGGAGAATGTGTTCAAATGTTTACTGTCAAATACATGTTAAAATATGCAGAATTGTGGTTGTATTTACTAGAGACAGACATGGACTTCAGCATGCATGCTGAATAACTCCATGGGCACAAAGGAAAGAACTACTAATCACATTGAATACACAGTCACTCCATATTCCTCGCTCCAGCATAGAACAATATGCTCACGGAAGGATGGACAACCAGCCAGCCCAAAAAATTGATCGGAAGAGAGAGGCTTACAAGGTAGTAGTTTCTGAGTTGTACCTGGAGGCTGGCGACAAGTGGGGTACAGCAGGGTCTATCCTGGGACGCGTCCTGTTTAACTTGTTCGCTAATGGCATGGGCAAAGGGGAGGAATGAGCTAAAAAGGATCACATCAAATTCAGTAAGGACAAAAACCCAGAGCAGGACCAGGGATTATACCCTCTGCTCAGCACTTGTCGGACCACAGCTGGGTCCTGTGTCCAGTTTTGAGCCCCACAAGTCAGGACAGACATCAACAAAACAGGGCAAGTTAAAGGGAGACCACCAAGAGAGTGGGGCTGGAGGACTCGCCCTGCGAGGTGAGGCTCTGAGGCCAAGGCTGGTTCAGCCTGGAGCAGAGACGGCTTTAGGGCACCTGAAAGCACCTTGGTGCCTACAGGGAGAGGATCAAGGGGCTGAGGCCAGGCTCTTCACCGAGGTGCCTCGTAGGATAACAAGAGGGAGTGGCATCAGCTGAAACTAGAGAGGTTTGGGATGGAGATAAGGAAAAGCTTTTTCCCCACAAGGACTGGGAGTGGTGGAGTGAGAAATTTGCCACCTTGGAGGATTTCAAGCCTCGACTGCCTAAAGCCCCAAGCAACCTGGTCTGTCCCCATGTATGACTCTGCTTTGAGCAGGAGGCTGAAGGAGAGACCTCCTTAGATGCCTTCCAACCTGAGTTGGAATTCCTCAATTCTATGATTTTCCCTGATTAGTGACTGCATCGCTGTTTGTCCCTGTTTTTGCACTGATCCTTAAGCTTTAACTAGTATATGACAGGCTGTTGCACCTAATTTTTCACAAGTCTATCAGACTGTGGGTAACAGGATCTACCTTGACTGCGAAACATTCATTTGAAACTATTTATATGTGACTTGTCGTCCATCTCCTAGAATCTGCTCACGAGCAGCACTTTGGCTGGTGAGCAGTGCCTTGCTGAGATTCATAGCAGTGCTGGCTAGCAAGTTGTTTCTCTGACTTGCTGCAAGAGAAATGGCTGTAATGATCAACGCTTAATACGTAATGGTTTCCCTGAATTCAGATAACTCAGCCACGAGCTTCTTGAGTGCATTTGTAGGAATTCTTGGGCATTCACATTCAGCCAATTGTTTGCATCTACCTCTCATTTCACCTGATGCTGTAACAAGGTGCCTTCCATAAGTTCCAAAAGGGCTTAGAAGCACCAGTCTTATTTCCTTAGAATGATTTTTTTCTTTTTTTCCCCCTTTTCCCATTTCAACTTCCAGCAACTCTCTAAAAGTTTTCTATAATCAAGAGGTTCATTGTATGGTCACCCTGTGTGTTTCTTGCTCTCTCTAATGCATCTGTAAGCATTAGATTGTGTACATAATCTTCAACAATTTATCAGTCCTCAAGGTATCTAAGAAAAGATCTCAAGGGTGAATTTTTCCTCTAGACATTTGTTCACTTTCAGTCCATATCTTTGTAGTCGTAAGAACAGGTATTGATGTTTGGGTAATATTTGGGTAATAGTTTTTATGACAGAACTGATGAATCTTTTCTTGTCTTTGAGACACGGAATTATGTGGGGGAGCTGTGATGGGGGAAGAAGGGTTTAGAGGATCACACATTAACCTTTAAGCCATTAAAGAGGTTAATGGCTTCTCTATCACAAGCCATAGCTAATCAGTGGGCATGTGATAGGGATAATACTTGTAGAGTTATCTCCAGTTGTGCAAGCATATTTATGTCTACTCGGCTGGTCTGTAGGGACTCCAGTTTTGGAAATCTATAGATACACATTTTGTTGTTTATTTACACCCTTTATGAAGGCTTTTGTCAACCCACTTTTAACTTTGACAAGATATATTGTCTTGATTTAGGCTGTACACATCTCTGGGGATCCACAGCAGGAGACAGTAAATTAGCCAAGGGTTTTTTTGCTAAAAGGCTCTCAAAATTTGCGCTGATCACAGCAGCTTAAACACATAAAGACTGACCAAGAAGAAATGGTTTATTAGGCCGCTCCTAAAGGTAGTTAATTGCCTACTAATACAGTGCAAGAAAAACTGCCAGCTGGAGGGTTGAAATTACTTAAGCCATTACTAGTAGGAAAAGAAAAGAGTAACTGTGATAACACAGTCTGTGCTATTGTGTGATAACATGCTGCGGACCAGCATACATTATAGGTAATGCCATGTCCTTATTTAGCATCATGACTGCTGCTTCATAACTTTTAATGTACTTGTCTTGGCAACACCCTGTGACATAAGACCATGATGATATCCTCAGTTTACAGACAGCCTCAGGGACTATGGCCCAGGCCATCCAAACCACACATCTGGCACCTGAGGGCAGGTAACCCACACGTTTCAGAGCCTGTATGCTCATGGTGGGATCACTTTGGAGATGGGCCAAACATCCTCCCACCACAAGATCACTCCCCTTCTTCAGCAGGATGGGGAGAAGATGGGATGAGAAAGCTCATGGGTCAAAGTGAAGGCAGGGAGATTGAAAAGCTGACTTGACATGGGAAAAATCAATTTAATTTATTGTCAGTTAAATTAGATTTGGGCAGTGAGAAACAATGACAAGCATTAAAACAGGTTTTCTAATCTCTTCTGCAAGAGGAAATTTTGCATTATATTTTCTCTATCATATGCACAATATGAATTGTTCTGTATCCTCCAGGAAGGTATCCACTATGGATTGAAACATATAAAGGGATTATGGTATTTATTCTCTTATAACACATATTTGCACTAAGCTGTAGCTTAAACTCAATAAGGAAAAGGGTTGGTTTTTTTAGTCATGCAGTGTGGAATAAATAGTGTGGAAATAGCCATATACTAAGCTGCAAGAACAAACAGTCTTAACAGTACACTGTGCACAATAAAGCACCACAGTCTTAATGATCCAGCTTTTAGGTAAAATCAAAATGGTTGATCACATGAAACAATCTGGTGATGGAAATAAAAAATGCCACTAGGCCGGGGCACACAGCCTGTGAGTCAATTGCTTAGAAAAAGAGACCTGGCAAACTAAGCCTGAGGCCAAGCCATGCATTTGGGTACCCTTTTCCAGATGGGCATCTCAGAAATAGAGTGGCTCAAAGAGAATGGGAGCTTGTACCCTGCAAACACTGAAGGGACTCCAGAGAAAGGAACTGGTTAATGACAGATATGAGGCTCTTGCTGTCACTGTAAGTAGTTGCAAGTTAGATGTGGCACGTTCCTCATGAGCAATGAAGCTATTACTAAGCCGTGAATGTGACCACTTCTGTTATTACAATTACATTTCAATTATCTGTTCTGCATGTACTGCTTGGCTTTTTTTTCAGCTCAAAACCCCTGCAGAAAACAGACATGCCCTGTAAGGTGATAGCACATCAACTTTCTGGCTCATTCAGTCCCTGTGATCAGGACTGGGTGTTATTTGGGTTCCCCTGTCTCCCCACATTGTCTCTCTGAGCTCCGTTGTGGGTGTGCAGATGAGTTTATATTATATAACCTAACATGCTTACACGGGGCCTGAGTGTTAAATGATGTGAAGACTTATAAATAACCACATAATTTAAAAGAGAAGGGAAAAATACATCTATTTTTTCCTGTTATGAATGGAAAAGTGTTTACCATTCAAAAGAGAATTTAAAATAAAAATAACAAGTGAGGCTAAGCACAGATCATTGGTAGATTTGCTTTTTTAGTCTACATTTTAAAGACTTTGCTGCAGGAGGGATTTTGCATTATAACTCTCCCCAGATTGGGGAAAAAAAAGAAGAGGCAAATCAAAAGAAAATTCTGCAGTTTTTCCAGCCAGTTGCACCATTTGTTTTAGGCTGCGGGAAATGGTATACAACATAGAGAAGAATAGAAAAGAGAAAAGAAGACTTTGAGATATACTTTAGAAAGATACTAATTTTGAAAAGAAAGAAGTCAAAACAAATTCAGGAAAAAAAGTGCAAAGACATGTCATGAAATATAAAGATAAAAATGTTGCATAATACAATATGCTAAGAGCTATTATTCAACCCATATGAATTTTATAAAATTTAAGTTGTTAAAATAACACTTATTTACACTGACTGAAAATATATCCACAGATACTTTGGAAACTTCAAAACCTTGCCTTTTCTTATAAATAATATCTCAATATCTCTCTCTTTTTTGTTTGTTTATTTGTTTTTTCAAAATAAGGATGAGAGCATCATATTCAGGAATAAGGAAATTTGAATGGTATTATGGAAAAGAGCAAAACTGCTGATGTTTACAGAAGTGGAGAAAACAGTAAAAATCTTTTCCATTAACTTCAGCAGTTTTGGATTAGATTCACAGACCAAATTATTGCAATGGATTTAGAACAAAAGTGGGAGGACAGATAGAAACAGGTATTTCTAACTTCTATAATGAGAAAAGAACAACAAAAAATTAGAAACAAGACATATAGATTTAAGTTGAGAATAAAGATTAGATAATCATTGGTGAATTAATATCTACTTCTTCAGAGAATATGAGTAGATTTTATTCATACAGTGAAGTCTCTGCTCATGAGCTGTGCTGTGCTGCAAGTATAAAGCTTTACCACAGAGCTTTGTAAGAAACAAAAAGATTATAGGAAGTCATTGAGATTTATACAGGATTTATGATCTCAGGCCACTCATGACTGCATCACAAAAAAGACCTTCATCAAAAGCACAGTTCTAGCTAGGACTTTGTCCAAATACAAACTAAATAATCCTCTCTCCTCAGCCTCATTTCCAGTCAATACTTTGAATTCCCAGGAGAGCTGAACAAGAAGTAGTTACATTTTTCACAAAATGGGTTGCCTCCTGTCTCCTTTCCCAGAGTTGCTAGCAGTTGGTTGGTTTGAAACACAACAAAAATTTTTGGGTGATTCGATGTGTATCAATTTGTACTTGGGAGACAATGCGGTCTCCTTGGTCCCTAGTGTGAATATTCTATCATAATTGTCATCTTCCTAATCATAATACCTTCTCGGTCTGTGCCGACGTTTCTCAGTATTCTGGGAATATACGGCAAAAAGCCTTGAAATTCCAGACTGCAGAGATGCGCTGTCCGTACCTCAGCCCCCTCAAGGCTAGAACATGGGAAAGAGGTTTGAAGACCACTGCAGGAGAAGAAAAGATGGCAGTGTCACAGAATATCAAACAGAGATTGATAGCAGAGAAAAAGAGGGGATATATTTTGTGTTGAGGTAATAAAACACAGGACACACAGGATGGGAGCAAATATTACTGCAGATAATACCTGAGGCAACATTCATCTCCTCAAGCTTTTGAAACACCTGGATCAACAGACACAACTTGCAACATATGAACTAGCAAAATATTGGAGTTATAAGGTACTTATATAATATATTACTATTATATATGTTATTAAGAGGTGTGGGTTTTGAATACTAAATTTCCAAACAGACAGCTGAATTCTAGGAACATGATGAGGTTTTTTTTTTTCCCTTTTGTGAGCACCAGAACCAGTTTTCAAAGGCTTGGCAACAGAGCTCGTCAAAAAAATCCCACACCATATACTGCTAAGAGAGCCTTCTGTAGTCATCCAAGCAGGACCAAACAATATTACACTAGTAAATATTTTCAAGTTGCTGGGATTGGGAACTAATGGTCTGAAACCTGGAATTAGCTTCTGATATTATTTCACATGATTCACATTACATAGCTCTTGGCTGTATTATTTTTCTGATAATGCTAAGATGTGCTAACATGTGGCCTGCCATATGCATTTGAAAGACGTTTTTCAGCTTTCATCCAAAGGACAGTTCCCCAGCTCAGGAAGTGACAGCTGATAACACGATTACCTCTCCCAGCATTTGGATGGCTGAGGAGGGGCAGGATGCCAATCGTGCAGCACAGCAAACACTGACGTGACATTTGTGAGGGAGACCCTGCACCGGCACAACAGGGGGAAACAGACAAGGCAGTTTTTCCTAATCTCGTGGATTTTACCGCTTGGAATGGGAATGAACTCAGAAAGCCAAAACGGTTTTTGCAAGGCTTGTGCAAAAGGCTGTGTCTGATTCACATCATTGAGGGAGCTATTTCTCTGAAATACGGACTGACTGCAGCCAACATTACCTCATCGCTCCCTGCTCCGTACGGACAGGCAATTTCAACCCAAAGTCCTCCATGTACATTGTCATCTGTCCCCTCTAAGGCCACATCATGATAGGGATAAACAAATGAAATTAGGTGAAATAAGACATCCCCGCCCAAACCTGTAAATCTCTTTTTAAAGGCTTAAGTATAGTACCCAAACAGGTACCTAAGTCAAAGATGTGTGATGTCATTCAATGAGTTTACCATTGCAAATCACTAAGTCCTGATCTTACCTAGGGATGCCATGGATCCTCCAGATCTCACAATCACTATGCCAAACTCGGAAAGAAAAGCTGGAGGGGCTTACATACAACTTCAGTGTTCGGGGCAGATATTATTAGAAAAGGCTCTATGGTTTGTATTATTCTAGGGTTCAGACAAGATGATTACAATGCTCATTTCTGGGCTCAGCTCCCCTGAATCAGAGCCAAAAAACACCCATATGAGGTCCTTTAAATACAGATTTAGAAGTCTACCTGAATTGGTCATAAATTTAAAGAGACACTGATGGTCTTACACTGTGTTTAAAACTGCTGCCAGATAGCAAAAGTTCTGCTCTACCTACCTGCCTTACAAGCATGGCATGCCTTTCCTCCTGAGGCAGATGTCACTGTCAACTCAGTGACGTTCACGGCTTGTGTTCGCACAAGTCTCTGTAACACCGTAGAGTAAGTGGGGCCATGTTCGCATTAATCTGTGATCCTTTGGGGGACAAGACTACTTAGGGATGATGCAGCGTCCCTGCCCCTTGTTCCGTGTAATCAGACCTCACGTGGTACCTCTCACAATACGCATTACGATATGTTTATACCATGTCACGGGCATGACATCTGTGTGGCAAACAAGTCATGTTTCCTACTGGTCTATGAAGATACTAAGAAGCAGAAGCACCATGGCTCAATCAGTGCAAAATGTTAAGTTTTTTTGACTGATTTAACTGACTTTTCTTTCAGCTTTTTAAACGTAAGCCACTTCTGAGTAACAGTGTACCCTCAAACTCGTAACTGGAGACCTGAAAATAAGCTACAGGGTGAATGACTGGATGGATTGATGGATAGATGGGTGGATGGACATATGGATGGATAGGTGAATGGATAGAATGTTTTCTCCACCCCTAACAGCATTTTTCCAGTACACTTGAGTCCTTTAAAAACATAATATATAATCTAAAGAGACCTCTGCCAAAAAGCAGAGGGAAAGAAGGAAAAACGTGAGAGGCATTATTCTGTATTTTAAAAGAACAGGATTGTTCTTTGGTGCCATTAACTGGTGCAGTTCCATTGATTTCTTTACATCAGCTGAAAATCTGGTTTTAAAAAGGAAAAGACTAGTGAGAGATTTAAAAAAAAAAAACAAAACAAACCTGTGTAAATACATGTCTGTACGTATACAGAGGCACACCATGAACAATTGATATGGCCAGAAAACTGTTGCCAGGCTTTCCAAGTTTACAGAAGCCAAATAGTTGAGGACATAAAACGCTCAGGTAATTTTTTTTGTTTCCGGATGGAGCAGTCACAGTGTTGCTCTGGAAGCTAACCTTCATTTTACTCTGTATTCTGTGTTTGAATCAAGACATTGATAACCCCCAAACTAGCTAATCTACAATCTACCCTGTTCCAGGTTTTCCAGTTCCCAGGTCCAAGAATTGAAATGTCGATGGCAAATGCATGTGGATAAGGACTTTCATAATCTCCATGCAGGAAATTTTGGGTGGACAAGATGATGCGGGGTCATGTGGAAAAGAAGTGGAAGTTGAATGAGCACCAAGACAGAAAGACAAGGGAGGTTGAGAGGAGCTTTGCAGGCTTGCAAAGGAAGAAGCAGGGACATATTTGCACACCACATTATGAAGAAGCAAAATGCGAGCCTCACACCTTGATGCCCATAACAGGCAAGGCTGCTTGATTTAGACAAAGGTGCCAGCAGGGATGACAGAAACATGAAGGAACAACCTTAACTGCCAGCAAAAAAGGTGGTATATATCCTGACTTACAGGACAGTCTGTCCTTTACAGGACTGGCTGTCTGCTGCAGGTCCATTTGTCATGGTCAGAGTTACAGCAGAGAACAGTGTTTGAATGGTCTCAGTGACATTTTGGCTCTGCTTGAAGTCAGTGGCCAAAATGCTACAAGACTCAAAAAGGTTAATACTCACCTTCAACCTATAAACCGTCAATAAATCATTTATAAAATACAAGTCTTAAAAAATTCTCAAATTGTTGGACTGCCTTTAGTGTTTTGACTGCCATGTGTAAGTGACATGAATAAAAGTGCCCTGGAATCCAGCTGATGGAAGGAATATAAATATGTCATAGTGTTACTGCCAATAAAAGTAATGTAGCCTTTCCACTAGATCTAATTGTCCCTCTCTGAAATAAACAAACCATAACTGCAGTGTCATAATTTTTTTCCTGAAATGCAGAAATCACAACGAATCAGCAGTTTGGTTTCTATAGACCACACTCAGAATTTCAAATGTTCATTAGCTTTAAATCAATAGTGTTTAGCATTTTGATCAATATTTCAAATAGTTTTGTTGAAATAATGCCCATTTCTGCTGCATTCATTAGTATCAGCCGTTTGGCTGCTTAAGACTTATTTCTGTTGGTGCTTTTGCTTCAGTCGTGAATTTTCTGTACTTGCACCTGCGATGCCTTACTGTAATTTAGTTAACTATCATCCTCTGTTATTTATAAATCTGTTCTTCCATTTATTTATCAGCCTTATGATCAGGAAAATATTGGATAAATATTCACTTACAACTAACTGAGTAGAAACAGAAAACCATTTTTAACCATACTTCTTAATAAATGGCTCTGTAAGGGGATAAAGCAGTACAACAAGTAAAGTTTAAGGGTGAAATATGAGGCAAGTCATAACATAAGCTGCATTGCATATCCTATCTATTTTACTGTAAACATTTGATTAAGTGCAGCCCCTACACTAAAATAATGTCATTACAGCTTGCAAAGTCGTTACAGCTTGCAAAGTCAGCCTGTGAGAATTTGAAGGCCTACTGAAATTTGTGCATTGCGAGTTAAGATTTGATAATTACATGATCACTACATAAGTTTTCCACAAGATCTTTTTTTTCTTTCAGAGAAGCAATGGCCATGTTTGGGAGATTAATAAAACGTCCAGAAAAAATATAGTTCATGGAAATTTAGAAAGTTGTTTTCTTCTACATGGATGCATTTTTCACTAATAGTAAAATTGGATGTATAATGTTCTTGCTTTTTACAAGAAAAACACTGAAAAAAATCCATCTCACTACTTAACCTCAAGAAATTATGATAATGAAAATTGCTCACAGTCACCATTGCCAAAACTGGATAGAGCTGATGGCAGTAGGCCTTTGCCATACCTTCCTGGAGCAGAATTGGAGTGGGAAGGGGCATTTTACCAGTGGGTTTTACAGATATTTCTGATAACACAACTGAAGAGTGTTGGGAATCCCAAATCTGAGTATATAGCCTGAGCAGACAGAAAAGAACTTTCTGGGAAAAGAAGTTCCATATTTTTAAGCAACTAAAAATTAAGTCTTATAATGGGAACTACAGTGTAAATTTAATAACTGGTAGAACTGTTAGCTGCACAATAATCCTAGTGGAGTCCTAACCCAGAACAGAGGACCACAAAGGCCCTGAACAAATAGAGAGAAAGACAAATACACAATATTCAAAGCTGTTATTTTTTAATCAAAAAGAGAGAAGAGAAAATAAGACATCATGCAGAAGTGTATTTCTTCTGAGATTTTTTATAAACATGACAAGAGTAATTTATTATTTCCTTTCTATTTTTCAGTAGTCAAAGCTGTACATTTCCTACTTGAATTTCCTCTTGAGTTTTAGCAATTCATTGTCAATATTCTCTGCGCATGCAATTCAGATTTTCTCACAGCTACAATCCATGCTCAGCCTGAAATAATTTATTCTTTTAAATCATATGGACTTGAGCTTAACAACCACTACTATAGCTCCATGTCTATAGAGGAAAGACTTTCGATTCTTACTTACTTGCTACAATGGCAAGCCCTGGAGAGGAAAACTTCATGTCCTGTTCATCCCACCTGATGAATCTTAGATACCATTTGAGCATGTAGATCATCACTGTGTCCCATGATGCAGGGATTATGGGCTGGGAGAGAAACTTGACAGAGGGACAGACCCTGCACCTAAAGATGCCAAGCAATCTGCAGAAAACATTGCACCAACAAAGACCTGCACCAGCTGAGGCGCAGACATTAAGGGAAGTGTCTAATCTCTTCTCCCACATCCTCAAGATTAAGGTGGAAGAATACACAGGTCAGTTCAATTAAAAGGGATACAGCATCGAACAGCTATGTGACTAGAGGCAGGCAATATTTTCAGCCAAAACCTTTTAGGAAAGTGCTTTGTGAAGTCTGACCTTTTAGTTCATTGAGGAGAAAGACCAAAAATGTCAAAAGAAAGAAAGAAAACATCAATCTAAACATTTATAGATTTTTTTGGTTTTCAAAGTCATACTACTGTTTTATTTTAACAACATCCTTCTAATTTTTTTTCCTTGTATTTTCCTTTAGTTAGTTCAAAGATTTTTTGCCCCGATAGATTTGGTCAAATATTTGGAAGTTTACATTCCAAAGTTTCCACCCTTTGCCCACATGACAAGAATATAACTTTCCCCCAGGAGATTTCAGGAGTCAAGTATCACACCCTCAGTCTCTAACTCTGTGGAGAAGCTTCTGTTGATGATTTTTCTTGTGGCTTGTGGAAGGCCACCACAGGATCTAGTACAAGTTCTCCATTTGCCGTGGGCCTTTGGGAAAACAAGAATTTTCTGTCTGAACCACGCTCACAACTCAGTGAACACTTCTCAGCAGCAGCAGTTGGCACTGCAAGTGGGAGAACTCATCCTATCTCCTCCAGGATCCTACCCTTATCCCCATATGCTGCTCCCATCTTGCTGCTGACACAGCAGCAGTTTCCTCTCCAGTTCTTATGAGCAGGTGTTGAAAAAGAAGTGGAAGGACTGCTGTATTTCACTGGGAGTCTTGTCTGCTGGTGAGCTTCACCCAGGGAAGACTACGACAATAGAGCATACAAAACGGAGACTACATACTGAGGTCTGCACATTCCTCTCCAGTCTTCATAACCAGATTTTATGCCTGTGTGAGTCATCTGCACATACTGCTTTAGTCAATGCATTATTTCGATATGCTGATTTGAAGACACAATACATCCATACTTCGGAAATAAAGTCTGGTCTCACAGGTGTGTTCTTATATCAGTTTGCCACAGGGTTTGGTTTGCCAGCCACATTCCACTTTTTATGGACCTCACACATAGTTCTGCTTGAAAAACTGGCTGCAGAAAAATGTGCCTTTCTCAGCGCCATCCAGGAGAACTGTGAGCGTACCTCGGTCAATACATGGCAGGAATGCCATGAATGACAGTGATTTATGATTGCTTTTTACTTACATTAGTCTTGCAAAGTTGCACACAGCTGAAACAGAACATATAAACTCCAATGCTTTCTCCCACATTGTCAAGATAATTTTTCTCCTCATTTCTTATCAGCGATACCTTCACAGAGCAAGTAAAGGCAAAAGGTACTCCAGCTGCCAATGAGATCACCATTTGCTTTGCAAAACTTGTGTCACTAGCAGCAGAAGGCGGATAAATCTTGGGTGAGTCTTACAGGAGAGTTTTGGGAGCTGACAAAAAAAACAACAAAAAGTAATGAATTTTTTTTTTACTTGTAAGAGAGTACACGTCATATGATGCCAGGAAAATAATGCAGTAAAGTGGGAAGGGTAAAACATGCATTTCTTATGACTCTTAAGTTTTGTACCTAAGGAATGCTGGGAAGTAAACAATCTTTGTCCTGTTATATACAGTTGTCTATACAGTAAACATTCAGAAGAAAGTTTCACCAAAAATATTGAGCCCTTCTGGTAATGCCTTTGTATGAGGCATTAGATCCCCTGCCCCCTTTCTACAGTAAGAACTTTAATGTGCTATTTTAAAATGAGTGGGGTAAACTATGTCATATGAGGGTTAAAGTGGAATAAGGGGAGTTTCACAAATTAATCCTTACCAAGGGACATAGAAAGGATGTGCTTAATTCCTGCTTCTCAGAGTGCAGGCAACAGGGACAGAGTCTGGCAAGTTGAGTCTAGATCTTCTCACCTTTCTCACCTACCTTGGGACACTGGACTGAAGATCTGGCCCAATTCCCGTGAAATGAATGAACGTACTTCAGCAGCTTCAACAGACTTTGGATGTTATGTGAATCTTTCTGTTCTTTTGCAACTTTATGAATCAGTGGCAGACTCAAGAGAAAATGAAAGTAAAGACAATTAACCCCTTCTGATCTGGATAATATGTGTTCTGCCAGACTCCCACGGCCAGTCCAGGAAGACCAGCAATAGGTCGGTAACGCTGTAACATCACCAGCGCATGAAGACTGGTTTTGGAGCAAAAGGCATGCAGGTTTTTCATGCCACCTGGTCTGCATTCTGTTGTAAGCTGTGGTTAACAGACCTGGTGGTGAGCATTTGGCATTCAGTCATATAGCTATACTGTGTTACTGTGGAGACAAGGGCTGCGCATGGCCAGAAGCATAAATCCAAATGTAGAGCTATTGGCACATAGAAAAACAGCCTCATTTAGCAGATAAGGCTGGGCAACAGAAAGGACAAAAGTTCATCTTTCATATTTCTCTGGAGCAGACCCAGCATAGGAATCCAAAAATTGTTGTCCTGCTAAAATGAAAAAAAAAAGGGGGAGTGGGGAACCTTAGGCATAAAGAAAATAGAAAGTTTGCCTAAAGCTATCATTCACTGTTTATGTTTGCCAAAAATCCATTACTATATAAGGTATTGATAAATGTCCCTATCTTTTCCTTTATTTTAGGAAAGATAGCCCAGCTAAGTGCACTGTGTGGTTAAAAATACTGGAGTTTTATTATATATTCACCTAAACAGCAGCATGGAATATGGAATAAGAAAAGAAGCTTAACACACAAAAAAACCCAAACCACACAATGAAAGGAGGTTACTCTGAAAATGTTATTTGCAAGCAAATCATTCTTTCACTCTGCTCCTGCCACAGCTTATAGGAAAATATTTTCTCTGAATATTTTTAAGGATGAGGTTGCACCTTTTTGTTTTCTGCAAAAAAGTGCTGACATATGGAATACCTTCCTGGCTCCTCTGAGGACATGAGGAGTCTGTCATCCAGAGTGAAATCCACTCACCCTCAAGACCTAATTCATGTGAATAAAATAAAGCAATTTCTCATTTACAATAAAAAATGTCCCAAGAAGATCTTTAGTTCAAAGGGTTACCCTGCAAAAGTAGTTAAACTCTACAAAAGCTTGTACCTGTTTATTATAGGAAGGAACTGACATACAGGAAATATTCCATGGGTGCATGTATACTATTGCCTCCCCCAAGAGTTCTTAGATGTACGAGTTAATACATAGAAATAGATAGAGAAAATAGAATAGAAGAGAAAATTTTTGTTTTATCAAGCTACTGATTTCCATCATAAGTATTTGCTTTTGCTTTTTGACTAAAGATCCAATATCCCTCTTACTCGCTGGGAACAAAAAAAAAAAAAAGAAAAAGAAAAAACATATTTAGATCTTTTCTACATTTTTGTTGTTATTGTTTGTGACTGCTTTTTTGCTGTTGCTGGTTTTAAAATGACTTTTTTTTTTTTTTAGAATAAAAAATTACACTTTGCTGACAGCTTTAATCATAATGTATCTCATATCAATCATACATGATCTTGGGCAATTCCACTTGTTCTGGTAGTGAAAAAGGATAAATAAAATCATCTTCCCAGGGCAGCTAAGAATTTCCCCAAGTGAGGGTGTGACTGACCCAGGAGCATACCCAGATGATGTTGATGCCCTGAAGCAGTGTAACTCAAAGGGGAGTCTCGTTTATCCCCCAAAACTCATGAAACATTAGAAACTGTTATGGACTCATCGTGCCTATAACCATCCTTTTCTTTGCAAAAAGCAAAAACCTGGCCAGATACAAGAAAGGATGTTCTGAGACATAAAACTCCAAAAGAAAATGAGGCCTCTTATCTCAGTAGCCCAGGAAAACAAGTAGCTTGCCCTGATAAAGAGGGCAAAGGACAGAGGACAAAAGTAACAAAGGACAGTTTTGCTACTATTTTTTCCTTTAGAGCCATTTTTCAACACCAGTAAGATGAATGTTTAGACCCGTGCATATCACATGAAAGGATAATGGTTTATAGTATATCACATTTATATACCCCTTTTAATCTTGATGGATTGCAGGGTATTTATTTCAGCTCCAGACTTGATTCTAGCAGCTCCTTGCATCCAGGAATGAAGCCTGGCAGGCTGAAACTCTCCATCTGGTTCAGAGCACAGCAGCCTCTCTGCCCAGCAACACAAGTCACAATACATACATCAACCCAGTCATCTGCACTCTGTCTCTGCCACTTCTACATAGGATACGGAGGCCAGGTCAAGGTTTTGTTAGCAATATTCAGAGCACTCTGAAATATCACCCATAGCTACGCTAAGAGATCATCTTTCACGCCACAACCATAGCCTTCCAAAAGAGCATAATTTGCTGCTACTGTAAAAATGTCAATCAGAAGAATGATGTAGTGTTAAACAGGGGGAAGGTAAAAATGAGACTTTAGAATGTTTTTCCATGTTAAAAACAGTTATTTACCACAGAGGACTCTGATCTGAGCATGAACATCCAATCTGCCTCTCCATAGGGACAGATAATATGTGTGGGGAGGCTGAGAGGATTTGCACCATCACCTCTCCCACTGGAGAAGAGCATCCCATTTCTTGGGGTAGGACACAGCAGCTTCACAGAAACAAAGGCACAAGACAAAGACAGGCACTTTATCAAAATTCATAGGATGGAAACGCAGCCGTAGAATAATGAAAGTCTGTGTTTTATTGCTCTTGAATTAACCATCTTAATGTCTCATGGGATGATTTGGTACAATGAAAGTTATGGACATGTTTGAAGTCAAACTACCTTTTCTTTTGATGTTTTTGCAATGGATTGAGGTCAATTCCAGAGCTCAGAACTGCTGCTGTCATACAAATAAATAATACTTTTGAACCCAATTTGGAAGTTTTCAATACTTCCAGTGGGTCATAAAATAATTTTTTTTATTTTTAACCAATGGTAAAAATTTTATACAAAAATGGTTTTGACATCTAAGCCAGGGGACATGAAGAGAGCAAACCTTATTCTGTCCCTTTCTACCTAAGTAAACAGCAGATAGGCTCCCTACCACTACCCCCAGAAGCAGCTGAATTGTTATTGAAATGAATTAGAGAAATAAGAAGCTGCATAATTTAGCATATTATTATTAAGCAGGGTGCTATATTTTGTGGCAGACAGCCGAAATAGCAAGGCTACAGCAGCACAATCTTTAAAACATGTCAAAGTAATCACCATTGCAATGGCTAATATCACTAACGAACCACAGTCTCATTGTGCTTGGAGCATTACAAATACACATGATGAGACACCTGAATATTTTATGCAATATACAGTCCTATAAGATCCTTTTTAACTTGTATTTTTTTAAAAGATAAAATGGTATCCAGCATAACCTGGCCAAATAAACTTTTCTGTGAGTGTGAGAAAGACCCAGCGTTACTATTGCTTCTTACGGTACATTGGTAGGCATTTGGGAGAAGCTGCCCAGCTCCCATGACAGTGATCTCTTTCTCAGAGAGGTTGGCTTGTAATTACTGTGTTCAACATTGCCATGTCCCCTTTTGTGTTTTCCTCCCGCTGAAGTTGATTTCTGCCATGATATTTATGCATGTTTGACAGCAGACAGAAACAAGATTCAAGTAAAGAATCATTTTTTACTATTATTATTTCTATTACTACTAATACTGCTTCTGCTGTTACTATTATTATTGAACAGGCGTATCAAACAGCAGCAGGACCAGGTGAGAGAGCTGCTTTCACTTGCAGTACCCATACAGATAATTCACAGAAATGCACCTTTGGGGACAGGTGAGATGAAGACTGAAGACGAAAAAGCAATCATTCTGAAACAAGACTTTTCCAGACTGATAGGCTTATCTGCAACTGTGTCTGGTGTTGTGGACATGGTTTTCAAGAACTTGGTCTGCATGTCCATTTAGCATTGCATAAATTGTGCTTGCCTGCAAATTTGCACTTATTTGTCTGACAGAGGGAGAATGCTTGGGGCAGCAGAATTTTCCTCGTTTAGAGACTGAGCTAAAATCCACTGAAATTAAAAATGTGTCCCTCCTGGTTTCAGCGAACAAGGAATCTAATACGTAAACTCTATTTTGTAGTCGTTATAAGACCCCAAAAATCACAGCTATCTGCTTGTATGTTCACCTTTTGAAGCAGATTTGTTTCCAGGTGTAATTTTTACTTAATTATTTTCCCTCTGCTTTTATAGTTTTGCAACTAGAACAGTCTGCTCTGGTTGGCAGAAATGATACCTTTCTTGTGCACACCTGAAAATAAGTCATTTGAAAGAATGGGAAACATTAAAATCCTGCGAGGACTCCCTATCTCAATACATGTATAACTCCAGTAACTCATTAACCATATCTGTCCTTTGCCAGTCTTGTGTTTGCAGCTGAACATGTTGTGTTTGTATTATACATACAGACATAACAATGCTTAAGATCACTCCATAGGCAAATAATCTTAGCAAATTTCTCTGCTGTTGACAAAACTAGGATAGAATTCATTTTGTTACGAGGTGGAGTGCAGTTTATTGACTGCATTATGTGTAACGGTAAGAAGTTTCTTAAATACACTGTGTTTGGTACGGCTCATTTGTACTACGAGGCAAAGTAAGGTTTAAGATTTTCTAGTCTCCCTGTTCTACTAAACCCACTTTAGTATCTTGTTGCAGTGTTTGTTCATTTTCTTAGCACTCCTCCTCAAAAATAACAGCAATACACCATCTCTGATGTTACAGTCCAAGATTAGATTGTTTTGGGTTACAATCAACAGAGACACAGGTGGATCTCTGAGAAGGAACAACCCCTGTCCTGGTGTTTGCAGGACGTAGGATTTTGGTCCCTACGCACAAATGTCAGGTCCCTGAATGAAGCCAGCCAAACTCTAGGGGTTGGGGGGAGAGGAGGGGGAATACTCTAGGTCCCAAAGGCATCTAATAAACTAAAAGCTCAAAACAAAAATTAAAATTACATCACTATAAAAATCCACTGGTGAATAGGATGATGCAGTAGGCTGGTGGTGGCAGACAAGCCAAGAAAGGAAATGCTATTCTCTACATGATTTATTTCAGGTCTTAACTGCTTACTGGGTGAATTAATGTCAAGGAACTTAGTTTACTATTCATGAGAAATAAATTTGTGTTCCCATTTTTGTGAAAGGATTGTATTCTTAGATAAAAGGCATTTCATTATGGCCTTCATAAATGACATTAATTTGGTCATCTTTCTAATTACTTCTGTAAGAATGACTTTTTTTCCCAACAAAAGAAAAATTCCCCAAGACCTTTCCTCAAACACAAATTGCTACTGTTAGCTTTGTCTACAGAAATAGAATTGGACAATTTGTTCAGGGTGGGAAATGAAAAAGAGCATCTGGAAGTGCTCTCAGCTGGAAAAAATAAATTACTACTAACATTATAAATATTATTCCTGAGGAATGTCTTCTCACTCACAAAACATTATGCCTCCTTGTAAAAAAGACTGTTCTGAAAAACAACTTCAGCTTTTATTTGCAACAGTTGCAAAATTATATGCAGTGATATTTACCAGCACAGGGCACCCCTTGTGTAAGAAAAAACCTACTGCTGGGCATTCACTTTCTCAGTCTTCCCTTTTCTAGAGTAAATAAAAGCAAAAACACCCTCCCCCGCCCTGTCCCAAGCATGAGTCCAAGTTTGAGATCTCCTTCAGAGAATCATGTTTCTGCCTTTCACTCAGCTCCGTCCTTGCGTAACAATACGATCATGCTTGACAGCTTATGTAGTAAGTAAGAAGAAAAGAGAAAGGCAAAAATTTCCACTCCCTAAGTGTTGTAAGTCATCTCCACTCATTAAGGTCTGCAAGACTGCCTCAGCGGGACGAGTCATGCAGTTGTCGTGGCAGCCTTGCATCTCACCCTTGCCTTTCCAAGAGAAATGGTACAGCAGAAAATCCACCCATGGCAACGTCTATCAGTGATGCTGATGGTGCATTACAAAAGTTTTACTGGTTTTTCCTCTCTTCTTCTCTTTTCCCTCACACCAACATACACGTATACAGAACCAGATATCTGTGATTGTGTGAGGACCCTATGGTGTTTCTGTTACAGTGAGTGTATTGACTTTATGTGGCAAGGTTTGGCAGCAGTGCGGCTGCAGAGGTGGCTTCTGTGAGAAGACACCAGGAGCTTCCCCCATGTCAGACAGAGCCAGTGCCAGCCGGCTCCAAGATGGACCCGTTGCGGGCCAAATCTGAGCCCATCACACCTCTGTGATAACGTATTTAAGAAAGGGTAAAAAACACTGTGCAGCGGCTGTGAGAGAGGAGTGAGAATATGTGAGAGAAAGAGCCCTGCAGACACCAAGGTCAGCGAAGAAGGAAGGTGAGGAGGTGCTGCAGGTGCCGGAGCAGAGATTCCCCTGCAGCCCATGGTGAAGACCATGGTGAAGCAGGTGTGCCCCTGCAGCCCATGTAGCACCCCACAGTAGAGCAGGTGGATGTGCCCAAAGGAGGCTGTGACCCCTTGGAGATCTCACGCTGGAGCAGGATCCTGGCAGGACCTGAGGTCCATGGAGAGGAGCCCACACAGGAGCAGGTTTTCTGGCAGGACTTATGAGCCCATGGGGAACCCACGCTGGAGCAGTCGGTTCCTGAAGAACTGCAGCCCATGGGAAGGACCCATGTTGGAGAAGTTCATGGAGGACTGTTTCCCGTAGGCGGGATCCCATGCTGGAGCAAGGGAAAAGTGTGAGGAGGAAGGAGTGGCAGAGACATGTGATGAACTAACCGCAACCCCCATTCCCTGTCTCCCTGTGCTGCTCGGGGGGTGGAGGTAGGGAAATCGGGAGTGAAGATGAGCTCGGGAAGAAGGGAGGGGTGAGGGCAAGTGTTATAAGATTGTTGTTATTTCTCATTATCCTACCCTGTTTGACTGGTAATAAATTAAATTGATTTTCCCAAGTTGAGTCTGTTTTGCCCGTGATAGCAATTGCTGAGTGATCCTGCTGCCCCTATCTCGACCCATGAGCTTTTCATTGTATTTTGTCCCCCTGTCTTGTTGAGAAGGGGGAGTGATAGAGGACCTCGGTGGCCAGCCAAGGTCGACCCACCACATAAAGAATAACAAATAAAGCAAATAATCGGACAGATTATTCATCACATAGGGAGAGTCTTCTTGCCAGGAGCAAAGGACTAGGGAGGTCATAGGATACATTCTTGACAAGCACCAGAAGTTCTTGGGAAAAACAATTCTCCTTCTGTGTACTTCTTTCTTAACCCTAATCCACCCCTTATTTCAGATATTTTTAATACATTTTGGGGAAAAGAACATCTTTCCTTCTTGTTTGTGCTGTATCTAATTCAATCAAGCTGAGTCTTGAATGGATATCCTGTCCATTACAGGAATAAAAAACTTTATACCAGTAACACTACTGTAGAGGAGTGAGATACAAATAACTGGCTGTTATGTTAGAACTGAAAAGTGTCAAAAGAGGTGTCAATCAGACAACTCATGCAATGCCATAGACAGTGTTGACTCTGCCAAGTTTTCAGCTTTATAAAGATTAAATTCCAGTACAAGTTTATACACTTTAAGAAGAATATGAAGCAAAACAGAGAGGAGAACAAAGGTGCAGATGAAGGAAAAACTTTATAGTGCTCAGCGAGTGGAAAAACTTTATGAGAGATCATCGTCATTTATTGCCAGAGAAGAAGTCCTGAAGTTGGCTCAGCAGGAGAAGTACAGACGTTTAAGCTATTTTACCAGTACCAGGCCAGAGGTTAATGCAGTTCTAGATTTTATAAAGCTAAATTTCCCTTGTATGTTGCTTTCCATAGTAGTAAAGTAGATTAAACTAGTGTGTGAACTACATTATGCTTATTTCTCTACTCAAGAAGATGAAATAAATCACATAGAAACCTATTTCTGCAACTAAATTAAAAAGCTGAAGACTGGCAAAATCTCCAGGTTCAGCTGGCAGTGGATATTAACAGTGAAGAGGTAGTGTGTGTCATCTGAATTCAACTCTGTGATATGCTTATATATGTAGGTGAACCTGTTCTGAAGAATGACAGACAGTTTCTGGGAAAAGGCTTTAGGTTTGCCATTGTGACACATAAAAAATAAGATACAAGTGATGAAGATAATTATCTAATCCCCAACTGTCTGGGTATTTTGTTTGGTTGATACAAAACAAACCCCCTATTTTTATTTTCCCTGAAAAGTAATTTTTGTTTGATTTGCTTATAGCTTCATTGGAGCAAATATTGATCTTTTTTCACATGTGGTTTCTGAGTGAGATGAGCATGACTATATATAAATATACAGGGGATTAGATTTTCCTTGAACGGCTGTGTGACTTATGAGTCTGCCACAAACAAAAGGGACTCAATCTTCTTAGTCATTTTAAAACATGTATTTCCAAAGACTGACATTTGTCTATAACTTGTATTCAAGAAAAAAATGCCAATGACCTCAGTACAAAGTATGTTGCTACAGCTTTTACAGAGAATGTGATTTTCACATCTCAGCATGCATAATGCATAGAGTGTCCTCTTGAACCTCTATTACAAGATCCACAGATATAGGACCCTTTAGAAAACCTGATCCTTATTTAGGTTCTTAAATAAGGGAACTGAAAAATTGTATCTCATCAGTAATGAAATATCAGTTTCAGCAATGTAACCTTAAAGGTTGCAGGTCAAGTGGCAGCTGACAGTGTAAGTTTGCAAATGCAGGAAAACCTAGGTACAGCAGATAAAGTAGAAAATTAGAGAAAGGCTGTGTAGGAGTGAGGACTGAGAAAGGGAATCTATTTTTGCTTTTAAAGTGAGATTTTACAAGTTTTAGTCTGACTTCTGCCATTCCCCAGCTTGTATGCTTCATCATTTTTGTTTGCATTATAATCCAACAAGCGATGTTCAAATTGTGCCCATTTTACACAACAGATAGGAGGAAACACTGTAGGCTAAGAAGTCTAACCCCATTCACATATTCACTGTCCAAGCAGGGACTCCTGCTTTGGCTACTGCTGAGATGCGGAAAGAGACTTCCAAGTAGCAGATGCCTGGCCAGATACAGATTTTTGGGTACAAATCCCATGAAGACACTCATTTACAAGGACAGACACCTACTTGCTGCTGCCTGAAAATAAGCAAATATTGTCCAAGATCTGCAGGTGCTCCAGCCTTTAGTGGCTGAAGCAAGGTCCTAATAAAGGCATGCCACTTTCGTGAGGAGCCAGAGCTGCATTACAAAGAAGGCAAAGCAGTTACTCAAGTGAACCTTAATATGGGAATGACTTCTTCTTGCCTTTCAGTAAAATTTTATTCCTGTAGAGTATCTGACAGATACCTCCTTCTATCATTGGATGGAATCAATCATCCCCCCAAAATGACTGGTCTTCTCCATTGACCCTACAGGGCACTCAGGTGATGTCTTCAAAAAAAGCTGGTTTTGGTCTGCTCAGGATAGCTGAGAAGAACCCCGTCATAAATTATTTCAGAACTGGATTTATGCTGTTAAACTGCTTTAAAATATAAGAGGCTTTGTCCCTTAAAAATTGAGGCTTATCTACCTCCAGTCCCTCAGTTTGCATGAGAGTACATCCCTTACCACCACAACCTTTTTTTCCTCTCTCAGGATGCAGATGGGCCCCATGGAATACAAAATGGTGATGAGGCAGTAAATTCTGCAGCATCTGTGAAAGACCAAGATGTTAGACGAGATCATACAGGTAAGAAGGTGGGAATAGTTAACATCTGAAACTTGGTTGTATAACCTCTATTAAGGTGTAGTTTAGATTACATAAACAACCTTACAAAAACTTTGTGCATACAGCAACTAAAATGTCTAGGAACAAAACTAGAGCTCATAGCTCAACTCAGCCACTGACATTTCAATACGATGATGAAGTGTGAAATAATGATGGCAGGGGGAAGGGGAAGGAGAGTAGAAAGAGGAAGAGGAAGGAGAAGAAGGGGAAGAGAAGGTGAAGAAAGGCAAGGAAAGACTGAGGCCGAAGTTGTTTCAACAGTCAGTGCTATCCAGATTTTGTAAACGCATCTGTTCATAGAATGTAAGGTAAGGCTATGTAAGACACACTAGACATCTACCTTGGATGAAAGTGATATTAACAGCAAGGCTTCATGCAGCACTCCAGAAATGTCAGTGAAGCCTCCATAGATGTGGAGGTGAGTCAGACCAGACAACTGGATGTGAGCATGATGACTCTCTCCTGACCTGTTCTGGTGGCAAACGCATTTGAGAATTTATGGTATAAAATGGGATTTGTTTCATAACCTTTTAACCAAGCAAAATGGGAACAGATATAGTTAGAAACCAGAAACAATGTGTAACTCATTGTATTTTCAGCCTGAGGTGTGAAAACTGTTTGCAGCATGATAACAACAATTTTAAGATATGTCAAGATGTAGTAGATTACAGTCACATTTAGATCTCAAACCCTTATCCTGTTGCTACAAGCCAAGAAATTATTTTTTTTTTTCAGGGACTCCTTTCTTCTAACCTCCAGTAGCCAGGATATTAGCAGGGATTACCAGCAGTTTATTATTACATTCTCCAACTGTTATGTTCTTCAGTGCCTCTAAAAAATTTCACTTATTTCACAGAGAAATTGTGTCAGACAAAGACTACTACCATTATGAATATTCTCTGATGTGCAATGTAAATAAACACTTTTCTTCCCACCGTAAACTATTTTCATGAAGAAGCACAGTGCTATGTAATGAGTGCTGTGCTAACATTAACAAATATGTCACGCAATATCTGAACATGTTGAGACAATGGAAAAATGTATGGCCACTTGAAAAATTTCTTCAGCAAGTGAAAAAATGCACAAAACAACTTTAAAAATGGATGATAATTAATGCCAGTGCTTTTATACCTATTGACTATAAAGTACAGCCAAGAAAAGAATGTGCTGCTATAATGTATAGGTAGAATTGATGAGGAAACTTCATAGCTTAGTCAGGCCCTTGACAAAGCCCTTGGAAATGCTCTTTTCTAGGTTCTTTAAATAAGACCAGGAATGCTATTGCTATCAATAAGTCTTTTATAGACACGTATTGCTCTGGATAGCTCAAGAGTGTCAATGTTTTGTCTTAAGAGGGAGTGTTGAGGATGAGGCCCAGCAAGTTGCATGTGACTCTGTTTAAATGCTTTTCTATTAAGCGGGATTTTAACAGAAAAAAATAGTTTTTGATGAAAATCTTTGTTTTCTTTTATTTAAAAAAGTGGCCAAAAGCCAGCAAGCATTGATTGAAAGTCCTCCATGGTCCTTCCAACTGGAATTATTCTGTAATTCCTCATCCAGAGACTGCGTCATGAGAAAATTCACACCAAAAAAAGAGAGAAAATATAGCAAAACAGATGTGAGGAGCCTGAGTAGATGCCCTAAATCACCACTAAGTACATCTTCACTGTAATTTGTTAAAAATTCAGCACCTTCCATGAAAGATAGATTACACTTTGCTTTCTCCCTTCATCCAACCTTGCTGTGTAAATGGAGGGAGATGTCCTTATAACTGAGAACTTTTGCCCTTCAGCACCTCCCTTTTCCTCTCTAAATAAAAGATTAGGTACTACCACTTGTCACCGTAAATGAAAATAAAACTGCCCTCGTGAACTCAGCGTTAGCAAAGTCTTCCCTCCTCCTGCCCCCCACATCTCTGAAGCAAACCGTCTGAACCATTCTCTTTCTGTCCAAACTCAGTCTGAGATGAGTAACAGTTTCAGGAATGCAGGAGAGAGTGCAAACTGTGCATATACCACCATAGGTAGGAAGATTGTGCAATGCTTCCTAAGGATCGCTAAACTCTGGTTTTGCCAGTCTTCCTCTGGAATATTCTTCTACTCATGGATGATCTTGAAGGACACTGTGGCTCCAGCTCACAAAATAGTCATTATAAAGTTTGTGTTCTGCGTGGCTTGAATGGAGGAAAATAAAAATTGTAATTTATAGACTGAAATTCAGTTTCTGGCATAGCTGGATTTGCTCCATTACTTGCTTTGGAAAATAGAATCAAAGCCTTAAATTCCTAGCAGAAGTTGACTAGCAGCCAACACAGAGACTTGAGCGTGGCCCAGATGTGCTTGTAGGGTGCTAGTCCAAGGGAAAAGCCAGGAACAAAATCACCTTTTATTGCAGATTGAGTCTGTATGTATTATTGTCTTCACAATTGACTGGGGTAAGACATGTTAATCCAGCCAGAAATGGTGGATTCGTGAATTCTAACAGCTACCTGCTTCTCCTAGATGAGGCATAATGCCAGCCCAAAAGCTAGTGTTGAAAAGTATTCTTGGTAATGGAGATGGCCAGGCTGTCCTTTCAAAGTGAGGGTCTTTAAAAGGCATCTTCACACTTTATGCTACCGACAAAGGGGAGCTGCATGCCTTCCACAAAATGTGTTGGCCAGCTCTCTGAAATGTTCCCACTTACAACCAGCATCATTTTCTACTGCTCACACCAGTCGCTTTCCAAGCAGGATGTAATTTTGTGTAGGCAGCCTGACAGCTTAGTGGCAGCAATGATTGCATCAGTGGAGAATAAAATACACAGTTGAGTGTTATCAACCTGCTGTCAGAAGCTGCATTCACAGTCCGTTATCTCTTCCAGTTGTCTCAGACAGACGTGGAGAAAGCAGCAGGAAAAGCACTGAACCTGGCTGAGAAAGGGGAAGGAAGAAAAGCATAGCTGGTCCCTGAGCTCTTGGGAGCAGTGACAGCCATCCGAAATAGGACCTCTGCTGTGTCATGGAGATATAGCGATACACCCAGCAGTCCTCTGCGTGAGAGTAGAGCGATCCGTGAATACGAGCATGGAAATCTGACTCATATAAAACAAAGAGGAAATTGTCCTTTGGTATTTACAAAACCATACAGCTAATGAAAAGAAGAGATAACAGCTCTGGGTCCCCTCACAAGTTATTGGAGCTTTACTGTAGTCACTTGTGTCACCTGGAGACAGGTTTGTATTTGAAGAGACTTTCAGGGTCATACGGTAGCTATGTGTGACTTTTCCAGGTTAAAAGTGCCACAACAGGTGTTAGAACAGACTATTTGCAAGAACAATATTGGTTAACCTACCTGTGAGGCTCCTGAGAGAAGTATATTCGTGTTATTGCAGTGTCTTCCATATACTATACTGATAATGAGTTATATTTGTTTTGCATTTTGAATATGCAATGTTCATACACAAGGATATATGCATAAATACTAGCTTTAAGTCCTAATCCTCTCTTGGCACAATGATATGTCATCAATCAGAAATATTTAACAAGGAGGCATATTATCTTCAGACTTGATAGTATGGGTTGCTTGAAGTGGGGGATGAATAATTGTAACTCTTAATAAATTCCATTCTTTCCAGTTGCAGTTTGTCCTTTATCAACCCTGTTGTATAGAAATCACTTACTTACAGGAAAGACTAAATGAAATTCCATAATATATATGAGAATTCTTTAATTCAGGCTGCTTAAAAGGGGAGTTTTTTGTTATGTGAAAGGACAATTTAAATGACCTCTTCACTGTACACCCTGGAGGAGGCTTTGCAGTTAAGAATGAAAAGGAAAAAAATTTCTCTTAAGAAATATCTTGAAAGATATTAAAAGTGTCTACACTGATATTGGTCTCTGTAATTATACATGCACTACAACCACTTGTGTGACTTAATCTGGCCTGCGATTTTGAGCTGCAATTCTAAAACCTCATAAATATTTTGCTATACTGTAAACAATGAAGGAGAGCAGAAATACCAACATTCCTCAACAACCTTTTGAGTATGGAAGGGCTATTTCATTTATGCTCCCTTAGCTGCTAGCCTAAGATCTGCTGTGCAAACACTTGGGTCTACACTGAACCTTACGTACTTCTTTTCTCTAACACCAACATAGGTGCAAATCTGGTATAAAATCCTCCAAGCCTCACCCTGATTTACACTGACACTACTTTGCAGTAGTGCAGTAGTTCCAGCATGAAATTTACTTTACCTGCTACTTCAACTCCCTCTGCATTACCAAAGCTGAGAGACATTTTCTCAGTGGAAACAAAATTAATGCCTTGCTATCTGGATGTGGTAGTATTTTACACTTGTCCTGTTAGATAAAGGAGAAGCAAATTTGTTCATATTAACCATTATAGTAAAATCTTTGGTTAGAGACCAAAAAGAAAATGTTAATTTAAAAAGTAATTTTGTCTCAAGTTTTTTAATGTGAGAATGAATGGTGGTCTGCTGACAAGAGCGATACTGTCCTTGTGAGTACAAAACTTCCTTGAACAATGAACAGACTGTTGTCATGGAGGTCACATCTGCAGAATGAAAACCTACCGTGCCATTAATTTGATGTAAACAAAGTGTAAGTGACACAGTTCTTCATCCTCAGCAAGGACTTGCCATTGCAAAGACGTTATTAACATATAGAGCTCTTGTTTACAACTGTTGTTAAAATGTCAGTTAGACAAATCAGTCAAGCAACCTCCTTTATCCTTCTTTGCCTTTTGCTGTTGCTGCTGAGCTGCTGATGAGAAATGAAGAGACAGTTGTTCGGGGTAAACAAAGGAGACATTCTGATAGGTAGAAACTTCCTCTTTTCTTTTGTTTTCCAATGACAATAGGGGTTTTTGTCTTGAATCTGTGTGTCAGCAGCTGCAGACATGCTGAGAAGTTGTGTTTGGCCATCACAATTAGGATCTGAACAACCCAGATTTTTACTGCTCTAAAATCCAGAGGCTTTAGGCAGTGACATGACCTTCTGCAGGAACGCAGAGCATAAAGGAAAAAAGAGTTTCTGGAAAGTTATAATAAACAGATGATTTTATTATGCTTACATAGATAAGGAGACAAAAAAGCTCAAAAAGCATATGTCCTGGTTTTGACTGGGATAGAATTAATTTTCTTCCTAGTAGCTGGTATAGTGCTGTGGTTTGGATTTAGTATGAGAATAACGTTGATAACCCACTGATGTTTTAGTTGTTGCTCAGCAGTGCGTACACTAAGTCAAGGACTTTTCAGCTTCTCGTACTGTCCTGCCAGCCAGGAGACTGGAGATGCACAAGAAGCTGGGAGGGGACACAGCCAGGACAGCGGACCTAAACTGGCCAAAGGGGTATTCCATACTATTTTTGTTTGCTGAACAAAAAACTAGGGAGGTTGGCCAGGCAGGCGCAGCCCCTGCTTGGGGACTGGCTGGGCATCGGTCAGCGGGTGATGAGCAATGCATCATGCATCACTTGTTTTGTATATTCTTTTATCATTATTATTATTATTTTCCCTTCCTTTTCTGTCCTATTAAATTGTCTTTATCTCAACCCACAAGTTTGACCTTTTTTCTGATCTTTCTCCTATCCCACTGGTGGGGAGTGAGCGAGCGGTTGTGTGGTGCTTAGCTGCCTGCCGGGTTAAACCACGACAGCATATAGAACTGATGTAAAGCTAATTAGAAATAAATATTTCATTGCAATGAGCAGTGAGGATTGCAGATCACAGGAAAAGAAGTTTCTGGTGGAACAGTGTCTTTAAACATAGGACCAGTTCTTGAGGTTTGATTTGTTCCCTCTTTCAAACTATAAAGAAGATCTGGTGTTCCAGAGCTGAATCTGGTGCCAGAATTTTGAGAATAGGGTGTGATAAGAGCACCAGAGAATTTTGTCTCTGTATAGGAAGCACCCCTGCAGACCTTTCCTTTGACTTCGATTGAAAGTACAAGTTCTGTTTTGCTCATAGTTTGTTCTATCAGTGTTTTGGAGGAAGAAAAAAACAACAAGTGACCTGATCTCTATATTAAGATAAAGTGTATCACAGAAGGCTAACAATTCACCCAGGCAAGAGACCTTCACGTAATTTAAACTGTTTTTTCCCTAATGAAGTCCAGTATGTGTTGATTTAAAGAAGCACCAGTAGAGTAAGTCAGATCCTCTTTCCTTGCTCTGGCCTTTCACATATCATTAAGAAAAGGTTAGGCAGTTTTATTCCCAACAAGATTTTACATTCTTCAGAAGTTAAAACTTAATTCAAGTCAGGTTTATAAACATTGTGCCTTCCAGACTTCTAAAATCTCATATTCTTTTGTATTTGCTTGGAGTGCAGCTTGTTCCTTCACAAGAAGAAAAGGCTAGATATGGGACTAATCCTTTCTTTGTCAGGAAAGAGTATTTAAGAGAAAAGGGAAAAAAAGGCCTTTGAACAAAGCTTTACTTACAAAAATGATAGCTGCTGCAGCAAATACTTATCAAGACAAAAAAGTTTGGACTGTCATTTTCTATGTTATTAAGTGTGCACGAAGCAGTGTTATTAAGCCTGTGTTCTCAAGACTGTACAAAAACCCACACTACATTGTCAATCTCTGACTAAATATTGTTATTTAGCCTTCTTAATAGTGCAAGTTATGGTGGGTTCTAAGAACTCTGTTTAGTTACTTTAATGCTTTGATCACTCCCGTGCACACACAACATTCAAAAACCATTAATGATTGTACTCAGTGTTTGGCAGATATTTGGTCATGAAGGAAAACTGTTTACTAAATTTTTCTGTCTTTTAAAACTCACTGTTGTTGGTTGATATCAAGAGCTAGAAAGCTAAAGCATATAGGAAAGGGGACAATAGTATTTATGGTAGCAAACCAATATATTGTCAGAAAATGTCCTTCAGATAAAATCAGAACTTCCAAGGATTCTTCCCTCCATTTTAAAACTCTCTGCCAATTCCATCACCTTGGTTGGTGTCAGATCTAAAATAGCCTCTTCTTTGTAGCTTCAGTCATGCAAGACAAAAACAATGAACTCAATCCACTCCAAGAATTCTACAAATGTTCCATGTCCTTCAGTCTTGTTTTTCTGGTATCTGAGAATATTAAATCCTTCACCACCTACCAGTTCTGACAAGGAAATAAATATAACATGTATTTAAAAGCAGAAGAAAAAGGCTTGTTCATGGTTTCCTTCTGATTAGTGATACACAGATGATTCTTACGCTAAATGTTCCTCTTTTTCTGCTTGCTTCGTGTATTTCTGGAATTAGCACACTGATTTCTCAAACATTTAGAAGGGGTTCCATTATTCTTATTGCTATGGCAACTCAAAAGCTTCCCCATTTTTCTGCCCAGATATTAATCCAGTCACTAGGTTTTCCTTTTCCTTTTCCCTCTCCCTTTCCTTTTCCCTCTCCCTTTCCCTTTCCCTGTCCTCTTCCCCATTCCCTTCCCTTTTCACTCATATTGTCTCTTATTTTCACACACAGAGGCTTTTATCACCTGTCCCCTTCAAAAGTAACTTACACACTTTCATTAATTCTCTAAGATTATGTCTGAAGGTGTTCTTTCTGTTCTCTGAGAGGCATCTTCGCACCATCCTTCCCTCACAGGATGCTATTGCTTGGTGACAGAGGCTGTCACAGCACTGCCAACACCATCTGTGAAGCTAGAGCTCCAGAATTTGTCCGTGATGGCCTGAGATGCTACCCTTAAAGTGGAAATATCAGTAGGAGCGCGTGTTCTTTACCTCCCCCCACTCACGAATCCCTTCTGTTGTGCCCAGGGTCACTGGGCAGACAGTACTATCAGAGAAGGGAGCCGATGTGGCAAACCTTCAGGGACACCTTGGGCTGGGACTCTGGGCAGCAACACCCTGCCCTTGACTAACGGTCAGTTCTGCAGACAGATGTCTCCACCCCCCCATAAGACTCTTTACTTTGGGAGACTCTTTACTTTACTCTGTTCACCTTTAGGCATTTGTGGTTCTAAAGGGGAGGCAAAGACAAGACCCTCTTTTCCTGATAAAGCAGATGATGGCTCCTCTGCCCATGGCAAAGAAAAAAAAAATCTTTTGACCCAAGTAGCTTCCAAGCACGTACTCTGCAAGAGAATTACTTTCCCACACATGCTGGTCTCGCCCTCTTTTACTGCTAACAAAATCCCAGTGCTTGATGCATACAGCCCCAGGATATTTTCATTAATAACTCATAAAAAGCACAGTCAGCCTCCTGAGAAAAGCAAAGTGTGTTTTCTAATATAACACAATAGCTTGACTGTTGAACGTTTTACATTTGCAACCGAGGCCCCGTAAGCAATACTAATTGTTGTCAGTAGGTGAGGTACTTATGATCAAAGAATTAAAAATTTACATGTAGATAACTGTCATAAAAAAGAATGGATGTATTGTTATAATGTGGTTATGTTCAAGGTATGACACATTATATATATATATACCCAAAGTACAACATGCCTCCTTTATATGTTTTTTTCATTTTTAAATATGTAGTTCTAAAATCTATAAAAATATTTGGCATAAAAAATCAAAGATTCAGTAGTAAAGACCTGTCTAGCTTCCTGGACCTTCATTCTGGCCATCCAGGGCCATAGGATACCGCTTCAAAAGCTGTTCTTCAGCCAATAGTTACAGACGTAGGCTCAAGGGCACCAGCCTGCCCTCTTTTTGTGTTATCAGCAGTATAAAGTAGCAGCCTTTTCTTTCAGTTCCCAAACATCAAAAATGTATTTTTGTGTGCAAAATATGCTGCCTTTTGCTGATGTTAGTAATATTTCACAGGGCCAAAGCAGATTAAGATTTCTGCAGTTTTACAAAATAGCAATGTAAATGCCACCGAGAACATAGTAAGGATGGAGGTTTGGTCACCCTCAAAAAAATACTCTCTTTTTGAAGTATTGAATGAATCAGCTTGATCCAGAGTCCAGTGATGCCACTTTATCCTATCAATGAACCATCCTGCAAATGCAGAGCATGTTAAACCCAAATCTGGTTCCATTGCACATTTTTATGGATATTTGTGTCCAAAAGCTACAGCAGCACAAGCTGCAGCACACGTTGCTGTTGCCAACAGTTCTGGCTGCTGTGTGTTTCTGCCATACAACTAAAGGGAGAAACACAATGTTTTAACAAGAAACGCGAACTTGACACAGTCTCTGCCAGTCCTCCTTGAGAAGTCGTGCTAGCCTGGCTGCAGAAACACCTCCTGGAGACTTCTCTCTTCTTCCGTGGCTGCTCCAGGCTGGCAAAGGGACAGAGCACTGCTGGGTAACACAGATCTCCTTTCTCCTCTAAGATCTCCGTGCTGCCAGGCAGCCTGTGATACTGGCACCACAGCTGATGCCTTTAGATCTCCTGGTCAGGCAGAAAAAATGTTCGTCTGAGAGAGCTTCTCAACTTAACGTTAAATGTGTGAGCCCTTGAGGGAGATATCCAAGAGGGTAATGGAGTCAGCAGCCAGTGATATTTTAGTCCTGCATGGCCTACGTTTATGTTTCCTATTTTCTGTGTCCCAACTATTGCCAGGGGTAGCAAAAAAAGTAATCAAGACAAGCCCCCTATAAGATTAGAAGAGAAATCGCAAAGCCAATTTTGAGAATGGTTTGGGAGATCCTTCAAACCTATTCTGAATGCACAGAAAAACATGTTATTCAACAGTAGCAGGATTAATGAATCCCACATCCCCTCAGTCTCACGTTATCACCCTCCCATATCTTCCGTCTCCTATGCCTGCAACCCAGTATATATGCTGTTTTGGCATTACTAGTAACTTTATTTTTGTATTGGCCTAAAACTGCTGGGTTTCAAGACTTCTCTGGGCTATATCTAGCCTAAGCTATTTGTCCTGGTTTCAGCTGGGATAGAGTTTAATTTCTCCCTAGTGCTGTGTTTTGGATTTAGTACGAGAAGAATGTTGATAACACACTGATGGTTTTAGTTGTTGTTGAATACCCGGCTAGTCAAGGACATTCAGCTTCCATGCTTTGCCAAGCACACAAGAGCTGGGAGGGAGCATAGTTGGAACAGCTGACCCAGCTGGCCGACAGGGTATTCCATACCATGTGACGTCATGCTCAGTGTATGAACAGTAGGCGTGTTCCAGGAAGTAGCGATCGCTACTTGGTTATCCGTCAGCGCAGGTAGTGCAATTGCATTGTGCCTCACTCATTTTGTATATTCTATCATTATTATTATTATTATCATTGTTGTTGTTGTTGTTGTTGTTGTTGTTGTTGTTGTTGTTGTTTTGTTATTGTTATTGTTATTGTTATTGTTGTTATTGTTATTATTGTTATATTCCCTTCCTTTTCTGTTCTATTAAACTGTCTTTATCTCAAACCATGAGTTTTTCTCACTTTTATCCTTCCAATTCTCTCCCTGTCCCACCAGGAGGGCGGGGAGTGAACGAGCGGCTGCATGGTATTTCCTGCCTGCCAGGTTAAACCACGACACTATTATAGCATGCCTAGCTGTGACGGCAGCGATCTCACAAGCAGATAAACATGGCCTCAGTTTGATGTAGCTTCTCTTCAGTTTATGGTGGCAGCAGATAGTCATTTTGTGTGGACTGAACCATCCATGACTGTACAGTAAGATGTGGTGCGGCAGACTGCAGAGATAGGATGGTGCCACAGCTCCCAGCTTTTAGGCACAGATCACAGTGGTCGATCAGGCGTTGCAAAGGCATGCAGGCCTTGCGCTGGTCAGGTAAAGACAGTTTTGGAGACAAGAAAGAAAACAGAAAAACTGAATGAGTAGGAACCAATGGGGAAAAAAAGGAGCATGTAGGCAGACTTTGCTGAGAAAACGTGTAAAAATAAACTCAAGTGGACCCAAGGCCAAGAAGGAAGATGTTATCAACATTACTGTCTTCCTCCTCCCAACAAAGAGGAGGAAACCCCCATGATTACCATCACATCCCTCCCAGCAAGAAACCCAGGACACTGATGACTCCCTGTACCACCACCACCATCCCCCAGACTGCTGCTGTGAACTGTGGGACTTGGGGAAGCATTTGAAGGGCAAGCATAGCAGCAGAGAGATTGGCAGGTTCTGGGAAGGGTTTCTGTATTCAGTTCTAACTGCATTATTGAGGCTTTTCAGTATTAATTCATGTCGTGGGTATTTTGACTGGCACAAGTGCACTCCAGATATAACGCTGTCATTCTATGTTATTACAGATTCTGCACATACACACATCCCAAACTCATTACACTTTCTCAGACACTTCCTTTTTCTTTTTGATATTAATAAGGTTGAGGGTTTTAATGGTGATTTATTTGATTTAGTGACTTTCTAATAAGCGTACTGAAGTAACAGTTAGGCAATAAACTTTGAATCAATACCATAATTATATAATAGGTTCTCAAATTAAGTCAATTAATAGCTATTGTTTTCTACTCCTGTTGTTTGCACTGAAAATTGACTTGGCCTCCTTTTATGTTAAAAGAGATTTTATGAGGCTCCTTAACCTTTACCAGCAACGTTTAGCAATGTTTTCATTTTAAGCCAAACTATTTGCTCTTTGAGACCAAAATATATACCCCTTCTGAAGAAAAAAAATGAGTTATCTGTATTTTAGATCACACGAGATCTAAATTCTAAGGAAAAAACATTTCATCTTCATTGATCATTTTCTGACTGCACTGTGACCTATCAAAAGCATCGTGTAAACGTTATTTGGTGCACTGTTATGTATGATTCATGGACTTACGGACGGCTAAGAGGATTGTAAAGCATGTATACATCATTGCCAAAGGTTAATGACAATCTTAAACTCAAGCTTAACATTTCCTTGTCCCACCAGTTGGGCAACATTAATACAGTTCCTATTGATCCAGGAACTGTTAAAACCAACATAAAATGTATAATTAATAAATAGGCATCCTCATCATTGTTCTGGTGATTATGAACAGAAAATCATGTCCTATAGGAACTAGAAATGGTGTAGGCTGTGCAATGGAGCACACTGGATATTCAGATGACAGAGGCACTAGAAATATCTGAAAAGGGCTGGTTCCACTCCTGTGTATATCTATGTTCCCTCAAATCTATGGACAAGAAGAACTTTTTTCCTATTTACGGCACAGCTGAG
Source organism: Calonectris borealis (assembly GCF_964195595.1). Taxonomy (NCBI): domain Eukaryota; kingdom Metazoa; phylum Chordata; class Aves; order Procellariiformes; family Procellariidae; genus Calonectris; species Calonectris borealis. The sequence goes on from NC_134352.1 coordinate 9,355,511, forward strand.
TGTGCATCCCTTTCATACTAACTACGAAATAACACTCCCATCAAGGGAGTGTCTGAGTGGTCCCTGAATCTGAAGAACAAATTGACCAAATTTTCCTTTATACTTTTCATCTCAATGTTATTGCCCTTTTATAAGAAGCTAGGATTTCTCTTCCTCATCAGTGACCATTCTCCTTTATTTATCATCTGTATGCCAGCACATATCCATTTACTTGGAGCTCTTACTCTATACCTTCAGGTTCCTGATGTTGGTTGTTTTTTGGTGGCAGGTTGGCTATTTTTTTAACTTGCATGTTGCACTTGTTCATTCCCAGCATTTTTTGTGGAGAGCTGAATATAGTACTGGATATGTTCTCAGAAAGTACCTCGGCATTCTGTGGTGCATTGTTTTTACGGAGCAAATCCAGGGTTGCTACATGACAACCAGCTTTTCATTAGACAGAAGCTCAAAATGTTTGGAAGGTAACCCACACAATATTCTGAAACTGAAAAACTATGAAGGCTGACCCTTTGTTCCACCCTCCAGATAAACACAGTCGCAGGAACAGAATAACTGATGTCTGCAACTCAAACTACAGCTGTCATCAATGCCCTGAACCTGCAGCGCTTACGTCAACTTCCCTTCCACAGGCATTTGGACAGAAAAATCAAGATCAGTTTCTCTTATTCTGTGCTATTTCCTTGTTAAGCCTGGAAGTGCTGACACCGAACAAAATTAAAATAATGACATATCAATTTCATCATATCTCAGAGGTTGTATTTATGTATACTTCATGTGACAATACTGATGAAGTAGCTCTGCTTTCATCTTACCTAAATGGAGATACGTCTGTATGGAAGAAATACACTTGGAAAAGCTGGGCATAGTATGGATACATGTTAGGTTAAGTCGATTGCTTTAATTAATGATAGGATTGTTAAGACATCATTTTAACTATATTACAGAAAAGATAACCAAATGCAGAAAAACACAAAGGAGATTTTACACCACTTTAGCTATTTCATGCTGCATGCCTCGTAACAAGTTGACACATTTTAATATGTCTTGCAATATTATATTTTACTGTGACAGCACAAATTTGACATAAAGTAACACCTAAAATATTTTCCAAAAATGGCCTCAGTACAATTTCGTTATCATATAATCATACAAGTTAAGGAATACATTTTTTAAAAGTAGCTCATTACAAATCACTTTATTGGATTCTGGTGTTGTCAAGGATACTGGTATTTATGGTAAATGCCTTCCATAAGCAATCTCTGATTTTGCTGTAAAAGGAAATAATCACAGAGACTGAGCTATATTTATATAATTTGCTCCTATCATAAACAGAATGTTAGTTTAAGCCCCAGAAGCTTTTGTAATCATACCATCTACACAAGAATACAGCTAATTTTGAGATCTACCTTGCTTTCACAGTGCTCTGAATTCTATCTAGCAGCTGAAGGAAAATCCTATGTTATGAATAAAAATTGATGTCTGAGCCTGTGTACAGTATATTGATTACTGACAAACATTAAGGTTATTCATCATTTAAAAAGTGGCACTGATGGCCAATATTCTGCTTTCTGCACCCTCACAAATTGTTTGCTAAGAAAACTGACTGTCCAAGAGAAGTTTCCTTACTCATCAACCAAATATATCAATGTCAAACAAGAACTATCAGCAAAACTTCTTCTGAACTATTAAATATTGGGAATTCCCAAATGCTCATATTTGGGGAATTGACAGCAATTCTGACTGTAGCTACATCAATTCACACTGAACTCAGTGCAGCTTGACCAACAGACACCAAAAACCTGTGGAAAAGCATAAAGCAGCACAAGGATCCAAGGGAAAATTTCCCTGAAATGTCAAACCTGCCTCACAGTAGGTTGAAGGACAAGTCAATTCCGAAAGACGAGCTTTGCAGAGATTGTGGTTACATTCACAGGTTTAACAAAAGAGGAGGTTCTACATGCTTCTTCTACATTCAGGTATTCCTTCTCGTCTCTTCTCTGCATTGCATCTGCACTAATGTTAACACAGCTGTGTGCTGAGCAAGGAATGGAATAGATTTAACTGAAAAATAGCCTGGAAAAATTGAATGGTGAATGTGATTGTCTTTAATCATAGAATCATGGAATCATAGAACAGCCCAGGTTGGAAGGACCTCAGAAGATCATCTGGTCCAACTTTTTGTGGGAAAGGGAGCCTAGATTAGATTATCTAGCATTGTGTCCAATTGCACATCTTGAAAACCCTCAGCAATGGGGACTCTACCACGTACCTGGCGAGGTTGTTCCAGTGAATATTTGTTCTTACTGTAAAAAAATTCTTTCTTGAAATGAAACCTCTCCTAGTGCAACTTGTACCCTTTGCCCCTTGCCTTCTCCATGTGGCTCCTTGTGAAGAGAGATCCTCCGTTCTCTTTGTAGCTGCCCTATGCATACTGGAACGTTGTGATGAGGTCCCCCCTGAGCCTTCTCCAGGATAAAAGATCTAACTCCTTCAATCTTCCCTCACAGGGAAGGCTCTTCAGCCCTTTGATCATCTTCGTGGCCCTCCTTTGGACCCTCACCAGCCTGTAAAAGCAGAAGGTGAGAACAAATCACTGCAGGGAGAACCATCCATCCATTATCAGTGGAAGCACAAACTTATGCTCAATTAATGTGACCTTGGCTGTTACTGGAACACACAGTTCAGGAGATATTTGGAGGCAACAAAAACGGAAATGGAAAAGGACACGAAAAAAGAAAAGGAAACAGAAATGAAAAAAAGAAAGAGAAAGAAAAATAAAAATAAACAAAAATAAAAAGAAAATGAGGAAGAGAAAGAAAAAGGACCATGGTTATGATCAATAATGATACTTTTTAGAAGTCTATCAAAAGATTCTGACAGTGAAGCGCTGTCACAGCTGGCATCACAGAAGTAGTAGCAACCTTCTGCAACATGAACTTAACCTCTTGTGGTAACTCTGTTCTCCCCTGTTTGGAGTCCATTCAGGCTCGTTGGCTTGTTTGTAAATCATCCGGGTTTGCTCCTCTCTAAAAGGAACTGATTGCAGGACCTGTGGGTATCAGCTTCCCTTGAACAAAAGCGGAATAAGCCTCTCCTTGACTGAGCTGACTGAGTGGGGAAGGGATCTGCTCTAAAAATGACATGATGCTAGAAGACCTCCATCAGTCTCTGTGATTGTATCACAGTCTGAGAATGTAATTCTACTGCCATGTTTGGACAATGTGCTTCCAACTAATGACCTTTCTTCATCGGTGCTTAAATGAGAACATAATTTACATTAACCCTATACAAACAATTTAGAGAGAAAGGCAGTTTAAACTATGTCTTCTGTACTTCCAACTTAATTGTTTTCTAACCAAAATGCCAGGATTTTGCCCTTTTTAAAAATAAAAACAAACACACAAAAAAAATATTATCTGTTCTCTCTTTACACAAAGATGTAGAAATGTTTGAGAAGTAAAGAATTTTTACATCTGTCTTCATAGATTTTTGAGAAGTGAAATGAAAATATAGATAAGTAATAATCTGGGGGACCAAGTCTTTGCAGCCTGACCCCACAAACGCTCATCTACCCCACCTAGTGCATAACTTCATATCCCAACTAGCAACTATGGCAGAGCTTCCCAAGGGACATTCTACATCATGTTCCGTTCATGTTTTTAAATCCTGAAAGGGAACCACGTTTACAGTATTACAACTAATATAAATCCTTCCATGACAGCTTATTATATATGGGTAGAAAAAGAGGCAATATCATTTTAGTTTCCGTATAAATTACACCGATTAATATGTCAGCACTGAAGACTAGCCTCATGAACTGACATTACTGAATCAAAACTGGAGCACTTGGTTGCCATATCACAAAAAAAAAAAAATCTCTATGCATGGCATTTACCCACCTGTTTAAATAAGGCCCTAAAAGTCAAGCTTGTCCCCAATAAGTATTATAAATGTGAGTGAAAACTGATAGAAGAATATCATTGTCGGGATCTATGTTTGCTTGAAGGAGAAGAACATGACCTAAATATTTTGCACCAAGAAAAGTTCTCGGCTTGGGCTCACCACTTGAAAATGTCATTTCAGCTTTCGTTGTGTTGGTTACAAAACCCCATGCCACTATTTTGAAATGGAGAATTCTTGTTCTGAGCAGGAAGCTGATGTTCATATTATTCAAAAGCAATTATAAACCCAGCATTTAAAATGTACATTTTACAAAACAACATGCCTTTTTTAAAATTTTTATTTTTAGCTGAGCTAAACAGAAATATTGTGATGAAAAGAAAAAAAAAAGCTCTATAGTTTGCACACAATCCGTTAATTATGTTGTATAGTCATTAATAATTTGATTGCAGGAACGCTATAATTTTCGTTGGCACAATTAACACAGCACAGCACAAATTCTGTAAGACACTTTGGAATCAGGACATGGAAGTCCTCCAGCAACCACTGAACTGGGTTTTGATTTCCATGGTGCTAAAGTGATTTGTACCAGCTGAGTTTCCAGCTCATTGTCTTTTGTAATCTAGATGTGTCTGTAATTTCCATTTTAATTAATTCAGACTTAAAGAGTTTCCTCGATACGCCTTTCTGCAAAATTCAGCTGCTAATTGGCATTAATGCAATGTTCTCACTTTCACCACTGGATTTCTGGGAATCTTGTGTAGTTATAATAATGCTATGTTTAAATATTCATCCCAGATGTTTTAACAACCGTCTTTCTTCAAAGAAGGAACCGAACAACACTGAAAATATACTAATCACTGTTTTGAAAATCTATTAATGAACATAAATATACATTTTATGGGTTTGATGATGAACCTTATCCTATCATTTGTGATACAGAGCAAGTCTCATTCTTTGCATGTTTCTTACATCTTTTCAAATGCAAATAATAATATGAACATTCTTCCCTTTCATCACAACCATAGGGTAAAAAGAGAGTGTAAATAAGTTTCTTACTCTAATAAAAATATCAAACAGAAACATCAGATTGGAATTCTGTATTTTATTACTAAATTGTATCAGAAGCAAGAGATCAGAGGTGGTTTAAAATAAGTGGCCATTACTACAAGACCAGGGGCACCTATGTGCACGCTGCTCTGTGTTTTGTACTTAAGGACAAGTCTCCAAGACAAACTTATTTAGCAGTCTTACCATTCAGAGACGTGCTTCAGATTGGTGTGTAGTTTAGCGGTTTTGTAAAACGCAGCCTGATAACCTGCAGATCATGGTTCCAGCTCCTCAGGGCATTTCGGTATGTGCTCAATACACAGCACATGAATAAATCCACTACAACAAACAGGAGCGTTGACACTCTTGAATTTACAAACCTCTTGTAGCACCAGGTTGAACTGGGCCTCTGAAATCTGTCTGGTTTTGCCGTTCCCTTTCTGTTACAGAGAAAAGGCAAAATAAAATATGTCTTTCAGACGGATTCCTGTGACAGACATATGCAGCTTTTTAATCAGCACCGATTCTTGCCTCTCTAGCACCTCCTTGGGTGCTTATGAAGCAAGGACAGTAACCTTTGTCTGGCTCATTTACTTATATGACTTCAAAGTCTTCATACCCAAACCTTGCTAAAGCAGTGTCTCACACTGGGATGCAGTTCTATGGTCTGTGATGTCAGGATGCTTACTAGTGATGGAAGATGATCCCACATTCATAAGGCTCAGTGGACTTTTGATTAAGATAAGTATTTATAAAAATGCTGCCACATCAGCTGCTGTTCAGGCTGATTTCCTGGTACATTCCCTGATCTTAGCTGTACACACCTCAATTCATCCTTCTGAATACCACACAAAAAGTGGTTTTTTGTGCTTCTTTTTATCTAGTGGTAAATTATGCTCTTTTACACTGATGCAAATCCAGAGTAATGCCACCAGCTTCATTTAATTTCTTGTGTTCAAGGCAAGAGTTGTATAAAATGATACTAGATGTTTGTATTTATAAAAATGGTTAATAAAACCTTTCCTTTGTTTGTGTATATGTGTAATCACTTTACCTTTAAAAAGTGATAGAGAAGTGTACTGATCTTAGGATTAAAGTGACACGCACAGGAAATGAGCTAGAAAAGCTGAAAAATCACATGTAAGAGTAGATTTCTCTGAGCACGGAACATGAAATATTAAAGAAAATAATTAATGTCAGAATATTTATCATTTTCAGGCCATTACAGACAAGAGAAAGAAGCATAAATTGGATTAAATGCTCTATATATCAAACAGCTCAGAACAAGGGAGGATGTGTGTGTCTATGCAGTGGCCTGAAGCTGAGGCTGGGAGAAGGAAATATCTTAAAATGCGCAAGGAGGAAGGGAACACTGACAAAGAATTAAATGCTGGATCCTCATCTGACACAGACACCAAGACTTATCAAAGGCAAGGAAGGTTTGATCCTAAAATCTGTCTCTAACGAGAAAATACAGCAGAGATGGAGGATGAGCAGAAAGATTTTATTAACTCTGTGCAAGGCCTTTGGAAGATATCTAAAACAAAAATCTAAAAGATTAGCTCATGTTATTCACTGCATTATACAGCTATTCATAGATTGCGTGTTAATTTAAGTGATTGCCTCTAGGAACTATGCCTTCAATCTGTAGGACCTCAGAAAATTCAAGACATCTACTATGTTTCGTCTCTATCTGCGTCACCCACAAGACCAAGGAGAGCAGCCTTCATGAAGGCAAAGACATATAGGAAAGATATCCACTTGAAACAATTCAAACTCCTGCAGCATTTCTGCAAGTGCTCTTTGGACCCTGCCTGGGACCAGCAGACAACAACGATAGTGTGATATAAGGGATTCCTTGGTAACATTTTGGTATCAGTTTTCCTCAAGTTCAGAAGAGTTTTCTGTCTTTTCCTCCCCTTTACATTAAAGAGCTGGGGTTATTCAAACAGCTTTGGGATCCTAGAAGGAGGAATGCAGTCAACAAAATAACTTGCAAAGATATAAAGGGCAGTAACAGGAAGAGGAGAATCTCTTTGCCACTTCTATGATGAACAGGGCAGGACACAACCTTCAGCAGATGCGTTTTAGGTTCAACACTAGGAAACATTTACTAACAGTTATAATACTAAAGTGCTCAGAGAGATTTTCATGGGAGTGTGTGGAGTCTCCATTGGTCCAAGGTGTGACTTGTCCAAAGTGACATGGTGATAGCTGACTGTTTACTGTTAGTCAACAACAGCTCCTAGCTCACTTTTCTAGTTCCCCCTCTACTCTCTTTCCTAATCCCACTAATTCTAATGTCTAAATCCACTAATTCTTCACATCTTCACCAGTCTAAAGTTCAGGGCACTGCTGTCATCCCCTAAATTGAATATGCATTGGACAAACTCCTACTCTGAATTGAAAGGAACAGTGGAAACAAGGCAATCAGAAGGCCTCCAGATGATCACAAGGCCTCCTGAGGCTTAAATCCTTTTGAGGTGTAGTGAGGCCACTTTCCAAATTAAAAGCACAAAATTCTCAGTGACATTCTACAGGACAGGAGAGGTGTTTGTAATCTCCGGTTTTGTGTAACCCTACATTGATGTCACCATAGGAAAGTTTGGTTTTAAGAATCTTTGTCTGATGCAGAATGACTTAATTTGTGAGCCTTTTATTTGTCTTTTTGTGTTCATAAAGTAAGTGTCAGGACCTTAAATGCACCAATAGGTTCTGCAGTCTGTTTGTGCTCGAGGTCACCTCTGACATGGTGCAGCCATGAAACCTGGGATCAGACTTCTGCAAAAGCAGCTGAGGCTTAAGAGACAGCCAAGAGACGTTTCATTGGGGTCATTTTTCTTTGTCTCAAGGGCTGTGTTTAGGCTTCAGAGCTTGATTCTGGTTTCAGGTACATCTGTGTAGGTACATCTGCGCCAAGGCACCTACCTTGTTGATCCCGTCACTGAGGTGGCGATTTGAACTCCTGGCTCAGCTTTGGACCTGACTTGTTGCTATGGATTTGCCCAGTGATCACTGAACTCTTGGTTGAACCTTGCTGCTCTCAGGAGACTTAGTCTGCTCTCCTTGTTTGGGTGCTGTGGGACTGCATCCTTGTTGGTAAGCACACAGCGGCTCTGCCTGCCTTACGCTCGCCCTAGGCTCCCAGTAGATGTTTCATGGATATTTCATAATTTTATGTGACAGGAGAGTATGATTTATTCTGCAAGCCTTAGACATGAGAGACTGGAGCTCCTTCTGCAGGCAGTACTGGTCAGGACCATTTACATACCCTCTAGATTGTTGTGTCTATCCTACAGTCCAAACACTTGCTAACCCACACAGCTGAGCTAGGTGTACATCAGCTGGCCTGGTCACTGCTCTGGCTCAGCAGGACAGACCTCAGACAAGGCAAGACTCTCTATCATTCTTAAACCACGTGCCATTGCTCTCTGGATTGCACTGTAGATATAACCTCCATTCATCTCTAGAAAAGATGAATGATAAATGGATCACTGTCTTCCATGGCGAAGTCCCATCTGCAGTAGCTGACTCCTTGCTTAAACAGAAAAATATATATCAACACTCAGGAGCTGAAAACTGAAGTGAAAAACATTTAGATTTGAAAGAAAGCTCAGACTCTATGCACGAAAGCTATTAATTATTGAAATACATTATCCACAGAAATGTGATTTTTTTCTTCACTTGGAAATGCTGTGCTGCGTACTGCCCATTATCCAACTGGTTGTACTAAATGGTGCTAATTATTTCAGTTTTGCACCATAGGAGTTTTTTTAATTTGGGGAAAGATATTTCAGGCCTATGTGGTTCTATGACCCCTACCATCAAGCACCAGTTCCACCTATGCTGTAAATTGTCACGAGCAGAGATTGTGCTCATGCTATGTTGTTTTACAGCCCAGGTGGTTCCTAAATGTGGCTTCCCTGTGCTACGACTGCTAGAAAATAAAAATCATTGTTATTTAACTTTTTAATACCACAGTAATGTGGGGAAAAATAAAAAAAAAAGCAAGAAGGCAAAAAAGTGTAAAGAGAAATGGCAAAATGGAAACAGCACTGAAAACTGAAGGGAAGGAGGCTCAGCTCTTCTCTTCCTCTTAACCCTCCTGTCTCTGCATTGTCTCCTTCAACTACGTCTCCCTCTACTCTGCCCCAAAGCTATCAAGATCCCATTTCTGCAAGTGAACTGGGGCTGGAGCACCCTTTTCCTGCACAGGCCGTCAGGACGCTCACGCGGATGGCCACCTCCACCGGCAGAGTGAGGAGGGTCCCGCCAGAGGGAAGGCGGACGAGTCACCAAAGTGGCACTGGCAGACAGCTCCCCTTTCTGACACTTTCACTTCTCTGGCGTGGCTGCCAGGAAGGGACTACGTAAATATACATCACTGCCTCAGGCTGCAGATCTTTTTGAAGTTAAAAGGAGTTTTATTATCGGTTTAAATGGGTAAAGATTTAAGCCAGTGCTGAGATCTCTGACAGTCCCACCACACTTTTGTATATAAGTCCTGCTAAGTCTCTTTTCAGACTCTTGCAGACAGCTCAACGCCTCCATTTAAAATGTTTCTTTTCAGAGGGAGGCAATTTTTATACTGCCAGGGTGCAGAAGGGAGAGGAGAACACCTTGGCATTTATCCTGAATCTACTATTGCTGACTGCTGCCTGGCATCAAATACAGCAAATGAATAATCAATGTCCTGGATTGTGCTGAACTTCTACTGCATTCACACTGATTTTTTGAAAATGATCAGTGCAGCAGACTCAGATTATTTTACTTATATGAGTATGCAGGGGATATGACATTGGGAAATGCAAATGAAGTATTACTCACTATAATTAACAGTATTTTGCTGACTGGCTGTGATGAAACATCCTATTGCTTTACAAACTTGCCACCCCCGCACACAATTCCCTTCCTAGCCAGTTTTCTTTCATCCTATTGGCCTTTTAAATGGTAAACTCTTTAAAACGGGGACCTCACATTATTTTGTATAGCTCCATTGCTTCTTGTGCCATAGATATGGTTCTGGCAATCCATTCGTGCTACAATATACGTACAGTAATAAACTGAGGTTGTATTTGCATAATATGGATCATTTCTAAGTTGTTGTAACACAGTCATTATTAAGAGCCAAGCTGGCAGGGAATGACACAGTCCAGAATTTTGAGCTTCCCTGGCTGATCTAGTAGTTTTCCAGAGCCACTTGACATTCTTCCTCTTGCAAAGGCAAAAATGTAGTATATAAATATTTTTATAGTCAAAATCCATAAAGCCATTAATCCACGGGAATGTTTTACCTCCTAGATAATCTTTGGCCCCCGTTAATACATGAAAAACTGCTGATGCAGATCTAGTGTGGGAATACACCCTATGACCCCAGAAGATTTTTTATACTTGCAGTGAAAGTTTCAGCCCTGGATCTAAACTCATCTGTTACCTAAAGAAAGTGAGGTGAAGATTTGATTTGAAATTGACCTTCATGTCTTGGCATTTTTTGTATTTATAGGTAGAACTCTTCTCCAGAAATCTGTATCAAAATGTCTCTCAATAGTCTTCGCTGAAGCTTCTGTAGTATGAGCAAGAAATTTGCTCTTGCAAATGCCAATGATTAGTTCCTAAAAATCTTTTACTAGATAATATGCTTGTGAAATTATATAGGAAAGAACTAATTTTTAATTACAATAAAACAACAATGTAAGCAAGTTTAAGGTTTCAGCAAAGCTACCCATTGCTTTGATTTCTTGCAGGTGATTATAATTCTGCTGATGCCAGCCAGTTATCTCTGTGACTATGACAGGTCACACATTAGCAGAAGCATGAGCCCTCTCAAAACACTGCTATAGTGTGTGATGGGATGCAATCAGTTCATTGCTACTGAAGCAGTTCTCTGCCATGACAGGGCATGCAACCATGATAGGATATGCAACCAAGGTATGCAACCACAGTTTTTTACTAGCATACAGTCATCCTCTATCCACTTTTATTTTGCATTTCCCACCAGATTTTGCACAAAATACAGAGGCAGTTAGCTGAAATGCCTTCACGTCAACCTTAAATTAGCTGCATTTAAGCCACTGAATCTTGATTCTCCTTATTTCACGGTCCATTTTTCACCAAAATAAAAGAGTTTTCACAGAAGTAGAATGTAAGAATCATCATATTGCAATAATAAGCAATTTCTACATTTGAAGTATGGAAATCATATAGATGAGAGCTTGACAACCAGAAAGTCCTCCTACGTCTTTAGCACACAGTGAGAATATAGAAGATACCTTCGTTGATTTTTTTTCCTAAAAAAAAAAAGAACTGGTTATTACAATTCACATCTTTCACATTCTTGAAATCTGATGTCACCAATACTGTCACAAAATGCAGAGACTAAACTGACATCCTAACAAAAATAAAATAGCATTGCCCAGGTTTTCATTGACTGACAGGTGAGAATAATGTGGCTCTGCCACTGTTGCTTCTACCTGTGAATTAATGTTATTCAGCAAGCTGATAATTCGAGCACCTTGTGGATTTGTCTGTTAGACATTTTCCAGTAAAAAACATGGAATCGGTGAATTTAAAAGCTTTTGCAAGAAAGCATCCAAATGGATGGATTTCCAATTTCAACGTTGTTTAACACTCTATACCAATATTTTCTAAGTGGTAAGCCCAGGCTTTGTAGTTCAAAATTACTATCTCTAAAATGTGATTTATTTGGGGGGGGTTATATTTTAACAAATACATCAAATTTTATCTTAAGAGATGACACATCCAAAGCATAAGAAAATGGTACAGCAAAACCAGTTTTCATTTTACTGGGGATTGTTGAAATTTTGCCTTCAGGGGACTAATTTGGAATGGATGAAAATATCAAAATATCTGGGATTTTCCTGGGACATGTTTTTGTTTCTATGACTCTTACCAGTCCCTCCAAGTTCATAGGCTAGACAGAAGGATTTGCTTTGTACTCCCTATAAACAATCTAGGCTCAGGAGCTGCAGATGAATGCAGTATGAAACTAATCAGTTCATCTCTGATTGCTCTGAAATACATCTCTCCATGCCAAGGAATGCCCAAGGCAGACTTATTTCTGCTGGTGGTATACTAACAAAGCAATACACACAAGATGGATCAAGGAAAAAGAAATCTTGGCCAGTCATGCATCGTGAGAATTCCAGTTTTTGCTGCAGGCACTCCATTCTTCGGAGCATCTGTACAGCTTCACCTCCAGCTCTTCCCCTCTCCTCCACGTCAGCTAATGGCAATTACAATTCCTGATTCATCCCCTCCTCGTTCCCCTATCACCTCCACTGAAGCAGTGAACGAAAATAGCTTCAGGGAGACAACAGAGAAACATAGAAAGATACCAGTGTTCAGTATCAAGTCCAGACCCTGACATTTATTGTCAGTGCCTGACAACAATCACAGCACAGGAAACACATTTAGCAAATAATTAGCATTAGTGTTTCTTAAACTGTTTTCCTCTGTTAGGCAAGTTGCAGAAGAATAACGTCCACCTTATGCACAAGTACTTTATTTCATCATTTCCATACTGTTTTTACATTTATATATCGAAGTTCCTCCACTGGCATGTTTCTGAATAGGCTCTGCTGCTTTAATTAGAAATAAATGCATTCAACAAATAGAGAGAATGAGGGCATTGCAGCTCCTTGACCTGGCTTATTTCTTAACCTGTGGACTTAAAAGTGAATCTTGAATGGCCATGTCTTGTTGCCTGCAGCATTTTCATTTGCTGTTGCCAAAGATAATGCATGATTAAAATACTACTGGAAAATATGAACCGATGTCCTGGTTTCGGCTGGGATAGAGTTAATTTTCTCCATAGTGCTGTGTTTTGGATTTAGTATGAGAAGAATGTTGATAACACACTGATGTTTTTAGTTGTTGCTAAGTACCCTGCTAGTCAAGGACAGCTTTCGTGCTCTGCCACGTGCACAAGAGGCTGGGAGGGAGCATAGCTGGGACAGCTGGCCCAGGCGGCCAATAGGGTGTTCCATGCCATGTGACATCATGCTCAGTATATGAATGGTAGGCATGTTCCAGGAAGTAGCGATCGCTACTTGGTTATCGGTCAGCACGGGTGGTGAGCAATTGCATTGTGCATCACTCATTTTGTATATTCTATCATCATCATCATCATCATCATCATCATCATCATTATCATCATTATTATTATTATTACTACTATAATTATTATGCCTTCTTTTTCTGTTCCATTAAACTGTCTTTATCTCAACACACAAGTTTTTCTCACTCTTAGCCTTCCGATTCTCTCCCTGTGGGGAGTGAGCAAGCAGCTGCGTGGTGTTTGGCTGCCTGCTGGGTTAAACCACGACAATCGACAACCCCACACACACCTTTTTTAAGATGGCTGCAACAGATCATATTACTGCGTGACTTTGGGAAATAAGCCCATAAGGAAGTTTTGAGTAGTTTCTTGAATTCCAGTCATTGGCCTGCCTGTTCAGAACAATCTGGTTCCTGTCGTATGGTGGTGTCAATGGGATGCTGCTGGAAGAGCCTGGGCCATGCTCAGTACTGTTGGAGGCATTCTCTGACCCTTTCCCTCCTCCCATCTGGTTGCAGTTTCTCCTTCAAAGTAAAGATGACAGTGACGGGCAAGAGAAACTATAAAGTTATTTCCTCTTCTCTCTATTTCTCCCTGCCTCCCAACAGCTTTCCATCAGACTCCGCCAATCCTTTTCTAAATATTTCAAACTGGCAGTCTTTAACAGCTCACTTCTCCAATGTGAAACAGGGTTAAAGCTAATAATTTCAATGCATTCTTGAATAATGCATTATTCATTAATACTTGCAATTAATACTAATTGGTCTCAGTGGACTTCACTGGGTTTATTACCAAACACACACCTTCCCAGGCACCTCACTGTACTTGTACTATGCTTTTGTGCAGCTTCTTTACCCTGTTGTCCGAGCATATAGCATTCGGTAGGTGTTTTAACCTGTTGGGTTTTTTTTAAATGTAGATAACAGCAGTGTTGTCTATAGGTGCTGGCTATATCCAACATGTTGTTTCTGCGCACATTCTTACAAATCCTTCTGTCTGTTTCTGAAAATACATATTTGAATCTGAATGCATAAATGCCCTGTTGTCTCTATCAGATTATTTTTAAAGGAATACATTAGGCAGGGAGAGAAACTGAACCATCTCTATCACTATGTATAATTGTCCAGGCAGGCTGGTTAATCATGGCAAGTCTCAATAGACTAACTTGATTCTGTGTTATGAGATAGACCTTTTCAACAGATCACCTACTGTGAATCAGCTCATGTCCAAAACAAAAGTGCAACTTTTCTTCTAAAGCTAGAATTCCCCCCTGTATCCAATACCTTGCGCTTTTTTATTATTTTACAAAATATGCAATAGTACATAACAATCACAGTGAATCACCTTGCAAAAAAGACAAATAAATAACTAGATCCAACAGCACTTTCCCATTGACTTTCATAGATCTAACAAGTGCTAAATTTATCCAAAGATGGATGCTTTCCTTTGCTCATTCTGTAGTAAAATGGAGGGAAACATAATACAGAAAATCTTATTTAATTGTGTGTGCTCAGAAACACTGCTTGGAGATACTTATTTTTCTTCATTAGCTGTAGAGGAAATCCAGGAAAAATAGTTTTCTCTAGGATGAAAGTAGCATTTTTTTTCTCCTAATATGCTTATATAAAATACGAAAGGGTTGAAAAATACAAGCTGAATTAATACAGAACAATAATGCTAAACAAACCGCTCAAGCACAACACAGTCCTGCAAAGGGAGAAGGAAAGAAGCATCCAGACATTTATTTCTTCTGCATTAAAGAACGAATTAAACTTGCCCGTAAACTAAATCCTAAGGTTTTACTATCCTAGAATTCCTGCTCAAAAACACCTTTTATATCAAAGGGATGTATTTCTGATCAGAAAACTTTTTTTACTAAGGAAGAGTCAATTAAATCATTCTGGTGTAAAGACTGAGAGAATTATGGTATTCAGAAAACCTTCCTTCCCCCTTCATTTCCTTTGAGTTTGTAATTATAATTCTTTGCCTTACACACAGTGTGGGAGCTTTTATTGCTTGTTACTTCCTGCGGGCACCACACCACCAGCACAGGTAAACGTTCTCTGCTCCACAGAGCTGTTTACTGTATTTCATGTCGTCATCTACTTAAAGGCGACATAAAGCTCAATAGCAGCCGTCCTTCTGGTGCCTCTTCAAGCCAATGCAGACTGAAAACATTTGTTCACTCCAGCAATTTCAGACAATGGCTTTTCTGTTATACAAAGCAAAGAGCTCAAAGCATTTCCAACCTTTGTTTGGACTAGACTGCCTTGCCCCATTATCTACAGGGCAAAAAGTCAAGAAAGGAGTAATGTGCAGTATCCTGCGGAAAGAGAAGAGAATCATTATTCTGTGGTTTCCCATATCCCCATTACATGAATTTAGCCCATGCTCAAAAACTGCCTTCTGAGATCTTTTTTAGTCATGTATCAGACAAAAGCAACCCTTCTCTGAGCACTGCCGAGTCCAGTTCTGTGCTCTAAAACCACTTTTTTTCTTAGAACATAGTCTGCTTTACTCTGGAAGGTATTTTCCTCCGGAAGGTATTTTCCTCCCTAGTCTCCCCGCATTCTCACATTTATACTGGGTGGCTTTAAATCTGTCTGGAACATCCAGCTCTGGAAATTTCGCCTGAGTTGGGAAGACATGAAAGCACTTCTAGTAAGCTTAACCTAGAGAGAAGAAAATGCTTAGAAATGAGATTGTGAGAAATCACACAATTCTTTCTTCCACTGCTCAGAAACTGAATGCACCTACAAGAAAATAAAATATACAATGAACTGTCAAGGCAAATAATGGTGTAAGTGAGGACAAAGAGATACCACAGAGTCATCTAGTTTCCTGAGGACTCTGTCATTTCTACATAGACCAATACGGTCAGTTGAATGTGAAAAGGCATATTAAGGGCATGGTGATATAATCTCCTATAACCCTCTCTGCCTTAGGTACTGACACTGCCCCACACTTCCCATGGGCTGCATTATAAGGCATCATTTATTGCTGCGAGGCAATGTTACAGGGCAAACTGTTGCATAATTACAGCAGCTAGTATTTGTCTTGATATGTCTTTTTCTCAGGCTATTGATTTCATCATAGTCAGGGAACATAAGATGATGCACAATACTCCAAACTAATTTAATCTTACTTCATGTTTTGTGGTTGTCAGTGTCTTTAATTCCAGCATGCCTGAGTTAAAGCTTAAGGAACTGAGATGATCCAGGGGAAAGAATTGTAAAAAGGAGTAGTGATTAACTACGGGAGGGAAAGGATAAAGGCGGGGATGACCATCCATTGGATTGGAACCACCAGTGCTGCAAAGGCACCCAAATTTGAAATTGTGCATCACCAAATGGAGACTTCACCACTGCCTCCGTTATTAAGAAAGCAACGCTAGTGTCAGTGGATATTCAGAAAGTGATTGAATACGCTCCTCTTCTCCTGGAAACTAACTTGGCTCTTCTTTTTCTAAGCATTTTAGAAAGTAGGACTCCTACCAAACTCAGCTCCTGTATCAACTTACTTGCACCTTGTCATATCCAAACTACAGGATATACTGGATCTATTATCAGCATCTCAACCACAGGTTTGTGGCTGGCTCTGAAAGACAGGGCAAGTGATTCAAAGAAATCCAGAATTAAAGGCACATGAAAAACTCATGCATTTAAAGAGTGAATGTTCATGAAGAAGCCAGCTAAAACCATTTTTATGTTCCTAAGTTCTTTGAAAACATTGTGGTCAAAAAATATCACTTTATTACAAAATCAGTGAAAAAAGTACAGGAAATTAATCTATTTAAATGAATGCACTCCACAGTATTTCATCGTACAGGCAAATAATATCAAAAATCTGTACTACTAAACATGACAAATTTCTTACTTTTGCTGATGCAAAATTATCTTTCCTGTTGGTAGCCAACAAGGTTATAATTAATGCATGTATATAGGACATATACTGAATTGCAGTATATTTTCATATTCAAAGTTTCTTAAGACACAAAAGTAAAAGGAAAAATAATTTTCAGAATAGATATCTTATTTTCTTTATAAGACCTGTGTAGCATAAGTTTGGTGGGAAAGGGAGTTTTTCCCTAAAAATATATGTGCTTTTTATTGTTTTAATTGTTTCGATGATATTTTCATTTAAAAAAAAAAAAAAGAAATGTAAATGGAAAAAAAAAATCTGAGCAATGTTAATTTATATTACAAAGCTTTAAGGAAAAGTGATGCTATACTTGCAATGGAAGATATAAAAATACTTAACCAAAGATGTTTGGTGAAAGTAAATTTTCCGAAAGTTAAGTGCCTGTGTTATCTGTGTGACTTTGAAAAAAACTGTAACTGAGAATGTTCATTTCCCATAAGAAATAACACAGCAACTTGAAGGATCAGGCTCTTTGGTTACCAGAGCCTTTGATTAACGGTTTTGACTGGGGGAGGGACAGTTGAGCATGAAATAGTTTAAAGTTATTGCACTCTCTTATTAAATATGATCTTTCATGATACTGCTTATTTAAAACAAAAGTTAAAACAAAGAGAAAGGCAGGTGTTGCACAGAAAGAATGTTGAAATGGTTGAAAAAGTTAAAGTTGACAGCTACAGAAACATCGCTGTGAGTCTGTCCTCAGAAACCTCCTACACTGTAAAACAATCCAAAAAGACAGTATTTTTACCATAGTTCTGGGCATTTTAAAACAATTCCCATATTTTATTGCTGTTCAAATTATTTCTTTGATGAAACATTTGAAAAACATTTTGAAAAAGCAATTATATATCTGGTTTTCAATGTCCAGTGGACTTTTGGAGAAGGACCTGTGTTTCCATCTATTAAATGAGAATAAATCCTAGTGGGATTTGGATCTCAAGTCAACCTTTGACACATATTTTCCTCAATAATTTAAATCTATGTTGAAAAGGAAGTCCTGTAAAAAAGTTGTTCAGATTCTGGTGGCACATGCAAATACGTGGCACAATGTCTCCACTGCTGCAGATGTTTCTGCTGTTGTAGTCCTGCAGAAGAAAGCAATATTTCTGAACCAATGCATGGTTTCAGGCTGATTGTCAATTTGTCTGAGTGGCAATATCACTGAATAATGTAACATGGCCCCTAATGGGAAATTACTTTGTTTCTCCCATCTAAATGTACATTATCTAGACATTGATATAATCTGAAAAAACTTATCTCCCCAGGCTTGGTGATAAACAAAATAGCATCTCAGATCTGGAAGTTATTTTACAGTAGAATCATGCTCAAGTCTTCTTAAAATATCTGTTGGGGAAAAAGAAAAAAAAAAAAACCCAGAACAAAAATGTCACAAAAGAACATGGGAACTGTACTCTCTTTTGTCCTGAGAGTATAAAAAATAATGTTATTTTCCTGGCAAAACAGTAATCATATGTATACATGATATATATTGACATATACATCAAATAGATACATATCTATATGTGTGACTTGCATGTATGTATATAAATACATACATTGTGATATGTATGTAAACATATTTAGTAATGTATGCACATACATTTATGTATTTATACATCTTTAAACATATAAAAATGCACATTTATATTATTATTCATATCTAGATTTTGATAGACAATTTAGACATCTATATATGATTATGTATTATTCCTTACAAATATATCTATGTCTGTATACAATAAGTATATATACATTTAATGAGCAACTACAACAAAATTTCTCAGAATAACCTTCTGCTGTAGAATAAACTTTGGTGTCCAGTTTATGTTCCCAGTTTGATACTGAGTGTGAGAGTGATTCTCTCAGCTAGCTGTGGACATTCATGTGTTACATCCAAATGGAGCAGAGTAGCCACACATATGGATTGAAATAAACCTGTATAAAAACAGCTAAAAGAAAATGCTATTGGTGCAACATTTAAAGTGTTTGCTTTTATGATGTCCAGGTGGTTCTAAACCATTTGAAATCTAACTGCTGTATCCTTGAGTAGTTTCTCAAGTAGGAAAAACTGCTGAGCCTCACAAAGCTGGCTAGGGCATGGTGCGAAGGGAACATTTGATTCTTTCCATTTGCCAGAAGACAATAATCAGTTTGTTTTCCGTATGAACTGAGCATGCAGAATGCCAGTACTAGTGATCTACATATTAATCCAGCACCAACACCACCCAGGAATCATCACTATCATTGAGCAGAAATGCAGACGGGTTTCTCAATGAGTATAGGCAGAAGTCTTAACATTTAACCTCAGCACAGACCGCAGAAGCAGCAAAGTCTTTTTTACTGGTAACTATCACTTACACTACAATTCATGTTTTCTGGGGGAACAAAAAATAGGAGTTGCACTATGGCTTGGAAATAGGTCTCTGGAAGATGATATTGCAGTTCCTCAACTACCATTGAAGTCCAGCTCTCAAAAAAAACATTTCATGAAATAATATTCCCAGAAATATTCTATGTTTGGAAAGCAAACTGCAAAAAAAATCAATGGAACTGATACAAACATCAGCAGCCTCACTCAAAAGCAATAAATAAAAAACCCAAATGTTTCACTCATGTATGTGAGCTTAACACATCGAACTGCATGCAAATCTGTGGTGGCTTAGCCGTGGCAAACAGCCAATCCTGAAGATTTCTTGAATTCCATTTGAATTTCCTTGATAGTTTCAGCTGGAAAAAAAAAAATGGAAAGGGTTTTTTTTTTCCTCCAAACTATCAAGTGGAATTACAAAGAGCCTTTAACCTTTAGTGTGCACAGAAATATGGCCTCAACTACAACCACACAAGAAACACGTGTCTAGTCTGGTCATTTCTCTAGTTCCTCCTTGCTGGGTGCCTGGATTGCAGCATCCTCATTTCTCCCTCTTGTAACAGGGAAAATAAAAGCATTGTTCAGAATGCAGAGGAAATACTTATCTTGTGCTTTCTAAAAGAATCAGGAAGACTTTTCAGAAATCATGTGACAGTTGCTGCATTATATATGTAATGAAGTCTATATTTTCATTTAGTAATCTTCAAAATTCAGGATTTTTTTTCAAAAATGTGATTCTCCAAAGCTAGAAACAAATATGGTTTATCATGATGCTTAAAAATACTGTTTTATAGTATGTATTTGTTAATTTCAAACATTCCCCAGACATCATACACATCTAAATACATTCTATTTGCGTTAGCAAATAGGAACTAGGGACTGGACTTGCCTGTGAACTATAAATTGACTGGCTGTTAAAGGAAAGAACAACAAACTCATTTTTGATTGGGCAATACTGAAAAAAACTTTCTTAAATAGACAGTTTTGAAGAAAATATAAAAATATTATTCAGTTTCATATTTCTCGCAAATGTTCAGAGTTTCTAATTTCTTCTTTTTGGGGGGAAAATATATTTCTCTGTAACTGCCAGTTGAAAGGTCAGTTTCACTCCAAAGCTTCAAAGAGAAAAAGTAGAGAGAATAAAAATTAAATAAGGAATTAGACATATAATCTAATCAAGGTGCTGTCATGAAAAGCACTTCACCTAAGCTATCACTTCAAGGAGGATGCTTTTTTTTTTTTAATAGAAACACGAAAAGCTTTGATGATAAGAACCTAATCAAAAATAGCTGATATCACTTTTTCATAATGAAATGCATCAATGAGTTTTGACTTCACAGAAGTTGATGTGGGGAAAGCATAAATACCATTTAATCTAGCAATTAGGAATATATCATACTGAAATGCAGGAAAGAACAAGGTCTAGAAGTAGCTGCTAGTTAGGCTGTGTAGAAGAGTGTAAATGGATGGGTGGAGAGTCTTTGCCCATTATGAGTAAAGAGGCAAGAATCTGCTGAATGAATCCTGCAGGAACATGCACATCAAACTTGAAATAAGAAAAAGAGAAAATAAAAATCTTTTAGCAAAGTACAATGCCTAGACTTCAGGTGAGCAGGGTTGGACTTAGGCGGGAAGAGCAGGTGGGTGGGATCCATGGCAGGCCGCTCTGAAAGGCAAAGGAGCTAAGGAAATCTGGCAGACCATTAAGGAGAGCATCCTCCAGACATAAGAATGATCCATCCTAATGTGAAGGCAGACAAGCAGGTCTGTCAGGACTTGGCTAAAAGGGACATCATGGCAGAACTCCAGCATAAAAATGCAGCACACAGAGGTGGGAACAGGGACAGTGTGTAATGGAGGAATTTAGAAAAGTTGCCTGGGCATGAAGGGCTGCTGTCATTCAAGCCAAAGCTCAGTTGAAGTTAAGAGGTTCAAGGGACATCAAGGGCAGCAAGTAGAGTTTCTGCAACTACATTAGTAATAAAAGGGTGAACAAGGAAAATGTGGGCCCATTGCTGAAACCATTGGGTGATTTAGTGACAGCAGACATAGGTGGGGTTGAGCTACCCTGACCTGAAAGGGTTCGAGGGGAAGAAGGATCAGCAGTGGATTCGGGTTGACAGATCACTTGTGAAAAGTCGACCCACACAAGTCGATGTGTCCCAATAGGCCATAGCCAGGGTGCTGAGATCTGGCTGATGTCCTTGTAACACCGCTCTCTAGCATCTTTGAAAGACTATGGAGATCATGAGTGCTCCCTCAGTAAGTCTGCAGATGAGGCCTCATTGAGGCGCTTAGGGACATGGTTTAGTAGGCATGATGGTGTTGAGTTGATGGTTGGACTCAATGATCTTAGAGGTCTTTTCCAACCTTAATGATTCTATGGAGGTTGGGACAGATTTTCAGACACTGGAGAAGGGCAGTTAATCACACACACCTTCAAAAAAGGCCTAAGGGATGATCCAGAGAACTATAGGTCAATCAGTCTTATGTTGACTCTTGGTAAAATCATGGATTGAGTTCTCTTGGAACACATTTCTGGGCACATAAAAGAATAGAAGGGGAATGGGAACAGTCAGCATGGATTTACCAGGGGTAAGTCACACCTGACACATCTGCTTGCCTTCTGTGATAAAATGGCTGGGTTTGTGGATGACAGGGGAGCAGCGGACTTGACTTGACTTTGCCAAGGCTGTCAACACCTTATGTCGCAATCTGCCTGTACCCAAGTTTGGACATTACAGCCTGGCAAGAAGGGGACTATTGCAGGGTGTATTGTGGGACATGTCCATTTAACATCTCTCAGTGACCTGCAGGACACAATGGAGAGCACTTTCATCAACTTTGAAGATGACAGCAAGTTTCAAGGACGAGTCAATACAAACGACAGGAAGGCTGTCATCCAGATGGGCTGGACAGGGGGAGAGGAAAAGGACAACAGGATCCCCATAAAATTCAGGCATGAGCAATGGGCAGCCCTGTTCTGGGAGTGCACACCCCTGGCAGCAATCCTGCTGGGGACTGGAGAAGGGTCCTCTGCTTATCACGTGTCAGGCCTCATCTGGGTACTGTGTCCTGTTTGGGTCCCAGGCGGAAGATATATTGATAAAGCAGAGAGGTTCAGGGGAGGCCACCAGGACAGTGGGGCTGGAGCACTCACCCTGCAAGGAGGGGCTGTGGGGCTGGGGCTGGTTCAGCCTGGAGCACAGACAGCATCAGAACACCTAGCGGGAGAATGGACCATGGAGATAGGGACTGGCTCCTTGCAGAGGTGCCTAGTAGGACAGTGTGGTCCAAACAGTAATAGAGTCTGACAACGTTATGAAACGAAGCTTTATTGAGGCAGTAGGAAAGATGAGCAACAGTGCAACCATACGGCAACTCACCCAATCCCCGATAGCAAACACAGGATCATAAGTGATGCCATGGATCTGGTGGACTGCCAGGGATACTTGGTGTCTGGGTCATCTGGTTGCAACAGCCAATCATGCAAATGCCTTTTGAATGACATTGTCTGGAGATAAAGAAAAGCTTTCTACTCATGAAGACAGCCAGGCAGTGGAGCAGATTGTCCAGAGAGGCTCCATCTTTGGAGATTTTCAAGAATCAGGTGGAAAAAGCCCTGAGCATCCCAGTCTGATCTCACTTCTGACCCTGCTTTGGGCAGGAGATTGTACTTGAGACCTCCTGAGATCCCTTCCAGGGATTATCCTCGTGATCCTAAGATGAAATACTCTTTCCCATGCATATGAGGGAAATGCAAAGGATATATGAGGAGGAACATGACTGGCAGTGCCAAAACAGTTAGCAGATGAACATCCATGTTTCTGCTATTTCATTTGTTCTGGATTTATTGTTAATAATAAAGGTAACTGCAAAGTTTTACACTTATTTCCTATCCTGTAGCAGAAGGGGTCAATTCTAATGAGTTGACCAAGCAAACACATAGCTGAAGTCCACAGAAAAAGGAGTGAATCTCTGAAAAATGGCCATGCAATTATTTACAAAGTTAATAAGAATGAGCTTAAGTAAATGCAAAGTGCATTACAAGTAAGGAAAGGTTTAGGTTCTAGGATAAGCTGGATGGTTTTAGAAGAAACCACTGCTTCACCAGTGGAAACTCATCTACACCAGAACAGACATTGAGTCAATGTAGATGACACTGAATTATAAATTACATTCTTTTTCAAATGAAAGCTCTGTATTTTCCTATTTTAAGTAAAATATTTTGAAATTTTTAATATGGCAGTTTGCAATTTCCTACATTATTTTCATTATAATATCTCTACACTCAATTGAAAATTTTACCATTCTTTTGAAAGTGAACAGAATGTTTTGCTGAAACTATAACAGGTAATTAAATTAACCCTTTTTTTTTTTTTTGCTAATTCTTTCAGCACAGGCAAGAACTGGAAGGACTGAAAATTATACTCTAGCGAGAAGCCCATCTTGAAACTTTTTTTTTAACAAAGGTTAAGGGGCCAGGGCTTATTTCTTAAGAACTGAACTGAATCTTGTAAATGAAGAAACAGGACCAAGCAGCAATATCATTTCATAATACAACACATTAGCAGTAGCAGTAATATGTACCTTCATCATTACTCAGGCTTTCTTTCTGTTAATTACTCCTTTAGAATGGCATGAAAAATACCTGTTACTGATGAAAATATGTATCAGCTTGAACACTACAATTCTGCCTATAGAGCGAGTTGGAAGGCCGTGGTCAGGAGCAGGCACACTCTGAATTGTCCTAGTCATATACCTCACCTCAGAATCCATTGCATTAATTTAAAAACACAACTTTTGTGATATTAGTACTCTGTTCATTTTATTCCGTAAAATACAGTATAGTTTCAATGTAACTTTTCAAAAAAAGCTCAAGCATGTTAGAGGCTTGATCTCATTTCAAAAATTACTAGGCCCACTTCTGTCCCACAATATCTTTTTTTAATTGGATTTGGTGCCTTTAGCTATCTATCTATCCTAAACACATGTATCTGAGCTTTAGACTTGTTACATACAAATGAAGTTCAAATTCAAAGTCACTTCTTACTTCTGACAATTCTTCATAAATATTTCAACTTTCTAGGACCTTGCAATTCATAAATGAAGATAATTACTTCAAAGAGATTTATTTTGAATAAGTGTTACTTGAATTTTTCAAGTATATCTAATAACTGCGAAGTGTTAAATTATACATCATGTTTCACAGTTGAATACCCTGATGTTTTCAAGACTTCAAGTCAGTTTTCAAAACACTTTCAAAGCTTTGGCTGATTTACATAGTGATTTTTTTAAAAGGTACCACAAGTACACGACAGCTTAAATAAATCTTATGTGGGATCACAATGAATGTGATGGGAACACAATGGTATTTTGACCTGCAAGTAGGTAGGAGATGAATCACAAAGAAATAGGGAGTCATTGTTGATGGCTAAAACATCATGTTGATGGCTAAAACTAATTCTTCACATGTTCTCAATCATTCTCTATTAACAATATCAATTCAAATACAAAGTCAATTACATTAGTATTTCGTATCAGAAATGCAGGAATGCATGTATTTATGACCACACTAAAAATACTTTGTATAAGAGTTCTCAGAGGTACTCAGGAAGAAACAGCTTCTCCTGCCCATAACATTTCAGCTCATAATCTCAAACCTCTTTAAGTAAGCTAGGCATGTGTTTTCCATAGTCAGTGTAAATAACAGGGACAAGACTGTTTAAATGTTTTCCTACGTACCCACAAAGGCAGACATCTCTGTGTTGAACTCACAAAATCATGCTGTTCAAAATAACAACTCATTAAAGTACTTTCTGTCTTGCATTTATTATTTCTTGCCCCTCTCCTCAACCACCTTTCTTTTCCTCCACCTTACTCTTCCTCCTCTGCACGTACCAGTTGAATAGGCAGACAATCATCAGATGTTGTCTCCGCCTCTATGGAGCCAAAATTGTACTCTTAAAGATGGTAAGAGTTTCATTCCTGCCTCTGGTGGGAATATTTCAAAGGAAATGTACTATTAATTTGAGAAATCTACTGAAGTTTTTTTAATCCATCCTGAGTTCAGAAGAGGATACCCTCTTTTGCTGGCCTGTTTACTTCTTTCCTTCACCTTTCCAGAATAGTATCTCTGTTGAATATTCTCCCTCTTCCCATTATCGTGGTGCAGCTGAGAAACCAAAAGGCAGGAAAAAAAATAAAGCATCATGGCTTTGAGGCAAAGCAGCTTCACATCCTCCTTCTTCAAAATCACCCGCATTTTACAAGTTAACTTTGTAGAGTTTTCACTATATATCATACTTGAAACAATAATTGCTCTATGAATTAAAACATAATGAGAATCCATCTCCTTTGGGACCAGATTGCTTGCCTGGCAAGGTCACTGTGGTGTTCAATGCAAGAGAATCATAAATGGGACTGAAAACTACATTTGTTCTCGCAGG
Organism: Calonectris borealis; assembly: GCF_964195595.1. NCBI lineage: Eukaryota > Metazoa > Chordata > Aves > Procellariiformes > Procellariidae > Calonectris > Calonectris borealis. The sequence goes on from NC_134352.1 coordinate 9,381,276, forward strand.
GTAGTTCCACTGATTTCTATGAGACTGCTTTGTACAGAATGCATTACAGAGTGCATGCAAAAATTATAGTACTTAGGTATTCATTGGTGTGACAGCATTGGGGTTTTTATGCCGAAACCAGCAGTAGTACATGTCACATATCCTAAGAAGCACAGCTTGTAGATTTGGTGGTTTAGAAGTTATTTTTCTTCTTTAATGCTTTGGATTTCCTCCAAGTGGCAGTTCAAAACTGTCCTTGCAACCAATTGCATCATCACCAAGGAAGGTGAAGAGAACTAGACAAGGACACTCACTCCTGAATCTCTCCCTATGTCCTCATTCACTATCTATCTTTGTTTCAGTTAAAAGGGAATCTGTAGTTGTGAGACAGGACCATCCAGTGAGGCAGCCAGCTTCTCCTGCTAACTATCAAGGTACAAAATACTGGTCACTCTTTCCCACTGCCAGTGGGAAAGAGGGTGCTTTAGGTATCTTATTACTAGGCATGGCCTAGTATTATTTTGATCTAGTAACATGTTACTGTATTTACTAACCTTTCAGCCAGAAATTTTCTCTGCAGAAATTCATTGCAGACTATCTGTTCTGATTGGTTTTGTTCCATCTTTGGAGAACTAGCCTGATTATCCAGTTGCTTCACTGGGAACATTTCAAGTATCCACAGTGAGAAGCCTGTCTATGAAAATGCAATTGCTAAAAACCCTGCTGGAAACACGGCACACAAGCATGTTATAGCTTCACTTGCAAAAAGATGTTTTATTGATATTAAGACGATCTCAGTGCTAAGGAGAATTCCAGACTCTTGTGGTTAGTTCTAATTAATTCAGGGAGAGAAAGAGGCTGAATCCCCTTTCAAGGAGCTGCCAACCTTCAAGATCTGCCAAAAAAAAAGCATCAGCATCACTAGAAAGAGTTCCTTGTTGTCGGACACCTCTAGAGAAGCTGTGCTCAGTTAACTCATCATTAGTGAGCATCCTTAACAGCAATGGTTTACAGTTAGGCTCTAGATGCCTATTTTGTTAAAATCTTTTATGAAGATGACTCCACCGCTATGGTAAGTTATTTCCTGACACAGAAGGGCTCTTTGGGAAAAAGCAGTTGTACAGCTCTGGAAGAGATCTCATTGATTAATTAGGAGAAAATAAATGTGGAAGGCAGCAGGAAGCCATCCAACCCAACAGTGCAGATCCCTTCTTGTTCCAAAGTGGTCATAAGGCAAGGTCCTTTTCACAGCCCAGTCAGGGTCCAGTTGCAGGGATGCACTCGCAACAGCTCAGCTGCAGCCCTACCTTGTGACAGATTTCAGGCCGGTCCAAAAAAGCACCTCCAAATTCCAGCTCCTTCATTTGGGTGGGAATAGGACATAAAACAGAACTTAACTTTTAATCCAGTGTGGAAGGCATGCTAACAAACAGGGGGCTGAGTTAAAAAAATGCCAGAAAGGAAATCTGAGGTCTCTTTTGATTTATTTACACATATACTATCTTTCTGTTTTGTTGACTTGGGAGAGGGGAGAAATACCCAAGCAGGAGATTAAAACACCTCGTGGAGGCAGTGAACTGTGAGGAAGACTCAAATTTTAAGACGTTGTGGCTTTCGGCCTTAGTTTCATGTAGACTAGCTGATCTCAAATAATTAGACATGCTCCATTGCAGGAAATCAGCAACAAATCTGCCAGTGTACAGGACATCTAGAGATGAACTCAGAAATGGAAGTCTCCCTTTCACTGCTAACTTCATGGCAGAAACCTCTCCCCTTGTCCCTACGCTTTCCAGCAGTACAGAGGGCTGTTTCAGTATAATGTCATGCTATTAAATTAGCAATTTCCCAAGGTAGGCAGCGATACTCATCAGGTCATTATGGAAGCTCATCAAGGGACAAATGTTAAAAATGAGAACAGGGCATGTTTTCTTCTCCTTCTGCTACTATGGAGCTAGAAAAGAAATCTCAAAAGGCAGCTACCCCAGGAGGTATCATTTTGAAACAACAAAGAAACAATCGCTACATGGCAAGAGAAACCTTTAAGCAGATCAACAACCCAGCCTGGTAGGCAGGCATGGCAGAGTGAAAAATAAAAACTAAGTGACGAAGCCTTGCAGCTGAACTACTTAAAAGGGCACACGCAAGAGGATTAGACCCAAAAGAATCACTCTGCCACGATTCTGATCCAACCTGTGGAAGATAAACTGTTAGAAAACTTTTTGCCCCCAACCATGCTTCATCTGACAATATCTCAAAAATAACAAAAAGGCCTATCTGAAACTCGTTGTCAGAATAACCATACACAAAATGGTGTCCTTTATCTTGTTTTTCATAGTGACCTTTTCTACTGCATCAAACTTCCTACAGGCATGCAAGACCCCATGTGATAGAAAACCATGGGGTATCAACAGCAAAGGAAAGAAAATTAAGCAGAAGCAGCCTAATGGTTATTCTAGAAGAAGGTTATTCTAGAAGGTTCCAACATTTAATATATTAACAAAATTTGTAGTGAACATGGTAGTGAGTATATGCACCACTGCATTTTGCCAGAGGCAATTAGACCAACTTCAATATTTGCATCTATCTTATCAAACAGGGTCTATTAGTAATAGTTAATAGGGGCTTTTCATTAACTCAGGCAGTCAAGCATTGTTTTAGTGGAGGGAAAACCTGCAATAAGTTCCCTTAACAGCCTATGGATCAAAGTTAGAGGATCTACATAGTGTCTGTGGTATAAACAAGCAAAAGAATTTCAAAGTTATGAATAGAAAAGTGTTTCTCCTTTGCATTCAGAACAGATTTTTTAAAAGGGAATTAAAACCTTTTCCCCATCCTGCAAGAATTCTTGACATTTTCACTGGTTGAATCAAGTCGAAATCACAAACCTTCAAAAAAGCTTGAACATCAAAAATCTTGTTCCAATCAAATAAAAAGGAGTCAATCAAACACTTTGTTTCAATAATTCTGAAGACTTGTTACATTTCACCTATAGTACTGCTATAGATCATGTTTCAACTCCAAATAAGCATTTGGTTTGCATATTCTCAAAGCTGTTCTTTAAAGTGAAATGTTCACTTTTACAGGGTTTTTTTTTTTGTAAAGGTAATCTCATTGAAAGGGACCTTTATGCCCAATCAGTTTGTGTTTTAATGACTCAGTATTTTCCTCTGAAAAAGTAATTTGAAAAATATTCAGCCAGCTGTGTTTCTGTGGATATGACTGAAGGGTACCTTTTCGCAAGGCTGATCTTCTGAAACATTCATGCCATAACCAAAGGACATTGAAGGAAATCTTATATATTAAGTAAAATGGGAGGAACTTTACTTAAAGTACCTTCTTCATGGCACAGGCCTTACAATTACCTTATCATATCTTGGCACCATTAGAGATATAGTTTAAAATCACAGTACTATCAGGTACCTAAAAACTATTTGTATTTACAGAGGCACATATTTGCTCTGGTTACACATCTGTGTATTGTTAACAGTCTCTAAGGTACAGCTTCATTTACTAAAATGTGGATATAGCACATCTAGTGAATCCCAGAAGAGTTCTGAAATCAAATGCCATTCACAACAAAATTGCCCAATTATTTCTTTGAATAGCTGATAGTGTTTGATAAATGTATATTGTGTTTGAAAATAGCAATAGGAAGAATACCCTGAGGAATATCACATTAATGGTGTGATTATGTTACTGTAAAGGGCAGAGTCAGGTAACTCTGAGACATTCAATTCTGACAGAAACATGTTGGGATTATCCTACACCACCTACACTCTGAAGTAGCATTGCCTTCTTTGCTCTTTCTGACTTGGTTCTTCAGGATTTTTTATCTGGCTCCTTTCAATTTCCTTCCCATTTTCTTCAAAACTCAAAAAGGAAGACACTGCAGTATAAATTACTCCAATTTTGTCATCAAATATTTCTTTCTTCCTCTGAATCATAATTTTCCACAGAAACCTAGGAATGCCTTCATAGAACAGTGGGGGGGGGGGGGGGGAAGAATCAAAAGAAGGCAGTTTAGTATAGCATGTCTTTAAAACTCTATCCTTCTGCTGAAGTTTAAAAGGTTACAGAAAAAAAGGAATACAGCAGTTAACTTTGTTTCTTGGGTTTGCTACAAATTCTGTTGTAGGAGAAGAGCCTGCTCAAAACAGAGATTTTTAATGTTCTTTTAAGTCTTCAATTACTTTATCATTGTTATGTATTTTCCTTAATCCAAGTGTAATAAATAATTGAAATATTAATCACCCAAATAATTGAAATAGCAGAGTTACATGAATTATCATGTTTGTGGGGGTTTTTCTCTGTTCATTTATCAAATACTTTTTTAAAATAAATTGACTGATAAAATAAAACAAAAGAAGCTCATAAGCATAAGAAAATGAGAACCTTTTTTTTTTATTTCTGCCTTCTGAAGTTTCACATTTACTCTGACTCTGATCAATATCTCCCTGGTGTTTCTGGTTCCTTCCCTAGAGAGACAACAAGAGTTATACAATTCTGCATATAACAAAGATATTAAATGGCTAATTAAACAGGCATAGCAAAGGTTAATTCCACATGAGAACTAGGTAAATGTGTTCCAGATTTGCAAATCTTTGAATTAATAAAATGCCCAAGCTATGTTTAAGCAAGAAAGAAAAAAGTGAGGAGATGATCAGAGGTTCCCTGAAAGTCTGCTAATTAATGATCCTTTCCTGTACTTAATTCATTATTACTTTAATTCTCAGAAGCATCCATAGTTTAAACATAAGTTTTGTCTAAGCAATAATAGAAGGTAATAATAAAAGAGTTGTAGATTCACTTACCAATTTTGCATACAGCCTCTGACTAAAGGAACTTAGGAAACTAAAATATAGTGGATTATGGAAAGCAAGATGACTGGCTAGCCAGACCCGGACTATAGATATTTTGCATTGAGTAGTATAATTATGGCCTTGGTAGACCATGTAATGCTGGAGGCTTTCAAACTTAAAGTTTATACACTAGAAAGATATACAGAAATTAGGACATCAAAGTAATTTGTACAATCACCTTGGGCCTAATTTGATTGCCAATACAGGAAAACATTTTTTTTCTGGAACATTAAATCTTCACAATATTCAAGAATTGCACAAATAAATTTCTGTTTTAAACAGAATAGGCAGGTTTGGACAGCATGGACACTGATAGAGCTCTTATAATTGTTACTCATATTTCCTGGCTTAAGCAAAATTAACCATAGAGGAAGCCAGGATCCACACCAGGGTTTAGTATTTCTGGTCATGGGTCGAACATCTCCTGAGTCAATGAGCTGGACTCAAAGGACAGAATCACAGACAAAAGCACAGAAGAACTCCTCTAAGGCTCAAAAATGCTTGTCTTTTGAACAGGAGCTTTGGATTTCCTTTTCACCAAAAAGTTTCAACTCCTCCAACTTTGACATCTGCGAGAAGCTTTAAAATAAATAGAGGAAATCTCTTGTTCTGAAGATTGTATTTTTGCTAGTAATAGGCATCTTTTTGCCACAGCCTCACGCCTGTGAGTTGTTTGCTTGAGGACTGTCGTGGTTTAACCTGGCAGGCAACCAAATACCACGCAGCTGCTCACTCACCCACCCCATCCCCCGCCCCCTCAGTGGAACAGGGAGAGAATCGGAAGGGTGAGAGTGAGAAAAACTCGTGGGTTGAGATAAAGACAGTTTAATAGAACAGAAAAGGGAAAATAATAATAATAATGATAGAATATACAAAATGAGTGATGCACAATGCAATTGCTCACCACCCGCGCTGACCGATAACCAAGTAGCGATCAGCACTTCCTGGATCACGCCTACCGTTCATATACTGAGCATGATGTCACATGGTATGGAATACCCCATTGGCCAGCTGGGCTGGCTGTCCTGATTATGTTCCCTCCCATCTTGTGTACCTAGCTCAGTCAGTAGCCACGGGAGCTGTCCTTGGACTAGGAGGGCACTTAGCAACAACTGAAAACATCAGTGTGTTATCAACATTCTCCTCATACTAAATCCAAAACACAGCACTAGGAAGAAATTTAACCCTATCCCAGCCGAAACCAGGACAATGACGCCTGTAAAAAAGACACTTGAGCACTTAGCAACACTAAAGCTGAGGGATGAATTTTTTTTTCTCGACAATATTAATTAAGACATAGAAGAAGAAAATTAATTAGTGTTTTGCAAAATACAAAATGCTCTTCTAATTAGAAGTTTCAGAGAGATGCTAAAATCTTTTTCATGACCAAATGACACATATCTGTAGAAGCACTAATGATTTTAAAGGAAATGGCAACAGGCAAAACTTAAGCAGCCAGACTCCTTCCTATTTGGAAGTAAATGGTAAAATTCTCAGTGGTATCAGTGAGGACAAGATCAGGCCAACAGCGAGTGCTTCTGAAAATTGCACCCTATGGAATCCCCACTGACTATGTGACGATGCTGTACAGAAATGGTACCCAGTGAACTCCTTGGCAAAGCGCTGGGTAAGTAATACAGGGGTAGGAAAAGAAAAATAATCGGTGAACAGCTAGAGAAACAAAGGGTTTCACATCACCCAAGCACTACATCAGGAACGGCTTTCCTGTCCACAACCCTGAAGCGCATCTTTCTGTCATTTTTCTCCATCCAGGCAAGTACTTCTTGCGTCAGCTGTGGCAGGCTGAAACATGCCTTGCAAAACTCCCTTCTGCCTGCTGATTTGTGCACTGCAGTCTGCAGCACAAACTGTACGTGTGCCGGTTCATTATAGGACACGTTTTGGACTGTTCTCATCACTCGTTCTGGTCCAAAGAAATTGTGTGTATCTAAGGTTACCAGAGCGAAAGCGACATCTCTCTGATCTATTCCCCACACCCTCTGCCAATCAGCCACAGACGAGGCACTGTTTATCCCCACTTCTTAAGGTCCTGGACCAGCACCATCTGTCCCATTCATGAGACTGAGCCACAGCAGTGATTTACCTCTCAGCTAGCGAGCTTAGCAGTCATGGACCACATTTGGAGACTGCTACTCTTGCCAGATTGCTCCTTGCGCAAAAATCGGTTCACTTACTTGATGGAGCTGTTTGAGGAGAGATATCTTATCCTTAATGAGAAAAAAAGGCTCTCACCCTCTATGAGTAACAGCCTGATCTTTTATGAAATATTTGTTTTGTCCTCAAATTTTAGTTTATGAACTGTGCTTTTAGTTTATGAATTTGTGTATTTTGTATTGATTCTGCCTCATTCTGATTGCCAATAATTTTATCTCCTTCATTTTATTACCATTTTGACTGATGTGATCTCTTGAAAGAGATTTCATTTATTTTTACTATTCCTATTACTTTCTTCTTAATTTACCTGTTGCTGTGCTAAATAAAAATCACAAAAAAATCGAGGTATTAAATTTCTATAAAGGCATGCCATGGGGTTAATATTCCACAGTTTGATAACATCAAAGAGCTGTCCACTAAACATAATACGCTTGTGTGTTAAAAGCAATATATTCACTATAACGGAATGATAAAAATGAAGATTCATGTAGTGCATGTATGTGCCAGATGTAGGGGAAAATGATTATGCAATCAAAGCAATAAATATCATTTATCATTCTTGAATATTAAAAGGAATTCCATATACAGAATACTAAGTCCAGTCATTCATGATGATTAACTAACCCTTCTCCTCTTCCTTCTCCTCTCTCAGTGTCGCCCAGTTCTCTCCACCTCCTTGTGAATTTAACTAGAAAATAAGAGTAGATTTTCCATGTATATAAATGAATATTATGGTGCATGTAATGCGATGCAATCATAAAGATAATACAGCTCAGAAATCTGATTTCAGAGAGAGAACAATATAATTGTCCGTAAGTTTAAATTTATGTTTATCTCAATTAGCCACAGTCTCTTACGTAAATAAGACTCCACTAATTTTAAAGGCTTTCTACTAAATCCTATTTCCTCAAGTATCAATGAAAATTAACTGCAAAAAATGCTCTTGACACATCTGAAAGCATAGCTTATGAGCTGCAGAGTTTTATGTCTAACTGCCACCCTTGACTATGTCTAATTAGGCACAGCTGATTAATCTTCTTCTAAATCTGCTTTTTGCCAGGAATTTGTTCCCACTAAATTCAATGAAAGTTTTGCCACTGGCTTCATTAGGAGAGGATGATGGCTTAACTCATTTTCACTTCTGATACAACACAACTAATTACAAGGCTATGCATTCGTTTTCTTGGACATAGCACAAAACACAGATAAACACACATAGGACATAGGATAATGAATTTGCTGTGAATCTCTGTTGTAAAAGCTAGAACTGTAGTATAGTACACTTTTCCACTTCTGAGGAAGCTCCTTTATCTGCACATCGTTAATACCAGTTTTTAGTAGCCTTGATCACAAGCAGTGTATTGAAGACATGGTACCATGAGATGATGAGGTTAGACACATTAAAATAAAACCCTGAGGCCAAGGCTGGGGTGTCATAAAGGAAACCCTCATCTTATGGGCTTAAGTCTTTTAATATAGAAGGGAAAAATCTGCCTGTGTGGTACCACAAGCACCTTGGACATTTTTTCCAGTACAGCAGACGCAAGTCTTGCCTGCATAAAACATCAGAAACTAATTCCTTTGGTTTTGCAGTCTTTCTCCATCTGACTTGGAAAATAACTGCTGAATCCATTTGCAACAGAACCAGCTTGTCTTCTGTTAGTCTCTGAATCAGGAAGTCAGACAAAAATGCCAGGAGGCTTTAATATTCAGATGCTGGAGACAATTGTGTTAGTGTTTCCCCTACTTATAAAGTTTCTCTAGAGTCTGAGAGTCATGAACACACATCTGCAAGACCTAGCCAAAACAGTCATCTGCCTGACTTACTTGTGGAATATGTGCTGGCAAAAGGATTCAGTGCTATTACTCAGCGTTAGTACATGAGATGCAGAACTATGTTTCCTATATAAGGATATCCTAGATGAACATGTGTATAGCTTTAAATATCACTGACTATGGTTGAGAAAATCTGTAGTCAATAATACCAAGGGCAATAATTAAGAAATTGCAAATACTGCCTTTTGGAAGATCCACAGCAACCTGCAAAAGGTTGCAGTGCGGCACTGGTTATGGCAAGCTCCTCAAGAAGAGCCTTGAAGGCGCTGTGGAGTGAAAGTGTTCCTCTCCCATCCAAAGCAACTGGTTCTTCCTGGGAACTAATGATAGCAGCGCCTGTCCCTTTGGTGAGCAAGTTGCACACAAAAGGGTTTCAGTAGCACACTTGTATGTGAGCGTGGGCACAGACTCTGATCTCCACTGATGCCACAGAAAACTAGGAGTAGTCCAGTGAAAATCTTCAAGCTACTTCTGAAATATTGCAGGGTAGACAGCAGCAGAACCTGGCCACGAGGGTCAACGAAATTCCACATAAGTGCAAATTTTCTGCAGTGTACTGCTTTTTTATTGAGAAACTGACACTAACGCGATTACTCTGCCACGATACATGGATGCCTCATGTAAAAAGGAAGACTGACTTGTGTAAGAAAAATGTTGTTAAGGAGAGTTTCCTTCTGAAACCTGTAGGCAAATCTGAGTAGCAAACCTGTAGAATTAGAAAATGATGCTTTGGCTAAATGACAATGAGGCTGTGAGGTACTTTCTACTTGGATTGCTACCAAATGTAGAGGAGACACCAGGAAGGTCATAAGCAGGAGGCAGAAATAAGATTAAAGTGAAGAAGTGTGGAAAAGAGTGCCCAGCTACCGAGCAAGTCTGAAGTTACTTATACAAAGGACAAGCCCATCACAAAATGCTTCATAGAAAGCACACTATGCTCACCAATGGGCTGCATCAGCCACTGCCACCAAGCTATGCTAAAGCCTGGTGACTTGACTGAAGGCTGGACAGTCATTAATTTCACCCTACTACCTCCTGCTGATAATGGGAAGGCAAGTAATCTCTGCGCAGGAGGAGGAGCATCAGCCACGAGCCACTCTCATTTGTCACCCCATATCATATGTGTACACAGCACGAATCAAGCACGGCAACACTGTTAGATTGTAAACTTTTAATGCACCACCGATGAAAAAGTGTGTAGGCAAAATCCTGTGCCTGGAAAGGGGAGTGAGTACTGTGTGTTGTGCAAGGGAAGAGGAACTGTAAATGCTGCCGCCTGCACTTCCACGACAGCACTTGTGATTAGCTTAGTCAGTGGATTCAGTATGGGGCTAGTGGAGAATTTTGCAGAATTACTGAGGGGGATGATAAATGCAGCAAGTACAAATATCACTTGAAAAGATGAAGATTGCCCACTGTAAAATAAGGAGACTTAAAAAGAGGCCCAAATGCACAAAAATAGCGAATGCCGAGGGAGAAATACGTCACTTCTATCTGGCAACTGTGTTCTCCCTGCATCTGCCTGTAGGAAAAAGAGATGCTGAATGGAGAAAAAAAAGTATCAGATTTTACTTTTTATACCAGGTGTAGATTTCCATCCCATAATGCCACCAAAGCTAAGACTTAACCACATCCAGAAAAGAAACAAGTACTAAATCTCATTTGCAAGGCTTAAAGCCACATCCAGCTACTACAGATTTTCAAAATTGTAATGTCACTCTTCAAGAAAATGTTGTGGATTATGATAATCACTAATATGGAAATTTCCTATTCCAGTTACTCATTTTAAAATAGTTATGTCATAAATAGATGTTCACCACTTCTGTTTTCTTCTTTTGAGAACAATGACCTGATTATTCAGAAATACCACAATTTTCACCAAAAGCACTGTTCAGAAAACCATTCAAATGTTCAAACATCTAATGGGATAGAAACGTCATATGAATAATAAACCAACTCTTAGGAAACGGAGCACGTTTAATATTCAGTTGTGAGTTCTTTCCACTGTCACTTTGATTTCTGAACTGCACCATGACTGACTCTGCACTTTTGCAAGGGGAAGGTATTAGAAGGGTGACCTTCAGGACCAAATTTTTGAGCAACTATCTGGGTTTCCTTTGGGGGATGATTTTGTAGTTCACACTTACTCATATAACAGATATTGGGATACTCCCTACCTTGGTACTAATTATTGCCACTTCAGCAGAATCAGTTGAATTACACCTTCCAAAGGTCATCTTCTGAACACTCAGCAGCTGGCAGTACAACTCAAAAGAAAAGAAAAAAAAAGAAATCCTTTTTTAAACGGGGCTTTGTTGCCCCATGCTCTCAATGGTGCAAAGCATCACAAGACCAAGGATAAAAAAAAATTCTGGTATACTAGTATGCATTTATTTGTTTCTTTATTTCCTAACCTCCAGGAACTCTAGCCAGTGATCCTATCTGAGTGGGAAAGACATAGTCAGGCATGTGCCTGCTCTGCCTTTGTGTGAGTCCTTCCAGTCTCTGGCAGACGTTTTGCTACGTGCCCCCTCCACTTGCCTTCCTTAAAAGCAGTAGTACCTTGTCAGCATGGTGAAACTAGCCAAAGCTGAGGTGGCTGCGTTCTTTTTCATGTCTTCCAACCTGTGCTCCAGAGTTTACTGAAAGACTTCCATTTTTTCCACATGATTCCTTTCAGGAGTTTTTCACAGCCTTTTTTGTTTAATTCTGTGCTGCTAAATGAACTACAGACATTGCCTGATTTGTAACACAGAGGTTTAAGTGATGGTTGTGCAGGCTAGATGGGTAGGAGGGCTAGATCATGGAGGCATTCTGCAATGTCCCTCTAAAACTTACTTCAGGTTTTCTGGCCTTCAGATTCAAGTGTGGAAAATTTAAAAGGGATTCACACTCCGTGAAGAGAGAACAGAGTTAACAGGTACTTCAACACCTCCTTTTTAGCGTGCACACACACACAAGCACAGAGTACATCTTGGCTTTTGCAATGTTGGTAAAAATCTGCTGTTCATACAGGCAGCTCTGAGGCAAAATTATCACACTAATGGAGTCACTGCTGGCTTTGTACCATTCTTGGCATTGATCTGTGCCTGCAATACAGTATAAAATGCAGGACCGCTTCCCATATTTTCATGTCTCCTAATAGAGAAAACTCCACCATGCATTATTCATTCTTGTAGGCCCTTGGGGTTTTTGTGGTTTCTTTTTTAGTGTGAACTATATGTTTCTTCGGTCTGACCTCTTGGAAGAAGCTCCTCATCTTATTTCTCTGAAAAAGAAAGAAAAAAAATAGAGAGGAGGAAAGGGAAGAAAAGGGGGAAGCGAAGGAAAAATCTTTGTATCTTTTATGAGAGAATAGAATTGAAATTAATTTTTAATTTAGCAGAGCTCTGGCTTTTCAGGGAAATTTGGCTAAAATTACCTGTAAGTTTCATAGGGACAACTGCTTAGCTTGTGTTCAGAATGTACTGCAAACTGATCAGCACAGAGTGCTGCATGCATACCATGGGACAAGAGGCTTAGCCTCATAGCTTTATCTTTTTTTCTGCTATATTACCTCCCTGATGGACAAATCCTGATCCTGATGTTGGTGCAAATCCAAATGCATTTCTTTTTATTCAGAGGAAACCCTCCAGGCTTACACTTCTGTGACTGGATATAGAATTCACCTTTGTCATAGATGCATTTTTGGAGCTAGAGTCCACTATGCTTAAAAAAGCTGGGAGGAGAAGAGTTCCCGAGACTAGTTCAAGGTTATATTACCAGTCAGAGTATTACTGTGAACATTTTGCAGCCTGTATATTCTCCCGTTAAATAGATTGCAGAGCTCTTGCAAGTGATATATTAGATACTTTTGCTTACCTGGCTACGACAGTCCTTTATTCTTTTAATCACTCTACATGTTAAAGGATTTCTTTTTCCTAAAATGGTATATAGCAGAATAAAATATAACTACAGTCAGCAAGGTGGGATACTGAAGTCATTGGTAGATATTACCAAATTGGACAGGGTGGGATGAGATCTTGTGAGATACCTAAAACTTCTCTCCTATCCAGTATTGATAAAGTTAAGTTCAACACACTTTGAACTGGTGATGGTGAACCAACAGATGGAAGTCCAGAATAAGGATTGCTTTGCAAAATGTAGCCTCTGATGAATGGCTGAAGAAGCGGTAGGAATTTTGTCTAGAGAAAGAAAAGCCAGAGATACAAGTCCTCCAAGATGCCGAAGATAGCTTCCAATATACAGAAGATAGCTTCTAATGAGAAAGTAATAAACTTCCTTGAAGAGTATAGCTTATTGGAAAAGAAATCAGGAACTAAAACTGGGGTAAGGAAGGTCTAGGAAAGAAATTAAGGAGAAATGTAAGGTGTAATTACCCAGAGAGTCTGTGGGATTGCTGTTTCTGGAGGAAAGTGAGGAGTCTCACTGGATGATGTCTCAAAACATCCTCCAGCCTTCTTTTTCATGATTGCCATTTGTGAAGGTGCTATCTTTTTCTCTAGAATCAGAATCACAAGTTACAAGAGCCTTCCATCAGGCTCAATAAGGAGTTGCCTGGGGGTTTCTGCTGCAAAAACTTGATAGTTCTGCTTATTAACAAAAAGTGTTGTAAGACTTCTGCCCCATCTCACAATTTCATCACAGACCAAAAAGAGTTAGCAAAGAAACAGACAAGCCTATAGATCTTCCAATCTATAGCACCTGGCATCTCATTTGGCTCTGCAAATCAACTCATTTGGAGAAGATGCACCTCCTTCTTCATCTATTTTACACCCTAAAGGTCCAAAAGGCCAGAGAAGCAGACCAATGGTTTGAAGCAGTAAAAGAAACCAGTTCTATAAATCCACTAGGAGACCAAAGCTATATGGACATAAACCAAACACAAAGACCTCAATCTTTCTGAATAAAGAAACCTTTCCATCTAACCCCACTGAGAAGAGGATGCAATGAGCTGATGAGGAGTTAGTAGACCATAGACCTGTGTGAGCTCACTGTTTTTCTATTACACCAAGCTAGCTGGGAGGCCACAGGTGCATGACTCCATGGAGATTTTGCTGGAGATCATATGCACTGCTTCTCAGGAGCAGTCATTAACTTGAGTATGCTGCCAACCAGGTCAGCTACCTGGCCTTTGGGTCCTGTTCCTTCTCACTTTCCATGCAGATGGAAATACATCTGGGATGGGGTACAGAGAAAGTGAGGAACAGCTGACAATGCCGGACACATTTTGAATGTCTGCGTTGTATTTCTAGCAAAGGCAGCAGAACATAATCTCCTGGGAGAGCCTGACAGAGTAACACTATTGCTTTCTCATTCTCTAAACTCCAGAGCAGCTTAGATATACACATGAAACACTGATCTCTCGTGAGAGGCCAGCACTGTGTCAACATGGCATTCTTCTACCGAGAACAAAGTATCTGCAAACCACAAAAATTTAGGGCCTCACCTCAAAACTAGACCTACTGGAAAGAAAAGACAAAGCCCAAAGAAAATGCAAGTCTGGTAAGCCTGGAAGCCTAAATTTATAGCCTATTTCTAAATCTAGCTAATAGAGTATGCCCACCAAGGTGCCAGCCTGGGCTTTGTGCCTGAGTTTCTTTTGCACAGAGACGGAATTCTGGAAGAAGCTGATAAAAGCCCACGTTCAGATGCTCTTATATGCCGGAGGATGCACCCTGACACACAAAAAGCCTCAGCATCCTATCGTACAGCCATGATTGTCTTCAGCCCAGAGCTAAATTACAAATTTCAAGGCAAATGAATTTAAATACCCTGAAACCTAAGCTGTGTAGTAACTTTTGGTAGATACGTTCTCTGTTTATTTTATAACCATATTCCTCCTGGTACCCAGTCTGGGTGAGACAGCATCATTTACTGTCTATGAATGAAACATTTGTCTGGGGTGAGTCATTACAGGGAAGGCTCTTCTTCAGAAACCACAGCACTGATCTCATTGTGTGGCCTTTACCATCCACCCAAAAAACATAATACAGAGATCATGGAAGGAGAGTGTGTGTTATGACATGTTGACAGGAAGGAACAAAAAGAGCAATTTATCTGCACAGTTAATTTTCTGGCCCAACAGAAAGAGCATGAATTTCTGTTACCTGCTCACGGTCCTGATTCTAGCGCATTGTACTGCTGTTCATTTATTGATTGAAGGCCCTTTTAAGAGACAAGGGTGACAGAATTGCAATGATTCTGTGAAAGCCTTGAGCAGATCCATCAATCATTGTCACTGACCTCAACTAGGTTATTTACTTTGTTCCGTTCAGAAATAATGAGTAACGTGCTCATTTGTGCCTGTCATCATATGCCCAGACACTTGTCATGCTATAAAAACAGTAATTTTAAGTAGCAATCTCCTGTGCAACCTCATCAGACCTGTTCCTTAGTGCATATATGCCTTTCTTTTTCCTCCAACTGTTTTGAAAAGAGCACATATTAGAAATACAGTGAAACTGGCAGTTCAAAAAAAGGTTACTGTTATCAAAATAGTAAAATAAGATGATGACGTTTCAGTAAACAGTGTATTTTGTTGCTTAGAGCACCAGTTAGAAGTAATTCCTTCATAACCTCTCATATCAGGAAATCAGTTCAGCAAAAGCTATTTTCAGCTGACAATTCTGAATTAAGAGATCAGAAATTACACCCTAAATTCAAAATCCAATAATAGTAAAAAGATAGATTCATGTGGAGCTGATCCAAAAATTTTAGCTGTATACATTTTTGTTGTTGGAAAATGCCATTGAGGAGCAAGAAGTAATATTTTTTATTAATGACTGTAGAGATAAATAAATAAACAAAAGAAATAGATTACACTTTTTTCTCTGTCAAACAAGAAAGGCAAAGAGCAGGCTAACTGAACCTGTAACCCTGTATGCTTTATTCTAGCTGTCAGCAGTGAAACTTTTGGAAGATTTTTTTTTCCCTGCAAGCTTTGCCTCTTGAAGTTGTCTTAGCTTTGTTACTTTATGCCCTCCTTAACAAAGCAGCAAATGGAAAAACTCAATGGATTCCATGTTTATTTTCTCTCCACATCAATATTTCATAAGGGAATTACACTTAGTATGTTCCACTCCTCCTGCTCATTATGCATGGACGGACAAGCAGGAGCAGGTCAGTACTCATATCCCATGATGATGTGCACCAAACAACAGTAAAGTTAGCTAGTTCTTGCAAGCCCAAACTGCTATTATTCCTCGCTTGTTTCCTGTTATCCTTGGCTTCCCACTTTCCCCACCTACACAGCATTAAAAATGTTACACTTAGAAATAGATTTTTGGACCTGTGGGTTTTCCGGCAGCATATTTTGAGCAGTTGGCATTTAACGTCACCAGCACTGAAATAACCACCTGTTCCATAGCCCTTTTCCCTGTAAATCCCAAAGTCCTCAAGGACACCTGACTCTCTGAGGTTTTTAGACGGGGAAAATGAGGCACCGGTAGAAGTGAGATTTGGCAGCTCAGGCCAATGCCGAAGCTGGAGCCAAAACGTAGCTCTCCCAGCTCCTGCCCCTGCACTCTCCGCTGCATCTCGGCTCCTCACGGGCACAGTGAAGGTGACTTCTCCTTCCTGAGGTGGAGCCTCACTGGAATAACTAGTGTAATAATTATAAACAATCCTGAACGCCAGCCGTACTTGCAAGAAGGAGAAATGGTCCTTTCTCCAAAACAGCAGTTTTGGTAAAGATTAGATGAGGTTGAGACCACTCTCCTCAAGGCACTCCCTGCCTCTCACAGGCAGAAAACCCTTCAGGACCCGAACATATTTTTTCTCTTTGTTCCATCTCAAGCAGCATGCTGAGCAAAGGGGACTCTCCTCTGGGATTTCAGAGTCAGGCATGAAGAGATCTTGTTCCTTTTGATCAAACCCAGCCATAGAACACACAAACCTTCTTCCTCCTGCTCTTTTCCAGGACTGCCAGCCTAGTCCTGCTGCTGGGACACTGCCAAAGAGTTCAGGCCAGCAGGCAGGGACAAAGCACTGGCAGACATTACTTAATAATAGAAATATAAGCAACAATGGTGGCCACTGATGGAACACCTCAAATGGAGCAAACATGTAAAGTTTTACCAATCCTCAGCCTATGTGACCTCTGCTTTAGAAAAAACTGTCACCTGTACAGCCCACTGCCTATTGACAGCCCTCAAACTAGAAAGCTCTTAGCTACCAGCATATTGCAACCATTGACTGAAATTGTCTTCACATGCAGACTGTACTTTCCGGCAATGCCCTGTGGGTTGCAGGGAATATGTAAAGCTCAAGCCTGTCATTACTGAGGGGCAAACCCGCAGCTACAGAATTGTCTGTCAGGGAACTAGGACAGCTTGCAATGATTCAGATTAGTGCATATTTGTGTTAACAAACACAGAAAAATATCAGCTGTTGCAATGAATATATAGTGGTTGCTATAGAAAAAAGAAAAGGCAGTCTCCTTCCAAAGGTGTGCTGTTCCTAATGCACTTCCTAATGCACTCTGCCCTGGTGTGAGAGCCCGTGCCTCCAGCTGCCGCAGCAAAAGCTACCTGGAGGCTGATTGTTGAGCAGACTGGATAGTGCAGCTGCCCCTCTCATTCCAAAAAGTGATTGTTAGGATCACCATCCATTGCAGTATCTGCTGTAAATGGCAGGTGTAATGAAACTAATCATTTCTATTTGGCAGCGTTGTCATTAATTGACTTAAGTTCTCTTATCAGTTTCAATTGTCTGCAATCATGCATGTGACAAGTTAAGCAGGGCTGCAGGAATTAAAAAAGAATCAGCTCTGAGAAATGTGAAGTAACTTGTCGAAATCTAGACTGCCACCACATCCCGGTGAACTACGGTAGGTGTTTGTCACTTGCCGGCAGACTGAAGGTTTGCACAGCTACCTTTTGGGTGCACAGCAACTGATGCCTAACTGAAATCTCAGAAAATTATTATCTCTGTGAAACAACTTAGAAAAAAAGAAATAAACCACCCAAAGCTACATAATTGAACATATGGTGTGAATCAATGGCATGATCCATGCATGGTTAAAAACGAGCATGGATGCTGCTGAGCATCTGTGTGCAATTGTGGAAAGAGATTTACTTTCCTGGAGATGTCTAAATCGTGCCTGAGTAAGGTTTGTCAATGCAAAAGATGTCATGTGGAAATGGTATTGTTTTATGGGGCAAACATAAACACCTGTGAAGAACTGCACACAACCTAACACTTAACGGTCTGGATCTTCTTGAAAGAGCCTTCTAGTACCATGAACTAACCCAAAGCTGCAAATCAGAGGACAGAAGTGCTCAATTTCAGGGAAAAGGAAAAAGTAAAGGAAGGCCCTAACACAAAGCTGGTAAAAACACACACACACACGCACACACACACACATGCTCACAGAGCAAAATACTTGTGAATTATTCCATATCTTACTTGACCAAATTTTAAACTGCAGTTTTTATTTTAAAATGTTCATGCTTTCCAGCATGACCTCTTTATTACACCTGACACTGAAGCACAAGATCTGGTCACACAGGTAACAGCTGGTGCCAGACCAAGGTTGCTGCCTTTGAGCAGAGCATCTGTACAGTCCTTCTTTAACTTCGTTAGATGTTGTCTTCAAAGCAGTAATCTCGCACCTTTTCCAACACTCCCAGGAATATGTAAAAAACTGAGTACCCAAGTAAAATTATCTTTCTCCCCTTTCTGCAGGCTGGAGAACAGCTCTCAAGACAAGATACTTTACTCCAGAGTTGTTTTGTTTCCTTGTCATCATTCCTCCTACAGGAAGTTGATCCCTGAACCTTTGGCTGTGTTTGACATAGATATAACCATCTACATAACACCACTGCAATTAATGGAATGCTAATTTATACCATGAGTCCACATGCTCATGCCAAGGGTTGCATTTGCTATTTAATCCAGCAAAATGCATCCGAGATTTTTTTTCAATGTTACGCAAAGGTGCCTGATTAGCTTTCAATACTGTGAAATGAAAAATAGGGCAAGATATTTTGTTCTGTATTTTGTGCTAATGGCTTAATCACAGCAGGATATCTGTTCCACAAAAGCTTTGAAAGGCATACAAATTAATTACATGTATCACAGAAAGCATTGCAATTTCTACATCTAATTAGCACAGTGTGGAAACATTCACAGTGATATGCTGTTCACTGTAATCTTCTTCGCAAGAGTTTATTTTCTGCTTTCAAAGTAATGTTAAGGGAGACAGCCGATCTCACATTCTACACATCAAGCCATAAACACTTATCAAGGTGTCAGCAGAGAGTAACACTTTTAGGTTGTCAATATTTAATCTGCAATAAAATTAAATCATAGGCCATTAGACCTAGTTCATCGAGTCAAGAGTTCAGTGCAGATGCTGATCTGGATGCCAGGAAGCTTCTAAACGAAGCATATGCAATTTTCTACCCCTTTTGACCATGGAAAAACCACATAGTATCCGCATATGTATGCTACATATGCACAGCATCACCCCACAGCACACCTTCTTGTTTTAAGAACAGGCTGCATCAGCACTATTCCTGAGAAATCACCACATTGCACTTGTGGACGGGCAGCCTCGACCCCATTGCTTACATGACAGAGTCCAGCACCGGGTCAAAAGGCTGTCATTAGCTTTCAGTGACAGGGTAATTTCCAAGAGCTCTGTCCATGGGAACTTTGCGTAACCTGCTAGTAAAAAACACACCTGTTATCCAAGGAGCTCTGCCCCTTGCTCCCCTTTCTCATTTGTAGAGATACGCCCAAGCCATCAAAAGGTGAAAAAGAAAGGATTTATGATCCTCTGTTAGCAACCCAATGTGGTACCCTGCTTTTCATTAAACGACTATGAAAATGGCATGCCACTGTGCAACCCTGTTCTTCCTGCATCCTCTTCCCTTCCAAAGCAGGACCACAACTATTTCTGATTTTTTACAAGGTCTCAGCAATCAGCAGTGTGGAAATAATAACACGCCTTTGCCAGGTTAGTAGAACTTCTTCCATTTCAAAGACCTATCTGTGCTTTCTAAAGTTTAACATACTTGGTTTTGTGGCAGTTCATTCCTCCAAACTATTCTGAGAGGAGCATTTAAAAAGAAAACCTGCCCTCAGGCTGACAATAAGCAGCCATTCCTTCATCCGCTTTGTGCAGCTCAAATGCGAGACAAACCTCAGGCCTGAAACCAGCCTATGCTAGACTAGTGCTAAAGCAAGGTGTAAGGAGTGGGTTGAGCTGAGACCCTGAGTCAAACCTTCACCTAATGTGGTAATACAGCCTCAGCCTGAAATGCTGTTGTTTCCTACAGCACAGGCTGAGAGTACTACAATAACGCTACATAAATCTCAACTAATCTTAGCTGATAATATTATTCTCCTTTAAGACACTGAGGACTGGGAGATGTAAGGTAGTGGCGAAGACTGAAGCAACTTGTTTGACTAGATCTAACGAGAGGACAAAGATCCCTTTGCCTACTGCTGTAGCCTTGCCACAGGACTCGCCTTTACCCTCTTGGCCAGTAATGGCTAAAATACTAAGAATTACCTTCACAGGCAATTTTCCCAACCTGCAGGCAAGAAAAGGCTTTTGCATTCTCCACACATTCTTTGCAAATAAGCAAAAGCATTTCAGTTTTTATAAAAACACAGACCTGAGGGTAGAAAATAACTGCGTACGACCTGCCCCAAGTTTCCCATTGTTTCCTGTTCTAGTTCTCTCCTTCACACACAATTTTCTTCCAAAGCTTTCTCCTTCGCAGCACATTACTATTCTGATTAATCCTCATTCTAACTTTTGTTCACCACAGATCACTCACAGTCAAGTAGCATCACCGCTGCTGTCATCAGAAGATGTGTGGGTTAACTGCCAAGGGCTTTGGAAAGCCCCCTTGTCAGAACATCAGAATCAACATTTCCCTTCAACTCTACTGCAGTTTCTTTTTTTTTTCCCCTTGCAAGGTCAAAATGCTGCAAAGAAGTGTCATCCAAAAATGAAAAAAAAAAAAGGTAATTAGATGACTTAATTATTTGTGGCTAGATTTGTCTTTTGCAATGCATGTCTGTTTGTATTACGATACAATTTTCACCTGCTATCATATCCAATATGTGCCTTCCAATTTGATCTTTTTTTTACCATGTCAAAAAAGGAAATCTAGAGCTGCTTTCTCTGCCTGTTCTGTTAATCTGCCCCTGCCCTACTTATTGCTCATACATCTAATTTTGCCACAAGGTGACACACATCCCTGGCCCAGGCATTCACATTTTTACATTACTGCGGCTTGGCAGTTTATTTTTTACTTAGGTGTGTCTTTCCTAAATACGCAAGCTAATGGAGGAAATTTATTAGTTCCATCACTCATTTAATCTCATGAGTCTCAATTTGTCATAATTTGCTGCGTCTATTTCAGACATCTCACTTCTCTTATCAGGTAGATATAGATTCTCCTTGGAAGTATTCTGCTGCTGAAACATCTTTTATTCTGAGTAATCTCTTTGAAACAGCCTCATATTTGTTATCAAGACCTCCACATACCTCCCAGTACTCAAAAGAGGAAGCACAGATGTAACTGATCGTGAATTGTCTAGCTTGGCTAATGCTCCTGTAATTTGCTAATACCTTTTATTTTCTCAAGAAATATTCAATTCTGACTATAGACTGCTAGATGCTGGGGGATAGAGTCTGCAGGGAACTCAAGGAAGCTGCCAAAGGAAAACTTTCACAATAGCTCCCTACTTAAAAATCACCATACCCTGGGATCAGTGCAGACCTCATGATACCATTTTATCTAATCTTTGAGAGGAAGATATGAAGTGAATTTCAGAGGGGACATTGTTATTCGGTGGAGTTGGCAGCATAAGGAAACTTTTGCAAAAAAGTGTGCAAATGCAGTTTTATAGAAAGAGGTGAATAAATATTTGGTTTTGCTCTTAGAAACCTTTGCTCAGTGATACTTGCAGGCAGGATTCACCTGTGCCAGTGTCTGCCTGGGGGCTGGAAATTGTATGAAACAATAACAGCGTGTTACAATGCAAAGTAAGCAGCTGAGAGAACAAATACAGAACGTTTAATGATAATGTCCTGGCACACTGTCCATTGTGTCCTACGCAGACACCTAGATCAAAGCCCTATGCAAATGCTCAAAGACATGTTGCCAAGTAAAAGCAAACTCTTAAACAACTCTGGATGTAAAAGCAGCTCCATTCCCACACTTTGATAATGCAAAAGACACTGATTTTTAAATCTCCTTTAAGTTCTTGAACAAAAATACTTATTTTGACCAAACCCATGTTAAAAAAACCCAACAAAACAACCCCTCTCCCCCAACTTTTTCTCCCTTTTTTGTTTCTCTTATATTTTTACTAACCTCATTCATATATGTTGTAACATTGATATAAATTCCAAGAGAACTTTGAGGGGAATGAAAACAGAGTTTATTTCTCACAATTTCTTTGTTTCAATAAAAGCTGGGTTCTGGCTCCACTGAAAATGCGACGACTAATTTTCTAGTTGAAGTTTTGGATTGGGACTCAGAAAACATAGTGCTTGCTACATATCTGGGTTACTATGGATGCATCACCTTAGTTCTGTGCACTATGATCTCCTTCAGCTTCAACTTCCTTTGACATCCCTTGCTTCTTCTACCCCTTATCAAACCCTGTGAATGTGAGCCCAGGAGAGCATAAGAAACTAATCCCACGGTCTTTGCTCCTCAGCACCATTTGGCTAAGCAGAATGATGGAAAATATCATGAATCAATATTCTGGAAAAGTAAAGACCATGGGTTTGGGACCTGAAAAATTAGTTCTTATAACTATTTCTACAACCCTTGTTAGTGTACTGCTAGATTATTCCAAAAGTACTTCTTGCGAATTGAATACTATTCGATGTGAATAAGGTAGTGAGACAGCAGAAAGAACAAGGTATGGGGAATTTAGATCCAACAGTTTTAAACAAGAGCCTGTACTGCTTTGGAATTTTTGTAAGGCTATTTATATAATAAATTTACAATTTAAAAAAGCCTTAAAAATACTGAGAACACTAGTAATACAAAGTGAACTTCACATGAGTAGAGTCGGTTCACACAGGTCTTTCTTTAAGGCAAGTCATTAATACATTGTTTTTAATCAGATTGAAAAGGGAGATAACACCTGTGTTACCACTACTTATGGGCTACACACAGGTTTTCTGTGCTTGCAAGGAATTGACATGGTTTTAAGTGGAGCTTGCAGACACTGACATGAGCATCAAACCAACATAATTCAGCTCATCCTACAGCTGCTCTGCTGAGAAAATATGAAAACCTAGAGGACATGTCCAAGCTGAAAGTGGCATATGGAGAGGAAGGGAGTTCTCTGGAAATATAACAGAATCCCTCTAAAATAACAAGAAGCAGAACACCATAAGAATAATAGAAGAAAAAAAGGAAGAAAGCAGGAAAGAAAGATGATGGGATAACTTTATACAGGAGAGAGACAAAAGCAATGGAAAGACTTATCAGCTTTAAAATCTGCTGCAAGCATAACCTGCCCATCCTATCACCAGTGTAAAGCAATGGTGTAACTCCATTTAAACACAAGTTGAATAGAAAATCATAGCTTTCAAATGTGCCCAGCACCCCAAGTCTCATTATCATTAATGGGAATAGTTGTATGATGAGTACATCTCAAAGCCTGCACTGGTGCTAGTAGAAGGGAATGGGGTCGGCATAAACACAGAATTTTGCCTACATAGTAACATCTTCTGTGATCAAACTCTAATGCCATAATCCTACCAAAACATGGCTAATGCTATCTCATAAAAACAATCTTCATGTCTCCGAAATTGTCTAAGGTCGATAGGATTATATGTGCGCTTTTACTTTTTCAAATACCTTACTGTGGTGTTAGAAGTGTATAGCATTCTCTGATCAACCTTGCTGACTTTGCCACCCATCCGTATCTGTAAAATGAGACCTCTTTCTTCATCAGGTGGAAATTCTTTCAGCTCTAATGCCAGGTGCTTCTCTCAAAACGTGTTTTGGAATTGTCTTGACATGATATGATCATGCTGACAGCAGTGTGTGTTGCTTTCCTACTGACAAAAAAAAATATGGAAAAATTCCAGGTTTGCTTCATGTTTGTTTTTAAATTTACAGTTTACAACAGTATACACATAGATGCTTTCCCTCCCAACCACAAAGAATAAGCTTTCCCTGAGGGATGAGCTAACCCCATGATACCTGTAATTGTAGGCCGTGCCTATCAATCACAAATGAACCCTCAGAAATTGGAAGTTAAACTTACATTTTTACTCTCACTTTTCCCTGCTACCCATTATAGAATGGGCTTTTCTTCACCAGCGTGTTAAGGATGGGACCATTCATTTAAAGTCAAACCATGAGATCTGAGTTAATGGATTTATGGCTGCAGACAAATAACTAGGTTGCAGACGGGTCCATTGCCGAACATCAGAAATTGCTGCACATGGTGGTGCAGGAAGCCAGCAGAAGTCCCAGACAGCGCTGCGAGGAGTGGCTGGATTTCACACCTGGTGAAGGGGAGTTGCCTCAGACATGGCCAGAACGCACAGAGAAGCTGGACGGGAGCACTAGAGACGCGTTGGGAAGCGGAGTCTTGCAAGGAGAAGAGCACCAGCGTAACAGTATCTGTAACATCGTTTACATTTGACATTGCCTAAACAATACTGTCTGAAATACCAAATCTGGGACCAGATGCAGCCAAGCTGGGACCAATGGGGAAGAAAGTAATTAGGACTCAATTATTTATTTTGGTAGAAGGCTGGACTGGAGAAAGTGAAGCACAAGGGTGTCTGAGGGGCTTGAAGAGAAGACACAGCCAAGACCTTGGTGACGGGCATGAAACACCCATGGCGAGCAGAAGAGAGAGGTGAGGAGAGGGAGTGGAAGGTGGCACTGCAGTAACCCCAGACGTGTGTGCAGAGGTGGGACTGCCACGGGGGCGGACGGCCCATTGTGTTGTCGTCATGTGCTGGAGGGTGATGTCACCTGGCAAGGGATAGTGACATCAGCAAGCAACAGACTGTGACCTCGCGTCCCTCGCTGCTTATCTTGGGGCGCCGGCAGAGCCTGGCCCAGCCTGGCTCGTGCCTGGACTCCTGCCGAGCGTGCCCGCGAGCTCTGGAGGGTCGAGCAAGGCTTCTCCTGGTGCTGGGTGGTGCTTTGGGGGCTGCCGTTGGCAGCTCTCGGTGCCCGTCCCGGAGCCATCCCCTGTGTTTCCCCGGCCCTGCCTGGTTCAGGCAGCCGGGCACCGCGGGGCGTGCGTGCAGCAGCAGAGGTGAGCGGTGCGGGGAAACGTCCCCCCGGGGTGGCCGTGGGGTGGGCAATGGGGCTCGGGGAGCCGGGAGGGTGTCCTTCTCGAGGGACCTGGGCATTTCTTCCTCCCCTCCCCTCCCCGGGATAGCGAGTGACCATGGCCTCTCTCCCTTTTGCAGCTCGTGACACCTTTTGGCAGCACCAGTGAGGAGGAGCAGCTCCTCATCCTCAGCTCTCCCCACCCTGCTGCGGAGCACAAATATGGCTGCGGAGGCAGAGTGGAGCTGCCCCATCTGCCGTGATACTCGAAATGACATCGCTTATGCGATTCCTTGTTGCCACCAGTTCTGCATGGGCTGCATTGTGCGTTGGACACGGAGGAAACCAGACTGTCCTCTCTGCAGAAGACAGATAGAGACTGTCAGGTTTTCTGTGCAAGGAGAAGAAGACTACCTATACTGTGTCATCACAACCCCCGAAGAGTCGCCAGATGCCAGCAGCCAGGCAGGAAGATCTCCCGGCCACCCAGCCGAAAGCAGCCCCCATCGCCCCGTGGCGTCTCCTCTGTCCTCTCCGCAGGGGATGCTGTCCCCAGCTGAGCAGGGGGCTGCGAGGCCAGAGGCTACTCTGGGTGGCCTCCTGCCCCAGGTCTGGGCAGAACTTTTTCAAAGACATCAAGAACTCCTCAATCCCCTGGTGCCCTGGCTGCGCCAGGAGCTGGAGGAAATATATGGGGCCCGGTGGTGGCAGGTAAATAAGGCAGAGAGCACCATCCTGCACGCCCTGTGCATCCACGGTCCAGATGAGGAGGTCATGGTCCAAGTGCTGCAGGACTGCCTCCAGGAATATACAGCACCGTTGGTCGATGGCATCATCAATGTCATCGGGCACCGGTGCAGCAACTGGGCCCACTGGCTGCTGGGAGAAGGACCACAGCCCAGCCCCACTGCCTCCCGGGCAGGGACTCCAGACTCCAGCGTGGCCACCTCCAGCAGCCCTACAAGCTCTGACGAGGAGGAGGAAGACAGCACATCAGAGGACGCCCTCGACGGGGGTCCCGGACGGCCCTCATCTGCGCCCATCCCTGCAGAGCAGGAGCAGACCCAGGAGCAGCCGGGGCAGGCGGCGGTGGCAGGTCCCTCTGCCCAGGGCTGCAGCCGCAGCCCCTCTGCTCCCAGACGGGGCAGGGACCGCTTGCCCAGGAGGCCTCGGCACGCCCCAAAGAGGAGGGCCCCCAGCCCCCAGGACTCTCCCCAGCCCCGCAAGAGGCCGCCCCGCCGGCAGCACTAGCAGGGCTCCAGCAATTCTTCAGTCAAGAAAAAGGGAATAAATTGCTATGTCCCTGACACAGTCTCTGGGTGCTGCTTTCTCCCCCTTCTCCTGGTGCCTTTCCCTGCCCGCCTCGCCCCACCATCGGCCAAGGGCCCCCGGAGCCCCAGGGCCATCTTGGCAGCGCCTCCTCCCACAGGAAATCCTGCTGCAGCCACAACAATGGAAGAGGTTCTGAAAGAGCACCAGGGTGATGCTTACAGAGGGGTAACGAGGGAAAGATTGACCAGGCATTCCTCAAGCAAGGAAAAAGTAATAACATTTAGCACATCATCTCTTTGTTTCTGATGTTTCTCCGAAATCCCTAGCACAGGTAATTCCCAACACAGAGAAGGCTGGCGTATGGGATACACTGGAACATCTGTAGTCTCGAGACTCTGTAGCAAGCAGCAAGCACAGTAACTAAACAGGTAGTCACTGTCCTGCCGCGTGCTCCTGGCAGGTGACCCTGTCTTGGCTTACCCGATAAAGCGGGCTGCTGTGAGCCCCCGCTGTCACTCTGTTAGATGAACGTTGCCACCAAAGATGAGGATAAGACTGAGGTGCTTAACGTCTTCTTTGCCTCAGTCTTTAATAGTCAGAGCAGTTATCCTCAGGCTACTCAGCCCCCTGAGCTGGAAGACAGGGACGACGAGCAGGATAAACCCCCCATAATCCAAGAGGAAGAAGTTAACGACCTGCTATGCCACCTGGACGTTCACAAGTCTATGAGGCCGGATGGGATCCACCCAAGGGTACTGAAGGAGCTGACGGAGGAGCTTGCCAAGCCGCTCTCCATCGTTTACAAGCAGTCCTGGTTAATTGGGGAGGTCCCACACGACTGGAGGCTTGCCAGTGTGACGCCCATCTACAAGAAGGGCCGGAAGGAGGATCCAGGGAATTACAGGCCGGTCAGCCTGACCTTGGTGCCGGGGAAGATCATGGAGCGGTTCGTTCTGAGGGCGCTCATGAGCCATGTCCGGGACAACCGGGGGATCAGGCCCAGCCAGCACAGGTCCATGGAAGGCAGGTCCTGCTTGACCAACCTGATCTCCTTCTATGACCAGGTGACCCGACTAGTGGATGAGGGAAAGGCTGTGGATGTGGTCTACCTGGACTTCAGTAAGGCCTTTGACACTGTCTCCCACAGCATTCTCCTAGAGAAGCTGGTGGCTCACGGCCTAGACAGGTGCACTCTTCGCTGGGTAAAAAACTGGCTGGACGGCCGAGCCCAGAGAGTTGTGGTGAACGGAGTTAAATCCAGTTGGCGACCGGTCACGAGCAGTGTTCCCCAGGGCTCAGTACTGGGGCCGGTCTTCTTCAATATCTTTATCAACGATCTGGATGAGGGGATCAAGTGCTCCCTCAGTAAGTTTGCAGACGACACCAAGTTGGGCAGGAGTGTTGATCTGCTCGAGGGTAGGAAGGCTCTGCAGAGGGACCTGGACAGGCTGGATCGATGGGCTGAGGCCAACTGTATGAGGTTCAACAAGGCCAAGTGCCAGGTCCTGCACTTCGGCCACAACAACCCCAGGCAATGCTACAGGCTTGGGGAAGAGTGGCTGGAAAGCTGCCCAGAGGAAAAGGACCTGGGGGTGCTGGTTGACAGCCGGCTGAACATGAGCCGGCAGCGTGCCCAGGTGGCCAAGAAGGCCAACAGCATCCTGGCCTGTATCAGAAATAGTGTGGCCAGCAGGAGCAGGGAGGTGATCGTGCCCCTGTACTGGGCACTGGTGAGGCCGCACCTCGAGGTGTGGTTGAGTCACCATCCCTAGAAGTATTTAAAAGACGTGTAGATAAGGCGCTTAGGGACATGGTGTAGTGGGCATGGTGCTGTTGGGTTAATGGTTGGACTTGATGATCTTTTCCAACCTTAATGATTCTATGATTCTGTGATTCTATGTGTCCAAGCTGTCTGCAGACACGATTCAGCCCACAGGAGCCTGGATGGCAAGAAAGTGCTCCCAGGAGGGTGGAGGGGAGCTCAGCTGGCAAACAGCCTCACACAGGCAAGATGCAGAATGGGAGCAAGGGAACAGCGCGGAGGTACCCCTCGCTGTCACCCAGGAAAAAGCAAAGGGCAGGAAAAGAGGTGGAGTAACACGCTCCAAAGCCTAGCTCTGCAGCAATGCCGACCTTCCTTGTTCTCCCTCCTGGCCCTCATAAGAAACCACGTATCTGAGGGCAAAGGCTCTTGTGCTCAGCCCACCCTCCAGCACCAATATTCCGCTTTAGAAGTCCAAAGTCATGCTGGAACAGACCAAGTGTTTTTCACCAGTGTCCTTTGTGATAGAAAATGTAGTTTCCTCAAAAATACACTTCGCCTGGAGGAAAAAGGGATTTTGTTGCAACATTCAAATAGTCAGGAACATCCAAATGTTTCATTTTGGGTGGAAAAAACTTAATCTGGGTCTTCCAGTGCTGCTGTAGCGTTACGCAGTGTGGGACCTTCGTAGGGGAGAACTAACACTTCCACAAGGCCGTGTGATGGGTCTGACAGGTGTAGTCACTCGTGTCACCCCACAGTTGAGTATGCCACTACTTTTCAAACAAATTCAATTAGAAATGTTCACTTTGAGATGAACATGCGGTATCGATGCTAAGCAGATGTTGAAATCCTACGGAAATCCTGTATAAACCATTGCAAACTTATTCTGATCATAAAAGTTCAACGTAATCTATCTTTTGCACTATTTGCATCTATTTTTTTTTTAATCTCAGGTGCCATTATCCCATTTGAGATGTAAAGCAGCACAGCAATGTGCTATTTCCTTGCAGCCTCCGAGACCAAGGAAAATGTTCATCTCCAGACCACCCAATCCAATTTTAAAATGCCTTCTCATTCTTTGAGACTATGCCTGAGAAACGATTTTCACGTTCATTAGAAGTATTCCAGAAGCAGCTGGAAAAATCATGTTCTTCAGGGCTTCATAGAAAGAGATCTTTTAGCAGGTCAGAAGCTTCCCTTTCCAAAATGCGTGTGCCAAATTATCTTATTCTCTTAATCAGTGGAGCAACTTTTCCACCTACGCTGCTACCTTTTCCTATCACTTTGCCCATTCTGAGCTCCTTAAGAGTATTTGTTGACTTATGGGGCATGACCACAGAGCAAAAAAACCCATCCTAGATTTCAATGGAAAGTTTACATCAACACATTATTTCTATTCTGGAGCCTTCCTGAACAGCCCAATAGTAACAAGAGAATGAAGTTTGTGCTAGCCTGATGCAAATCTCATTGTCTTTTCATCAGAATTCAGTTTCTTACCACATTTTCCAGCTTTTGTCTTTCCTCTCCTGTACCATTCATAGCGATCTGAAAAACACTGATGACCCTTTCAGGAATTTCTTTCAAGTCAAGAGCCAGCTTATCAACCTCCGTTACAGATGTACTTATTTTTTTAGTTATATTAGATTAACTAAACAATATGTTTAGTACTTCTAATGCTGCATCCTGTTGAAGGTTCAGTTTCCAAGCTGATGCCATCATTGAAAAGAATCCTATTGTCCTTCTTGTTGAATGGCACAGAAATCCAGCTCCGAGATGAACGTGTTATATCTCTGCCTACTCAAAGCTCATGGTTTTGGGTGCAATTGTGTGCAAATCATAAGTAGTCTCTCATCATTTTTATGACTCTCTGGCTTTCTACACTCACCGCCTTTTTCATTTGTGTCCATCTCTTGAACTTTACACCTCCCTGAATACAAATGGTTCAAAAAATATCTAACTTAGAGGAAAAATATTTAACACAACTACTTCACAAAAGATAATTGCAGAAACACTGTTTTATGACAGGGAAAAGGAATGTGTCTCTCAGTTTATTACCCAATTGATGAATTCCAGGCAAACAAAATTTTTCATTCATGGCAGATTTGGGGGAAAAATTAGAACAGAACAGAACAGAACAGAACAGAACAGAATAGAATAGAATAGAATAGAATAGAATAGAATAGAATAGAATAGAATAGTTCATCTGGAAGGGACCTACAACGATCATCTAGTCCAACTGCCTGACCACTTCAGGGCTGACCAAAAGTTAAAGCATGTTATTAAGGGCATTGTCCAAATGCCTCTTAAACACTGACAGGCTGGGGGCATCGACCACCTCTCTAGGAAGCTTGTTCCAGTGTTTGACCACCCTCTCTGTAAAGAAATGCTTCCTTATGTCCAGTCTGAACCTCCCCTGGAGCAGCTTTGAACCATTCCCACGTGTCCTTGTCACTGGATACCAGGGAGAAGGGATCAGCACCTCCCTCTCCACCTACGTAATTGCAGAAGGGAAAGGGCTATTGAACCCCCTGTCAAAGTTCAGCCTCAGGAAGGAAACATAGAATCATAGGATCATAGAATAGTTTGGGCTGGAAGGGACCTTTAAAGGTCATCTAGTACAACCCGCCTGCCGTGGGCAGGGACATCTTCCACTAGATCAGGTTGCTCAGAACCCCGTCCAACCTGACCTTGAATGTTTCCAGGGATGGGGCATCGACCACCGCTCTGGGCAAGCTGTGCCAGTGTTTCACCACCCTCGCTGTAAAAAATTTCTTCCTTATATCTAGTCTCTACCTACCCTCTTTTAGTTTAAAACCATTTCTCTTTGTCCTGTCGCCACAGGCCCTGCTAAGAAGTTTGCCGCCGTCTTTCTCAGAAGCCCCCTTTAAGTACTGAAAGGCTGCAATCAGGTCTCCCAAAAGCCTTCTCTTCTCCAGGCTGAATAACCCCAACTCTCTCAGCCTTTCTTCATAGGAGAGGCGTTCCATCCCCCTGATCATTTATGCCAGGGATAACAGATCCCGTGTGTGCACTTTCTGAAAAGTACTGACACTCAAAAGTGCGTGGCAGACACTTAACTTCCTCCTGCCTCTCTTTCTGTCCTTTCTTCTGGAGACTTCCCTTCCCAAGTGGACAACTGGGCGCCCACCTTAGCAAGCAAAGAGCCTTTCTCTTTCTTCGTTACAGCTGCAGCCAGACATCTCAGCCAAAATAAAGGCCTTCACACAGTGAAACCCTTGCAGCCCCAAAAACGTTAATCTCACCTACAGAAATAGGACTAAGAAAGGGAAACGGTCACAGAGAATAGCAGTTACTTGATCTGGGGGACTCGGCAAATAACACAACAGTCCCAAAGCCAAAAAGAGGGATGTCCCCAAGCTCCTGTTTCCTGACAAAGGGCTCGAAGGGTCAGGCACTTTTCCTAAAGAGGAGAACCTCGTTTCTTCCCATATGTTGGAAGAAAAGGGTTAGCCTCACTTGTATTTTTTTTCAAGAATGGGTAAGGCAGTCTTCTTCAAGAAGAGATTTGGAGCAGTAAATCCTGATTTGAGAAAGCTCACGTTCCCGGAAAAGAACCTGTAACCCCAGAGGGACCAGGATGGGACAACAGCTTTTCTCTAGTCAGCACCTTCAGCACAGAGCTGCCGTTACCACAAGCGCCATTCAGGGACTTCTCCTCTGCTAAGAGCCCAGAGAGACCCGCCACAGAGCCAAGAAGAACCCTTCCTACGGGCAGAGCCTGTAAGGGAGGCCAGGGAAAGCGACACAAACCTGAAGTTCCTTACTGGAACAACAGGGACAAATTCTAAAACTCCAATACCACTGCGGGACAGGGCAAATACGCCAAATCCGTGTTAAGGTCAAATGACATTAAGTACTCATCAGATACAATTGACACATTTACAGTGCTGACCTAGAGCTGTCGTTGCCCACAGGCACCTGTGTGTTTCGCGCATTTCCATTTCATCTGCAATTACGTAGCTGTCTGAACGTCTTCGCTCGGTCTTACCTCGTCTGTTTTCCCTGTCCAAAGCGCTCTTCCCACGCCCTTGGGTGTTCTGTATGCAGCGCTGGATGAGCAGTGCTCTTGCTCAGAGGATGAACCCTGGGCAGCTGGTGGCAGCGGCTGGTGCTGATCTTTGCAAAATGACATCCTTTCTTGAGCTGCTGCTTTGACAACCCTGTGCTACCGACTGCTGGCAAGTTAAACCTTGGGACTTGGGGACACCTTAAATGAATATTTAACAAGACCCTCCTATTGTAAAGTGCAGTCACTCGACCCCTGCCACCTTGTCACTAACTACAGGCTTGACTGTCCGATGATCAGGCTGAAAAACAGGACCATAAATGCACATCTCACAGCACGATCTGTGATCACAAATGTATAGGGGAAAAAAAAGGCAGGGAGATTTATTTGGAGCAATTCCCTTCCTTTTTTTTCCCCTATACACTTTTGGTTCTCCTTCATAAAATGCATTTCTAGGGCAAGAGGAATGGAGCTCCCTTGGCAGCCGAATCCTAAAGAAAGCGCTCTTCAGAAACTTCTGGTTTATGCTTTCTGCATATTGCTGTATTGCAGGCCTTGGCAAGAAGGCAGAAGATAGGCAAACGAGTAATTTTCAGTGATATCTCCCTATTCTGCTCTACAGAGCCACTACAACACTGCTGATAAAGCTTGATTTCATCTTTAAACTGGATAGCTCAAGACACACTCATAAGAGAACGTATCTGTATCCACTATTTTAAACTTCTTAAACTCCAATAGTGTCACTCATTAAATCTCACATTTTCTTTCTTTTACCTCCACAAAACCCCAGAATAAATGTTGCAGAAAAAACAGTAGAAACGGCTTCGCACAAACCATAAGGTAAGGGCTGAAGGAACCACTTCAGTGTAAGGAGAATCTACAGACCACCATGGGATGTGAGAGGAAAAGAGGAAGCAACTCCACCTCCTAGGTCTTGTTTACACACGCAAGGTGCCTTGCTGTTGCTGTACCAGTATTACCAGTATTAGCTCCCAAGGCAGAGCAATGATCCCACAACCAGGGAAAATCAAGGGATCAATCAACGAACAGGTAGGCAAAATTAAATATGACTTCACTTGCTGAATGAATGAATGAATGAATGCCTGGGTTTCATGATGTATGAGAAATACACCCAAAACATACACAGCTCTCTAAAAGACAGTTTCTTTCTCAGCATTTTCTGTGGGAGACTAATCCCACTTCTTTTCCCCTGCTCAATTTGAAAGGCACTTGGTGACCTGAAAGAGAAAGATAGGGACCAACGCAAGATGATGCTCTTCAGCCCCAGCTAAAAAAGTAAGTTTCCTTTTTTGAAAAGCTGAACTAGCTCCCCTGCATGTTATTCTTGCTATGTCTCGACTGATTGGACATCTACTGCAACAACAGAAATTCTTCTCTCATTTTCAAAATAAGTCAACTCAACGGCAAGAGGGAAAAACTAGGGGAACAATTGCAAGGAAGAAAATCTCCTTTTAATTAACTGGCTAACCTCCAACGCTTTATGTGTGAATGAACAATTATTTTAAGCTTGATAATGGTAATAAATTCAAATTCTTATTGGGAAAAGACTCGGTTTCCCATCTTTTATTTGTACCTGCTATTTATGAACGCTATGAACACAAGTCTTTCTGGAGGCATTTAATCTGCCTAAGATGTGCTAACACGTTTCCCTGATGGATTTATTTTCCTATGGCAGAATTCAGTAAGGCCTTTGGCCGATTATTCTGAAAAGAAGAATCTTTTTCAGCAATCCAGATCTGCCATAAGCAAGGCTCTGAGTTTATATCCTCTTCTTTCTAGCAGAAAACCCAAATGGAAAAGCCGGGACTATTTTTTTCAGTAAGGACCATCTCTCTCTTACCAAGGCTTGAGGAATACAGTAATTTGTTAGGGAAGCTAACTGCATGACAAGTTCTGCATCGCCTTTGCAACGGCTGGAAGTTGCCTCTGGCTATAAGAATCCCAGGGAAGAGCTCACATTGTTCGCAACTGCATCCTGGCATACCTGGCCACTTAGCGACTTGTTTCAAAGCAGCAGTTCTTACTGATTTATTGATGTAAAGGTGGATTTTTGACACCTGCTTCCAGAAATGATGTAACAGTCGATAGCTCCCAAGTGAGGAGGAACGTGTCCCTGTGCTCTCACTCCTGCCAGGAAGGCAGGCGGGGCAGACATCAGGCCTTTGGGGGACGGCACAAGGGACAGACCAGGCGATGGCACGGTTCAACTTCCATTGCTTTTGTGAACAGCACGGATTTTGCACTGTCAGGTCAGAACAAGCCCTCAAGCACGTCACTTCTGGCTGCAGGCATCCGTTTTGAAGACCAAGGTGGCAACAAACAGCAGACTGATTGCCGTTGCTGTGGGTTCCCACACAGTCCCATCTCTTGCCCGTTCCTGGCTAGCAATGCTCTCTCCTCACGCACTGCAAAGCACACCCACACCAGGGCTCCGCACAGACCTCCCCAAACGGCTTGTAACACACCCAGGTCACACCGGGGAGAGGTTTCCGGTGAAGAACACCTTCGCTAATGCCAGAGCAACCCCAAGGGAGAGTTTGGTGCAAGGCATTCCCACCTTCTGCCGGGGGGATCAAAGCAGAGAGGATTGTGCCTCTGCTCCTCCTCGACCTGAGCCCCACCCTGCCTTCCCTCCACACGCCCCGTGGGTGCTCCTGCGCCCCAGCCCTTGAGCGCCGTAGCCCAGGAGCAGCACACGGCCATTGCCAGCAGCAGGGCTCGGGCTCTGCACGGAGTGTGCGAGGCCTCCCAGCTGTCGCTGCTCGGGCTGGTTCTGCCGCGGTGTGGCCTGCCAGGCCTGGAGCTGGGCTTTCACCGGCCTGAGGTGCCACAGCACCTACTCTGCTGACCAGGCGGCCATGGTGCCTTCACTGCACTCTTGCTCACCTCGGTAGGGTACGACCGTGGCTTTACACAGAACCCAGCAACGAGATGTCTTTCTGTGCAGAAGGAGGTATTGGGTGCAGCTATACCGAGGTCGTAGCGAGCAGCGAAGGCTGGCAGGAGAGCAGAGCCCCAAGACACCAGGGCAGAGGGTGAGGCGTGGAGGAGGCCAGGCCCGGGCTAATGAGCGACGGGGCACAGGCTGGACCTGGGAGATCTCCCCACCCCAGCAAAGGGCTGCACAGCTGGATCCTCTCCCACCAGAAGGGCCCCATCGACCTCAGGTTGCAGCAGACTCGTGAGGGGGAACGTGGGCACAGGCCCAGGAGGAGGAGGAGAAAGCATCACGGGTGGTGACAGCAATGCCAGCTGCGCTGCTTGTAATGAGAGACTACGACTTTTCCTGCCGTTTTCGTAGTTTTATTCTTTAATAACTGGGTTACTAACAAGAGCCTCCAAGGCCCCTTGGGGGCCGGCGCATGCCCCAGCTGCTGGCCCGGCCCTGGTCTCGCCAGCTTCTGGGGCACCCTAGTGCCGCCGGCGGCATGGCCTCTTGTGGGCTGGCGAGGCCTGGGAGCCGCCGGCCCTCCGCTTCGGGGAGCGCCGGGGCCCCCCAGGTGAGCGGTCCCTGCCCTGCACAGGAGCGGAGGGATCTGCCACCGCCCGCCCCAGCTCCTCGCAGGGCTCCTCCTGCACGCCGGGGTTGTGGTCAGGAGTGCCCCCCGGGGAGGCGGCGGGGCCAGGGGTGGCCGCGGGGCTGTCCTCCTGCTCCTCGGCAGCGCGGGAGTCCAGGAGGTCCAGCTGCCGCAGGATCTCCTCGCTGCACCGGTCTGCGGCGACGTCGATGAGCTGGCGCACAAACGTCACCGTCTGCTCTTGCAGGAAGGGCTGCAGCTCCCGGACCAAGGCCTCCTCGTCCAGCCCGTGCCGGCACAGATTCACTATGACGGCGCCCTGTGCCAAAACCACCTCCCACGAGGGGGCCCCGTCCAGCTCCTGGTTCAGCCAGGGCAGCAGGGGCTCGAGGATCTCCAAGGAGCCCCGGAAAAGGCCCGCCCAGACCTCGGGCGGGAAGCCAGCCACGTAAGGCCTGGGCACCGGCTCCGCAGCCCCCTGCTCACCCTGGTGGCCGGCAGCCGATGGATCTGAGGGGTGTGGAAGAACTATCTCCAAAAAATCATCCTCTGACCACACGGAGTAAATGATGCTGTTGACAGGCTGCCTGCAAAGGGGGCACGACGGTCTCCTCTTTGTCCAACGCACAATGCAGCCCAGGCAGAACTGGTGGCGACAGGGCATCGCATAAGCGACGTCATCTCGAGTGTCACGGCAGATGGGGCAGCTCCACTCTGTCTCCGCGGCCATGTTTGCGCTCTGCGGCAGGATGGGGAGAGCTGAGGATGAGGAGCTGCTTCCCCTCGCTGGCGCTGCCCAAGGGTGTCACGCACTGCAAAAGGGAGAGAGGCCATGGTCACTCGCTGTCCCGGGGAGGGGAGGAGAGGACGAAATGCCCAGGTCCCTCAAGAAGGACACCCTCCCGGCTCCTCAAGCCCCATCGCCCACCCCACGGCCACCCCGGGGGGACGTTTCCCCGCACCGCTCACCTCCGCTGCTGCACGCACGCCCCGCGGTGCCCGGCTGCCTGAACCAGGCAGGGCCGGGGAAACACAGGGGATGGCTCCGGGACGGGCACCGAGAGCTGCCAACGGCAGCCCCCAAAGCACCACCCAGCACCAGGAGAAGCCTCGCTCGACCCTCCAGACCTCGCGGGCACGCTCGGCAGGAGTCCAGGCACGAGCCAGGCTGGGCCAGGCTCTGCCGGTGCCCCAAGATAAGCAGCGAGGGACGCAAGGTCACAGTCCATCGCTCGCTGGCATCACAATCCAGCACTCGGTGACGTCACTGCCCACCGCTGGGTGACATCACCCTCCACCACACGGTGACGGAGCGCCTTCCGCCCATTCTCAAACACAGTTTTGTAATAAAGTACAGGAAGAATTGCTTTGAGGACCAGGGGAATAGAAAATGGACTGAGTAGACCAAAGTGTAAAATAATTTATAGAAAAATTTCTGCTATAAGTTGAGGAATCTAAACTTAGAAATGACAGCAGAGGACCGGACAAACTGATCAATTACGAAATGTCTCTGAGACATCAATATAATGCATATTAAGAAAAAACTGTTTGTATCGTAGGGAAAAAACTGCAATTAACAAATGGAACTTTGTGAGTCAAACTATTTGGAAACGCTAATCAAAGTTTCTTCTCAGAAATTCAAGGATTTTTCCACATAAATTTGCTTTCATTTCATAGCTGGATACTGTACAAACTGGAATGTCAAAATACAAGACTTTTAAATAGTTCCTCCTTCACTCTTTACCAAAACAGAAGGACTGTTTTGATGAACAAAATCCTTTGGTGTGTGAAGTAGTTAGGAGGTGTCTCTCTGTCGCATGTGAAGGGCAATATTTTATTATTGCATACTGTTTATTACAACCTCCCTATGAAACCTACGGTTGACTGTCACATGGGACAAAATTTGTCTGAAGCTGCCTTTCAGCAGTAACACTGTTAAATGAGCACAGCAAAATCAGTTTTATGTGTAAACAACATACAACTACACAACGACTGCTTCAGTACCTCTTCTTACCAAGCTGCGTAGTTGTATCCTAATTAACTAAAATGAAGAGTGGCAATTCTGCTGTGTGTTTCTTCGAAGGTAAAGTACCAAGATTCACCAAGTCCATGGAAGATGTTTAAGGCCCCAATCCTTTCCATCTTCCATTTGTTCAATGAATGGAAACAAGACCTTTCCTTGTGAGGAAGCCATGAGGAAACAGGTCATATTGCCCAATCAGTCAATCAGTTAATGGATAATAAATAATCTCTATTAGGATTCCATATAGATTTCATTTGTGATATGAAAAAAATAGAAGCCATTTCTAAATACTAATGCATTTGATCCTACAAATTTCACAAAAGCAGAGGCGGGATTAGTATTTTGCCTGCCATACCAAGTGGTGCCTTAACTCTTCATCCTAAAAGTAGCCAACAATGATAAAGACAGTGGAATTCAAACCGAGATGTAAGTAAGTGATTTTTAAAAGTCTTTCCAATGTTTTTTTTACCCAGAAACAAAATGCTATATTTAAATTTCTCCATTTCACTATTCACTGAAGGGACTGTGATTGAAGAGAGCTCCACAGTGTAGGTGTTGAAATAAAATAGAATAGAATAGGACTATTTCAGTTGGAAGGGACCTACAATGATAATCTAGTCCAACTGCCTGACCACTTCAGGGCTGACCACGTGGCAGATCTAGTGTAAGCCTATGTCTTGATAGCTTTCCTTTAATATTTTCTCCATTTGCATGCTGCCCTGGGATTCTTACTTTCATCCTGAAGTCGAAATGCATCAGAGTTCTACTAGAAGGTAGTACTTCTACACATAGATGCTCTCCCTCCCAACCATAAAGAAAAAGCTTTCCCTGAGGGATGAGCTAACCCCATGATACCTGTAATTGTAGGCCGTGCCTATCAATCACAAATGAACCCTCAGAAATTGGAAGTTAAACCTACATTTTTACTCTCACTTTTCCCTGCTACCCATTATAGAATGGGCTTTTCTTCACCAGCGTGTTAAGGATGGGACCATTCATTTAAAGTCAAACCATGAGATCTGAGTTAATGGATTTATGGCTGCAGACAAATAACTAGGTTGCAGACGGGTCCATTGCCGAACATCAGAAATTGCTGCACATGGTGGTGCAGGAAGCCAGTAGAAGTCCCAGACAGCGCTGCGAGGAGTGGCTGGGTTTCACACCTGGTGAAGGGGAGTTGCCTCAGACATGGCCAGAACGCACAGAGAAGCTGGACGAGAGCACTAGAGACGCGTTGGGAAGCGGAGTCTTGCAAGGAGAAGAGCACCAGCGTAATGGTATCTGTAACATCGTTTACATTTGACATTGCCTAAACAATACTGTCTGAAATACCAAATCTGGGACCAGATGCAGCCAAGATGGGACCAATGGGGAAGAAAGTAATTAGGACTCAGTTATTTATTTTGGTAGAAGGCTGGACTGGAGAAAGTGAAGCACAAGGGTGTCTGAGAGGCATGAAGAGAAGACACAGCCAAGGCCTTGGTGACGGGCATGAAACACCCATGGCGAGCAGAAGAGAGAGGTGAGGAGAGGGAGTGGAAGGTGGCACTGCAGTAACCCCAGACGTGTGTGCAGAGGTTAGGACTGCCACGGGGGCGGACGGCCCATTGTGATGTCACGTGTGCTGGAGGGTGATGTCACCTGGCAAGGGATAGTGACATCAGCAAGCAACGGACTGTGACCTTGCGTCCCTCGCTGCTTATTTTGGGGCGCCAGCAGAGCCAGGCCCAGTCTGGCTCGTGCCTGGACTCCTGCCGAGTGTGCCCGCGAGGTCTGGAGGGTCAAGCGAGGCTTCTCCTGGTGCTGGGTGGTGCTTTGGGGGCTGCCGTCGGCAGCTCTCGGTGCCCTTCCCGGAGCCATCCCCTGTGTTTCCCCGGCCCTGCCTGGTTCAGGCAGCCGGGCACCGCGGGGCGCGCGTGCAGCAGCAGAGGTGAGCGGTGCGGGGAAACGTCCCCCCGGGGTGGCCGTGGGGTGGGCGATGGGGCTTGGGGAGCCGGGAGGGTGTCCTTCTTGAGGGACCTGGGCATTTCTTCCTCC
The DNA here is from genome assembly GCF_964195595.1 of Calonectris borealis. Taxonomy (NCBI): domain Eukaryota; kingdom Metazoa; phylum Chordata; class Aves; order Procellariiformes; family Procellariidae; genus Calonectris; species Calonectris borealis. The sequence continues at coordinate 9,421,074 of NC_134352.1, forward strand.
CCTCCCCTCCCCGGGACAGCGAGTGACCATGGCCTCTCTCCCTTTTGCAGCTCGTGACACCTTTTGGCAGCACCAGTGAGGAGGAGCAGCTCCTCATCCTCAGCTCTCCCCACCCTGCTGCGGAGTACAAACATGGCTGCAGAGGCAGAGTGGAGCTGCCCCATCTGCCGTGATACTCGAAATGACATCGCTTATGCAATTCCTTGTTGCCACCAGTTCTGCCTGGGCTGCATTGTGCGTTGGACACGGAGGAAACCAGACTGTCCTCTCTGCAGAAGACAGATAGAGACTGTCAGGTTTTCTGTACAGGAAGAAGGCAACTACCTATACTGTGTCATCACAACCCCCGAAGAGTCGCCAGATGCCAGTAGCCAGGCAGGAAGATCTCCCGGCCACCCAGCCGAAAGCAGCCCCCATCGCCCCGTGGCGTCTCCTCTGTCCTCTCCGCAGGGGATGCTGTCCCCAGATGAGCAGGGGGCTGCGAGGCCAGAGGCTGCTCTGGGTGGCCTCCTGCCCCAGGTCTGGGCAGAACTTTTTCAAAGACATCAAGAACTCCTCAATCCCCTGGTGCCCTGGCTGCACCAGGAGCTGGAGGAAATATATGGGGCCCGGTGGTGGCAGGTAAATAAGGCAGAGAGCACCATCCTGCACGCCCTGTGCATCCACGGTCCAGATGAGGAGGTCATGGTCCAAGTGCTGCAGGACTGCCTCCAGGAATATACAGCACCGTTGGTCGATGGCATCATCAATGTCATCGGGCACCGGTGCAGCAACTGGGCCCACTGGCTGCTGGGAGAAGGACCACAGCCCAACCCCACTGCCTCCCGGGCAGGGACTCCGGACTCCAGCGTGGCCGCCTCCAGCAGCCCTACAGGCTCTGACGAGGAGGAGGAAGACAGCACATCAGAGGACGCCCTCGACGGGGGTCCCGGACGGCCCTCATCTGCGCCCATCCCTGCAGAGCAGGAGCAGACCCAGGAGCAGCTGGGGGAGGCGGCGGTGGCAGGTCCCTCTGCCCAGGGCTGCAGCCGCAGCGCCTCCGCTCCCAGACGGGGCAGGGACCGCTTGCCCAGGAGGCCTCGGCACGCCCCAAAGAGGAGGGCCCCCGGCCCCCAGGACTCTCCCCAGCCCCGCAAGAGGCCGCCCCGCCGGCAGCACTAGCAGGGCTCCAGCAATTCTTCAGTCAAGAAAAAGGGAATAAATTGCTATGTCCCTGACACAGTCTCTGGGTGCTGCTTTCTCCCCCTTCTCCTGGTGCCTTTCCCTGCCTGCCTCGCCCCACCGTCGGCCAAGGGCCCCCAGAGCCCCAGGGCCATCTTGGCAGCGCCTCCTCCCACAGGAAATCCTGCTGCAGCCACGACAATGGAAGAGGTTCTGAAAAAGCACCAGGGTGATGCTTACAGAGGGGTAACGAGGGAAAGATTGACCAGGCATTCCTCAAGCAAGGAAAAAGTAATAACATTTAGCACATCATCTCTTTGTTTCTGATGTTTCTCCGAAATCCCTAGCACAGGTAATTCCCAACACAGAGAAGGTTGGCGTATGGGATACACTGGAACATCTGTAGCCTCGAGACTCTCTGTAGCAAGCAGCAAGCACAGTAACTAAACAGGTAGTCACTGTCCTGACGCGTGCTCCTGGCAGGTGACCCTGTCTTGGCTTACCCGATAAAGCGGGCTGCTGTGAGCCCCCGTGGTCGCCTTGTTAGATGAACGTTGCCACCAAGGATGAGGATAAGGCTGAGGTGCTTAACCGAGGTCAGGCTGACCGGCCTGTAGTTCCCCGGATCCTCCTTCCGGCCCTTCTTGTAGATGGGCGTCACATTGGCAAGCCTCCAGTCGTGCGGGACCTCCCCAGTTAACCAGGACTGCTTGTAAATGATGAAGAGCGGCTCGGCAAGTTCCTCCGCCAGCTACCTCAGCACCCTCGGGTGGATCCCATCCGGCCCCATAGACTTGTGAACGTCCAGGTGGCGTAGCAGGTCATTAACTTCTTCCTCTTGGATTATGGGGGGTTCATCCTGCTCGTCGTCCTTGTCTTCCAGCTCAGGGGGCTGAGTACCCCTGGTAAGTCCACTCTTCAAAACATCAATAATTTAAGAGTTTCAGGTAAGCCACAGACCTGCACCATTTTGTCTTTAATCCAGTACAATCTTCCCTCAAACAGTTCTCTAAAACATTATTCAGTGAAGATTTCTTTTCTAGTGGGCATGGTGTGTTAGGTTGACGGTTGGACACGATGATCTTAGAGGTCTTTTCCAACCTTAATGATTCTATGATTCTATGAAACGAGTGGAAAATGTGCCCTTCCTTTCTTTGGGAGCTGAACTGTCCATAGCCACCTATGATGCTTAAGATTTCTGAAGAATACTACAATATTTTAAAACAGAATTTCTATTAACAAGGACAATATTTTGCTGCCAGCAGTTTGGATTTATTCTCATAATTTACCTAAAAGAAAACTCTATATTTCTGTTTCTAATTCATCTCCTCAAACACAGACACATATATTTGTAGTTTAATTCAGATGATAGTACTTATAATTAACACTTTCAGAAAAGCTGTTATTTGGAATGTATTTCTTTTGGTAGGACTTAAACAAACCTCAGGAACAGGTTTAAATAAAAGACAAACAGGAAATTACATCCCTGCTAGTACTACTGAGACAGACAAACAGCTTACATAATAGCATAGAATATATGAATTTGGAAAAGTTTCACTTTCTGCCAAGCCTCTGCACAAGACTTGGTAGTGAGGATCCCAGTTAAAAGGCTAGATAAGGTAACAGTTCACAAAACAGAAGACAGCTGACAATACCAAAGGACCTCTTCCAGCTGGGCCAAGTATTAAAATAGGTCTTGGAGGGGACAAGAATTGACGCCGTTGTTGTTTTCTTCTATGTAGATAACTTCCATGGAGTGTTGATGGAGAAAGTGAAATGCTGAACTTCAAGACAGCTGCAGACAGATTTCATAAGGATTTGGAATTGCTCTGCAAATGGTCTCACATATGGTGAATAAAATTGAATGTTGACAAATGGACAGTAATACACAGCAGGTTCAAAAAAACCCAAACATGCAGGGGTACACATGAATGAACCAGGATTCATTGTTGAGGCCATCCTGGAGCGTGAGGAAATAACAGTGGCCTGCTTGTTAGCAAACAAACCATACATTATAAAGCTGCATAACCAAGTTGGTGTGAGGTATTTAATAGCTCAGATTAAGACGTCTGGAACACCAGCACACATAGCTTCACTGCAGCAGCTTGTAATGAACACAGCTCTCACATGCTTGGAATATTTTGTTTAAGCCTGCTCACCCAAGATGAGATGCTATTTTCCCATCACTGAAATTTAGCGTTATGTGCACGTTTAAAAAGCTGACGGCAACCTCCCCATACTAGTTAGGAGTTGCAGACTTTGCTGCTGTACTCAGAAGGGGTGGACCTACTGTGTCCTACAGGAAAACAGTAGTCTATAATCATGCTTCTCCCTCATGTGCTAAGGTCCGTTGGCTAAGTTCTGTATCAGAAGTTATTATGGGGGTTTCTCCAGTCTAATAGTATGATTTTTATAGCCAGAGGAGTTTTCAGAAAACCCCACAGTCAAATAGTAATTCCTAGCTCACTATTCTCATTATTATAGTATGAAAAGACATGCAAGATGTATAGCGGTACAGCATCTAAGAAGGAATCCCAAAGGCACAAGTTTCAGCTTCATTGTGGGGTTTCAAATGCCTTTAACAGGAAACTAGTCAAAAGGTGCCTGATTTGTTCAGCTGGGGAAGGCAAAAGAAATCGGCGATCTTACTCATACCGCTTCTTAGCATGAGCTGAAAACAGTGGCTGACATTACTCAGGACAGCTTTCCCCCTCCCCCCCAGCACCCTCACAGCAAGCTGAAGTATTTAACCCATGTTTTTACAGCTTGAGATGGTTTCTTACATGTTCCCAGGTAAATTTTCATCACGGTGAAAGTGGCATAAAATAAGTATGCTGACCACTGAATCAGAGTTGCTGAATATGTGCTATCCTCCTATTGTCTGAGACAATATCCATTCCAATGGAATGTGTCTACCATACATTCAGCACTTGACATTTTTCCAATTCATATAATCAACCAGACCTCTTTTCAGTCCTCTTCTCTATTGATCTGCACCATCTGATTTATAACCAAACCTCACAAAAATCAAGAACGACTGTGTAATTTACACTCCATGCCATGATTATCCTGACCAAATACAAGAAATAATTATATTTTACTAGTTTTGCTGTGGAGGCATATCTTGAAGAGCACAAGGGACAGAGAAAGTTTTGTGCATTAGTGATTTACAAAAGTTGCTAGTCCTAAAATGGGATTTACATGGCATATATCCAGATCTTGAAGAGAAGTTGTGCTTGAGAATTCAAATTAGTTAATTCCACACTAACTCTGCTTCCTTTTCTAAGCAGAGGTACCCATCAAGGGAAGTTCTTTCCTACTTGCCTTCATGACCAAGCTGGTAATTTTATGATTTCTAGTACACTAATTAGCCCTGATAATACATAATATGACATACAGTTTAAGGGTATGTTTGAGGCACACTAAGGATTCTGCTGAGATCAGGAATCAGCCCCAAGTCAACTGCCAAACTGCCAAATCAGAGTCTGTCCAAAGTTTTGTTTGGGTAACAACTTTCTTTTGGGAAACAACACTAAATATTTTGTGCCTGGAAATCTTAAACAAATATAATATGTTGCTTTGCCCTGGAAGCTCCTGTTTCAACTTCCTGAAGTAACCAGATTACCTAGGATATACCCAAATCCTCTGTGAGTAAGCCCTGAGAAAATACCAAGTTAACTTCGATCCTGGTGTCATCTCTCTCAACCTCAGAAACATATCTGCACATTACTCCTGCAAGCCCCTACAAAACAAAGCATTTAAGTATATGCTTCTTAAGCAAGGCAGTAAACATACCATAGCAATGACACTTGAACACATATTTAGCTCTGCTCAACTAGAATTGAGAATGCAATGTTGAATTAGGATTTTGAATTTAAGGTACAATCCTTCTGTGGCTGGCTCTCAGCAGTGGGACACCTTTCCCAGAGAGAGACGGGATGACCTTGTGCTCCTACAATCAATGGCCTCCCTTCGAAAACTAGTGGGAGTATTGTCAACACCCCTGACAAACCTCAGACAACTGATCATTATTGTAATAAATACTGTCAAAGGTGTGTCTTTCATGAAGTGCTGCTACCCATTACAAGAGTAGCTGCTCGTGTTTTATTTGAAAGCAAACCAAATATTTGCATAAAACTTACATAAAAATTGAAGTATGAGTTCAGTTCACCCACTGGCACATATAATTTATGCTGGGTGGATGTGTTGGTTATTTTCCTCCCTGACTGTTTTAAAGAACTTTGTAATGCACAGAACAAGTGCTGATTATTGGAGTGAGGCGCATTTCCTTGTGTTATTGATGGAAATATGCAGTTAGTGTTGACCTGAAAATATTCAAAAGTAAACTGAAGTACTTCCAACTCTTTCTTACAAAAAAACCATAGTTCTCCATTGCGATAACAGACCAAATAGCACGCCAAGCAAATAACTACTCTAACTACATTAGCATGCCATGCCTGGTGCAGCAAAAAGGCTTCAGGTATGGAAACTATTACAGAAAATTTATTTCTTCTCTCTTGCTGAAGTATATGTGTACAGCACTTTACGTTTTCACCAGCGAGCAGCATTTTGTCATGCTGCACAGCATCACTGCATACTGCACATGGCTGTAAGCACACAGACTGGAACAGCAATGTTTTGCTCTTTTTTTGCAGCAGTTCATAGACTTCCTCTTTCCATGTGTCATGATTATTTTTGTTAGGCATTGAAATGTAAGTGGTTTCTTAATGCCCCAAGGCAGCTAAGGCATTTAAGGAAAAGACTGGATATACTTTTAAACTCAGAAACTTTCACATACACTTTGCTATTCATTGAGCTGCCCTGCAGAACCAGCAAAAGCCCACAGAAATATGACAAACTCACTCATTGGCAATAAAGATAGTGAGAGGACCAGCTTCCTTCATCCCTGACACAAATCCACAGGGGTAGATCTGGTGCCATAGGCTTTCATACCACCAATGTCAAGACCTGCTTTTCTGCAGAAAATAAGGTTGTTAAAAAATCCCTGCTGGAGAGAGACTGCGAGTAAAATACCCCTTAGAAAATTTAACATTTTCACCATGTTTTCCCTTGAAGGTTTTTTGATATACTCTAATGTAGGACTGTCAATGAAAACTTACTGATCTCTTTGATAAGGGGATTCAGGAGAATAAATTCTACCCGACAAATCAATCCTATATGCTTTTGCAGCTCCAGTTCCAGAAAAAAAATTGTTCCCATGGAAGCAAATACAGAATTCCTTAACACAAGACTTGATTTGTCACCAGCTGGTATTGGGAATATACAGATCAAGACATCTCAGAAAATTCCCTGCATTGTGAGATAGGTGATAAAGGTACAATGAAGAGACAAAACACAGCCAATGTGAAATGGGATTTCAAAATTAGAATCTGTTGAAATCATCTGCAATACTAACCGGAACAGGAAATACATCTATTAGCAAAGACTGAAGGGGAAAAAAGTCTTACCAGTACTGCAAAATTTAGACCTGGCATCCACATACTCAGATTAGGGGAAACTCTAACATTTGCCCATGGAACTGAGAAATAACAAAAGTTGCCATCCTGCATGAGAATAAATACGTGATCTTTGAAGTTTTTCATTTAAAAAGTAAAAGCAAGATTTCTATAATAAAAACACCACTAGGTCTGGAAAAACATTTCTGCCTTCTCATATCCCAAATACTACAGAAGAAAGTCAAAGCTCTTTCAAAACAGAGCAGGTTTGAGGTTTTCCTCTTACCAAAAATAATGTCCCATCAGAACAGGAAGGACTCAGTTTTAGTCCTTCCCCTCCCAGAATCAGACAGCTCAGCAGAATTTGAAGATGGGGGACAGGCATTGTGCTGAGGCTGAGGCTGAGGCTGAGAAGAAACCCCTTCCAAATAAAATTTCATTGAAACCACTGTCCTCTTGTAAAAGGAGTTGTTTTATATGAATAGACATTTTTCATCAAAAATGTTTCTAAAAACTCCCAGTCAGTTTTAACCTCTAGTCAGCTTTAGTAATTAATAACAGGCTGGTGAATTTCAGTGTCCCTGCAGACTTCAGACTGCAGTACTGCAGCAGAAAGCAAAGCAGAACTGCTAAAGAAATAATCCAAAGAGAAAAACGTTTTATGGAGATGGTTCATCTGCACAGCAGAACTCAGTTATCGGGGGTTCCCTCTCTGGTCATTATTTTTACAACACGCCTGTTGCTCAGCTCCCTGGACACTCCCACAGCGGACGCTTGTCCTGTCGTGACTACTGCGTATGGTTCTTGGAACAGAAGTGTGTGGTATTGCTGGAGCAGCATGGGGACTGACAACTGAGCTTTAATTTCACTTCTTTAAAAGCAGTGATAGACTTGTAAGAAGATACTCTAATTTGTAACAGATAAATAGCAAGTAACTGAAAAGGAAATGGTATAACTAACAGATCTATCTTGGGGGCTGGCCCTTCTTGAGTCAGAGAGCTGGACCGGAGTAGATGAGCTCCAGAGGTGCCGTTCAGCCTGAAGTATTTTTTGATTCTATGGTAAATTTCAAACTACCAATAATTACGCTGCCCTCTTAGCATATAACTGCAGGTTCTCTAGTGTACAATAACAGCTTTCAAAATGAAGTTTTCCTCAGTAAAATGCCTAAGCACTTGCCAAAGTGCTAGCAAAACCAAAAGAGAAACATTTGCTGAAAATTAGGGTAAGGGTATTTTTACATTGCATAAATGAGAGACCTGCGGCTTATGCCTAAAGCTGTCCTGTTGCCATTGTTAAACCCGAGTCCTGGGCATGACCACTCACTGAAGCCCAAGACTAAATCCCACCCACAAATCTAAAATCAGAGCACAGAAATCTCATCTCAAGCATGAGTAGGACGTGCAATAGACTAAGTTAGGTCAAGGTGACATAATTTAAGCCAGCATATATTCAAACCGTTTCTGAAAAGAGTTGTTCTACCTCTCTCCTTCCGTCTCTTTTCCCTGCACCAACATTTGCACAGCTGATCTTGCTGATCTGCTAGAATCTGGTTAATCATTTCTTTTTACTTCTTTTCTTTTTCAAATGAGGTTCATTTTTTGCCTGACGATTTCTCTGATCTAGCTCAGCACATGGTCATGAACATGAAAATGGAAGCTGTAGAAATGAGTTCCCAAGTCAAACAGGGAACAGACTCTTGCCTACTGTGTAGTCACAGCACCAGGCTGGTGTCCTGTCCATGTGTTCTCACTCCTCTGTTTTGTGCTTCTCTGCCAGGAACATGAGCAGGACAACACTAACTCCTCTGCCTCACTCCTATTCAGAATCCCCCCTTGGAGTTTTAATTTCTGTGTTGGCACGTAACTGAAAATGAGCAATAAAGGCGCTTCTAAATGAGAGTGAGAATGAACACGCGCTAATGAATTCTGGATTAAAGTTACCCCTTCTCCTCTCTCGTACCCAGCCAAGGCCCGCTACATAACTTGCTGGCCCTGCGAACTCAGTGCCTAGCCTACTAAGGTAGCAATTAGCTAAAGAGCAGGTGGATGGAAGAGTAACAAACAAATTGCTGGTAAAGACTTTGGCCAGTATTAGGCCTCTAAGGGAAAAGGAGGGAAATCAGAGAGCAGTTCAGGCACAGAGTTTAGCTGCGCCTAGGAAGCGCTGACTGGGAGAGACGGAGGCTGCTGCAGGTGCAGCACTGGCCTCTGCAGCTGCCACAGCATCAGAGGTGTCAGGAGCTGCAGCATCTCCTTTGCAGGCTGGATGTGAACAGCAGGGCCAGGGAGGCAGAGCTAGGATCTAGGGGGTTCTAGGGGAGTCCGTTCACTTCTCTGCATCTAGAAATCATCCTTCTCCACTCCCTTTCTTAATTATTCCTTCCTTGGACTTCAGTGATAGGTTAGGGGCAGGTCAGCGACCTCAACCAGGATTGCAGTAACTGCTCACAGGTCCCTACAAAGGCCACTGCAGGAGGAGGTGGCCTCATCTGTCCCTCAAACGATCATCTTTGGCAAAAAAATGGAACCACCTAAGATAGATCTTTTTCCTCCAGAAGCCACATGCATATCCCACTCTCTGTAGCAGCCTGAAATAGTGATCATGCACCTTCATCATCCACTCTGAAAAGATTGTGCTATGTCAAGCTACACACCCACAAATTCTGGTAATGAGTTTACAGTAGTGGTGGTTCAACAGTTTGCTGGGTGAATCCAGACAGTGGTATGTATCTTATCAAGCACGTGAGAAGGTAGTGCGAAAAGAGCATACATGCACTATCATGCAATTTCTGAGAAGGCTATACAAAACACTTCAAAAATAAACAAAACTGTACATTGCAAAGGCTAAAACTTGAGTGGATCGCAGCAAGAATATGTGACCTCTCAAAGATATTGCTACTACAATATTTCAACTCATTTCTGAACTGCCTTTACAAGCCTTCAAAGCAGGCCACCCCTTCCTGAACATCACATTCCCTTTCTCCCCTTTTTCTGCTGCATCTGCAGATACCTCAACAAAGAGCAGCCATGGTATAACTAATTATATCTAGAAATCACTTGTGCTCATTTTCCAATTTTGCTAATTTAATATCCTTGTTGTATGCCTAGAAACTACACTGAGAAGAACATTAGAAAGCCTGTTAGTACTTAGGTAAGCTTCACCTAAGGTGTGGCTGAAAGACTTAATGCTAAACATCAAAGGGTCAGACAAAACCTTCCAACAAAAGGTTCAGAAAAAGGCTCAGAACTGGAGACTAACCACAGTCTATCCTTTTCACAGCAGAAGGAAATCACCACGGCTAATTGCAAATTTGTGTTGGCATTTCAATCGTCCATTCACAACAACTTTCCTTTCAAAATGAAAATACCAGGAATGATCAGGAACAATGATAGTTAGGGCCTTGTTCGTATAGGCCTGGTGACAGTCCATGGAAGTCACAGGGAATTAGACTGTGGAGTCCTTCATACAAGAGTCTGTCTCTTTGCCCAGCAGTCACTCTGAGCACTTCTTGACTGCTGAACCAGAAGAGGCAACCGCATGACTGAATCACATCACATCGCTTGTCTTCCTTTGTTACTGCTAAAGTGGATTGAGATATTCCTTTGTTTTCTTCCATCAGACCAGGGAAAAAAAAAAAGGCACTGCCTTGAGGTTGAAGACCAGATGCTTAAAACCTGCCATTCCTTTCTTTGGTGGTTAGCATTTGACGAAGTTTGATATTGTGTCTGTACTGTGTTCAGGGGATTACTTAATACCAATATAAACCTAAGGCATAGGATTTGAATACATTTGAAATGCCTGAGCCCTTTTGTAAAATGAAAACAGGACCACTGAGAACATTAAAGTAGGTTTATAACCAATGGCCCTAATGTTTATCCTATGTACTACATCAGGACAACTTTATGCTAATTTTTTCTCTCATTAATAAGCTGGCTGTTTGAATGTAAAACAAGTCAATCTTTATGATAAAAGTCCAGTGTTTCCATAGCGTTGAAGGAACATGAAGTTGTATTTCTCAGGTTTGCGAAAACCTGAAAATACAAAAGGCCTGAAACTAGAAATATGTTTTTAAAATAATGAACTGCAGCCATTTGAATTTAAAGCATTTGATATCTATGATGCAAATAAATCAGGCCTAGCAGAAACAATGATCATAACTGAGTGTGAAACACTTCTCTTTTACCCAGAAGTTTACATCTCTTTATCCTCCTCATAATAACAATAAAGATATCAGGAAGAAAAAATACTGTTGGGTTCGGGGTTTTTTTTGTTGGCTTTTTTCCCAAAATGTATCAAATGTTTCTTCCTTTGGTTTTTTTTAATGCATACTAGCAGTGAAACAATGTCAGTGCTCTGGAGAACGAAGTGTTCTCCTTTAAGTATCGCTAGATGGTACCACATCACAGACTTCCTTTCACTGAATGAAAACGTGACCTTAAACAGTGATTTAAAGAGATTATATTTATTGTAATAGAATTTTGCTCTGTTACATTAGTCTATGATGCTTGCATTTATACGTGTGTTTTAAAAACTCAGTGACACAGTAAGAACCATATGAGACTGAAATAAAGGAAGGGACAAACTGGGTCACCAAGAGAGTGGGTCTAGGCCTTCATTTTGACTCAAGGAAGCCACGTTCTCTGCTCTTTAAACCAAGGCCTCTAAATAGGTACCAATAATATGAGAGTTGAAAACTCTTTTGGTGAAAATCTTAAGAAAATCAAAGCAGCTGCAACATCTCTAAGTGAACCTAAAAAATATACACAGGGGAAGCACATGTAAGCAGCCTTTTCATCATAGTCAAGACCAACATGACACGGATCAATAATTTTTTTCTCGAGGAGCCAAAACCAAAATTTTATACAACCTGAACAAAAATTAAAATGTTTTCACTTGTTTAGAAGCTGTATGCTGTGGGTTATTGACCTGACACACACTGTGTGTCAGAAGGCATCTGCCATCTATGATAAAGAAAGAACAGTACAAATCCTTTATGTCAGATTCAATTTCAAGTCTCCTTAAGTAGAAGAATTCAAAGTTGGCTATTCTGAAGCTAATATACGTAGTCACATCAACAATTTAGTGGCAATCCAGAGATGGGATGCTCTCCATTTCTCTTTTATTACTGGTCCATTTTGCATTATATGAATATGAATTAGCAACAAGCCCAGAATTCTGCAACCCCACCTACTAGCCATCAGGCCTTGGCATTCCTCTGGGAAGATGGAGTCATCTATCTGGACATCTTCAACACAGAAGAGATCTGAATTTGGGTCTTCCCTCATGCATGCACTGTTTGCATGCACTGACTCCAGCTTAAAAGTGGCGGGGAGAGGTGTCAGTAAGTTCAACTCACTTTCATATACATTAGAGTGGGCCAAACAAGCTCCCCTCCTTAATCATTCAGTTCTAGCAATACTGTCCTGTAAGATGGCAGTGTGAAAATCATGCAAACGGTCACATTGAATATGTTAAAAACTGTGCAACTTCTTTAAATGAAGTTTTGTGTTCCAAAGTAATTTATACATGCCTCATACAAATTTCATAATGTCCTTTTAACTAGATTTCTGTAATTAAAAAATGACTGTCCTTACTCTGCTGTTAACATCTTCCAAGTTTTAGAAGGAACAGGCTTTGAACTAAGGTCTGCTGATTAAATCTAAAGATTTGTATGCTACTGTAACCAGTATGAATATTTGCTGAATCACAGTTAGGTTTCAGAGCTCTATTTACACTTGCACTTTCCAACAGAGACTTCTCTCCACTAATGTGGCATGAGCCCTTAAATTTGCCCTTGCAATTATGTGAGAGTACTTATGCCAATGCTTGAGACTCTCCCCTCCACCCAGAATGTTTGCATGGCAGGTACCTATTGAACTACCTTGAATGTAATCTTTAGCTCCTGCTGCAACAGCAGCTACCAACTCACTATTGATCACAGACTATAAACTACGCTTATTACTAGAAAAGTTATAGGCATAAGCAGGATTTATCCAATCTCTCTAAATATTTCAACACTAAAAAAAAAAAGCTCCAAAGAAAATGCAAGACCTGAAAGCACATCAGCGCTCTGACCGTGTCAGAGAACTGTACCAATTCTACCAGCCTCTCCCCTGCCTCTGTGCAACACCAACTCCCTGTCTCCTTGGGGTAGGGCTATGCTCTGCAGTATTTGAGTTCCTGTAAGAACACAAACCAAAGCCAGAATACTCAACATAAGATTCTCCTTCCCTGGGTCTTGTTAGTTAAAATTTTAATGACACTGTGGAAAATCCTTGTAGAAAAGAATGCTCCCAAGTGATTTTCTAAGTACCAGAAAGCTTTTCTGGATACCCTTGCTCATTAGAAGATGCTTCTTATTCTCTTAACATTCATGCTACTTCTCTAGCTGCTAACTCACTCGTATTGGGACATATCTTGGTACCCCTGGGATGCTCTATGTAATGTGCAGGGAGGCAGTAGAATCCCAGTGTCCTGGTTTATAGGTTCACTGTGCCGCTGTGTGAAGAATGTCTGGCTAGCCAGTTTACTGTGAAATCATTCTTGAATCAAGCCAGGTTAAAGTAAAATGCAAGTAGAAGTATTCATAACATTCAGTATAGAAAACAGCTACAGAGTCTTAAGTGAAGAAATGAAGGAAAAAGCACTTCTAAACTCCTTATGGTTAAATTAAATCAGAAGTGGTCTCCCTCCCCCGCCAGCAGACTGAGTCATCATTTTTCCTAACACATAGTTTGCTGAAGAAACTCTCTTTACTTGTTAAAGGAAGTCTGTTTCTTATGGTGCATTCTGGCCAACCTGGCCTTCTGAAGACTTGTAGGGCTGAGACAGACTAGATCTTTCTTTCCAAAGCTTGGTCATTCCTTCCTTTTCATGAAATGATTTGTCTTTTCCTCTCAGTTGGAACAGTTTCACTTTCTTCAGGGAGTCTCTCTTTTTAATCCAGGTATAATTTTCTGCATTTGTTTGGTTAATTAACAATTGTCTCACCTAACAAGTGAAAATCTCTCCTTTTGGGAACTCACTCTAGATCCTTCCTTATGAAATGTCTTCTCTGCTAAACCTCTTATAAATCACTGTGTGATGACAGCAGATTTGGGGTGATCCCCACCAACACCTCACATCTAACCATACTGTATGCAACAGGTACTCCACGGCTCTTCTATCTTTTGAGATCCACACCTTATTTTCCTTTATGGAAGACTCATTCCTTCAGAAAAGGTGGTAAAATATCACTGATGAGGGACACTAACAGTTACCTTCCAAAGGGTTCAAATTCAGACAAGCAGAAATAAGGCAGTATTAAAGTTAAGCTCTCTCTAGCATCTTTCATTCTTACCTCTCATTGCCTGTGCACCACCACATGGGTTTTAATTTCTTGGCTTTATGTTATCTTTTTTCTTATGAAAGATCTGAACTTCAGGTGTGTTAGAAGACATTGTGTTTCTATGGAAATAAGACAATTTTAGCTGTAAGAGGAGCAGTATATCTGTCTTGAAGACTGTCATCTTTTATGCCCTCTGGCTCACATCTAATTACTGTATTTTCTTATATCCCTCTCCCAATTGTGAAAGAGAATAGACTTCACAGTGCACTGAGTAATTAGGAGGAAGCAAAGGATCATTAAAGAGGTGATCTGAAATACTCCAGCATGCCTTTATAAAGTTCTGTGGTTGCCTAGGACAAACTCCAGAGATATTAGGCAACAGCAGCTGAAGAGGGAGAAAAAACAACTCCCCAAAACAAGAATCAAATAAGAAGCACAAAAGCATTAAAAATAAACGTGCTGTAGCTTCTGCTACCAACCAACCTAGTCAATTCCGAACCAATGTGCAGGCTGCTACTGGATAATTCATAAAAACTCACAGGAAGGGAAATTCTGCGCTAAAAGTAAGCTTAAAAAATTGTTATAATCCTGATTTTCTGCTGAGGAGGTTCAGCAGACCTAGCCACTACATGTTCAGCCATTAGAGAAGGCACTTTGCCAGCTCTGACTCATCTGGAGCCAGGTTCAGCCATTTAGGAGTAATTAGGGCCATTTCAGAGTAGTCCTCTTCCACTCCTGCGGCTGCTCATTGGAACAGGCAGTAGCTGACTGTCTTGCAGAGCAGGTGATAGAAGAAGGCAAGTGCAAGCGAAGTGGGTTCTGCTGGTGACATATGCATATCAAAAGCCACAGAATTGCCCTGGGGGAAAGTGGCACGTGCATACCTCAGGCAAACCTGGAACACAGAGGTAACTATTGTCAGGAGAAGGGGTGCCACCTCTTAGAGCTGGGGGCGGAACTTGAGAGGAAGTTTTTAGGTGAATGTTATTAAGTGAGGAAAGAATTATGCTTAAGAATTCTGAATCTCTCAATAATAGCAGATCAGTATTTTCAGCACAGCAGGCATTTGGGGAGGGAAAACATTTGGTGGTATTTCATGAAGAACCTGATCTTCTTTTCTTTGTTACAAAAGGTTTGCAAGAACTATTTGCCCAACTACAGGTTAGCTCTAGTTTAACATACCTGGACATCTGCTACCTCATGATTGTCCCACTCAGAAAAATAATGGGGAAAAAAAAAAAAAAACAGAAGCTGAGCAATCAAGTTTTAGCAAATTATTCTCTTTTCCCTCTCCACTTCCCTTCCTAATTCTCCCTGTCGCTGATAACAGCAAAGATCTTTATATTCTTGCAGTTGCTGCTCAGCACATCCTGACCTACAATGTGGTGTTGAGAGTTTTGGTATAGGTCATTTAAAAATCTAAATTAGAGATTATGATGAAGCACAGATATTCCCAGTCCATAAATTCTGGAGGGGTTTGTTAGTTGTTTCTTTTTTTTTTTTTTTACATTGCCCTTTTAATTAATCTACTTATGTGCCATTTTTCTCAGACATAATGACAGAACTGTGTTTATTGCAGGTAGAGGAAACAGGAATTATGTCAAACCTGAACAGAATGGGAAGAAAAAGTGTCATCAGGTACAGCATGACCAGTTTCAATTTCACATTTAAAACAATTTGTATAACAGTGTAGCAAATAGACATATTTCTGTACCTGAAAAAGCTTTAGAAGTATAGCAGTGCTTTTTCTCACAGTTTTTTCATACTTGTCACAAAAACTTACACTGTCTGGGAAAGGAAACATTCTAGAGCATATGACCTGTTATTAATTTTACCAACTTCTAAAATTCCTCACTTCCTTCACTTCAAGAACAAGCTTTTTACTTCACCAACTCAGAGCTTTTCTTTAAGGAAAAAAATGAAAAAAAAAAACCCAAAACTTCTAACTCAGAATTATTAGATTCCATATCTTTCATAACAGTTGTACCAAAACATCCTAAAGAAATAAGAGAACAGCAGAATTAGCTGGAAGGAGACACAGAAAAGGAGGGGCAGAGATAACAAAAGGGGATTTTAACTTCAGGAAAAAAAAAAAAAAAAAGACAGAAAAGTGCAAAAGTTCACAGGAGTTCTGGACAGTTCCCATGGAGCGCCCAGTTCTACAGCAAGGTCATGCTGAACAAAGGAGGACTAACTAGGAAGATGCCAAGGTAGCAGAAGTCAGTCAGATGAAGAGATGAAGGAGAAAGATTTTTTTGCAAACCATATTTGGATCAAGTATCTGGAGAGTCTTTAAGCTGAAGTTGGGGCTGGGGGGGATTTTGCTAAATAACTGTGCTTCAACATGTTGAACTCTGACACCTTGGCTTTTTGGATCCCAAGATCTTCATGTGCTCATGATCATATCCTTGTGCCTAAGAGTAGGAAATAGAGGGATGACTTAGACACAGGGACCTAAAGTGGGCAATGATGATGCAAATGTTGATATACTTCTTTCGGACTTCATTTTCTAAAACTCAGTTTCCTCATCTAAATGAAAACAATGATACTTACTAATTACACAGAATGGAGGAAGAATGAGATTTTCTGTTTCCTCTGTAATGCAATAAAACTATACTGCCCATGCTTGGCTAAATAGATTAAAAAACACTCATTCTCAAATGTAAACTTTGGTTATTACCCTTCTAGCTGAATTCATACCCACAGATATTCAAGTGTTCTTTCTCCTCCCAAATGTAATCTTAAATCCCAGCTCACAGGCACAAGTTAGAGCTACAGTGAATTCAGCAATCCAAAACAATAGTTGCACAGAATCAACTTACAATGGGTATTTGCATCAGGAAAAAAAAGTATTCTACCAAAAGGTTTTGTTGCATTCATTAGATGAGTTATCTTTAGATAACTTGGTTTTAACTATCTAGTAAGCATTTCTAAATGTTCTAACTTTTCCAAATTTTAATGGATTTATTCACTGAGATCTGAGTTCTGAGTGTTCTGAACAGGTTCAACTAAAAATTTTTATTTTAAATAAATATATATGTTACACTGTAAGTATGCACTTTGTTTTCTTCCAGTTATACTGTTTGTTTCAGTATATTGTGAATTCCACTTTTTTCCCTTGCTTTGCTATTTCTGTTTGTCTTTTATGGATGTAGCTGATTAAACTTTAATAACTTAAGGATAGTGTTTACATTCTTTCTCTTGAGCCCTTATGTTTGATACATTTCACATTTGAATTTACTTCCAGTCTGCAGAGAAATGGACTGTGTGCTTCAGAATTGTCTTCTAGCATTTTCCATGTTCTTTGCATTTGTATTAATACATAATTACGTAGTTATTAATAGCTTTTAAAAACAGGAATTGGATCTTTCTTCATTTTTTATTAGTTGCAGGAATCATAAAAATCTTTGGTTTATTGCTCTTTGGAAGGGCATTGTTCCTACTCTATGAGCTCTGTGCTAAACCATTCCTTTAGTCCAGAAGAAAAGGAAAATTATATTAACACTGAGCTGAAAACATGCAGATGCTTCCCTGCTCTTTTCCAAACAATTCACCGAACACTCAGTGTCTGAAGGCCACTAACAGCCATGTGACAACCAGTCAAGTCAGCACTTCTAAAGGTCAAAATTTTCCATATAACTGAAATCAAAGCTGAGACTTTCAGTACTGCATACAGGGGTTTCATTTTCAAACACAGGCGTTCAGTGAGCTAAATATCTCTGGATAAACTAGTAGGGACTGATTCCTAGCGTACCGACCTACATCTCCGCCCCCCCTGCCTGTCTGGGCAGCCAGAGAAGCTGTGGAGCATACCTGCTCCTCAGGGAAGAGCCTCTTTTGCCTTTAAAATTGAAGAGGTGTTCAAACACCATGGCTGCATTTTCAACTGCTCTGTGCTCAGCAGCTTCTAGTCCAGTCCCTGAGAGCCACAGCACGCCTCTCTTCAGAGAGAGGGGCTAAGTCTGTGTAAGGACATCGGAACCATATCGTTTGTGGAAGTGCCGAGGGCCTTCCTGGTCACACCCATATCACAAGGGATTTCTCTACCAGCTTCCATAGGTAAAGATCATTTGTCAGCAACTTGGTCATATTTTAGCAGAGGCAGCTAACATGTGACTGTGTTTACAGATTAACAGATTTTTTGGGCTGGGGCAATTAAGCAGATTACCTCAGATTTCCTTCATCTCAGAAGTCATCCACTTACTTCTGGCATGATCCCAGAAGTAGCTTATGATTGATGAAGCCTGAATTTCAGACAAGCATCCAGGCTTTTTCACCTCAGCTAACATTTTGGAAACACATACATATTAGTAGAGTATAGCTACGTGAAACTTTGGTTATTTGCTGTGATGCTTTATGTCCTAGTGACCAGAGAGCACTACACAGAGCTCACAGAAATTATCACATCCCTGAATGAAAGCTGGAAGTAGGAAACATCACGTAAGGGGAGGCAGTTACAGCGTGTACATATTCTGTTCATGAAATCACAATAGCTGAAGGAAGAAAGTGAAAACTGGGGTGTTAGCACAGGAAGACAAAGAATCTCTTTTCTCCTACATCCTCACTAGCCTTACACAGATCACTAGCTCCAGGATGTAGCTTGTCACCTTTGAAATGCCTTTTTTTTTTTTTTAAATATGGCTACCCTCTGACAAATGGCTTCTGGACATGGACAGCTCAATCTCTGCACACGCAGTAGTTTCCATGGCAACATGGCAAAACTCAACAGACCAATCAGAAAGTAAATAGTTATTGCATATCTGGGATACTTCCACTGACAGAGGGCTTCAAAAGAAAAGGTGGATCCCTCTCAGTTACCCACCTTTCAGAAAGATCGCATGAGAAACCATAAACAGATAGAAAAAAAGAGCTTTGGGTTCTGAGTTTCCAGCCAGGTTTACATCTTAGTTTTAGGCATAGGGAAAAACAAGTGTTCCCACAAACACAGAATCTCACCATCTTAAAAACTGTTACTAAAAGAGATCCAGAAAAGGCTGAATATCTTGCAGAAGTGAGGAATGAACTGCCTTTCACTTAATCCTGAAAGCAGTATACATGTTCTTACTCCAACTATGGCATATGAACAGTGGCAAGGTGTTAAACTCTCCATTGAAGAACTGGAGAACAGACTCTTTTTCCCCATAGTCCTAACAGTTACAGAAATGAAATTGTGAAAAGGAGAAAGAGATGGAAATTAAATCTTCGTCTAGCAGCCACTCACTACTGATGTAAGTGGAAGCAGACTGAATTCTTTGTCTCTGCTCCCCATCTAACCTCTAGCAATATCGTGTATTCAGTGTGTCTGACTACTTAGATTTTCTCATCTCCTGGTCAGGCAACATTCTTGCTGTGCCTATGTGCAGTACCTCATCACCAGACATAGCGCTGGCTGATGACTGAGACAACACAAGGATATTGCTAATAATTTGCAGAAAAGCTCTTCAGATTCATTGTTCACAGCATTTTAAAATTATCTAAAGGTGCAGGCTCTGAGACACGAGCATCTGACAAAGACTTCTTCCTGCAAAATCCAGTCAGATTAAGTGTAAGGATAGAGGAGCATTTTGCAAAATAAATCCTAAAACCAGATATCTTAGAACAAGGATGGTATGGGAAGATCTTTAAATCAGCTAAGCAGCTGACAAACTGTAAAAAAAGTTAGGAAGGAGCATAACAAGTAACACTTGGAAGAAGCAGAGAAGAAAGCAGTGGCTGGAGGAAGATCCGTTGTTTCCTGTGGTTTCTAAACCTCATTACAACAAAAAGCATAAATGTTCACAGTGAAAGAAAGACTTGCTCCATTGCCTTGGTTTGTGAAATGGGGATTTCCAAGCCTGGAGGAATGGGTGTCTCGACTCAGCGGAGAAAACTGCTGCTGCAATTTGAGTGGTCTTTAGAAATGCACTTTAGAAAGACCATGGAAGAGACAGCAGTTTCTAGGGTGCTTGGTCAAAGATTGTTCCATGCTTATTTATACCAAACATACACACAAAGTCCTCTGGAGACCCACCGGAAGAGGGGAAGTGTCCTTATTTCAAACAAAATTTAAAATCTTATTGAATTTCCAATTAATGCTCTCTGTTAAATTTGTCAGGCACTCCAAGAGATCTGGCACTATATTATCAGAACAAATTAACACTTCCTCTCCCTCTTTATCAATTTCTATATGTTAAAGTAATCTTTTATAGCTCAAATGAAAGGTATTTAACTTTCTCACCTGAGCTCAAACCTCTATTGCCAAGTCATTCTGTCCATCCATTCCTCTTAGGATACGTGATTTTTGTCTTTTTGTCAACCAGTTAGAGGCTACCAAAAAGACTGAGATCATGCCAGCATGAAGGAAATAATTTCTTCCACAGTGAACTCTCAGATCACCAGTGTCCTGAGTATGTACAAAAGAAGATGCTATTGCCTGAATTTTCTTTATCAATGAACTCTTAAATCTCTAGCTTCCTTGCGATATGACTGCCAAATAACCTTGGAAGAGAAAGTAATAAAGATAAACAATGCCATTGAAAGCAGGCTGCTAAATCCAAGTAGTTCTTTGAGAGTGATTATTTATCACTAAATCACAGGAAAATATTAAAAGGTTACTGAGTCAATAGGATATAAGTGCAATAAGAATGTGAAGCTGTAGGAATTGAAGATTTTGATCGTTCAGCATGCCAAGGGCAATCTTACCGCTACCATCTCTTTTTTCCATTTTTAGTTCACATTGCCCAGGAAAAAAAATCTTCTTCAAACAAAGAAATTTACGAATTGCACTATGAGCTTAGGTATTTTCCCCCATAATATCTTCTCATATATTACGTGAAGTGGAGCATTTACACCACTGGCATCAGCTACTAATTACTTGCTTTGTCCTGTGGCAGCACATCAAGGAATTGAAGCCACCATTGATTCCTTGCATTCAGCTCCATTCAAACCTGCCTAAAATTGCAGTGTATGCCTCAAAGGCTCTACAGTCTAAATCGTGAAGGTTTTTCCCATTAATTTCAGTGATCTTTGGAGCAGATCCTTGGACTTCTTTTCAGATAAAATAGAATTTTATTAGCACAGGGCAAGGATCTGATTGACTAAAATGACTGGAAAGAGTAATAGGAATAAGGGTTTAATTAATCTTAACATTTTATCCCCACCACGCATTTCAAAGGGTTATTCTGCATACTTATGATGTCACTTTATAGACAGTTATTATTGACTGATGCAGCAGCAGCAAAGTGACCCAGTCAAAACCAGGGCTAGTACCACAAGATA
The DNA here is from genome assembly GCF_964195595.1 of Calonectris borealis. Classification (NCBI taxonomy): domain Eukaryota; kingdom Metazoa; phylum Chordata; class Aves; order Procellariiformes; family Procellariidae; genus Calonectris; species Calonectris borealis. Next base: position 9,442,278 of record NC_134352.1, read on the forward strand.
CTAAGCACTCTGCAGACACAAAGGACTGTCCCACCCTACAAACTTGTAATCTACGCAAAGTACAGTCACACAGTTTGTAACATTTTTCCAGTGAGGCAGCCAAAATAATGAAGATTTTTAAACTGACCCTGACCTTAGAGCATGACATTTAGCAAATTAGCCAGGAGACACTGACTTGTAATGGTTCAGCCTCAGTGATTAACCTACAGAGTGCAGATCAACCTGCTGCAGGTTGTTCTTGAAAAAAATTGCCAAGAGCCATCTGATTGTTTGCAAACACTAAGAATGTGTGAGTTAACAAACATTCTTGTGGAGACAGCACGAATTTCATCCATGATCAGTAACACTCAGTGTCAGTCAAAATTAAAAAGTCCTTTTAACAGAGAAAACCTGGAGAAGTTAAGTGAGAGATCATGTATGCTGAAATCAAGATATGTTGCTGAAGTCAAGAAATAAAGCTGCAATCACATAAAAATATTAGAAAAGGAGCCAGCGAATGCACATAAAAGAGAGACAATTGAAAAAACTGATTCAAATATCATGTTTTTTCTAATACAGTTTCAAGAAAACATGAAAGAAATGAAATGAAAAAACCCAGCAGTCCTCCAAAAAGAGCCTCCAAATTGAAGATAAGTTTTAAGATAACAGAATACATACAGCTGGATAAGCCAGGTCAGGGAAACTTTGAGAAAGGTTATCAAATTGAAAGCAAAAATCAGAGGAAATTATGATGAGGAAATGATTGCAAACCAGTAACTAGAGCCATTTGGTCTGGAATGACTTTCAGGAACTGCTTTTGAAAAGCCCTGACCTGTACACCCCAGATCGTATTAGCAGATTCTGCTAAACTCTGACTATCATTACTAAAACCAGTGCAAGAGTCAGCAACATCACAACGGGATTTTCTCTTCTGGGCACTTAATTTGAGGCAAAAAAACCCATGTATTTGTTCACAATAAGCAAGTTCTCACCTCAGATGCAACTTGACCCTTCAATAATTCATATTCAACCCACAAGGGACCACACAAGACCATTACTTAAGCAGTAGCATGCGCTTGTTTAGGGAGAAAATCATGTTGAGGAACAAAACGTAATCAAAAATTTGTACACAACAATATGCAAAGGGGAAACAAAGTAAGATTTGGGAGTGGAGCACGGCAGTTCAGGCAGCAATGTCATTTCAGACCATTAGTCTACAAGGACAGAGGTCAGGCACTGAAACAGTTTTCTCTTCCCAAATGTGAAAATGCCTGAAAAGTTGAATAACTGATAAAAGAGCTAAAAGAGAGAAATGTCTGTAAATTTAAAAAATGCAAAAAGCTACATATTAGGAGTTGCTGCATCTGGCAGCCCGACACAGGCGAGGCTTTCACAACTTCATGCCCCAGGTCCGATGGGTAGTGAGGCTGAGCATGCATTCCCTGTAGGTACACATATAGAAACACACTTGTATAACACCTACATTCATGTATGTACAGACAGACATGCAGACTAACATGGACAGAAAACAGCCAGTCTGAGGAGCGAGGGCAGCCTTTCAAAGGGAGTATCACCATCCTTTCATATATGGGGAAAAAAGCACAATGTCAGTAAAGGTGCTTTGCAGGATAATTTAGAAGGCAAAACCAAAGGAAAGTACACTGCCTTTTATATGCTTGCAAATCATAACCAAAGCAACAAGCAATTCATTTCCAAGTAAAAACCAATGTTTCCTGTGGAGTTTCCTTTACAAATTAGAAGCCTTTATGGGACATTGGGGTACAGGTTGTAAATACAGTATGGAAGACCACTGTGTTTGCCTGTTGATGGCATTTTTGACTTAGCAGAGAATTCAGTGCTTGTTAGAAAACCACAGATGTTGCCCTGGCAGAAGAGGAGAGCAGGTAAAAGATTCCCATCGCATCAGTGTGCTCAGAAAATCTGGAGGAGGAGATTGTTCTGTCTGAACAGCAGAGCCTTGGTATCTTCTGAACAGCGTCAGTGGCTCAGACAAGCTGCAGGGTTTCATGTCTTTGATGCTGGTTTAATAGAACATAGATCCTACAGCTGTCCCAGTGTAAGTACTAATTGAATTTCCAAATTTCCAATAAATTAAATTAAGTTTCCAGATTTCCAACTTATTTCCAATAAGTACTAATTAAATTTCCAAATTCCTCAGAGAGCTTGCTAAGTAATGCTCAGAATGTGAGGAAACTGTTAATATACCCAGCTCTGCTCTTCAACCCAGAAAAGATGGAGTATCTGCTGAAATGACGGATAATACAATAGACTTTAAATGGAGACAGTGAATCGCTATGCTTGTGCATGAAAACCATCTTGTAACACTGAAGAGGGCACTGTCTCCCTCTCTGAGCTCTGTCTTCATCTTCCCTCACAGAAGGCTGAGGGAAAACAGCACTTAGTCCTGCTCAGGACCTTCTTTCTCTTCACAGCCTGGTAAACTGAAAATAATTCTTTTTCATTTGAATCTTTCTTACTACAGATAGTGGACGACACAGGCACCAGAAGCATGCCAGCATGGAGTGATGTATTTCTACAAAGCAGCTCAGAGCAGTTAATGAACGTTTCTCACAGCTCATTAACGAAATGCTGAGAATTACATTGACCGCTCCTTCTTTTCCCAGTCAAGGCTGTAACTTCACCTGTGTAAATCACAAAAGCAGACTCAGCCCTGACTCGGCAAGGGGAGGTATGTGTTCTCACAGACAACCTGACTTTGCCTCTTGTCTTGTCCACCTATGTTTTGAGTTATGCCACATCGTCCTTGTAGGGAACTACTTGCAGTTTTCTTCTGGCTGGACTTTCAGGGGCTGCACTGGCAGTGACAGGGAGCATATCTCGGAGAAATTATCGGCAACATTAATCAAAAAGTCAGCCAATGGCAGACCTGCCACAGAAACTGTTATCCCAGTTATTGCAGGAACTGAGATCCAGGCTTATTCCAGGCTGGCCATGTCCTCTATGACACAGAGGCCTCAAAACAGCCCTTTTCATTGGATTTGCCCAATAAATGCAGGGAAGACTTCCCTACAATTCTCAATCTCTTGGTTAACAATCAAGTCATTACAGTGAAATGGCCAGTTCAGAATAACAGTCTGGCATCCATTTCTTATAAAATGGCAATCATTTGAGGGGGACTGCAGAACCTTATATGTCTTATGGCAGTTTCAACTTCCAAGTAAATATGATTCCGAAATACCAGAATGACAAAATATACTGCTGAGGGAAACACAAAGAAGTCACTATGTCATAGTATGTAGTCATCACTTTGTGCAATGTTCATTGACTTGTACAAAACGAAGAAACTTTATTCCCTGGTGAGAAGTTAAAGTGGTACAGGTCTATTTATAGCGCGCACACACACACACAAAGAAAACCTATCAATCTGTACAGTGCAACTTTCATCTCATTTTTCAGTCATCCTGAATATTTTTGGTTACAAAGAACAGAAATAGATGGCAAACTAATTAACTCATTGACTTGATTCTCCCATTCAAAATCTTTTGGAAATAGCAGAGGACACAAAGCATCATCCTTTATTGCAGAACTCAGTGTACTGCACATATCTGGGGTTGCACTTTGGTTGCCTTGCCTGGCTTTTTCTTTTACAAAAAAAACCCTGTAAATGCAACACATATAAATGATCTTCAGTTCCAGAAAGTTTATGCTCATTTTATGCAAATATTTAATCCTCTGTTAAATAAAACATGAGCTGATACTGTACTTACTGTCATAAGCACTTCATTAAACACACTCTTGGTCATATTTAATGTAGTAGAAATTGTTTGCTAAAGGACCAGATCAGTTAGCACCTACTGGCTTAAATTTTGCAATCCCCACTAGCCAAGCTGTGCAAACAATTTTCAGTTTGATGGTCAGACATAAAAAAGGGAGAAAACATTCTGAGAGCTATAACAAAGTTATTCTTGAACAAATTTTGGAAAAGGTTTAATTGGATGTTGGAAAACTCAGTTCCAAAACACAATATTGAAATATCAATTTTAAAATGCACTTGTAGATGTTTAATTCATTAAATTTGATTAATTGGATACACAAAAATGGCAACAGCACTTTTATGCAGTTCAATCTACTAATATTTTTCATTTTTCCCTAAGACAGTCATCCAGCTAAACAGTCACGCAACCCTAACAAGGATTTCACTAGCATCATTCTTGTTCCTCCAGGCCACAGAGTTAATTCCCCAACTGCTCTCACTCTTTAAGTTACCCAGGAAAGAACTTCTGGATTCTGAAGAAATCCTTCTGCTCTGACTGCAGCCTCCAGCTCTGTGGGGAAGGAGTGGATATTCATAGGTGTGTCAGTACTCTAGCCAAAGCAGAGCCCTGACTCACCTACAAATCACAGATGTACTAACCAGGATAAAATTAATATTATCTTGCCTTGAACTTGAATATAGGTGTACTAGAATGGTATAAAAATAGCATGTAAGTTTTTTGTAATGCTGTGAGCCAGGCACAGTTTTAGATAAGGGTGTGAGCAGTGTGATCATCCAAAAGGCAATGGTGGGTAAAGTTGAACATAGGAGGCAAGCAAGTAAGAAAAGTAGCGAGAGAGAGGTACGCAAGATAAGCACAAGGGACTGCAGAGAGGCAGAACGCCCTCCCAAATACACAAGAAGGATGAGTGGGAAGACAAAAGAAATCAAACTAAGCAAAACAGTGAACAGAAGAGACACACCCACCCCCCCTGAGGATAGGGAGGGCAACAGCGTAAACACAGGCGTGAGGAAGGAGAACCTGAGAAGAAAGAAAACAAATTCAGTTTAGTTCTGATTTTTCTCACCGAGAATCTTTCAAGTCTGCTCACCTTGACCTCGGGACAAGCAACCACCGGGGACTCCAGCCATATGGACTCACTATATGACATCAGCTCCATGATACTGTAAAACCCACAGCTAATTCAGAATACAACTGTTTAAGTTAATAGTTTTCTATATGTACAGGTATTGATTAATGTTGTGTAAGAACTGCCCATCAGCACCAAGTGCATCATTAATCAATGAATTCAATAAAGTTTAAAACTGGCCTGATTTGTCAGTCCTCTAAACACTCCCATCATAGCAATTCCCAGTTCCCTGAATTATATAGATAGGTATATAGCTGTAGATATATACAGATATATTCTGTTGCAACTGCAACAGTATAAATAGGAACAAGTATTTTACAGTTTGTACAGGATCTCCCAAGAAAGGAATCAAGTCTATACAGACTTCTAGCAAAAGCAGAAAATTCTAAATTTAAGCCAGACAGGTTGAAGTGGGTAATCCCTTAATATTACCAGGACATCATTAGCAATTTATTTTATATGGTAAGCCATAATTTAATTTTTAAAATCTACTTCAAAATCATGTTTCTTTTCTGACTTGTCAATTGATTCGTTTCTTCATACCAGACCTCTCAAGTAACCTCACATACAGAAAAACAACTGCCAACTCAAAGAGCAAGAAAAAAACAAAACAGCTACTCTGCTGTACAGGGACAGTCTGGTAAGTAACAACAGGCTCACGACCTTCCCACTGGTTTTCGTTCTTGCTGCTCAGACCAAACCGGCATAAGTATTTTGCTTACCAAAAAAATGAAGCCACAAAGATTTGTATAGAAAGGAGAGGATTATCCAGGTCTGAAAAAAAAAGAGGAATGCAAAAATGAGGACACAGTTTCTAGAAAGGGTGGGAAATGAGGAAAATGACAAGTGGAATATGAAGCAAGTTTGTGGCAGTGCTCTTATCTGAGGTATTTAAAGAAATAGGAAAAAACACTGCTGGCAAAGGGGAGTAGCAAACCTCCACCAATGGCCATACCTAGAAAAGGACAATTCCCCTCCAGCACCAGGCAGTTCCCTTTGTGGCCACCAGTCCCAGCACCATGGCAAAGCCCCTGTGCCAAGCTGTGAGCACAGGGGACTGTTCTTTAAAAGGTACCTGACACATAGCATTGATGGGAACTTGCTATTATTTATGTCTTTGAAACTCTCCTTTGAGGATCACAGCACTCTCTTGGGTTTCTGATCACACACATGGTTTAAGAGAGTCCTTAATGATATGGACATTGGAGACAGGAATTCATTGGTCTGCTGTCCCCCGTTCAAAAAGTTTTAGGTTCCATCTAGTGCCTAACGCGAAGCTTAATTTGTCTGATCCATCCTGAATGCCAAAGAAGACTCAGTGTCCTCTTCCCAATAGACCTTGGCTCAGTGCTCCCTGTAATAAAGAACAGGTTTCTCTAAAGCCTAAATACATTGTAACAGTGTTCCTTCCATTATTACATACAACTATACAGTACTGTTGATTTTAAATGATCCATGAAAGCAAAGAAACCAGACACAAATCTCTTAAGGCCACATATACTTAAGATGGTTCAAAGCGGACAAGAAAGTTGCAGCTTCTAGGTACGTGCCTTTTCTAATAATTTGGCATCCAAGACAGAGTTAGACTGCTAGTAAGTGATTATTTAAAGAAGACTTATGCCAATCTTTCTGCAGTACTTACTTGCACATTTTCTTCCATCTAACCAGTTATCTAACCACAAGAAATAAAAAAAAAGCCAAACCTCAAGCACCCTCTGGCAACAGGGCTTGAAGTAAGGGGGGATGTAATTTTCAGAAACTGAGATTTCAGCATTTTCACTCACATTTAACAAATCTTAATGTAGTTTGAACTTCATTGGCCAACAAAAGTTTAAAATAAAAGCTACTCTGCATTGGGTTTGGTCATCTTTCGCATTACAATTAGATCAAAGGTTTTTGCTGCATGTCGTGTTAGTCCCATGTTTTCAGAACATGTAGTTCTCTCATGGATCTTCTGAAGTCTTTTCTGTTCCAGCCTTTACATCAGCTTACATTCTATCATCCAAGTATGACCACCTCCCAGAAAAAAAATTGTGACAATTTTCTCCCTCAGGATCATTTCTCACTTACTTGAAATACTGAGGACCAGAGACTTTGAAGTTGGCAGGCTGATTTACTGCAGTTTAGGATTTGGACCTTTTGGGAATGACAAGGTGCAGGCAGTGAAGTTGTTATAAATAGAACAGAATGATTTCAGTATGTCCGACTCCATAAATCAAGCAATAACTCTACATTTTCTCATTTCAGATGCCGTTAGAAATAACCATTTGTACCAAAGGTCTCTCAGTCTCCAGGAAGATAACCTAACTGGATTGTCCCATCTTTTCACAGGAAACTCTTTGGAGGCTCAGGTCGTGCCTCTTTCTCCGCCTCCTGTGCAGCTGAGCGGCCCCAAGTCCCCAGCCAACGTCCGACCAGGAGGCAGACCACTGGCTGTGCCTCACTAGTAGAACGCTGGCAGAATGGCATAGCTTTACCTTAACCATTCTGTCAAACTATAAACAGTAAGCTTCCCGTTTACCTCACCTCCGACAGAGAAATTCTTTTCTATCGATGAATTTCACTCGGCATTCAGCATGCATACTTTGTATTTTGGCAAGCAATGCTCATTCTGGCACAGTCTTGCCGTGTGAGTATACACCGAGTGAATACATACCCCTTTTTAAGCAAAGCTTTGGCTTAGAACAATAGGTAGCATGTCAGGCATGTAAGCTATAAGGGGAAGTTTCAGTGCCTTTTTAATAAAATCTGGAGTTTCAGGGAGTATGTCCTCTTTACAAAGCCTGGTGCGGGAGGAGGAATTCTCCACAACAACTATGTACTTCAGTCAGAGGTAACAACAATTCTTCCTTAACCTGTTTCATCCTTCAGTTTCCTGCTTGGTAAATGAATATAATACACGCTCACTAAATCTGACCAAATAATGGAGGAAATAATTTAATTTACTATCAACAGCAAATGATGTATTTGTTAGTGCTATGTAAACTGCTCTTAACATTGGCAAACTCCACCGCTATGAAACGGAGTTAGCAAATACTTACTACCTGCTTTTATATGTCTCTACCCACTTCATAGTGGGGAGCTCTAAACTTTACTATTGTCAGAAACAGAAGCAAGAAATAGGTAATACAGACCAGTAAACGTCTGTGCACACCCTAAAGAAGATGGTTTTGCCTGTGAAACCGTTGTGGCTAAAATCCTTATGTTCAGGTATGACAACAGCAACAAAAACTGTATTTTGCTGTTATGCAAATACGACTACAGTTATATAATACACCACATGCCATTAATACATGCCCAGCCATTTGAAACCTGCATTAATTTTCTCCATAAACAATCTAACATTACCCCGTATTAGTAATCTATATCAGACAAATATTCTGGACCCGCTGCTGTGTTGTACTTTAACAGGATGACTCACAGCTGCCTAATGGAAGCCAAGCAAGTCCTGGAGCAATGCAACTCTCCACTCTATTACCAAGTCAGACTCATTGAGAACCTTTAATAGGGTATTTTTCTAACAGGTATTTTATTGGCAATAAAACTGTCAAGCTATAGCTGATATATTAGTGAATATTTTCCTCTCATTTGTTCTTTGCTCAATCATATAGTGAGTTCAAACAGCTGGAGCAACAGCAACAAAAATGGTACCTCTAATCCTTTATATGCACACAGCCAGGAACTAGAATAAGCAGTCTCAAATATTAGAACACTAGCAGTTCTGCAGAAGAGGTTAGATTTCACAGAAATCCTAGGGGGTTAAGTGAAAGTCATCTTGGAAAGCAGGAAAAGGTAAGTATTCACTTCCACATATCAATGCAAATAGCTTAAAAAGAAACACAGGTGAGTTAGAAAGCTTGGCATCAAGAGAGGCTGTATGTAAAGAGGCGTTTCCTACTCATGGTAGGGTAACAGTAGTAAGTAGAGTAATTTTTTCAAGACAAACAGATTAGGTCATGAAAGAGCTACTTCTAAAACTAGCCATTCTGGCAAGCAGCCCACCCAATGGAGGTGCTTCAGACAAGGAAAGTGCACTTTTCTGGGTAGTCGATGGAGACAGGCGAGCAATTCCAGAAGGGTGAACCACAGTGCAGAAAACAGCAGCACCTGCGTGCTAGCTACTTCACAGCTCTGAATATGCTCGTTGTTCAAAAGCACTAGTGTGATCCAAAAGGATCGTATTTTCAAAGAGACCTGGCGTCTGTGGCGTTGGATATATGGTGTTCCCGCCAAGTGCTTAAATACCCTTGAAAGATAGGATCTGCAGTGAAAACAGAACTTATGGCTATTAAATGATTTTTTACTTTTATTTTGCTTTCAGCTTCTATTTAAAAGCATAGGTAGAAGGTCCAGATACATATTATAGCATCCTTTCTGAACTGATATGCATTTTGCAAACTCATAGCCAACTCACCTTGATGCTAACAGGAACAGGGATATCGACCAAGGAGCATACAGTGGGGTTCTACAAACAAGGGGAATGCAAACTGTTGTCACACCCTCCTGCCAGAGCTGGCTAAAAAATTTCACGGAACCTGCTGTGTTAGAAAATTCAGCTTGCTAAGAATCAAACTGTTCCCTGGGAATGCTCTGTTTTTCATCAGATGTTGCCAGCATATGGAGCCCATTTTGTATCACAGAATCATAGAATCATTAAGGTTGGAAAAGACTTCTAAGATCATGCAGTCCAACTGCCAACCCAACACCACCACATCCACTAAATCATGTCCCCAAGCGCCACATCTACACGTCTTTTAAATACTTCCAGGGATGGTGACTCCACCACTTCCCTGGGCAGCCTGTGCCAAGGCCTGACCACTCTTTCAGTAAAGAAATTTTTCCTAATGTCCAATCTAAACTTCCTCGGGTGCAACTTGAGGCCATTTCCTCTCGTCCTGTCGCTTGTTACTTGGCAGAAGAGACCAACCCCCACCTGGCTACAACCTCCTTTCAGGTAGTTGTAGAGCGCGATGAGGTCTCCCCTCAGCCTCCTCTTCTCCAGGCTAAACAACCCCAGTTCCCTCAGCCGCTCCTCATAAGGCTTGTGCTCCAGGCCCTTCACCAGCTTCCTTGCCCTTCTCTGGACACCCCAAAACTGAACACAGTATTCGAGGTGCGGCCTCACCAGTGCCCAGTACAGGGGCACGATCACCTCCCTGCTCCGGCTGGCCACACTATTTCTGATGCAGGCCAGGATGTTGTTGGTCTTTTTGGCCACCTGTGACTACCAGCAAAGCAAGAGTAATTTAGAAGTCACCTGTGAAATGGGAGAGTAAAACAAGAGGTTTAGCTTGGCCACAGGCTCCTCTAAAGCACTGCTACCACAACAGCTAGACAGCATCTCTCTCCCCACAGCTCCAGCTGGAATTTAATTAGCCCTCTGTCCTCATAAAGTCAGAGACCTCAACACCCAGGCAGAGAGTCTCATTTGTCGTGGGATCTAGAAACTGCCAGTGCTAATCAGGGATGTCCCTGCGGTGTGCAGATCACTACTGAGGACCTGAAACATCTGGCACACGGCGGCCAAGCTTAGCCTGACTGACAGCCAACTTCATTAGAGAAGGGCAGGAGATCATCAAGAAGCTGTCCCACTGGACTCCAGCTGCGGTGGGGAATGAACAGGAGTCAGGAAGAAAATCTCAAGCCTTGTGATTTCACTAGTATCCTATCTTTTTAAGCATCTTCTTCATCTATCGCTTCCTCTACACCCCCATGTGGCTAGCTTCGTTCACTGCAGGACGGGTTAAGCCACAAAATTCACCTTCATAGCTGAAAGGCTGTAACACTGCACGGTCAGTAAGAGAAGCTCCACTTTTGGGAGCTTATTAAATGCCCATCCAGGAGTCTTTGGACGTTCACTGTCGTAACAGCAAGTCTGAGAAAAAAATAATGCTATCGGGAAGTCAACAGCTGGAGCTGCCCAAAGCTGGTGATTTTGTACTTTGAACTAATTCCCTCCTTTTTCTTCCCTCTCCCCTCCCCTACCCTCTTCCCCTCTCTTCCTCTCCCCTTTTCTTTCCTTCCTTCCTTCCCTCCTTCCTTCCTTCCTTCCTTCCTTCCTTCCTTCCTTCCTTCCTTCCCTGCCTCATGAAATCTCAAAGTTCAGAAAACACAAGTGAGAAACACAAATTGCAAGGCAATAAAAATTTAAAATAAAAGCCCAAGTACTTAGCAAGCTGCTGCAGTTTGACCCCTGCGTGACAGGTGGGTAAATCAGTTCATGCTCTCAGCCGCGACTCCTAAATTCAAACCCGTCCTGCAGGAGGCTTTGGTGCTGCGACTTCCCCTGTCCTTTAATCCAGTCACACGTACCAAACCCTTCTTCAGTCGTCCATGGACAGAATTGGACTCTCCTGTGCGGTGGAGCAGAAAACACCAGCACCAGAGTCCATCTCGGAAATGCTCCGAGGGGAGAGCACTGTCTCTGCTAATTCTGTGTAGGAGTCTAGCTTCTTAATTGAGGCCTCCCATTTAAAAGTCTAAAAGCCATCTGATGCTTTCTGGACTTTCTTCCCCTTTCCCCTCACTGGATTTAACATGTTGTGACTGGTCACATCTTCAGTCCCAAGGGTGGAATCTTGTAACTTTCCACCTCACAAATTAGGATTTGCCCCAGTGATATCTTGCGGTGCCATTTCTAAAAGAAAGCTTCCCATTTCATGGATGATAACTATTCCAATTCAGATAACATTAAATTGGAAGCATTCTTGGGTAGTTTATGGGGTGGACTCTCTTTAATATCTCTACTGAAATCAGCTCAGCTGAACCGGTTCTCTTAAATGTGACAGAATGTTTTTGACTCTAGCTATGGGGAATCTACCTACAAGGAGTCTAGAATCTTCTTCTTCCTCTACAGATTTATCTGACCTATACAAATTACAGTCTGCTTTTGACCAGAAAAGTTTTCTGACATTGTTTTGCATTTTGATTTGCTTCTATAAATGGAAATTATCCTGTATGTTCCCAAAGAGGGAAAAAAGTCATTTATATTAAAAAAGCACCTCAGGGAAAACATGAATAATTTATCATTTTATGAAAAGTGTAAGTTTTTCTACAGGGTTAAAGGTTGCTATTGAGCTGAATATTTTAAAGCTGTACATCTATTTTCTACTACATTGTCTCCTGATGATTAATACACCTAGTTCTTCCATGCTAAAATAAATTACAGTTCTTTGATAACCCACTAAACATTACAGCAGATACAAATCTTGTTAGAAAACGGAGGTTGGAAATATAGTGTTCACACAGGTTTAGTTTATTCAAAGCCAAAACGTAGAATCATAGAACTAGAATCATTTAGGTTGGAAAAGACCCTTAAGATCATCGAGCCCAACCATAAACCTAACACTGCCAGTCCACCACTAAACCATGTCCCTGAGCACCACGTCTACAATTGTTAGTGACTGCACATTTGGAATGGATTATTCAGATTACTTGTAAAGATATTCATAGTCAACCTGTTGCAGAGTATGTGAGGTGGGGAAAAAGCTGTTTGATACAGTGCTTTGGATACTATCTAGCAATACACTACATAAGAAAAAGCAAATAACCTGTATATGCAACAACAAATACATTTGATTTTTTTAATTAACTATAAGACAAATGTGAAGATATGTGCTATGAATATTGCCTGGCAGTTTGACGCACACCATAAAATAATGAAGTTTAGGATTCCATAACAACGTAAGTGTCTAACACTGAAAATCCAATAGTTCAAATGCCCGGTTCACATACGAATGAATGCAGAAAGAAGGTACGGAAATACTTCAGCTAATGCAATGCTGCAATAGCCAGTGTAATAATATCATCTGCAGTGTTTAAGCTTTTAAAAAGAATCTAAAATCTCTTTATTAAATTTCCTAGTTTCATGTTAGAAATGCTTTTCCAATCATTGAAGTAAAGTGATCATTAAAATACAGTTTAAAACACAGAGCACTGGCACATTCCTTCACTTCAAGTTTAGAGGAGTAAAAATTGGTGATTAAACATAAAAAGGGTAATGCCAGAATATTAAAAAATATTCATAATCTACAGGATTTAGCAGGGGATTGATATCCTTTTTTTATGGGGAAGAATATAAATGAGTAAACAACGAATCCTTCAGTGACTGTAACCAATCACTAAACTGATTTTTGTTCTCAACCAAATGAGGGAAATTTTACAATGCGCTGTAATATTGTTCTGAGCTGCTCAGTGATTATCCAGAGGGAAAAAGACTATGTGCAACTACTCCAGATTTATAAAAAGACACTAGCTATAAGAGATGTCTTCTATTTCAGTAATTTTGAGAGCTGCAATCAGTGTACCAAGACTTTTTTTCATACAGGTGTATAGTTCTACTTATATGCAACACTTTTCTTCATCCAAATAAGACTTTTCTCTTTACTTTTTTTTTTAAATAGATACATTCTAACTGCCCAGGGTAAATGAAAGAGTACAAAACTGGATTCATTAGGATGAGACCTTCCAATCAAGTCACCAGGTCTGGCTAGGGGAAAGTTCCATATCATAAAATGTTTCATGTGTCGGAAATTAGTTTGTTTCACATTTGAATGAAATCCAGAGTTTTAGATTATTTCTAAAGCGAATTAATCAGAAACAGGCAGGCACAGTTGCAAGGTTTTGCATTGTTGATACCATCACAAGTGTAAATTGAGATGTGAATATTTTCAGACTATGATTCCAGAAATAAATGAGCCAGCTTACACAGCTTAACAGTTAGGACACGTTCTCAACAGCAGACTTCTCTAAGCTCCCTGTCCCCCCCACACTGCTATGTTTAGATAAAGTGATCATTATCAAGATTACAGTAACACCTTGCCATGCTTTCATGATGCCAGAAAATTATTAGATGAAGAATGATCAATGTGCTAATGAGAATAAAATAAACAAGTGGGAAAGGGGGTTTACTTCACAAAGGTCTGGAGGGTTTATGGCAAAACGTGCTACCTTGCTTGAGTCGTTCTCCTGTAACCCATATGGTTACCAAAACAAAGCGCTTAGAGTATCATTAGTGCGCAACGGCTGTACAACATGGTTACTGCTTCTACTATGGCACGGAGCACCAGTAAAGCAAAATCTAACAAAGAAGGTATAGGGAAGGGCTGGAAAGAAAAACTGTTACTGTGCTGTGAAGAAGTGCTGTGAAACGGTGAAGATAATACCTGTACTTGAAAGTGTGCGGGACAGTGCAAAGACAATGTATCTGGCAAAAGAGGAAAAATATTCTCATTTATGAATAAAACATCATCTGAATGAGTAAAAAATTATAAAGAGGAGAAATTAGAGAGCATACTTGGGGTTCAGAAACCTAATTTATAAAAACTCTAGTTTATGAAAAGGATGGGTATTCATAAGCCTTTTAAAGCATCACTACAAGGAGTCTAAAGAGAACCTAATTTAGAATTACATACCAAAATAAATTAAAACTTTGTATTATTTATACTGAGTTTTCCTTCAAGGTTAAGTTTTAACCAAACATAGAAAAGTAGGTGCTATAAATTTAGCAAAAGAAAACTCCAAAGAAAACGAGAAAAACGCACACCCTGTTTAAAAGCCTTGATGCTGTCCGTAATTAGCAAACGCTTGAAGGGCAGATTCCTGTTCCTAACAATTGCTCTAACACATCACTACCCCATGTCTCCTCCTGTCGCGGCATCCTGCAGGTGAGATTTGTTCCCCTCCCAGCGCTGGGCCAACAGCCCTTAGCGTTAGTGGACATGCGACATAGGAACTACAGAAAGACAGAAACGTATGTTTACGGCAGAGGTCCTTTTGGCGTGCTGGTCAGCGGGCTGGGCTGCAGGAGGCACCAGGCTTCACAGCTGCCCACACTCCCGTGGGTCACTGCTGCGCCACGTGACGCCGAATTCTGCCCTTTTCGGGGATTCCTTACTGCCCAGCGCAACCTGCGTTTTGTCTCATCTGCTCATTCAGTGACTCAGTTTTAGTTTAGAGCTTTTGTACTAGTTCATAACTCATTTCAATTAATGCCAGCCTTTTCACTGTTTGTCAGCACTCCAGTTCCAAACCAGCTTCTTCTCACTCCACTTTTTTCCTTCAGCTGACTGTTTTTCATAGAAGAGATATGTTCTGATCATCCTTAATTCCCACCGCTTTATGTCACCGTCCATAAATAGCAATCTCTTCAGGGCAAACACTTTGGGCCGTAGCTCTAGTGGATATAAATCTCCATGCTTCTATTGACTTGAGTGTAACTACTGAGATTTACATCTGCTCAGAGTGTGTGTATGTGAATTTCAGTGCTCTTTAAATACCGTCTAAGAGCACGGATCTGTATCCATTTAAATTTGTGGCAACAGTTAATTGGTGAGGAGTCAAGTTTTAAACAGACATCTGCTTTATTAGAAGTAAAACAAGTCGTGTGAAATATCTGTGTTCAGTTCTCAGCTGAGCTGACTATTCATGCCATCAAGTGACTTTTATGACACGATGGAGAATTTTCACATAAAAAATATATGCTTTACACAGCACATTAGCCATACAACACCAAAGAAATGACATGCATTAATATATCATGCTGATATCACTTAATTTTTTGTTTGAAATAGATTAAAATATCCAAAATGCATTAAATATGACTGAGAAATTATATTTTTTTCTAACACAGAGAATTTTTATCCCAATCAAAAAAAACAGCAATTAATTCTTAGGGCATATCTGCTTCTGGTGAATATCACAGATACTGGAATAGCAGTCAGCTCTCAACCACACCTGGAGGAAGCCAGATTTTTTTTTGCTTCAGGCTGAGACTCAGAAGAACCTGAATTCTTTGGATGTCAGTGTAGATATGTCAGTTTAAGCAAACTGCAATTCGCCTATCCAGCCTCTACAGGGCTGCTTGAAGAGCACAGAGGAGTGAAGAAGTTATATTAAAATAGGCTTGTCTGTAATTTGAGAGGTGCAAAATGAAATATCGAGACTAGCTTTCTTATATATCAATCCATCTCCTATCAGATTATATACTTAAAAGGGCCGCATGGATCTGGGGGAACAACCAACCAACCAAAAAGACAAATCACCATATTATCTAGCTAAATTTGAGAAGTAGAGCTATAAACAGTAAAAGAAATAGAGAAAGGTTGTTTAAATGCCAAGAACTAAGGAAGAGACGGTTCTTTGCATGAGTAATGATAAAGTAGTTAATAAGACAGATGCACAGATGTCACAGAAAATCAGCGAAAATGAAACTGTAATTTCCATGGTGAGTCTTCTGCTCTATGGGGAGGATCTTTGTTCCACTGAAGTCTTGCTTCAGTGCCTCCAGCACTGAAACTTAAAATGGCATAAATTGAATCTATTTGGTTTGCCTTTTCATTTTGAGCCTTTAACTTAAGCTGCCTTTAAAGACCTGTTTCTCCTTGGAAACACTGAGGTTTCCAATGGCCTGCATGGCTGATCCAAAGCATTTAGAAGTAGGTACCCTAGAATATTATTGTCTTACATATAATTATCCTATATCAAGCATTGTATTTTAACAGACATAGTTGTCCTGAGGGAATTTATGTTAGCTCAGCCTGTTACTAGGACTGCCTTTCCTGCATGATTATATTAGTTTATGCCAAGAGGCATTTCTATGAATTCAGGCAGAAAGGAGAACTGCTGTTCAAGACAGGCCCATCGCTTTAGAGCCACTTGTCAAGAGCCAAAGACAGAAATGTTGGCTGCCATTTCCTGCTGACTGGTAAAACTTACTCAACAAGAACTGGAAAAGCCTCAGGAAAACAGAGGAGAACAAACAACTTAGAAGGCATCTGTCTTGGGAAAAAGCATTTTAAATAGGTGCTGCAAAATTAGACCGAGGTCATGTAAAAGAAGTGCCCTTCTTTAGATATTATCATGAGCTAAAAAGACTTAAAATAGCATGAATTTTAAGATCAAAAAAATGTTTTTTTCCTAATATTCCATTGAAATAAGGCATTCCATAAAGCCATATAAATTTCAATAGACTCTCTTGTGGCAGTTTGGTAAAACTTGTTCTTGTGGATTAACCCCCATAGCAGCTAGGACCCACACAGCATCTCGCTTACTCCCCTCGCAGCAGGATGAGGGAGAGAATGAGAAGGGCAAAAGTCAGAAAACTCATGGTTTGAGATAAAAACCTTTTTAACAGGTAAAGCAAAAGCTGCGCACACAAGAAAAGCAAAATACGGAATTCCTGCATTAATTCCCATTAGAGAGCATCTCCAGGAAAGCAGGGCTCCATCACGCGTAACGGTTTCTTGGGAAGACAAACACCACAACTCTGAACATCCCTCCTTCCTCCTTCTTCCCCCAGCTTTTATTGCTGAGCACATCATATGGTATGGGATATCCCTTTGGTCAGCTGGGGTCAGCTGTCCCAGCTGTGTCCCCTCCCAACTCCTGGTGCACCCCCAGCCTCCTCACTGATGAGGGTGGGGTGAGGAGCAGAAAAGACCTTGACTGTGTGTAAGCACTGCTCAGCAATAGGTAAAACATTGGTGGGTTGTCTAGACTGTTTTGGTCACAAATCCAAAACATAGCCCCATACAAGCTACTGTGAAGGAAACCCAATGTTTTCAATCAAAAAATGGACACTAAAACTTTGGAAAGATTGTGGATTTGTTCCAGCATTAAATAAATTTCAAGTCTCAAAAGGTTTTCGTGGAAACAGAATCACCACTTTTGAGCCAGCTGTGTTTCAAATCTCATACTTTTGGATACTTTGCTCCACTTGCTAATGAAATTACTATTTTTTTAAACAGGCTCCAGAGAAGCACCCAAAGTCTGTGAAATAAAAAGGATAGGAATAGTCAGGAATGTACAGAAAATTAAGCCTGCCATGAGGCAAAAAAAAATCTAGAGTCATAAGAACTGAAAAAACAACTTTGAAAAGAACAGGAAAGGGACTTATTAAAAGTACAATGGTGAGGTACTTAAAATCGGACTTGCAGAGCTTAAAAAGTAAATAATCAGAAAACCTCTATGAAGTAAATAATCAGAACTGCCCAAATGCGCAGTAGAAATTGTTATAACCTACCACAAGCAATTCAGGCAATTTAAAGACTTGCAACCCTTTCCAGCAATTGGAGAGAAAAGATGAGCTTGACGGACTTACTGACAGACAAAGTCTTTTGAGCTTTGTATGTACGGCTGGTGAGATCTCACTGGCAGTGCTGGCACTGCCTGTTCTCAGCACTTGTCCCCCGGTCACACACTTCATGTCAGTCAGTGACCACCACACTGCTGTGAAACAGCTGTCAGAAATTTTTAAAGGTATTTTTCAATTGTTGAGCAGTATGCTGTGCAAATGGACTGATGCTGCGTGTGGAATTAAATCCTGAGAAACTATTTTGGGGCTCAGAAATACCATGGCAATTGCTAGCTTGAACTCCTCTTTTTGTCACACAGAGAACCTCTCTATTGACATTATGAACTTTCAGAAAGTAGTCCATTAGTTCTTCCGTTCATGATAAATGTTTTTTCTCACAGAGTCATCTGTCTTAATAGCCCTAACTGACTTAATCAGAAGTACACTTTACCATTTGTGAAAATATAGTGTGTTTTGTTAATCCAAAGCAAAGCTGATTAAAACCGAGGTTCTTTTGTCAGTTTATGCTTATTCTTTTTGTTTGAATTTAACATCCCTTATAATTACAACAGATTCAATAGCCATACAAAACTCAGATTTCCACCACAGATTCATTTAAATGTGTGCTAAGAATTACAAAGTATTATTCACTATAGGCTTGAATTTAACACATGCTGCATAAAACCTCCTCTCCTTCCTTCTCGTTTCCCCTCCTCTGGTTTTGGTTATTCTTCATCTAAAGGAGCAGAACTTCTCTGGGGAAGTCCCCTTTCATACCACCAGAGAGGCATAGCCCCGTTGCTGGATGAACAAAAAAACAGAGTTTACATAAACAATATACTTAAGTAATTGCCTTAAACTGCAGTTGGACTAGTTGAACTACCTCCTTTGAGAAATTTTTTTAAAAAAATGGGATTATCATTACAATGTAGTGATATGGCAATATCTTAATATAACATGCATTGGACAAGCAAATCAATATGGCACAAGTCACTGCAATTCTGATGTTTTCCAGCTTCCATTGTTTGACCTAGTAGCAAAAGGGAGGTTTCTCAGTACAGATTATTGGCTGCTGTTTCCATTAATGACAGGGGGGCTGTGTGCTTTCCAAGAAAAACTACAAAATTTGGATAGTGACAAGTCCCAACATCTTTCGCTTACTTGTACGCATGCAGCACGTAAAATTCATCTGATTACAAAAGGATGCTGCTCAGTAACTGGGAGCAGAGAATGCTCTCCCAGATGAAGAAAAACAGGGTGTTGAGTTCATATTCCAGATCTAAAGAATCCTTCTCTGTACCTGAGAAGGAGTACGTCCCCCATATCGCTCTCATTCCTGCTGAACAGTCTCTGGAACATCCCAGCAGATGTACGTTACTATCATTACTACAATTTCTGCCCTTAGGTTATTTCTGTGTCAGTCTTACATAGGCGGTCCATTAAAAATTTCCCATCCCAGCTAGACTGAAGTGGAGTGTCACAGAACAAACAGAGGGCATCTGTCTGACCAAAAGCCTTGTTCCTGTCTTAACAATGGAGGTAATTCTCAAAGTAAATAAATGCAGAAGAAACTAATGCCCTACACAGTCGCCAGCTGCCATTACAAACAATACACACTGAACAGATGCTTAGAGTTCCCTGCTCATAGCAGTAATTTGACAACCTAAAATGATTTTGTTTTTCTGTGATCTAACTTTTTCAGCGTGTAAAATGTTCTTCTTCCTCCCATCCTGGACACCAACCCACACACCAACACATGCAATTCTCCTGTTGTCACTTCCACAAGAGATGTGTGCATTGCCTGATCTTCCGCTAGTTCACATTTCTGTTTGCATCAACACCGGTAAGACCATACACACTCTTTTTTAGTTTATCCACTGAAATACTGAAGCTTATTGCAAGAAGTATTTTTCAGCGAGTGGGTGACACACAGAGCACCAACCCAGCTTCACGCTGTTCAGTCAATTACACACATACATAACGTAAGAAAAAAGAACATTTCCAAGTTTGAAATGTTAAGGAGTCTTAAGTTCGGATATGCCCCCGATCCTACCTCTGCGACCCGTTTCTGCCCTTCACAGTTGTCATTGATATGCACAAAACTCATCAGGCCTTCTTTAGCACCTATAATAAGAAGATAATGACTTCAGACAAAATGTGAAGCTGTGGCACAACTCCTAAAACACTGAAAGTCTCCCATGAGTCCGTCGTCCCACATAATTTCTCCACTGTTTCCTCAATTTGTATTATTTTAAAAAGCTGATTATGGCTTTGTTTTTGTGCTTGTTGAGTCCTCACTAATTCAGTTTGAATCACTCACTTTACTGCTGATTTACCCATGTGCAACTGGAGCAGAATTCTCCCATTAATACCTTTGACTTCCTGACAAATTCCGAACAAAATAAAAACAAAAAATCCACATGATAATGAAAAGTTAAGCAGCTTTCATTATCAAGAGGATATGCCAATTTAACCAGAATCTTTGTGTTGCAGCTAAAGGCAACCTTCACAAATGCAACTGCAGTATCCCTGCCTGTGGCTGGAAACAACATCCACATTCAAGTTTGTTTAAATACCACAGTACATTAAAAGCTAATGTAACTCCAGCCGCATCTTCTGTACTCCTCCACCTCCAGGCTCTTCTTAGTTTCAAGCCTCCCGTCCCCCATTCTTTTCCCTTCTGGGATGTGACACCCTCTAGCTTCTGACACAAAGAGCTGCTGCTGCCTCGGGAGCCACCAGTCAGCTGCCTGAGGAAACCCCCAAGTTTCTTGCTGAATTCACTCTCCTCTAGTTTCTGTCAAGCCATTCAGGCCCCAAGGCTCCCTTTTCCTCCAGCAAGTAAATCTGCCCCTTCCAAAGTTACACCGGGAAACAGATCTCCCCGCTGCCACCAGCCTTGTCCCCTTTGGCACTGTCTGTCTTTTAACTGCACGCCCCAAGCTCCAGTCCTGAATCCAAGTTCTTCAAGATGTTTTTCACAGACGTTTACAAGACAGAGATAGAGAGCACGTATTTCAACAGCCATTTTTGTAATATTGCTCTTTCAGAATGAAGACAGTTTGAAATTAAACTACCTGGAGCTTGACTTGTCAGTCAAACCAGCTAGTGAAGAACTGTGTTACTTGACTGACATGTATCTCCGCCATGGATCGGTACAAAGGTACATAAACTCTCAAGCTAAGTGTGAAGCACATGGGGCTCTCAGAAAAATTGACTCTTGTGAAATGAGTCCACACAAGCAATACACATCAGAGTCTTCACCTCCATCTTCATTTCCATCTACAAAGTTAATTGTGTGTGTTTTGGGATTTGCCTTCTTAACAGGCGTAAGTTTTACTTCTTTCTGTATACGTAATTTAGCATTTTTTAAGATGCAACAGAATAGGTCCGCTTCTTCAGCTGGTATGAAATGTGTACAAGGCCAGAAGTGACTAGACCCTGGCCCTGCTGCCTCTGTAAGAAAACTTTAGACACTTATCTGGCTGACAAAAGCACATGGGAAACAGTCACTTCAAGTGAGGAAAATTTAAATTGCATATCACAGACATCAAGAGAGAAGTGTATTAACCAGTAGAACAACTAGCTAGGTGGAATCACCATGGAGAATATCTTTTAAAAAACAAGACCAGGTATTTTTCTGTGACATATGCTCCATCCACTTCCAGTAAATGTCATCAGACTTCACACAGGAATCACTTGCTAAAATTCTGAGGTTTATTTTGCATGGGAAGTCAGACATACCGATCACAATAACGGCTCCTTCTGGCCTCAAAATCTACAAATCTATTAAGTCCATGGAACGGTGCCAGTTCATATCCAGCTCCAAATTTGAAGAAGACAGTCCTATAGTGGTGCTGCTCCTTGTTAGCTGTACCAGCCTCTGTGTTATGTTTATCGTTCAGTAGATGACAAATACAAACTCAGCTGCTCAGGTCACTGCCCAGGGAGTTTATCAGACAATATTTTTTAAAAGGTCTGGCTCAGAAAAAAGTATGTGCTATTCTAAAACCAGATGTGGAAACATTAAAAAGAGGATAGAGCCTGACAGAAGGGGCAGGAACTGTTTAAGCAGAAGACACATGGGAAAGAAAACAGTGTTTTCTTGTTTCCCGTAAAATGGCTGTCCGAGGTGTCAGAAGAGCACTTTACACGAAGATGGGGAAACCTCTGAAAAAGTCCTCCAGCACACCACCGTGTGACGTGCGGAGGAGGTCGGACACCTCACTTCAAGATGTGTGAGCAACACATGGTAACACGTTTTGCACGGCAAAGAAGAACCCTGTTCTCCTTGACATTGAAGCTGCCCAAACCCCAGGCTGCTGTTTTAAAGAAAGCAGACTGCAGAAGTGTGATTATTTGAATAAACTTTAATTTCTCCAGATTCTGCAAGATGATAATACAACACAAATTCATGAGCTCCTGCAACAAAATAACATGCACCTGCAGTGCCATTTTTAACCTGTATGTGCTGAATAGAAAGCACTATAAATAAAAATAGCATTCAGAGGTGCACTGCTACAGGAGGTACTTAATTTTTGTGACACCTGATGGTGCCTTTAACACTACTCATGTCCATGAATTGTACGTAAAAGGAACCTGCTGTAAAGTAGATTCATGGTAGCCTGACTTCAGTCAGCTTGGAATGACAAATTGAGGCATCATTAAATGCAAATAACTCTCATAACACGTATTCTTAAGATGTAACATAAAAATTACAAGCCTCCATACAGTGCAAAGTATTTATACTGCAGCCTTCTTTTGCTTAAAGTCACTGCTACACCTGACATTCTCAAAACTACCTTGGCCCTCCTTTGCTCCCAGCAAGAAAGATTTCCCTCTCACCCTTTCATTCTTCATGACTTCATTGGAAGTACTGCTCTGCTGCCACTTTGTTTAGACTTGAGCCGCATAATTATCTTTTTTCTCATAGGCTCTCTCTTGAACCCTTATTATGTCAGTAAGAGAGCTGAGCAGCCTTTCGGACAGCTTACGTGATCCAGACCTGTTCTTTGTAAGCGCTCTGATGCAAACACATACGATATTGAAACGCGATTTCATTCCTCCTCTTTTCCAGCTGTGTGACAGCTCCGCATATGAAGCCCTGTCCTGTGCACACACTGCACTCTCTTCCTGAAAAAAAAGGACACAGAAAAGTTGCTTCTTGCCTGAGTAATTTTACAGTAATTTTACATGTAATGATACAATGATAAAATCCATCAGTTGAATGAGGATATTTTGACTTATCTGTTGCAAAGGTCATAAATTAAAATTTTAATGATGTGAAGTATAATATTTGGGCTTAAAGGCATCAAAAGGTGCCTTTAATTGATGAAGTATTTACAAAGTATCTAGCATCACTTACTGGAAATGCTTTAATTTATAGACTATATAAAATCCAGCTGCCTAATGAGGTTACAACACCTTTTCTGTCAGAGATACTATTGCTGTTGGCCCCTCTCTGCTGATTCCGCTGTAGGGTTTGCCGTCATTGCATCTCTCCTCCTCGTGGAAAATCAGAGCTAAATTCTGACCCTATCTTCATACCGCCTCTCTTGAATCTCAGTGGTGCCAGGGTAACTAGAAAAACAGCTAATAGGAAAGTAATATACCAAGAAGGGACTATCTCCCGATAGCAAGGTATTCAAACATCGTCATGTCCCAAAGCACCGGGAACACAGGAGTGAAGGGCATTTATTTGGGCCACCAATTTCAGTTCTTCTAAATCGCAGGTAACAGTGCAGAAGGTCTCACAGGACATCTACAGACCAGGCTCTATCAACGGCTGGTAGCAAATTTAAGACTCTGGAGGGTTCACCCTGGCGAAAGGTCAGACTCCCACCCCGCCCCACCAGCCACTCCTCAGTGACAGGGAAACACAGGATGAGAAAGCCTGCGGGTCCAGATAAAGGCAGGGAGATTGCTTGCCGGTTGCTGTTGCAGGCAAGTCAAACTCGACTTGGTGAAAGTCAATGTCATTTACAGCCAGTTAAAATCCATGTATTTTAAATTCAGCTACCAAGTCTGGGGCAGGCAATAGTCTCTGTAAAGTCTGGGGGTGGAAAGATTTTGCCATCCGGGGACACTGAGTGGTCCTGCAGCTACTGGTTTTTTGGAGAAGAACAGAAAAGGGATAGGAACAAAAATACGTAAGGGGGAATATCCAGAAATCCTGGAATCAAGGACAAGAAAAACAGGTAATTTTTTTTTTTTTTTTGGTACCGTAATGCAAGAGAAGAAAAACAGTGAATGACTGAGGATTTAATACAGGGGAATAACTGAGATTGACTGGCTTAGATTGACTAAATCAGAATAGCTGGGGAGAGGAGTCAGGTATTCAGACAGATTAACAGCTAAAAATTGTCTTGCTTTAGAGGGAATGGAACATAATGAACGAAATGGATGGTAACAGACACATTTCCCTGTAACTTAAATGCTTCCAGCTCCCTTCAGCCTATTTCTAGCATATTGTGCCCAAGCAAAATATCTATGTCACTGATTGCATGGGCAGCAACAACAGTGTTCCCCTGCCTCCCCCTGATCTCCAATTCCCAGCCACTGGCAAATAATGGTTTGTGTTATGTGCAATAATTGAGATGTTTTCTTTTTCAGTTTCTTATGGGTATAGAAATCTCCCTGAAAACTCATGTTCATTTCGTGTAACAATATCTATTTATTTTAAGTGCCACAAGGCTCATTTGTGTTGTGAAACTGGAAGTTTCCAAGTCAAACGGTATGCTGCAGACATTAGAGTTCCTTTTTGTTTGGCAAAAAGTCCACCTTTCAGAAAGAAAGTTTCCAGGACCTTTTTTTAAAATTTTATTTTATTTTTATATCCAAATACATAGCAGCCATCTCTTTGCTCTTAATTTTGCTGCATTTTTTTTATGTTCTCTTCCCACCCTATTTTCCCATCAAGAAACCTTCGTCATTCCTGTGTTTGGATTATTTCTGAAACTGGAGGAAGTTTTTGTTAGCAAATACCACTTCATTTTTACCTTCCCTTCACCTGTTTTCCCCCCTTTCCTTGCTCAACTGTGCTACCTTCCATCTTACTCCCTCCTGGGCTGTCAAAGCTATTTCACACTGTTGCTGTTCACTACAGGAACACCAGCTATGCCTCCTACAGCAGCAAACTAGGGAATGCTGCTTTTCCAAAGATAGGTGGTGAACCTGGCTTCCAAAGAGATGTGCCTGTCCCTCCTCTGATGTTTAGAGGTTTGTCAGGGGTGGAAAAAGTTGGTCACCTGGGAACCTGTATTCTCAAATGATTTAGTAAGCACAGTGATGCGGCAGGGGGGAAGGAAATTAAAACTAAGAATGACTGACTATTCAATTATTAATCCTATTCATAAAGAATTTAGCCTCTGCTTTGTTTAGCAAATAGCTTGCAAACTTGTCCATTCCTCCCCTACACAATGTGTTTGTTATTTGGATGGTCTGGAAAATGTTTTTGAGATAGAACGCTTATCTATGCTTTTTTCCTTCATCATTTGCTTTTGGTGTAGCATGGTGCATACCCTCAGTTCAGGCAGCAGTGGTGACCTCATGCCTGGAAAATTTTAAATGGAGCGATATCAATCGGGGCAGAGGAATACACACAAAAATGTATCAAGACCCTTTTTTGCAAATTATCAGTCATGATGAAAAATACCAGCCTACTGAATTCCCACACATTTTTCACAAGTACTAAGCAGTGATTTGTGTACTTTTTAATAACACATATTGGGTTTCAGATCTTCCTGTGACTCCACTCCTATGGACCCAGAGAGTCGTTGTAGTTGGAAGAGACAAGGGGAAGCCTCTAGCCCAACTTCCACTCACACCTCTGCCAGCACTGAGCTCAGACTGGGACCTCGGGATCAGACAACATCCAGTCATGTCTTGAAAACCTCCCAGGACAGAGATCTCACAGCCTCCCTGGGCCCCTGCTCTTCTCCCAGGCTGACCACATTGTGGTTGTTTTTTTTCTTTTTTCAAATCAGAATCTCCCCTCTTTCAGCTTATAACCATTGCCGCTTAGCACAAATCAGAGTCGATCAGATTTCATAAGCATCAGATATGTAAAACCCAAGAAGAGAATTCACTACTTAGTGGGCTTTATTAAAGCTTTGGCTGGCCATTCAACAGAGCTTTGATCCTTATCTCTTCTCTAGTTGTTCTTAAGGGACTTGAGACTCTTGAAAAGTCTAGTTTGAGTTTTTGTTCTTTACAGGTGAAATTTAGGACACTAGATCACGGAAGCCTCACTGAAGACTATTCAGATATGGGATGCATGCAAATCTGGCAGTTTGCCCCATTCTGGCAGTTTTAAGGAGCTAATTTTACAAAGAACTAATAAAGAAAAAGACTTCACATAATGGTGACTTGTTTCAGAATACTTCTCATTATTTTACTTCATGACCCTAAGCCAGAACCCAGTGCCTGCCTGTTGCTGTGTCTCTTCCCAAAAGTGTGCACCCACACGCAACAAGCCCACATACCCACAAGCCTTTGCATAGGTACATTAAATGAGCAACAGAGAGGAAGAGCAAGTAAATCACGTGTGTAATACAATTAACTTCATTGGAAAGTTTTAAGGAACTGATGCATGAAACTTCTGTAGTTATTATTTGCTTCTTTCATGAAAGGGATTTTTTAGAAATTTTATTTTCATTTTTCTTTACAGAAACTTTTTACAGAACACAAGAATTTAACAATGCTTTCCTTGATTCCATGAACACCGGAATTTGCCACCTAGCAGGAAATACTTTTTTATGAACTTCAGAATAGTTTTTATTTCACCATTCTTTGTGACAACTTTCTGAAATTCAGTCCTGTTGACCAAGCTGCAAACTAGTAAATGTCTATGTCTCAAAAGGCATTACATCTTCTAAGTACTCCTCTTCCTTCCTAGAGGAAGCAGAGTTTCTGTAGGTCAGGATGTCATAAGCAACGGGTTAGTGCAGCGTTGTACTGTAGCGTCACTTCCTAACCCAATTGCCCATAAGTAACTAAAATCAGCATTGAACCACTAAAGAATAACCCTGTGTTGCATCATATTTTGGCGTATGTAGTATGATTTTGTATTAATGTAATTAATGTAATGTATTTCTTGTTAGGAAAGGAGCAATCACTGCAATCTTTCTTGAATCGAGCAAGGATCTTGTCTTACAGAGCAGAACTGTAAGCAAGTTGGGGGACAAAAAAGAGGGTTAGATGAATACAAAACTGGAGGAAAAAATGCTCTCAAGCCTTCCTATATCAGTGAAACAACCTATCAAGTGAAATTCCACAAAACTTTCTCATTCAGTGTTTGCATTAGTGACTCAGACTATAGACCCATATTAAAATTGCAGGGGGCACTAAGCTAGAAAGTCTCAGTAACATCAGAAAATAAGATTAACAATTCAAAAAACTTCTGATTAGTTGGGACAAAACAGTGCTGAATACAAAAGAAAAAGTTTGGTAAGGATAAGGGTAAAGTTCTTTGTGGGGGTTGAGATAATCAACTGCATAAATTCATTTAGGGAATTATTGACTACTCAATAGTTCTATAAAAAGGGATCAAGCAACAGACTTAATTGGTCTGAGGACGCATCAGCAATGCCCTGCTGCTCCAAAACAGGGAAGTGACGTAGTGGGTGACAGAAACAAGAGTGTCATATCTAAAGCAGAGAAAATTATACCTTGAAGCCTTGGAGTCCAGAAAGGAGGGGCCGAGGGGGAAGGGAAGACCTGGGAAACGTACTTATTACATAAAAATGGAAAAAATCAGGGTCATTTCATCTAGAGAAGAGAGAATAGGATAACAATCTTAAAGCATGGAAAAGTTGCTCCAGAGTTGTGGATAGTAAGCAATTATCTTAAACAGCATCAAGATTTTAGTCAACACTTTAAGAAAATCTTTCTAACCGGAAGGAAAGAGAAGCATTGGAAGAGTCTGCAAAAAGACAAAGATGAAAACAGTGACAACTGCATCAAGTGAAAGGTTTAAAGGGCAAGTTTTACAAATAGCTTCTAGAAATTACAATTGCATAGTTGATCCTGCCTGGAGGCAGCAGACCAAACTAATAATTTTTTGAAAGGCTCCCAGCTTTATCATTTCCATTTCTTTGATAGTTTGGCTTGTAGCAAAAAGAGAGGTTGGTGGGTTTTGGGGGGGTTTTGGGGTTTTTTTTCCTCTTGAACTGCTTGGATAATTAGCTTTTATTCTGGAACATGAGAGGCATCTTGTCTCATGGTTTTGCCCTCCTTGTTAATGATGTTTAGCTAATCAATAATTGGAAAAGTAGAAGCTGGCAAAATACTCAGAGACCAATTGACACGGAAGTCCCCTACATGACTAGGAAAATAAGCACAGGCTGGTCATAGCCTGTGAATCAGCCCCTTGCAGCAGTGCTCCAGCAGCAACCAAGAGAAATAATTACAGTTTGCGAAACAACAGCTACTTTGCTATTCCTTCTGTCAGGAAGCTAGTAGTCTATTTTATAAGCCTGTTATTACAACTCCTCGGTCAGCTTATCTCAGTGCAGACTGGGCGCTCATTCCCTTGCGGCTCCCAGCACATATGCAGAGCCACATCTCTGGCTGGATGCATGCTCTGAAAAGCTGTCTTAAAGCGATAAGGAAATGTTTTTCACTATTTAACATATTGTTTCCCCCAGCCCAGGAGAATGTCTCACATCAAGGCTTTGGTGACAAGTTCCATTAAAACCAGTTCTGCACATTTATCTTTCTTAGACACTCTTCCACACTTTTCTTGTCTTCCTGTATTTTAAAGTACAAACCAAATAACCTAATAGTAACCAAGGCATTCTAATAATATGACACTTTATTTCCAGATCAAAATAAAGGTTATGAGGAAAACTGAATGGCAAAAGAAGTTCTCAGCCAACTAATTCATTAAAAAAGCACAATGTGAACATCTTTTACACTAAATGGTAGTCATAAAGATCCTTCTGGATTATATTCTCTAAAAGCTGATTTCCACAAATGCTATTTCTACAAATGGTGTCATAAGATTATACCCAAAAGTCAAACTGACCTGCTGCCCACATCACAGCTCATTTAACGATACGCAGTGAAACTCGAATCACTTATCTGTCAGAACAGTGCAAAACAACAGAGCAGAAAGTGAATTCACACAGTCTGCCTTGGGGCACCAAAGGGAAAGCTAGATAAATGGGTAGCTAGATCATTAACTCGTATAGTGATGGAAAACAGGGTTCCTCCCTAACAATTGAAGGAAACTCCTAGTCCTGGATTTCCCCTCCCTGCTTGGACACCGAGCACCAAAGCAATCTCCAAAAATTTCTGAATGCCGGGGCATACAATAGCAATAATGGCCTCTGTGCTTCCAGCAAGCATTAGGATCAGTGGAAAAAAAAAACAACAAACCCAAGCCGAAAACAAATGAAGACTCTTCCACCCGGGTACTTGCTGCTTTTACCCCTGCGGCAGCATTGAGGTAACCAGAAGATGCAGAAAGGGGCATTTGCTGCCTGGCTGCTCGTCACAGTTGTTCCCTACTATTTTGTATCCTGCTTTGCAACCCTTTCTTAAGCTGATGAATGCTTGTTTTACCACCGCTGTTGAGTTCTTTCTCCTGCTGGATGAGGGAGTTGCTGTCCCTCCCCACTCTGGAAATGCAAAGTGGAGAGGGTCTGTCTGGTGGGACCCCCAGCTGCTTGGGCAACCTGAGCTCCATATTGTGCTTGTATTCAGCAGCAAGAAAACAGAACCCCTAACTTCAAAGACTCATCAGGGAAAACAATGGATGGGGAAAGAAAATTTATTTTAAATAATAGATTCTAATTTTCATTGCTTCATGCCTACTATTCACAGGACTTTTGTTTTTCTCCTATCAGGCTGTATTCTGCCTAAGCTCTATGTATGTTTATCATACAGCTATGTCAGAACTGTTTGTCGTTAATGAACAGGGTAAAAGGTTGTCATGCCTTATATATCACGATGTATAAAAATAAGCTAAGTAATGGTGGCATCAAATGTATGCTTTATGCAGTTTTAAGATTGTTTCAATTCCTTCTAATCCAAATTCATTTCTAAAACTTGTAAAACCAGAATCATCCCTCACCTAAATCTTAACACAGTCATGTTTCTAAGCAAACAGTACTTTTTCTCGTCCTTTTTTCCTGTTTTATACAATGGGGAAGCCCACGTAGAAATTGTTTTTACAACACCAGACCACTGACTTAATAAAGCTCAGACTCGGTCAGCCTTGTTCAGTAAAATTGCAGCATATTTGGGCAGTGCATCTAATAGTAGGGTCTGAAACAATAATAACGTATTTTCCCACACGTATGCAATAGTGGTTGAAGAAGACTTTGAATTAAAGCACTGTGAAGACATGCATCAGAAATCAGTAAAGCTTTCATGTCACATGACCATAATTTTTCCAACTTTTGGCAATCTATCTTAGTCCTAGGAAGTCATTACAGGCTCTTGCATGTAAAAGACTCATGCAAAAACAACATAGAGAGCTCTCGGGTGCCATGAGCCCTCACTTCTGGCCATCTAGCCATCTTGAAAGGTTCTTTTCTCAAGCCTATTCTGAAATCATCATTAGTCAGAAACAGAGCAAAAACCCTGTCCTGCAAAAGCTCTGACAGGGAGCTGGATAACGAGAGGCATACCAGATGCCAGCATCTCTTAGTAAAGCTGGCTTAAGGCTGGTAATAAGAGCAATTCCTGCACACCAGGAAGCACATAAACGTCTAGTACCTCCTTTACTTTGGGAAACAGGCTCCTGATGAGGAAGAAGAAAAGTAATTATGCCTTCAAGCAGTCCCTGTTAACTCTGATGTGATGAAAACTGCCTTATTTTTTCCAAATAAGGTATAAGTAGCCAAGAACTACACACAGGAAAGTTAAAATATTCCTTTAGAAAATGCCCAAAAGAGAAAGATTGCATTCTTCTTCTCATCCACCAGACAAGGGTGAGAAATATCATGTCATTCATTTACTTTAACTCATTTACAGTGCAAATTCATTAATCCGAACTTCTTAGGAAGTGAGAGGGACTCAGACATGAGAAATTTGCTTTTTTTTGTAAACTCTTTATCTGTTTTTGTGAATTAACTCGTCATTTATGAACGTACTTTATGCAGACGGCCACAGATGAAGGAACATGTTCAGCTAGGTGGACCTATCAAATTTAAAAATAAAATGTTCTTCATTTTCATGGCTTCTCTATCCTGCTCACTTCAAGCTAATAGCAATGACATTATCACTGCTATTTGACCTTATAGTTGCTTTATTAAAAACTGGATTAATAATGAGCTCATGAATGATAGTCTGCCAAAGACATAACACCTTTTCTGTCAATCTTTAAAAGAGAAGACAACATTAGGCCTCTCCAGAACAAAAATTACAGATTCTGAACAAGCGGAAAAAATCTATAGTTAGTATTACTGAAAAACTCAAAATTTTTCAGCCAGCTTTTTAGCTAAGAATACTTGCATTGGCTTGAAAAACTGGAAAGAACATATTTAAAATATAAAATTAAGATGGTCTGCATACTTTCTGTAGTCAAATAATTTTTTATGAAAGTAATACTTTTTTTCACCACTATCATCTTGCATAGTACAGATGAATAGACATTAAATCTGAACCACAAGTTCTTGCCATGGGTTCTCAAAGGAGGAGATACGCAATTAGCTACAAAAAAAAACAGAGAGGGAAAAAAAAAAGGCCCTGCTGCGATTGACTGCTGTGATCTACTTGATCTCCCTCTACACAGATCTCCTGTGATCTTGATTCACCACTCACCAGTTCTTTTATGGTGATCATTAGAGTCACGCTTATCAAAGCCAGCCTCAGGTTTTCTCTAGAGCTGGATGGCTAACACACAAAGCAGGAGAGAAGCTATAAAAGGAAAAGGCTTTTCTTCAAGGTCATGCAGTGAAGGATTGCAGACACAGGCAGTTAGCGCCATGAGGACATCTGAGGAGTCTTAATCTGCTCACAACAATGAGTTGGTTGTATGCTAGTCAGCAACGGTCCCTGAAAGAAAGAAATTAATACCTGGGCTTTACATTCAGTCTTTAAAGAATTGCTCCTCAATTGCTTCGGTGGAATTTCTGCCAGATGGAGTATCCTGAATGTAGTTTGCTCCTAATGCTTCAGGAAACCAAATTTCATACTTATTTACCCAGTAATTTTTCAGTGGGCTGGCACAGGTCCTCTTCAAACAACGCCCTGAATTCAGGCCTTGCCAAGGCTGGGAGCGCGGGAGGGGGATATCCGCACATACTGAGGAATGGTGACAGTGCCCACACAACAGTCGTGGAGCTTGGCAAAGCCCCGATCCACTGAACTCATTTGCATTGAAGGTCCACTAGTAATTGTCAGCAAAACTCCAGCCCATATCTCAGCTCATAGTTTGTTTCATAAACTTGCCAAAACCTGAAGGCAACGTCTTGTGCAAAAGACATCCTTTATGTATGGCAGAGATTTTTAACTGAGCTTACTTTTTAAAAAATGTATGCAGTTAGGAGCAATAGTGGATGCTGTAAGTAACATCATCATGTTCATTCAGTCACTTGTATGTTAGTCAAGCTCCCACATTTCCAGGCAGAAAGTTCTCTTTTCTGGCCTGTTCTTTTTTGAAGTGTTGTTGAATGGGAAAAGGGGGGAAGAAAGACATGAAAAATTCTGCAACTTTTGATGGAAACTTTTGTTTTTCTTTCAGTAAGAGAACACTTTCCATTTCTATGGATAGATCAGCAATCAAACTGGTAAGTGCTTGAGATATTAACCCGGAATTGAACAAGTAACCCAGGGAAATTAGGAGATTATTTAGTTAGATGATGCATGCACAGTACATGCTCTTTAATTTGTAGATTTTTCATTTTCTTTCTGCTTTCTAGCTGCACAAGAAGACATAGTTACTGCTGCACATAAAGCATTGGTGCCACTGACCTTCAACCTGCCATTATTCAATATTGCAATTTTGTGCATGATATAGACAAGCATACATTAAGCTTATATGTGTAAGCATTTCCAATGTTTAGCATTTTTCTCTCAAAGATAAATCAGTCTTTTACAGTCTCTTATGTAATGAAATATAATTTAACTGCTCAATTGTAGAGGAGTATTTCTAGCAGAAGTGGTGACTTTCTGAAATGTTTACAAACTACTTGGTTTTGAAATAGGAGTTTTTCTTTGCTATCCAAATTTTAATCTTGGGGAAGCTGTGTACAGTATTCCTAAGGGACTGTGTCTCCGTAGTGCTCTCTAAAGCACAAAAGAAAATAAATAGTAGTTACATTGGTTCTTTATAAGAAAAGTCAAAATTATTTCTGCCAAAATAATCTGCATTGTAATCCAGCTACTAGGACTGTTAATCTTAGTACGGGAAGAACGCAGAAGAAAATTCCATCAGATTGGCAAATTTATTTCAGTCTTGAAAAAAAAATTATGCCTTTGCAATGCTACAGCTGTTTTTACTCTAAAGCTGTTTTATTGTTTCACCCAACTTGTGTAAGCTTGATTCAGGAGTGCGGTTCTAGGTCAAAGAAGACTGACAGTATCCAAGCAACAAGTGATTAATTAAATGATACTTTTCAAGTTGTCATATGTAAGAAGAAGGTGTACCTAGCAAAAGTAAAGATAAGTGGGCGAAAACACAACAGCTCAAACCAAAATCTAGATATATTCACATTCCATCCAAACACACAGTATTTTTCTGGAAAAACCTTGAAAACTTAAAGCGTAACCTGTCAGCAAAGCACCACACTGTCTCCACCATTTATCTGTGAGGGAGATTATTGACACGCACTTCACATAATGTGATCCTTCTTCCTAGGCCTCATTCTACTATATGTCTTGCCATAGGAGGGAAAAACAGAAAGAAAACATCAGTTATGAATGACTTTGGCCTCACCAGAGCAACACTCCATTACAATCCTGGAGAAAATGCTGAAGTTAATGTATTTTTGTGACTCAAGACACCATAACATTACAGCTTTGGAATCATGAAAGCAATAGCTGAATGCTATTTATTTAGTGCCATTTAGACTCTATTCACTATTTTCTTCTTTTTGTTTTTCCCGGTATTTTCCAAAGGTTTTGACAGCCCAGAACTCCAGTTTCCCAAAGCATTCAGAGCAGGTAAAGGGAACATCAGGCGAGCTTAAAGGTACAGCCCAGCCTGATCTGAAGGAAGAAATATCGCGTGAAAAGGCAAAAGAGTTTTCATTATTACTCAAATTCTGATGTCACTTGTTGAAATTATCATTATGACATCATCCGCTTATCTGCCCCGTGCATTTTATGACATACATCTAGCAATGCATCTGTCCAGATTTTCTGAATATACTAATTTGTTACTTAACGTGGAAAAACATATTCTGCGCATCCAAAAAATATTAAACCAAAGTAATGTAGGATTTAATTTATCTTCATTGAATATATTTTCATTTTAGCTTTTGTCTCACCTGAATTCTGTAAGAGAGGAGTCCTCTTAATCTCAGAAATACCCTTCTACAGAAACTGTCTTATTTCTGGATATGATTTTGTTCCTATTTGAAATGAAAATTTTTTTTTAATTTCCAGTGACCTGAAAATTCCACAGATCATTTCTGATGGAAACACTAGCACAGAATATTTCTGTTTCTGCAGCTGTATACTTTCTGAGATTCTAGAAGCATAGAAAGATTGGAAAACCTTCAGAAGGTATTAACATTTTTTACATTGAATTGAGCAAGTCTATGGACAAGTAAGAGGGTGAAATTAACTGATCTTTCAGTTATGTATCTTTTGTTTTTTAGCCACGTACCCTTCCCTTTGAGTTAAATGCTATAGGGAGGAAAACGGGATTCATGAACACAGACTCTCCCTACCCCATCTTCTAGCTTTTTTGTTAGAACATAGATCTCTTGCAAGCACATCCACAAAACTGAAACAGCCCTGTTTTTGCACAACCGTTCAGTTGAGTGCTACCATCTCCACACACATTCTTCACTTTTCATTCAGCCAGTTTTCTGAAGTTGATGGCACTTCCCAAAATAATTTTGGTCACTCTTGGTTTTTTGGCAAATAGTTTACAATCTGGAGGAAAAAAGTTCTTGGCTGAACTGACATACCAGAAGTTTCAGAAGCTGAATGCCTAGAGTTCAGAGACAGCATCTTTTTGCAATAAAAAGAAGGCGCATGGCAAAATCAGTTCATGTCTATCACATCATGCAAACCTAGGTATTAAGCCCAAGGGACAAAAGTCACACACTTGATC
The DNA here is from genome assembly GCF_964195595.1 of Calonectris borealis. NCBI lineage: Eukaryota > Metazoa > Chordata > Aves > Procellariiformes > Procellariidae > Calonectris > Calonectris borealis. The sequence goes on from NC_134352.1 coordinate 9,477,449, forward strand.
TCTGAAGTAATTCAGAAAGAAGGACAAAGGCAGATCAGTGGGAGAAGCAAAAAACTTTTTCCTGTGTGACCAACCAGGTGCTCAGTTAATACCTGCATTATATGTTACTTCATGTTCTTCAGCACTTGCCCAGCTACAGTAACACCTAAGGGTGGCTATGCTGATGTCTAAGAAGACATGCTTTCACATACTTGTACAGCTGAAGTCTCCTTGCAGCTTGCAGGAGAACAAGTAAGGGAACTGCTATACTTTTATCATTTCACTTGAATGCTCCAGTAAGAACCCTTTCCTAGTTTGACACCAGTTATCTCTGTGACTGAAAACTGATGTTCTCATCTGAATGAAACAGTACATAATACCTTGACAGTTTTGTGGTGCAATATGGTTTACTGTGTTTTGAGCGTCTTACTTTTTCCCCCTTCTTCAATAAGTAAAACCAGCCATTTTTTATCATGGTATACCATACAGAGGCCACACTCTTGGCTAAACAAAATGTCAATTAAAATTATTATTTTCTTCAAGAAGAATCAGCTCTTTCATAGATAAAATGTCCTTCTGAGAGTGATTGTTACTTACACTGTTTATTAGAATGCAATTAAACTGTAAACAGCATTCCAGTAAAAGCTGGTATTTTCTCCCCATGTCATGGTGCCAACTCTCAAATATATTGGCAAGTAATCAGATTCTTTTATTCAGCATAATTGTATCCCATTTTTAATAGGTAAGAAGAGTATTAGGACTGTAAAAGTGCTCTGCTTATACAAATAAACATGTAGGTATTTGCAATTTTTTTATATTGCAGGTATTCTCTCATATGAAAATTATAATGTAATACCACAAATGCATATCTACTTAGGCAAAATGTAGTTATTAGTTTTGAAGTTGTAACCATCTTCCCACTACCACAAAAATCCCTTAAAGTTGTTCTTTTAACTGACATTCACTTTTCAAGTATTCCAATAAATAATAGCTATTCACTTCAGCCAGCACATATTTAGGGAGCAGAGGAGAATTTCATTCACCTCTCTACCAATCTTCCACACAAATTCTGAGCAGTCTTCTTTTGCTGACAGCCCTCCTAGCTGACAAGTAACACTTTTAACTCCTCCTGCCAACGTGCCTTTGGCTTCTGCTCCCAAACAAGGAATCAAAGTGTTACCTCTCCCCTCTTGCTGGGAAGAAGATTTTTGGTTTCTTTCTCCTATTCTTGTTCTCTCTTTCCTGAAAATCTCTGGGCGAGGTTCTTTTCAGTAACTTCCTGACTTTTGGTATAACCTTAATCGGTTTCTTTAAGGAAACTGCAACTTACTTGTCACCAGACATAAATGCTACATAGTAGGCAAGTATTTATCCAAGGCATTTTCCCTGTGATCAGAGGGACATTGAATTTTACTGTAAGCTGTGTATTCTACTCCTTTGAAAATTCAGTCCTATATGCAAGTTAAGGAAAATTAAAACTTCACGTTCAAAATGGATGTTTTATTCTGACACACATACTCAGAGAGTTGCCTTCATCAGACAGAATTCATGGCTGTATACAGACACACTTCCCAATAACATGACCCAATAACACCAGTAAAAAACAAATGATGCAAAGCAGGCCAGACTTTCAACGGAAATTTAGGCAGAGCCTAAAAGCCGTTTGGTGAAAGTTTTCACAATAGAACTGTAATTTTAATAATTGAGATTTGCGTATATTAGGCAAAATCTTGTCTATCTGAAATGTCCTGTAACAGATGAAAATAGTCCAGTCAGGAGACTGACTAAAGCTATTGTTAAAGACAAGGGTGTACAAGGGGCAACAGGTTTCTGCTATTCCCTATCTCACTCAAAAGATATGTTTCCTTCACCTTTTTTTGGAAACCTGTCAGACACTATTCAGCACAGACATTCGAGATTACTTGTAATCAGTTTTTACCCTTAAAATAAGTCCTTTTAAAAATAACAATAGACTCATACAGTGTTTACCCTAAGGAAGGACCATTTACACAGTGAAAAACAGTAGGTTTTTTAGTTTTGAGGCTAAAGGCATTAAAAGAACCTCAAGACATTAAAAGAAACCAGTCACTTGAAACCGCAATAATTGTTAACAATGCTACAGGAAAATTACTGAACCTGTATTGCTAAAATCATTTAAGGTCAGGTTAAAGTAACAGTTTTTAAAGAACAGCATAGGTGTGCTGGTTCCTGACTCAGAGAAAGTAGACAGCCTAGATAAATATGAGATAACGTGTTGGTAGGTAACAATCACTATTTTCTAGGATTCAACAAAAACCAGGATTATCATAGTTCTAGCTATGCAAACTATGGTGTCCCAGTAGGTTACCAAAACACAAGATATCCAATTACTGAAACTGAAAATATGGCTACATTTCCAGTTTTCTTCTTAAAAAGGTTTTCAGATGTGTGACTTTCATTAGAAATACACAGAGCCTGGCGTAAAGGAGGTGCAAAATAACCCCTCCAGTGATTTAAGAAAGAAAACACCTCTTCTTTTACACCAGTCTTGCCACTACACTCATGTGAGACAAGAAATGCCCAATTAGAAGAAAACATAGTGCTCTCAAATGAAAAGGGGCACAAAAAGGAGATTTTAGGAGCTAAAACTCTTTGCTCCCTAAGGAAAGGCCTGTTCCTCTTCCCATTCTGCAGACTCTGTCAGGAGATAGGCACCTCATCCAGTTCGAATGGAAGGTCTAAGCGCAATGGACTGAGGTATATCTTCTGTTTTGTCAGCTCAGGAACAGGAGGAGTCAGAAGAAAGATACGTATGCAGAAGACAGTTATGACTACACAGAAAGATAGCTATGACAATGAAGACTTGTACTTGTACTTGAAAAGTACATGCAAATGTACTTTGTCCTAGGAAAAATTCTAGTGTGAAAATGCACAAGGCTGACAAACGACGTGCATACCCCTATGATGTGTGTGCTGACTATGACTATCCATCCAGCTGACTTTCTCCAACCTCCCTTGTAACTTACCCAACAAAAAAACAGGCTTCTCAAAGATACTGCATTTCTACCAGTTTTCTACAATGGGCAATGAGCAGAGGCGAGAACCCTACTAACTCCCCTAATGGGGGGAGCAGAAGGAAACCACATGAGACACTTCTTGTCAGACACTACAGAGACCTCACAGAGGTGCACACCTGTGGCACTGATCTCTGGGAAGCCAGCTTTCTTAATAACACTATTTGCTCTTAAAGCTGTTAATAGTATATTTTTTTCCTACAGACCGGAAGAAATGAAGAAGTTGAGCAGTGGCTATCTGCAGGCACACGAGCTGCAGAAAACAGTCTTCTATCAAATCTGCTATCTAGCTGGTTTCAACTTGCCACAAAGATGCAGCAGGACCCTAGCCTATGCAACTTTCATTTTCTAGACAAAGGAGGGTAGCGTAGTACTCCATTCCTACTCCTGTGTACTGAGAAAAACAAAGCAAAACATTTTCTTCCCACAAATAGCTCAAACTCTTGAGCTTTTTCACCTGACAAAAGCTACCTTTCAAATGTTATGTTATTAAAACTTCTCCAGAGAGTCATAAGAGGAGAGGGAAAAAAAAAAAAAAAAAAGAAGGAAACGAAAAACCAAACAAACAATCCAAACAAAAAAATGAAAGTAAAAACTACTCCCTATGCTGGAGAAAAAGGGGACGACCAAAAAATATAGGAATTACAGAAACTCAATATAAAAACCTAAGAACTGACAGGAAAACTAAACTGTGGTTTCTTCTTCAATTAAAGCAACAAAGCAAATAAAAATAAAACATCCCCTAAAATACCAGGCAAACAGATAGAGCTAAATCTTTTTCCATCTCAAAGCTCGGGCTTCCTCCATGCACGAGTCATACCTCTAATCCAAATTCCTGAGAGTCCACCAGAATATTTGCTTTTTCAACCAGCTGCTTCTAACTACCTGTTAAAGGTGGAATGCCTGCCTCCTAACTAACTCCTCCTTTTTTGTGCCTAAGTAACTGCAAACCAATCAAACTTCTGTGAAGAAAAGTTTTCTGTTTTTTTTTTTAATTTAACAAAAAGGATTCTAATTCTTGCATTTAGAATATACCTATTTCTGCTTTGACCAATGTTTTTCTATCATAGGCACAAATTGAAATACAGAAAATTCCATTTTTAAATATTAAAAAAAAACCCACACCTTTTTACAGGGAAAGTGGTCAAACACTGGAACAGGTTGTCCAGAGAGGTTGTAGAGTCTCCATCCTTGGAGACGTTCAAAACCCAACTGGACACAACCCTGAGCAATCTGCTCTTCCTGCTCCTGCTTTGAGTCAGGGGGGTTGACTAGATGATCTGCAGAGGTGCCTTCCAACCTCAATTATTCTGTGATACAGAAAAAGGAAAGATCGTATCAGAAAGGAAAGGACATACTGAAATAGATGCAGCTGCACACAAATAAACCCCATTGTTTTAGAAAGTAAAAAGAACAGTGGTAAAATACGATGCATTTTGCAGCCATCTGGTGCTTTCTGGTTTTATGTGTGCTGCCTGTCTTGGTTGCTATTCACTGTGATGAGTTCATCAGTCTGATATATAAGATGAGCAGACCTGCTTTCCACAGTGTAGGCTATGTGAAGGAAAATCAAATAAGAGTATAGGAAAAGAGAAAAGGGATGGAAGAAGAAAATAGAACTGTTTGTAAAAACACTAATTCTTCCTAGTAGTAAATGTGTGTAACTGTGGTCATCAGCTGGTCAAAGTTCTTTCCCACTCTCCTGTTCCATGTATGTTTCTACACTCTAACATATTATAATATTTTTTGTTTGTTTTCAGTTCAGGTTTTATAGTATGAGAATTTAAGTACTCACCACTGGAAAAAGTTCTTTAAAATTGATGAAAAAAGTTCAAGCTGAGTTGGTGAAAATTTTAACGCCACAACTTTCTGAACCTGAACACTTGATTTCATGCTTAGTGAGTGTTCTCCATGGTTTCTGTGTGCTGTTGAGGAAGTGGCAGCTTCTACACTGATCTCTCACTCTAAAAGGACCACCTCTAATAGCCACCTTTCTAAGAAATTAATTGACTCATGTTAAAGGCTGACACAGAACTTCGGAGTGGTTTCAAGTTAGTCAATCTAATTCCTCTTTTTTAATGGATTTGTGTTTAAGCTTAACATTCAAAACATTCTAGGTAAGTGGCAAAACATTCTAAGAGGCAAATGACTCTCACTTTGGTTAATCTAAGTAGCCCTTACTCGTAAGCACACATAATGAAACCTCAGGAAACCAGTCTTTTTTGGGAGGCCTCAAAGGTATGAATAACTTCAGCTGATCTTTCTTTCTAAGTAGTAAAAAGAGGTGCCGTGTGTGTGTTCCTAAAATCCAGTAGGTCACTTACAGAATAAACACAAGGTAACAAGGCAAAGGCCACATGTAAAGCTGATGCACTTCACAGGATGAGACCTGGGATGGAGATGACCAGAATCATGCCGTCCTCCCGCCTCCCTTTCTTTTTCTGAGATCAGCTAGGTTACTCAAGTACTTCAGTCTCAAATTACCATCTGTTAATGGCATCCACATAAATGCCTTTGAGAAAATGATGGTGATAATGTCAGATCCGGTTGTCCTGGAAATGTCCTTCAGTTCCACACTAAATGAGAAGCTGTAAAAACTAAACCATAGTACTAGCAAGTTGAAAAGGCAAAACAATGTAAGACCTCTATAGTCTAGCAGAAGGAAAATTTAGGCTTTACAAACATCTGTCTCTCCCTGAAGTTTGTTTTTAATGACTTCTTAGAAAGACTAAGTTCTCTCACTAATCAGAAAATCATTCTTTAAGAAGCCATTAAGAGAAAAGGGGGATAATTTGGGCTTAGTTAATAACAAACTCTCCTGGCTGTGTTCAGGATAGGGTTGTGTACAGTTGTATGAATACCTAAGTATTCTGGGGAGGTGGAGGAACTTAAGTCTGCTTAAAATTAAAGATTTTGGAAGGAGACTATTTAAACCAGGGTTGGCAACACAGTGAGGGGTGTAACTCCTAGAAAATAAAAAAGCCATTGAAGAGCAGTATTCTCAGCTTGAAGTATAGGACATAAATTTGTCCTGACCGGCCAACAGTATGGTGTGGTCTCCCTGCTATTCTCTAGAGGCAATATGAAAGGGCTTAGCAGTAACAGAAGAGCAAAGAAGCTACTGAGATCTATAGGACTTCAGTGCTATGTAATAGGATGTTACATGTACAGATGAGTAAACCTCTTCATAAATGTGTGATTCAAACTTTCAGCTTTCCTTTCTTTTAAATTAGTTAGAAAAAACTTAATCCTAAACTATTTCTGTTCTCTCAGCCAACAAACACAAATTTTATGTTTGACCCGAGAAACATGCTGGCTAGCCAGTGAGGAATTTTCAGTGAGTTATGAGCACAGTTAAAAGCTCTTCTCAAATACTGTGATAACTTTTAGTTTTATGACTGCTATGTCATAAAGATATATAAGACCCATCATTACCTATAATATTTGAGCCATAAAGACTTCTGTATGTGCAAACTGAGGAGTTTAGAGCCTCGTAGTTCTGAACTGATCTGGTTGGAAAAATAAAACACGGGGGATCCAAGTATGAGATAGTAGCTACAGAATACTTTAGTTAAATTGTAACTTTTTGGCTCAGGATGAGAATGTCTTAGAGGAATTCAACCTCAGGAATGACTAGAAGGTAGTGAGTGTGCGCAGCAGAAGAAGGAAGTCAGTAAATAATATTAAAAATCAAGGTAGCAAGAAACATTCTTGGTAAGAGCCATAAGTGTAGTATTTCACTATAACTGGGACAGATAGAAGTGGCAATTGTTCTTGTCACTTGGTTCTTCAGCCTTTCCTTTTTTGTATATGTCAGAACAAAAACCTTAATTTGAGCAGTGCAGTTGTGCCCCACATACAATAAAGAAGTTGTAATCTTCACTTGACAGAAGAATGCCTCTAACTGGGTCTGTCAAAACCCTCCTCCTTGAGAGTAGCTATTGTTGAGAGATAGCAATTCAGGGCACACAAAGGACATGTGCCACTTCAGTCTCATCATGCTCATCATGCCTTAAACTACAGCTAGTAGAGTCAGTTGCTGTGTGTCACATTCATTCCTTCCCACCAGCTGCAAGTGATGAATTCCTTTTGGAAACAGGACACTCTGTAGATGCAACTTCAAACGTTCCATCACAGACATTGCAGGTACTGCTCCTTAACCAAGGACCTTGTGAGAATACTGAGAAGGCATTTACCTGCACACTTGCACTCTCCTTCAATGACTTCGAAGGGATTGAAGTAAAGACAACACAAACAGCTTTATAATGTGATCACTTTCAATGGCATCAAGTTTAGAAACATTTCTCTTGCTATCCCTTCCCTGACTTCACCATGTTCTCTACTGAGCAGGAGGAAAATTTTTCTGAAGTGGACTTTACTGATTGAAACAGGCAAATATGCCAGTGATCCGCTGCATCAGTTGTATCTTTCAATAAACATGTTAAAAGATACAATATATCTTTGATCAATAGTATCATAGGAGACGATCTTGCCCTCCACTCCTTCTTATCCATAAGTTTCTGGAGAAACCTACAACAGTCGACGGATATCTCTACTTGGCAACATAAATTCTCTTAAGCCGCCAGAACCAAGCATCCGTAAGGCCTGACTTAATTTGTCATGAACTTCCTACAACAGAGATGTTAGTCTTGAGATGGATTCAGTTCTGGGTAGATAAGAGTGAAATCAGGGTACAAAACCCCCGCTTTTTTATACAGCATGCTGCTAACAAGTGTCAGGGCCATCAAAAGGAAAACAAATTTTCTCTCTCTCCTTGGAAGCTTAAATTTGATTAATCCACTGCCTACCTTTAGGCAGCATATTGAGAGACACTGCGGACAATCAGACTAAGAACAGACAGGAACAGTTACCAGAGGAAGTAGGGTGACTCCTACACACTGCATAGATTTCTCATCAAATAGTCCAAGAATCTTATTCTGACACTGAATCTCTTGGATGGGTGGTGGCATGGGTATTCTTTCTAGAGAGCAATAAGCAGCATGACTGATCTACCGCTAGCGAGATCCAGCAATGAACAAACATGCACCTGAAGCCTTAGTTCAATGAAACTCAAACTTCAGAAAGCAGTCTTTGTTCTGAACAGCCTGCACTACTAAGAGGCAGGTGACACAGAAGGACGCACAAATGTTTAGAATTAATCCTGTAGGTTTCAACTTCAGTTCTTCCATCAAGTCTGGGCATTTTTCCTTGCCCAAATGTACTACCCTGGGCAAATATTAGTGCTCCATGAATTGATCTCTTACAGTGAATTTTAACACAAAACTAATGTAATACACCCTTTGTACACCAGGCACTGAAGGAAAGCTGATGGGTAGAAGTAAATTATGCCCTTCTGAAATACAATCCATAGAACAAGCTGAAATGGACCCAGAAACAGTATGGAACTGTGAATCATTCTGACTGATTAAGTATATTAATATTCCATTTTTTTGTCTTCCTAAGTGCTCTTTGATGCAGAGGAGGTCATAGCTTCTGCAGCAGTGGCAGTAAAGGTTTCTGTAACTGAAGTGATGGAAAGAGGTGGAGAGGCTGTTGAGAACAAAGACCACAAAATCAGTAGCAACTATTAGCATGGATGCAGGTCCAGAGGCAAGCATGGGCCAGAAAGCTACTGTCAGTTTTGACACCCTGATGGTAACATCAGAGGAATACCAATAATAGGAATACTAGGAATAAAGCGGAACTAAAACTCTACTTCTCCTTCCTTGGTCAAGTGGTTGACTTTACAAGCAAATATCCAGGGAAGGGTGAGAAGCTTGTCAAAGTATTCTTGACAACAAACTGGTATGCTAAACATTCAAGTTAGAATGTGGCTTCCATTTGATCAAATGAAGTGGAATCACTTCTTGAGTGATTTAAACTTGGACTTATCTCACCTCAGCTGTGCAGGATAGAAAGATGCCTCAGTCCTAGGCAGTACAAATGAAATGTAAGCAATTTGTAACACTGGTGACAAAACCACGTCTGACTTACTACAGGAATTCATAACTGCAAAGGAGGAGTTAATGAATCATCCTTGATTAGCCGCTGCAACAGGTGCCAGGTACAGTCAGACAGAACTCTTCAAAACTATGCTCCCTTAAGCATACAGGCAGTGCTTCATGACTGCTTTTTCTGACCATATCACATTTCCTTTGAAAGCAGAGATGTTATGTGGCATCCCTACCTCTGCAATAGCTGTCTTCCTCTAAAATCATATGCTACACATTCTTTGCAGATTTGATTTATAAATTAGTGTTCCTCACTGCTGGATTAAAGGATAGGCTTTCACTGAAGATTAGATTTAATCCTCTTGCTGTACCAGAGTTCACTGCTAATGAGTATAAATCAAAATCACAGACTTCTGTCTTGAGATATCTACAAAATGGCTTGTAATGGCACCTGTTATGGCTGCATGAATGCTTATAGCACAATATCCATAGGAGTTTGGATTAAAACCAGTTGCACAGAAGAGGCTGGCATGCATTAACTTGTTCTTGATTTCTGCCAGGATGGCATGCAGTCATCTAGCAGCTGTCTGTACCTTTCCCTTAGCAAGAATCACCTTTGTTACTACTTTCAGTTAAGTTTACAAAAGCTCTGGAGGGGTTTGAAGCTGCTTCCATAGAGCAAGAGAAAAAAAACAAGGAAGTTACTACATATGTCTGGATTCTTATTTCAACCAAACTCCACCAGGGAACCCAGCAGAGCTCCATGGTGAAAGTGGCACAAGTTGGGCAGAGCATGAGTGAAATCTCCCAGATTCAGCAAGCAATTACCCTGGCAAGAAAATGTGTAAGGTTTTCAAACACTCTCAAAGTTCAAGCCTCTTGGTTCAAGCTTAACTAGATCAGGTACTAATTTCAGGATTTCCCAGGTCAGCCTGTATGTGTGTTGTATTTGGATAATGGAGTGGCTGACACTCACTCTTTGCTTGCTAATGAAGGGTTTCCCAAATTTGGCATAAGATATAATTTCTGCCCCACACCCCCAAAAAATCTATTTTGATCAAGTAAAGAAATTTCTCAGCAGTAAACTGAACACATTGCCTTTGACATAACAGCCACTGCTCTGGCAAAGTTGTGCCCTAAACAAGTCTTAAATAAAATCTGCTAACTTTAGTGGGAAGATCCAACACTTGTGTATGACATACATACTTGTCTAATAAAGCAGGATGTGCACATGTAGACATTTCTGTACATACACTAGCTCAGCTGTAACTTGAACACATTCACACTGGGCTGTAAATCTGCAGTTTATATACAAGATACGTAACTGTTCTTCTATTGGGAGGCGTTGGTCAACGAGGAAAAAATGTAGATGGTGCTTTCAAGAATTTGTCCATCATCAGCCACACGTTGATAGTGTCAACTCACTTCTTACAAGCTGACTAGTAGTATGAATGTAGTTTGCTGTACCTTCTGATCTCAGAGAATGGACTCAACACCTCCTATTTGCCTCCCCAAACCCTAGCTTCACTGATCCAAGGAGGTGGACAAGAACCTTCAAGATGGCAAGGAGAAGAAAAACAGCTCCAGCTGGAATGGAGTAGGGTCCAGCTTGGAAGAAACAAAAACCTGGAATCTGCCCAGCCAGATTCCACTGCAGCAAGCAGTACAACTTGATGCTATCCTAACGGGTAAGCGTCACTGAACTCATACCATGATTCTGCTGTGCAGAACATTAGGTACTGTGTTTTTGATTTCCTGACCCTCTTTACAGCATATAAAGTCTTGTGCTCTGGCAGCACTTTGTAGTATTATGCAGTTCTTGAAGGACATCTGTCTTGGTCTGATGTCTGGCATCCATAGTCTCCCAGCTGACATCCAAGAAAAGGCGCATCAGATCAAAGACCACAGTGAATATGTCCCTGCCTCCTCCTGTGCTGCCACATCCTTCCAGAATCCTCCTAGCAATGATTTCTGCCAGAGTAGAGAGAGAAGAGACAGAGTAAAGCAGTTTCTGGATGTCCCACTGGACTACCTAATTCATAATATTCCCTTTAGAAAGCGTTTAAGATCCTTCACTCCTTCTGACAAATCTTTGGAGGAGGAGGAAGAAGGCAGCTAGATAACTTCAACTAACAGTATTTTGGACTTGATAATGTGAAATATTAATCATGCTCCTTCTCTATAGAGTATCAAGAATAGTCAGAAGAGCTAAATATAAATTGTTGTTTTCTTAGCTTATGTAAAAGTGACTGGTTCGTGACTGGTTCATGGCTGGTTCAGTACACCTAGAATTCATCTAGAAGATACATCAATGTTTTTATGTAAGGCTTGCTTTTCATGCCTGCAACCGTAACTCTTATGCTTTGCAAGCAGTAGCCCTTGTAATCACTCATTAAGCTGCAGATATTTGTATGACAACAGGTTTTATATAGAGCTAAAAAGGTAGGAGGGAAGAGTTTGACTACTGTGCTTCAGCAGTACTACTAGTACGTGTAGTTCAAGGAAGATCACATATGCAGTTTTTACATTTTCTTCCTCTGTACTAAAGCGTTTTCAGCATAAAAAGCTTTTATGTGTAATGTAACACCTATTTATATCCTGCCTAGTTAAACAGGCTAAACACCTGCTGTCAGTCAACACAACACTAAGCACCCAAAATGAGATTAGTCTAACCTGTCTGTTGCAAATAACTTATTGATCTTTTGGAACAGATCTCCTGACTTACCTTAAAACACACTAATTTTAAAATGTTCTAGACAACAGTCTTGCTTCAGAGTAAATACCCGTTGCATTCTCAAATGATGGCCTGCAACAGCAGCTCCATGACCTCTTGAGGCAAGGCTGTAGATCTTCAAAAATGCAGCCAAGCTTCTGCTGGCTCCTGGGTTATCAGGATGACCATCTCTAGTCAACCCATGTGTCCTCAGTCCCATTGTTCAATAAACTGGCAGCCTTAGGCTATTTTCCCTGTTCTATTACCTTGGTTTAGACCAAACACACTCACAACTAACACCACCAACCCCCTCCCCGGCCCCGCACCCACACCAAGGTCAGGACTGGGGAGAAGGTAAGTAAAACTTAAGGATATGTGGCAGAAAAGAGAATGGTATTTCTACCACTGTTTTCCTCTTGCTTGCAATGCAGCTGAGTTAGCAATATGTGTGTGAATGTAAATTTTTATGAAATTCTCTTTACTTCTGTCCCTTTATTTTCCTCAGAGCCTTCTGTAAACTTTCTTAAAGACTGGCACTATAAGGGGGAATATAAGCATTTGACTGCTGAAGTATTGTTCCAGCAGGAACAGTGCACTGTGGGTCCTATACGCCACTGTGGGAGAGGTCTGCATCTCCCTGTAAGGAGTACGGCTTTCAAAGAATAAAGGCTGAATCAAAAGACTGACAGGTCTGCCTATTGTCTCTTTTTATTTTTCTTTTAAAAAGAGCATTTCATTGTAAACTGAGGATGTCTTTCATTCCATTGTTCGAACCTTGGTCCACTTCTGATTTCTTCTTACTTGCCATTTTGTGCTGTTTGACCTTACCTTTTATGCCCTTCGAAACAATAAGGTTAATGTGATGCATTTCAGTTAATACTTCTGTTACGCTGCCACAGATTCAATGCCTGTCTTCTGCAAAGTCAGAGTCGTACTTCTGAATGTAGTAGCCTCATATGATTGCTTAGTACAAAGTATAACTGTGCTGAGAACAACTCTTTTCTCAAACATCCATCCATAATGGATTATGCTATGTTCCACTTTCAGTTTCAAGCAGAAGCTATCCTAGCTGAACACAGAAATGTTAACTTTCCTGTTTTAAGAGGCTGCTGACTGCTTAAACAGAAACTCTCCTGAGTCAGCTTCTGTGCAATCACCAGCTGTCAAAAAGGGTCAGTTGTGCTCCCCATCTTGCCCTATATTGTTCCTATGTGCATGTATACATATAATATCCCTGAGACTAAATTATAGTACTGAAGTAAAAACAAGTTCTGATCCCAAGACAAAGAAAAATAGTAATATCTCCAACATGTGTGCACTATGATGAATCCTATGACTGAACACAAAAACCTTTCCCCAAGTTTGGCTCTTTCTCTTTTGCAATCGCTGTCTTTATGGCAATGTTCATAGCTGGAGCATGTCTAAGAACTCTGAAAAAACAAACACTTTACTGTTGTGAAAACTACACACAAAATGCTTTTGTTAACTGAAATGATGTGTTGGAAATGGTTGGCATTCATCCTTGTCCCATTCCTTTAAGTGCAGTGTATCCATGAAAATGTTATCATCTACTGACAACTACATGGGAGCATCCAGTCCTGCAATAAAGAACTCCAGAAATTCATATGTCAGGAATTCTTCTTGGAAAAAAAAAGATTTTTTTTGTTTTATATAACTTTTCTCTGATGTTACTGTCAGTCCTTTTACCCAGATTTGAATGGTTACATAGTACAGCTGGGAGGGGGTGGGGAGACACTGTTTAAAAAATAGCGAAGCTTGCACTGTCAGATATTGGTTATGAAGTGCCAGAATGTTAATTTTTTCACTCTACGTGTATGGAAGCCATTCTGTTTTCAATCAGAAGGTCATCACCTTCCTATAAACTCTTCTCTGTTAGCTTTTATGCAATCACTAGCTGACTTTCCAGAACTAGGAATAGTAGCAGGGTTACACAAAGCTAGGTGCAGAGCCACTGGTTTCATTTGTTGCACAGGTCAGCACAACAGGTTATCATAAAACTGCAAGACAAATGGATCCAACAGAAAACAACTGCCAAATTTGTATCAGGGTTTTTTTAGTGAACGGATGGATGTTGTCTCATTTTTCGGCTTGTAAACTTGATTGACCAAGAATCTATTTTTAATACTCTCCAGTTTTGATCCTGTTATGCCTCAGCTCTAAAATGAAGATAATGAAATCTGAATGTGTTGAAAGTCCTGGAAGCTAAACACTTTAGTATTTCATGATACCCAGACTACTCTGACAAAGCACCATAAAGGAGTCCAAGGGAATCAATTCTATTTTCAGAGAGAGGCTATAAAAGATGTATAATAAATTTCTTTCCACAGACAACAAGTCCTTGGGCTCCTCATCCCAGACCACAGCTTCATTTGAAGAGAGCGCTCTGGATGCAGTTTTGTGCTCACCTCTTCCTCAAGCAATTCTACATTTCCTTTTGGACACCTGAAGAAAGTCTTTTCCACTGTAACCTGGAGCCTTTCAAAGCATCATCTGCAGGAGACCCTGAAGAGATTTACTAAGCTTTGTCCAGCCTGAGGGCAAGTTCAGAGATTGTCGTGGTTTAACCCCAGCCAGCAACTAAGCCCCACCCAGCCGCTCGCTCACTCCCCCCAGGTGGGATGGGGGAGAGAATCAGAAGGGTAAAAGTGAGAAAACTCATGGGTTGAGATAAAGACAGTTTAAGAGGTAAAGCAAAAGCCGACGCACAAGCAAAGCAAAGCAAGGAACTCATTCACTCCTTCCCATCGGCAGGCCGGTGTTCAGCCATCCCCAGGAAAGCAGGGCTCCATCACACGTAACGGTTACTTGGGAAGACAAAATGCCATAAATCCGAACATCCCCCCTTTCCTTCTTCTTCCCTCAGCTTTATATGCTGAGCATGACGTCGTATGGTATGGAATATCCCTTTGGTCAGTTGGGGTCAGCTGTCCCAGCTGTGTCCCCTCCCAACTTCTTGTGCACCCCCAGCCTGCTCGCTGGTGGGGTGGGGTGAGGAGCAGAAAAGACCTTGACTCTGTGTAAGCCCTGCTCAGCAGTAACCAAAACATCCCTGTGTTATCAACACTGTTTCCAGCACAAATCCAAAACATAACCTCACACTAACTACTGTGAAGAAAACTAACTCTATCCCAGCCAAAACCAGTACAGAGAACCAGCATCTCTGCCACGATGTGTTCAGGGAGCAGGAAGTAGCTGAGAGTACATTCCTGCAAGGGTATAAAGGCTGGAGGTGGCTCCACTCCTATCAACTTCATAAAGCAGGCATAGCCATGTTAATGTTATGTTCTGTACAGCTATGGAAGGCAGCAGTGTAATTCTGTAAAACTACTAGTTTTACAGTCAGTTATCAATATCTATCAATATATAGGACCTGGAGTGTGATCTTTCTTCAGACACCTGCCCAAGTGAAAGTTGTATTCCTGATTTCTATATATGGATTAGTAGCATGGCTTGCACCTTCTTTTGGCTCTAACTGGCAGGAAAGACCAAACTCAGACAGAAACAGATAGATTTGTTTTTTCAACTGAGAAACAAAAATCCAATCTTTTATCTTGTTGATGTTTTATAAGTATAAGTAAGGTTTATTCCATTTGTGAACATCCTTTATATCTGACATCTATCCATGAATACGCTGTTTTGAAATATGCAGTATCTTAGCAGAATTAGCAGATTATGGTACTTTGAATTGGTCCGTCGTATCCTCAGGAGCAATTCAACACCACAGAAATTTGGATACTTGCTTACATTCAGTAAAATACTAGCTGCTCCTAGAAACCTACAGTCTTTACTAAAGAGAACAGTACCTACTTAAAGTTCACATTGTCAAGCACACATATGTTAACTCTAACACCTAACATCAAAATCCCCGTATGTGTTTGTTTACAGCTGTTTCCATGTGTCTAAACAGTGCCAAACACAATAGGATTTTGGCAGTGATAGCAACATCTAGAAGCATCACATCATGTACATAATACTCACGAAGTGAAAATTTCATCCCAAGCATGAATGGAAGAAAAGAGCAGAATTACTCCAAATAATGGGCTGGAAGAATGAAGATCTTCAAAAGCACATAGCCTCCAACAATAAAAGAATGATTTTCTAAAAATACTTACTATTTAAATAGCTGCAGTTTGCAAAAGTTTGGCTCAAACAATTCAGAATGTTTTTGGAATGTTATGAAAAACAATCAAAGTACAGCAAAACACTTTGGTTCATGAAGCACCAAAACATAATCCTGGGGAAATCAAGAACTGAGGTGAAAAATAAATGATTTTTTTGGAAAAAAAGAAAAAGCATAACCCACCAAAAGCTACGAGGTTGATTGAAATTAACCATTCCTTTGCACAGGTTTCTTGATGGAACATTAAAAAAAAAGTGGCACATACTTTGTTCCACATATTTCTTCCTACAAGTGGCATGTTCCAGGTGACTCATACCTGCATTTCCCACAGCATTACTTAATCAAGCATGTACTTACAAATCTATAAATTCATGCTTTAAGATCAAGAGCTAATGGCTTCAGTCCAACATGTCAGTGTTCTGCATAGGGATATCCCCTTACATGGATAGTCTTGGGGGGAAATGGAAGAAATCTATATGAATCGAGGTTTATGGAATATATTTATAGAAGAAAATGACAGGGTGAAAGGGAAGGAAGGTTTAGTAATCATGTCCTGGAAAGAAGGAGGACAGTAAGATTTCTGGAAAGAAACAACAGCTCATACTACGTAGTGAAGTGGGGGACTCAGTTAAACTGAATGGATGCTGGGAATTTTTGAGAGCTCTGCTAAGGCTTTCTGAGTGACTGGTCCCACTCTGTGGAGCTCTCACTATCCTCTGCCCTCTTTTAAGGAATCAGCCAGCAGGATTAGACCTCAATGTGGGATTTGATGATTATAGTTTCACCTATTGCATTTCTCACTAGCCTAGGAAACCATTTTTTTCCATATTACCAGACTTTAAATTATAATGGCATAAAAAACTTTGCTCCTCATGTTGTAAGTGGATAAGCACTGGAGTAAAACAAATTAACTGAAGAATGAAGCTGTATTTTTCAGCAAGTGTAATTTGGATCAGCTCCACTGACCTCAGTGGCCATGTGTTAGTGGTGAATGTGGCACAAAGTTATCTCTCTCCCTTCACACTCTCTGCAGCTCCTTCATGGATTAGGTGCATTTGGTCCTTAAACTCCACGAGGTCTCTAATAAAAACATTCTCAAGATGCTGGGTTAGGATAACAACCCCTAGAAGTGATACAGAAAATGGTGCAAGGACTTTTGAGTTCATTCTAGTGAGTTCTGCTGCAGGAGTTTATCCATTCATTTTCACTCTTAAAGAGCACAAACACGTTTCACCAATTCATGTAGGTAAACTAAATGCCCTACGGATAATCTCTAAATCACTAGGACTTTGACTAGATTAGGAGTACCGTATTTTAACCTAAGTGAATGACTTTGTTATGTGATTACCTGTTAATTTATCTGCATAAAAGGGGTTAAAAGTGCTCACCCTTCAGCCTAAAATTAACTGTAAGAAAAAACGGGGAAGTATCTCAACTCTAATCAAAGTGGATTAATGTAAACGAGATGCTAGAGTGCAGAAAGCCTCTAGGTGGAGATTTTATGTGGTCTCAATATAGGTATGGATCCCCCTCTTATTGTTATTATCCCTGTCAGAGGTAGAACAGTATCTCCCTCCCACTCCCTCATATATAGCTCATCCTGTTGTAGTACATCCATCACTGTAAAATCTAGCAAGAGACACAGCTTTCTGCGGACATCAATTAAGCACAAAGTAAGTCAGGTCTGCAAGTACAGTTTTCCAGAGACTTAGTGGAGTAAAACTGTACAAAAAGAAACTCTCCTGAGCATTCCTCTGTGACAGGAGAGGAAATTCACTTTCAACTCACCTAAATAATTTCATCCGAATCTCCCTCCCCACCCAGTCTCAACACATCCTCCTGAAAAAATGCCAAATAAGTATGATGAGAAATAAAGAAGGAATTGGCTAAATATTTGTTCTTTTGTTCTTTTTAGCTGATTGATTGAAACTGCGGCTCATAAAAATACTTCCACTTACAGACTTGCCCATACTGAAGACAATTGCAATTATACCCTCTCTACACCAATCTTGCTGGATTAACATCCACAGTTTTCCCTTTCCCAAGCCATCCTTGATTACTGATGGTCTAGTTTTCTTTATTGACTTTGCTCTGAAAATGGTGATCTCTGGAAGAGGGCAGAGGAGATAGCTGGAGGAAGAATCCTCTTAAATTGCTACTGCAAATCTGTGAGAAATCATCTCTTAGAGTCCTTAATGCTTCAACATTGTGGTGAGAAGTCACTTGCTGAATCTACGTAACCTGAAAGAAAGGACTGCTTTTTCTCCCCAAAAGGTTTGGCCTCCTGTTAATATTCAGAAATGTCTTATTTCAAATCCACTCTACCACCAATCTACCCATACAAACGTGGCCTTGGTCGTAACAGCAAGCAATTCTGGCCTGACCTGTTGTGCTATTTCAGTCAACTTTAGCTCTTACTCTCAAGAAATATTTTTACTCTTCAGTTCTGAGGAGAGCATTCATGAACACATCAACCACCAGGCCATGAATAAATTCACTCAGTACTAAAGTGCCATTCTAACATGCATGAGAGTGCAATTCATCCTTTTCACAGGTGGTCAAGCCAGGCAATTAGCTTAACAAACACATCACAGGAAACCAATGAAGAGCCTGATACCAGCTGGATCTAAGCATATCAGGGACTAATTGGGCCCAGCATGTTAAATAATTCCATTGACTTAACAGTGTGACATCAGAGATGAACTTGGTTCATGGCCAAGAAAAGAGAAGGGCAGAAAGAAGGAAAGGGAAGAGATGTTCAGAAGTCATTAGAATAATTCAGTACATTATACAGGAACATTTTCTCTGGCCAACAAAAAAGATCCCAATATTCTGAAGTGCAATTCCACAAGCATCTAGACACATTGAATGTGACACTTTATAGGTCATATATAGAACAACGCTTTCAGAAGCTAATATGAAACCAATGACCAAGTTAAAATGGGAAAAAGTTGAATGAAATAGCAGTCAATAAGTCTATTAGAATTTCTTGCAATTATTTTCATGCCATGTCCCACTCCATTTCCTAGTCCATTAAAGGTATTTCCTACCATACACAATTTTCACAGAAGTCTTTAGAAAATCTTTGTTTGCCTAAAATTTCTTTTTTTCATAGAAATCTGCAATGATTCATTGGTTGACTATTGCTTTCTCTTTTTTTTATACAGAGATGCCATTTATAAGATTAAAGATTATGCATTCTAGGTGCTTCTTGCATTTTTATTGAATTTAGAGCTACCATAAGATGCCAGGACAGAGAAGATTCTTGTCACCTGGGTCTCTGCGTGCAGAAAAAGAGATACAGCAAAGGTAACTACCTCTGGCAAGACTTCACTCTTTTCTGTGTACAGCAACGAGGTTTAAAATTCTTGAGCTGAAATGTATACAGCAAAGATGGTGAGATGTTACATTTTTATCTTTGTCAGATTGTCCTGCCTTTCACATGGATGTATGACAGCAATGACATTCCTTACTTGTAAGTCGAGACTGCAATGTTTGTTCTGTTTAGGACCAACATATACGTTACTCATAGACAAAATCCCTAGCAAATGCAAACAAAGTTTATGGACTTACTCCACAAAAAATCTATTTCACTTTTACCAGTGAAATATGGTAAAAAGCATGCATTGATGCACACTAATGTGCATGCCTTCAACCATGTGAAGGCATTCATTTTCTTAAGAAAGTGACTTAAACAGATTTTTTTAATTAAGATTTGCTTGAATTCCTAACTGATTTTTTTTTTCTTTTCAAAAAAAAGAAAGACTCAAGTAAAAAAGAAGCCTGTTTTGGAATATTTTTAATACAAGTAAAAGACTAGATTTATAAAATCAGAGAAGGATGGAATAACCCTACAACACTGAAGATAAGCACTAACATGGAAAGCAAAGAAACAAAATCTTCTGACTTGCTCCAAAAGCAAAGAACTTTCCTTGTAATAGTTTTCCAACCTCCTAGAAGAGTAGCCTTATAAACGTAGTAAGTAAGGTAAACTTACAGTATTCTGCAATTGACTCATTTCAGTTTCTCCTGTCAATGCGTTATATACTCACTGGAACCGAGACTGAAAACATAACTCAGTAGTCAGTAGGAACTTTTTTGAGGACTGAAAAACTAGTTTGCAATTATACTTCTAACGTCTGTTTGACCTGTCCTTGTGGAACCGCCTTGCCCTGGGATATTTAGAAAGTTTTGTAGCAGAGTTCTTCATTACCACTTAAGGCAGTCACTAATGATGTGTGGCACCTTGGATCTAATCCCGCTGAATCAGACAACAGAGGATTTGAACTGACTCCCACATCCCAGGAGAGCGTGTACCTGTTATGCTGTGACACTTCTGCCTCTGCCTTAAAAAAGGTCACTTAAGCACCTCGCTATTCATTTAGCCCAGTGATTCAGTTATTCCTCAAAATTATACAGATGATGGTTTGCCCAAAATTGTATATAAACCTTTCACCAGAATATTTCCATGTTCTAGTTTTAATAAAATAAGGAATCAAGACCTTCACTAGGAGGCTTATTTTTTAGTATTCAGAACCTAATGCTATCTGATATTAACACTGTGGCAAATAACTGAATGGGAAGTGAAAGACTAGCCCGAGTTACCCAGCTAGAGGTCTGTGGTATTTGTAAATCCAAGATACACAGCAGATTTCCAGGGTCGCATTCTTAATGTAATATTCTGGATAAGCAAATTTCCCTGGCTAAATATTAAGGCAAAAAGCAAAATTGGGATAGACAAGACAATAATACTGTGTATATCACAAATATAGACAAAATGTAACTTGTTTCAGTCTGTAAGATAAGATTTTGCTTGTCTTTTCCTAAACACGCGCTTTCATTTCTGTTAGCAAAGATTCATTTAAGTTTTTTTGGCTTCGTATGGATTGTTCTGAATAGGTAACCTCCATTTACTATTATTTACTGGAATTCAATAGCCATTTCAAGCTGTCATCTGCAACAAGAACCTTATTAACACTGTTCCGGATATATACAATTCTAAAGCAAGAAACGAGTAAGAAACAAAAAGGTGTGTTTGAGCAAGTAGGACAGAGCCCCTAGGGCAGAAAAACTCTCTAACTCCGAGCCCTGTATTCAACCCATAGGCCACAGACTTGTCTCATTAAAAGTTAAAATTACTTGGCATTGTTTCAATTCTCTTCTTGCCAGAAGGTGATACAGCTGGCGTCAGCGGTGATACTCTGTGCACGCAACTGTTGTCTTCCCAGGTCATAGCAGAAGGGCCTGCTGTTAAATCAGTATTAATCTGTACTTGGGCTGAGGCAGAGAATAGATAGAGCCAGGGAGAAAGTCCTCACTACCCTGGAAGAGTCAGAAACATATAGGATGCATTAATACAGACATACAGAGACTGACATATTAACAGAGATATTAATAGGCTGGACACTAATTTGAGGGAGGGAGGACTCTCTCCCTCAAATGTTCAGGCACTGATGGTCTACAGTCCTCTTATACTCTTAACCTAGTCTATCACGGAGACACTCAACTCTGTCCATGAAAGAGTGAAGAAAGGAGTAGCACACACAAAAGAACTACTTCTGCTGTACTCAGGAGCAAAACGGCGCTCACTGTCTCTGCTTTTTAAAGCTTAAAATCAAACTAAGCTTAAAGAATAAAGGAAAGATAATAGTTGCAATTAAGTGTGTGCTCTTTCTCTAAGCCAAATGTGCTAAAGTATGGCCCTTGCACCAGACATTACAAGGATATATTGTATACAAGACCCAGAGGTGATAAAGATATATGGAAGCACAGTGAGGCTGGATTGTGAAGAGCAGAAAGTGGAAAGTATTCTCCAGAAGCACACTACATACATTACCATGCAGAAAAATTACAGAAGAAATTAATCCAAAGCCCTAGCTATTCTAAATCTCAATGGCACTGTTGACTTCAGTACGATTAATCTGGTATTCATTGATGGTGGATTGGGTTCAAAGAACAAATGCAAGAAAAGCTTCATTCAGGAAGGGAAATTAAAAATTCACCTGAGAATGAAGCAGAGAAATTACCTATAAGAAGAAACAGAAAAGAGGGGTGAAAAGGAAGCATCGGTTACACCAACAATGTTCCCCAGTGTCCCCAAAACACGCACAAATGGGTGAGGGTCCATTTCCAGCTTCTGAAACAGGCACTAGTTTTCCTGACAGAAAACATAACACAGTGCTTATAGAAAAGCCTTGGTTTTAATCTATTGATTATAGAAACCTCTGAAATGAGAGAGAGAGAGAAAGGAATGAAGGAAAGGAAGGAGTGGCGAAGGAGGCAAGGAGGAAGGGAGGAAGAGGAGAAAGAAGAGTAAAGGAAGGAAGGAATAAAGAACCACCATGAAGGGAAAGAGATAAGGATCTTTTGCAACGTGAAAGCACTTTGCAAAGAATGCATTTCTCAAACCAGACCAGAGTATCTACACAAGGAAAGCTTAACTTCAGCATGTGGAGAAACAATGGCATTTGTTTTTGTGGAGCGTGAAAACCATCCCTGTAGAAAGATATCACACATTGTCCCATGCTTTTACAACTACTTTCATGACCTGTAAGTTTGGTGGGTCTTGAGCAGTCACCACATAGGAAGCAGAAAAGGCTGTTATTTCAGAATACTCCTGGAAAACTATAGAGGAGGGAGACCTTACCCATCTATACAAAGTATGGGAAAAGCTATCTTATTAAGCATACCATTTGGAATCCAGCAGAACATGTACTTCAGTGGAAAAGAAACCTTGTACAAGCACGGATCTTAAAGAGAATTCTGCTTCTCCAGCAAAATCAAAGAAAGCACCCCATAGGTAAGACCCTTCCCTCCCCACCCCCAGGTGGTGAAAAATGTGGCTGTCCATATAATGCCCAGAGTCTTCAAGTAAAAAGAAAAAAATTAAGACACAGTAGCCACCACAGAAAAACACCATTTCTTCTATTTCAAGGACTGTGATTTGAAGTGAGTCATAGCTCTCTTCCACTAAGTTTACAGAGCAAGACAGGAATTTTACTGTCTGCATATAGGGGGGAAGACAGTGGCCTGTTCTCTTCCACCCATTTCTGCCCCAATCCAGGGAAAAGGGATATAGACCTCTTTTCTGCACTGTCAGCACCACCAGGAGAAGGATTAGCTGGGGCTGACACACTGAGTTGTCCAGTGGACTCAGCCCCACTGCTACACCCTCTGCAGCTGGAGGAGCACAGTGGTGTGCGGAGGAGAGCGACCAACGCTGGCAGCATACGTCCTACAGGCATTCACTCATTGGACCTCTGCTCAGCTGGTGCCTCTCTACAGCATGACATTTGGCAGAGACATAATGTACCCTTCCAGAGCACTCAGAGCACGCTCCCTTCCTCACCCTCCTTTGGCTTTCAAGAGCCATTATGTAGCTTAAAGTGTTTTGTGAATGCAGCTTCCTTTACATCTGCTGGTGATGCAAAAACATCAACAACACAAAATCCTCTCTAATGTGGATTGCAGCAGCAGCAGCCAGCAACTGTTTCGCCCTGTCAGAGCAAGGAGCATTTTGAAGATACACAACAAAATTAGCAAAAGAAATCAGTTAGTGTGGGAGGGGAGTAGAAGAGAATAAAAAAGATCTTTGTTGCCTCAAGGACAAAGGTAAGACGGGTTCACAGGAAAAACAAGCAGGTTAGTAGTAATCAAGGATTCTGAAATGCTGGGGGCTAAATTTTCATTTTAAAGCCATAGCTTAAACTTTTAGTTAATGACTTCCTTGTGCAAAAATTTTGTGTTTTCTTACATCTTCTTCTGAGGTATCCAGTGCTTTGCACAGTGAGAAATGGGATACTGAGTGATACACTGTGAATCTAGTCTCTTCTGACAAATCCTATGTCCCTGTCCTTCTGTGAAAAGAGAATAGTTTTCCTGAGGGAGCTCCTCTCTGGTCTGTAGAGAGAAAGTTGAAATTTTCAAACCTCAGTAAAAGAGGGGAAAAAAACCAACATATAAAAATGCCCTTGAAATGAAGAATAGAAAGACGCAACAACAAATTCTGCAAGTTAAAGATATGGCAAGTGAAAACAGATATGGCATGTGAGAATAAACAAGATGAAGGAGTCAATCTCATCAATCTCTGTAGGTGAATGCTGAATAACCTTCTGCTTCAAAGCAACAGAGACATACTAAAGATGATGACACTGCAATCGTTTTTTAAAAAACTTTATTCTTCAACACATGATAGGTAGAGCACACCAGATGTCTAGTAAGACTTTTGAAAGGTCGAGAGCAAATGACAAATGGTTTATGTTCCCATTCTTAACATCTGGAAATTATAATTCTGGAAACATGAATGTTAAAAGTCATTCTCTATACCTTGAAAAGATTGCAATTTGATATAGATCTGTGAGCAATTCCATCATTTACTCAAAGTCCTGTTCTTTTGTTTATACCTTTCATATGATCCTCAGTCTCCAGGTCGGTTCTGTAAGGCATATTTCTCACCACCTTAATACTGCAGCATTAGTGACATATTGGAGCCTCCTTTGGCCTAGATCACAGTCATGCTGCCTTAGGTTTTAGCAAAGCAGAGGTAACAGTCATGGGGGAGACCTCAGTGCTGTGAAATCTGCTGATGAAGGAAGCTGCCAGTCAAAGTAATGATGAATACCACATGGACTCCTAAAGATGCCCTGTCACATAGTGTTGACACAACACATAGTGTTGACCCCACATTCAGCCGACCTATTGCCACACAAAACAGGAAGGTATGCCAGCATTTTTTGATCTTGCCCTGTTTTCACCAGGAAAATTGTCACTGATTTCATTTTAACCACTAGACCAAAAGCAACACAAATATAACCTGGAGCAGAATGGGGTTATTTCATACAGAAATCCTTGTTGTCATTTAGGCTTGTGGTATTGGTTTCTCAAGTGGTTTAAAGCTGAGGCTGCTCTGCAGATTCCCTGAAGAGTTTCCTTGTCAGTGTCATTATTCTTTATTACTTTGAAGGCAGATTAGACAAAATCCAGCACATCTGTTATCTCACCATTTTGATGGTTTAAGATTAATGGCTGTGATAACAGCCTGCAGTGCAAGTCAAGGCAAGAAATTTTGGAGAGTTCAGTGTCTTCCATAAATCCACATATGGCTGCTTTTTTGATGTAATGAGTGCAAATGTTGAACACAGCCAGTATGAAGTTATGGTGTCCTTGGAGACTCGTCCATCCTCAGCTTTCAGCTGGAATGGCAGCTTTTGCAGAAGTGTTGATAGGACTCCAGACTCCCCAAAAGGTGAAGGAGAAAAGAAGGAAAGGAAGGTTTCGTTGCATTTGAAATCTCTCTAGTCTTTCCTTGGACAGAAGAAAGGGCTCCACCAAATCTCTGCCCTACCATGAGAGGTCATTTCTGTGAGCCCCATGAGATGGTAGGTAAGTGTCATTCTCAAAAGCTAGAGCAGCATAACAGTTGGGTTTAAGGGCAGCAGTCCGTGAATACGGGGACCCAGCTGGAGATCACTAGGTGAGGACCGGGTGCCTCCCCAAGTTGCCAGAGTATAGAGTTGTATGCGCTTTCGTGAGGGAAGGAGAAAAGGGGACTGGAGAAAGACAGCACTTCACCAGTCTGAGATCCAGTTGTCGTCAAGCGTGCAAACCAATTGCACGTCGTTGTCCTGCACAAATAAGTGAGGAAGATTCAGGCCAGTCAGAGCAGTTTGGTGCCCAGTCAGGTTGCATTTCAATCCAGTTTTAAAGCAATACCTCCTGGAATTATTTGGAAGATCTGCCCAAGAGCAACTGATCAGCAGGTCTAACACTTACTCCTCACCTGTGGCACTCAACAGAGCACAGGGGCTTCCTCAATTATATTATTCCTTGAGATCCAGGTAGAAAAATAATTGTTACCTTAATCACTGAGCAGAGCTTAAGAAATGCGTATGGTCTTCACAAACTGCCTTTTTCCACAATGCTTAATTTTTGTTCTCTGTGTTTAAACAGAGATAAAATGTTTGAGATAGAAAGTAGTCAGAAAAATGAGTTGTTAATGTAGAAGAAATTGAATAAAGACTTATTACACAACTTTGCCATGTCTTCTAAGCACAGTATGCATCTTACACAAATTTAATACAGAAAATCTCAACTGTCTCAGCACACTGTCTCTGAAACCAAAACAATAAAAAAGGGAAAGACAAATAGAGAAGATTTTGGATGATGCCTCTTACTAAATATACTCCATCAGAATATAAGCAAAAAAATCTCTATAAACAATGCACCAACTTCACAGCATCATTTAGCAATAAGGTCCAATCTATTAACATTAATTCTTTTTTTTTTAATTGGGTTTTCTCGACTTTTTCAGATAGCAAAAGTAATATACCTCCTTTATCCTCAGACCCTGAACTCAACCCTTTTACCTTATTTTAAGAGGCTAAACCACAAACATACATAGAGTGAGGATGATTATTCCCAGCAGCAGTTCTGGCAAGAGCAGGTTACAAAGTGTTTTTTCTGGTTTTGTCCATTTATTCAATTAGACAGGTAAACAAACTATGAAGATTTTATTATACATGCCTATTCTAGTGATTTGCTAAATTAGCTCTTCTGACATCTGCATAAAACAAAGATCAGTTTCTACTCATTAGAACCCGGGGGAAGGATGATTTATAATTAGGCTTTGGATTATTTTTTAAGCTTTTTAAGCTTCCCACATGGAAGGAAATAAAATTAAATCACTTCAATTTGTGCCCTTCCAATCTGGTGGGACTGCTAGCTTATACATATGATGAAACTCCTGTCTGTATATACTGGTAGAACTAATCTTACAGGATATAAGGAAGGTAGATACCTTGTCCATCATAAATCTTAATACCCATTGATTTAAATGTGTTTGCATAGGTAAATCCAAGATATCACAGAAAGAGCATGATTAGCCCCTATGATATTGCAGACCAGCAGCTATTGTTAAAAAATACAGCCCCAGGCAGGTTTCCCTATTTACTTTCAATCAAGTGCAGCGTTCAATAGCCTATTAATTTCAGGACGAGAGTATGGTTTCAGTCCTAAATCTAGGAAGTAGCAGTTATTACATTTTTCAGGCATACTCAGTATCTTCGTGCTTTCACATCGATGGTTTCCTCTCCAAAAGAAATGAAATCAGAATGAAACCATAAACCATTACCGAATATGGTATCTTAAAGGACAAGATCTTAATCTTGTAATTAGGTCAGCTACTGCATGCTTAACCATCTGTACAAAATTTGCATCGGACTCTGGCACGGTGGACATTGTGCTGGATTTCATACTGGCAGAAGGTCAGAACTTTTGGATGCAGGGGCAGAGACACTCTTGGCTCCTGAGAGGGCTTTGTTTTGTGAAGGTCACTGCCAGGGCTGCAATTCTTCCAGGCGTACCTGCTGGTGTCTTTGAGACAGCTGCTTTGGGAGCTGGTATCTGCCAGACATGACAGCATAGGTCTATGCTTGGAAAACTCAGTTTGTGTTTGCACTGCCTTTGGGGTTAGAGCTAGACTCTGTATTAAGTTAGACTTCTAGCAGTACCCAGTATTCACTGCTACCAGCAGTCAAGTTACTTTAAGCAAAGCCACAGCTGTGCACTTGTACTCAAAGAGAGTGGAAGGAACACCATTACTTGCAGGAATTATTTAGCATCTTGCTTATATTGTCAGCAGACCCTTATAGCTCCTTCCAAGACATCTTTTGGGAAAGCCTGAGCAGTTTTTTCTGCCACTGATCAATGGCCTGTTTGTCTAGTAGCCCCTGCCTCAGCAGAATTCATTCATAATTTCCTAAACTCAGATAGATCATGGATATCTCTTAAGTCCTTCACAAGCTAAAAAAGGGACAGATTCCTTTCATTATTATAGTACAGATTTATGGCATCTGATTCTTCAAAAAGTATATCTAGGATAAAAATAGGGATCTGAAATTGAGTTACTGGTTTAGGAGAATAACAAAATATCCAGGTATATTTCTGTATATGCCAAATGGAGCACAATAAAATACTCACAAGACCAACAATTTTCTTCTGCTCTCTGAAGCATGGATCCATGCCCAGTCCTTCACTTTTCCTTATGGCTCTCTACAGCTACATTCCCCTTTTTTCTAAATGTGTATTGAGTTTGTCGTTCAAGTAGAGTTGCCACACGACGTTTCAGGCATGCTATGCAGGACCAGTGAAAGTCCTCTGCAGCACCTTGGTCTGTGTTGCAGTAACAGAGCTGCAAGGTCCTTCCTTGCCCCTCTTGCCGCAGAGAGCATGCGGGTGCTGCTCTGGCATACATGGTTGCACAAGCTGGAGGCCACAAGAAGGGTCTCTTCTTTTTGGGTGCTGTGATCCCAGCACACCAATTCCAGTGCACAGAAAATGAGGAGGAGAGGTCTCTTCCAGGCCCATGTTCCCAATCCCAGGTACAGCCCTTAGCTGACCCTCTCCAGCCATTGCAGGACCCAGGTTTCACGTGTGAAAGATGGATTTCATCCGAAGTGTCTTTGGCCTCCCCAACAGGCACAGAGGCTACCTTACGTACCGTATTGACTTAGGCTCTTCTGTTCTCATTACAGCTGTACAAGCCCTGTATTTCATTCACACAGATACACAGACACACACACGGGTAAACATATTTACAAAACCATCTGCAATATGTACCTACTTCAGCATAGACCACGTCAGAACGATCTGTTCCTCAAATGATTTCAGGCACTAACTCAAGTGCTCCACTCCACAGTTAATGCAGCTCAGCAGAGGTAGGAGCACATACACTGAGAACTGGGAGCGCATATAATGCCTTTGTAATAACAACTCCAAAAGGAATCTTCACTTTCAATTGCACCCTCCAAGTTGTGCTCATTTAACCCTCTCATCTAACGTTACCTGCAGCAGTCAGTATGTGATCACTGTTTACCACCAGTGTTAACAACAGGCATTTTGCTAATGCAGATCCAGTACTTGCTGTAGTCAAGTTCAGCTGGGAGAAAAATAAGCAATCAGACCAAAAGAAGCAAAACAGTCTACTTTATCAAAAGACTGCTTTGAACTGAATTTTCTATTATATTTCTTTCACTGTCACAACCAGCTAGAATTTTATCTAATTTTCTCATAGTGACTTCTTCAGATTTTAGGTTTTCAGTATGGGTAAATCATATCAACTAACCACTGTTCTTCTCTTCATTAGAAGTATATTTGGAGCAGGATAAGGAGTAACTGCTAAATTTTTGGCTGATGCTTCTTTTTTCTGCCACACCCATTCCGAAGTTACTCAACCCCCTCCCACATACCCATTATTTAAACTACTGAAGAAACATTTACCTTTTATTAAAACCGTCAAGAGAAGTGCTTGCTTTTCTTAAAAAAATGAGATCAATACGATAGGTCAAACCCTTTTTTTTGTTTTGTTTTGACAAAGAACTAGGAAAATCAGAAGTTTGGCTAAAAGCTTCATAGCTTTCAAGTATGAAAAAACATAATGTGGGAAGAAAAAAACAGAGAAAAACTGCTAAAAAGCTATCAGCAAGAAAACAAAAAAATGCTACTACAGGACATCTGTAGATGAACTACAGAAAAGAATGAGGATTTCATTTCATTTTTGTCTCTCCCTTCCCCTTCAAATGCAACTTTCAAAACCCTTGAACCTTATATCACAATGTCCCTTGCTGTAGTAATAAATGTCTCTGCATGACCTTGTAAATAGAATAATTTATGAAAATGTGTTTCTCTGCTGCTTAGCGACTCTGTAACCCACTTCCTCAGCCTGAGTCATAACTGCAAAGATTGGAATTAATAAATCCTGATCCTTAATACTATTTTACCTTCTAACAGCCTATCTTGCAGACACTGCTATGTCTGAATTTGCTGTAAGCCAGAAGGGTTTGGTATTCTTGATTATGTAATTACATTTGCTTTAGCCTCATTGGAATTGAGGAGAGTAACTCAAGAAGATAAGGAAATACTCTGGGATCTTGGCACATAGTATAGCAGAGGACATGGAAAAAACAAATGTTTCTCTCATGCAAACCATGACAGCAGTAGCTAGAAGGTAGTCTAGATCAATGACAGCTCAGGATTACGAACTGTACGAGTGACTGCTGGGTAGACGTTCCCTAGACAAAGGTGAAAATCTATTACTACTCATCTAGACAATTGTGTGCTGGTCTTCATGATGGATATATACCCTTTCTACAGTTAGGCTGTAACCACAGGCAGTGTTTCTCAATTCATGAAAACCTGTAAGACCTACAGTAGGGAGGAAAACATCAAACAGCGATCCACAAAATGACCATAAAATAACAAATTCATACACTCCTGCAAGCATAAGCAAGCTGGCAAATTGTTGGAAAAATAATTTTTAAAAATTTAGAACCATTTTTCTTTGGTTGGAAATGAGACCCATGATGGCAGCACCACACCAATTGTTCCTTGCGTATTTAAATAAAAATTTGATGGTCCTAGGATTTTAAAAGATCCAAACTTCTCTGCAAAAAAACCCCTATCATTATTAGTAGCAGCTAAATTGAATTCTCAATCTTCCATGTAGCTCCTATGCTAAGGGGACCATCCACACAAAAATGTCCTTCCAAAAACTTCCATGATGGTTTACACCCTTCTCTGAGGCCACAGAAGACTTCTGGGTAGGGAAAAGTTGCAAAGACTGGTGAGATCATTTCACTGTCTCCAGATCTTATCACTTTCTCAGTTTGATTCTAGGTATTCCCCCAGAAGGTATAGCAAGATCTTGTACATATGTCATCACATCTGTCACCAAAGTTTATTTGTTGACGTATAGGAAGGTGTAAAGACACATAAGCTCCTCCCTGCCTAGAAGTCTAGGAAAGGTTTCTTAACTCCTCAAAAGGAACAGAGACACAAAAGATTTTGTTTTTTAAGGAGGTTGCCAAGAGACAAAATTCCTCTTTTTCACACACTATTCCTATTTAATGAACCCGAAGAAAGATCTTTTAAATCTGCTTTTAGAAGAAGATTAAAGTAGAAAAGGTCTGATTTAACTAATAGAAGGTCAAGTGCTTCCTCTGTCAATGTGGTATAAATCTGGAGTTGTCATGAAATCAGAGCTTTAGCCTGGAAATTTCATACAGGAGTGTCAGCTTATAAAAAAGCACAGCAGAAACCGTTTCTGAAACCATGCCTCTTCACTGTAATCACCAAGTAAATTAAAAGGATGGAACAATCTCACCTTTAAAGAGATCCAAGTTCTGAAAATTTTTCAACGAGTTGAACCAAATACACTCTTCTATTAAAATAGGAGCCCTACAGTCCATCCTGTTTACCCCTTCTGATTAACAGGTAATAAAAAAAAATTTTAAAACTACAAAAAGACTCAATGAAAACAGGAGCCTCCCCAGCCCCCTATGTGTCCTGAAGTATTTTAGGGGAAGCCATTCCCCTGTCTCCCTATAGTGGAGTAGGGTGAACCTTGGCAGAGTTGCTCTACTCTCTCCTGTGGGAGAACCTTCCATCCTCATGTTTTTGCAAGGGAGTTACAAAGAGAAGAAAAGCAACATGTTCCCTATGTTCTTCTCTATCTAGGCCTGATATCCCACCACATTGTACATGAAAATGCCAGTACATCTGTACTGTAAGCTCCATGCTTAGGAATATTCTCTGAATTTTTGATGTTTGAGTCATGAAAAGACAAACATAGAATCAGTGAAAAAGTAGGGCTGGAAGGGATTTCAGAGAAGTCATCCAATTACATCCCTTTGCCCCAAGCCAAGAACATCTTTCAGAGTTTTAAATACGCGTATTAATTGTGATCTATTAAACTGGACTTGTAAACCACTTGTAAAGCTTTTTCTGTGTGAAAGCAGTGCAGATACTGCAGGGTAGGGTTCATGAACAGCACAGCTGCCGAAAGATTGAATACACATTGTCTTGACAGGCCATTGGTGAAGAAAAGCAAGAATATCAAAAATTTGATAGATACTAAACCCTGTTTACAGGCTCTCTTGCTTACTGCCCTCATTGTAGACATCAGCAGTTTCCTAATGAAAAAATAAATTGTTTTTTAAGGCTATATCTATCATTTTTATCTGTCTACATTTTCATTACGTTATTACTTCTTGTGCACACCTCTTCTGTTTCTAGCTCCCTGTATATACCCACTAGACACAGGAAAATATTCCTAAGTATATAACCCATACACCCTGTCTCCAGAAAAACTAGATGATCTCTTCAAATCAATGATTTTTAAAAGGACAGAGTCTATGGAACTGTATGCTCAGCTTCTACTTCCCTGATCCCTAGCAGTCTGCAGGAGAGGATTATTATTTCAGGGTAGTCCCTCTTCTGTCTCTCCTGAGAAATAATTTGGTGCATCCTAAACCACCTCTAAAAGATATTACTCTTATTTCTTCTTAAAGCATTCAGAAAAAGATATTCTTTAACTTCCCTAGGTAGTTTCTTTTATTGATCATCTCTCCTTAGTGTAAAAAGTTTTACCCAATGTCTCACCAGGTCTTTTTTTTTCTCTTTAGCTGGAAGTTACTTTTAATTTTCCCCATGTAGAGGTCATGCAGAATGCTTTATTGCTGTCCCTTATGCAAGTATTTTAGTTCTGGAAAACAGCTACTGTTCATCTCCCTTCAGCCTTATATTTCTAAGATGAACACAACTAATTCATTCAACCTTCCCTCATAGGCCCCGTTTCATAAATCCGTTATCATTCCTGGTGTTCCTTCCTGCACTCTCCGCAGTTTGTAACCAACATTCTTCCAGTCCTCTGCTTACGCTGGGACATGATGCCCCAGCCCTGGTCTCAGCAGTGGGCCACATTTTCTCCCACATCTGACATGTGATGTTCCTTTTAATAGATATTTTTATTATAAGTGTCTTCCCTCCTCCCTCCTCCCCAGCAGCCTCCCTCCTCCCCAGCAGCACAGCTGATGCAGACTCAGTCTGTAATCTACTGCACCTCTGTTACCCACCTTTTCTTTGTTCACTTGATTTTTTTTTTTGCCTTAAACATAGTACATTGCATTTGCGGTTACTAGATTTCATCTTGCTGATACTGCGCACTTCCTCCAATTCATCAAAATCATATTTAATTTTAAACCCATTACCCATCATGCTCTCAGCCCTTCCCAGCTCCACACCATCTGGATTAGCACAACATTTCCATTTTATCATTTAAGTCATTAAACAAGACATTATCACTCTGCTATAATTAACTCTCAGGACATCACTTGCAACATCTTCCCAATATAAGGCAGCAAATAGGTCCACAGGCGGTAAGTCTGTATCAAGTTCTACTATGCAGTTTGTGTGAAAGTCTCATAGCACTGTGTCAGGAATCAATACACCACATCTTCTGTTTCCCTCATGCCCAGCAAACCGGGTACCCTGTCAAGAAAAAGCATTAGATTAGACCTGATATTGTAATTAGTGGGGCAATTTGACGGCTTCAGCCCATGGATGTCTGCGGAGAGTTTTCGAGTGAGCATATTACCAGGTACTTCCGCTATTGGTTTGTTTGCTGGAGTGGTTTTGGTTTGTTTATTTGTTTGTTTATGACTCATGTATGATCAACTCACATTTTTCTGCTGTTGAATTCAGAAAACTGAAACATTCTTCTCTCCTGGGACTCAAAAGCAAAGCTCAAGACAAAACTGCAGATAGGTCCCCAGCAGCAGGAATCTCAGTCCTTATGGGACATCTCTCTTCCTCCTACCTCTTGCAAAATCCTACTGTTGCTTTCAGTAGCAACCTGTAGTTCATGTTGTTACTAGTACATCGAGTTCAACTAGTACTTTTCCACATTTTGGTCACGCGTCCTCCCCACTCAGCTGGTAATGTGAGTGTACACACAGCCTTGCAAGTAAAATCAAGAAGTGAAGACAAAGTAGAGATAGGGAGAAAATGATCAAAGATATCATTAACTAGTACATTCCTGAATTATACCACTGAGAATAAAAACTACCTTGCAAGTGTCCAGCCATTGTGTCTGAAACACCCTCTGGCTTGTAAATTTTCCTAGCAATTCTCCTAGGACCAGAATTAAAAAATCCACAGCACCTGAGTAATAATGTCCTGATCTTCCACCACCAAGGTCAGCAAAATAGAAGTGTCTGGAGTGTATTGGATGGGTTGGTATCATCACTTTCAGAGACAGGTAGTCAAACACTTGTCCTGCAGCCTCTATATGTTGCTCAAAGTGCAGGAAAACAAAGTAAATAAATGCCCAATCCAGTGACGAGTATGAATCAGTGGTCTTTTTACAGAGTGAGTGCTCCTGCAAGAGAGACCAACACCTCCCTGAGAGGAATTTTTCTGTTCATCCCAGTCTCCTCCCAGTCCTCTTCATTTCAGTCATATTAGCACAGCCCCCAGCCTCAGCAGCCCCCAGCCTCAGCCGCCTCAGAGCACGCAAACGCAGTTGTCACAGAAGTGTGTTTCTGTGCTTCTCTGTGGCTCCTATCATTTTGATTCAATTACACTTCGGCGCATAGATAAGAAGTATCAGCAGGAACTGGGTTCTAATTCTGTCACTTATGACAGAACTGCTATTTTCTGCATTGTGTGCACCAAGCAGCCTTGCTTTATTGCAGTTCTTTTTTGTGATGATCTAGGACAAGCTTTATCAACAAAACAACTAAATTCCTGTTCTCTCGTCTTTCTTTATGATCTGAAAGAAAATTGGCACTTGATATGTCTAAAATAAGTTCCATAATGGCACCAAAACTGCTTAAATACATTCAGAGTGCTGAAAATATCAGATAAATGGCAGGCTTGGCTCATGCTAACAAGCTTTGCACTTTTTGTGTTCTTTTCATCTGTGACAAAATTTACCAGCACTTACCAGCCATTAAGGTTGCATTGTGCAAGTCAAAAATGCAGACAGATATTCTGAGAGAATTTTAATCATAATCACTGTACAAGACATTCAGATACTGTATGCTCAGATTCTTTTTTTTTCCTCCTCTTAATAAAACATGCACATAGACAAAATCACGAATTCTAAGAGACAAGATTTTATTTATGTTCATCACAACAGCTGTTTTGAAGATGGCAGGATTGATGGCATTATCAGGGACTACACCAACCAAAAAGGTCATATCTTAGAGCAGTGAGAAAAGATATACAGGATGGGAAGATTTCAAACTCCAGAAATCTACAAATTATGCCAGAGGTGATTAGAGCCACTATATTACAGCAATCTGCACAAGCAGGTGCTGGGTATGCCACTCCTTAATTGCTGACATTCAGAACAAAACCTGCCTGAAGTGAACATGGCAATTGTCCCCTCGTGCAGTTATTGCTTCTGGTTACCTGCCTGTTCAGTCAGTCAGCGTGATGGTGCGTAGTACCAGCACCTCCTTCTTATGCATTTGGGTCATGAGGCAGCAATTCACTATTCCAGGGCACTGCACAAGTAGAACAACAAAACAGGACCTTCAAAAGAGCCCACACAGTCTAAATACAAGGAAAACAACAGAGGGGGAGCTGCGGGAGGACAGGAGGAGGCATGCACGAGGTTGCTCAGCACAGCTTCTCAGCCTCCCGGCTGCCTGCCACTCTGCAAACTATTAAATTATTTAATACAGCACCATAAAAACCACGAGAAAAGAGAGAGGAGTGCAAGGTGAGTAGAAAAAAGCCATGTCTCCTGCCAGCCATCTTCAGTCATGTCAGATTTGATGTTTATGAGGATTTTATCTTCATGAGGATTTTATCTTCATCTCTGTTTTAATCAGTTCATCGCCATATGGAAGACATGGAGGTGGCATCCTTGGATGCACAATGAAGGGATGTAAATGAAAGAAGAAAGCTTCGTGACTTTAGGTTGGCTTCCGTTTTGGCTGTCCCACTTCAAGATATCTGTGGGTTTCTGGGCCTGCCAATTCAAGATGGAGTTATTTCTGAAAATTGGATTTCTGAAAATCAGAAACTAGAAGAATACTTTTCTCACACTAGCAGTATCTGAAATTCAAACCAAACAGAAAGTAATTCAGGTTTGGTGAAATGTAAGAGGAAAAAAAACCATAATCTTTCCCATGATCTGAATTTTCAGACTTCAGGAACTAGAAAGAATAGAGCCCTCTCCAAAAAAGGAAAACAGAAAAGCTCCCAAAATCCACAACTAAAAGTCTTTCTCGATAAGCAAAAGGAGCCAACACTAGAAAGCTCAAACGATAGGCTATTTTCATATTCTTTTTAGGTCAATGAAAACAAGTAGATAAGCTTCACAAAATTCTTGATTTTCAGAGCTCTCAATCTCTTCCCCTAGAGGAAGGAGCCCAGATACTAAAAAGTTCTCAGGCAATAGGTAACGCAGCTTTTCTTCAGAGCACTTAAAAGGCCAGTCACTTTATCTACATTGGGAGCAGAGCTCCTCAGAAATGCTTTCTAAAAAAGCTTTGGCTGTTTCCTGAGCGCAAATATGTGGCTTTCACAACCTGGCACCGGCAACAAAAGCAAGAGCTAACTTGTATTATCAAAATGACGTTTACGAGACAAACACGTGCTAGGGATCAGAGGGACAGAAACCCAGAACCATTGGACCCCTGTTCCGGCTGTGAGTTTGCTGGGTTTCAGGATTATTATTCTGTACGGGTGCTTTCCATCCTGAGATTTGAGTATTTGTTAATCTTAACTGATCAGTCATTACAACATCCTAATAGTATGACAGGCAAGTATTATGAGACTCTGAAAAATTACAACTGAAGTAGAAGTAATGAGAAATTCCTTTTCTGCTATGATTTCAGAAGTTATCTTTGTTTCCTGGGTTGACATGAGCAGTAAGACAGAGAGACATACTTTGTCTTTCTTAGGAACACATTTTTTTGGATCCCTGTCATAGCACTGCAGCATGTCTTTATAGGACTGTTTTTAGCCAACGGCATGGGCTATATCAGGTATTAGTTTCATCTTCATTTTCTTTAAACTGGATGATTTTTTACCATAAGTATTCCTAAGAAGTCTGTTCACATTATAACAAATGTCAGTGAACATCCATGAGTCACCGCTCATTTGCTCAGGCTATGGGCCTCTGGCTATCTCAGCTCT
The DNA here is from genome assembly GCF_964195595.1 of Calonectris borealis. Taxonomy (NCBI): domain Eukaryota; kingdom Metazoa; phylum Chordata; class Aves; order Procellariiformes; family Procellariidae; genus Calonectris; species Calonectris borealis. The sequence continues at coordinate 9,514,271 of NC_134352.1, forward strand.
TGACATATTAGCCACATGAAAACATATGCTCTCATTCCTAGTGCATTTCTAGAAACACATCTCTGTCTGACTCTTCTGGTTAACAATCTCACATCTCATTCGGTAGCTTCATGAAAATCACGGGAATTATAGAAGGAAGGTTTTTCTCATGGAGGCTACATTTACACCCTCCTACTTGACTCCAGAACAATCCCAAAGAAAGGCAGAACTTGCTGAGATTTATAAAAACACACCTGAAATGAACATCCTGCCTTTTTGGTGTCTATAGCTAGATGGGTAAGAAAACAGATGGGATAAACCTATGTATTGACTTATTGTCCTGGTTCCGGCTGGGACAGAGTTAACTTTCTTCCCAGTAGCTGGGGAGGGTGCTGTGTTTTGGGTTTGGTATGAGAGGAGCATTGATGGCCCATTGATGTTTTTGTTGTTGCTGGGTGGTGCTTGCACTGGGGACTTTTCGGCCTCTCATGCCCTGCCAAGTGCAGGGGAAGCTGTAGGGGGGGAGCACAGCCGGGGTGGTTGACCCAGCTGGGCAACGGGGTATTCTATACCATGTGATGTCATGCTCAGTATAAAAACCAGGGTGGGGGGGGGTCTTGCCCCCCGTTCTGTGACACGCGGTCAGCGGTCGGTGAGCAGTTGCATTGTGCATGCCTGCTTTGTATATTCTGCTGTTGCTGTTATCATTGTTATTATTACTGTTCTACTTCATTTTATTTCAATTATTAAACTGTTTTTATCTCAACCCGAGAGTTTTCCTACTTGTGCCCTCCCGATTCTCTCCCCCATCCCACCGGAAGGGGGGAGTGAACGAGCGGCTGTGTGGGGTTTAGTTGCTGGCTGGGGTTAAACCACTTATAATTTCATTCAAGGTTCACGGTGCTCCAAAACAAGGAAAATAAGCTGTACCATATTTTTTAATTCTTGTTTTGTCTGAAATTCCTGGTTTAAGAACCAGGTTGAAGGAACACATGAAATTCTAACTTGCATGAAAAGTTGTGTTGTAACTTCAGTCCAGCTCTTCTACTTGAGTCAGGCAAGTGTGGGGCGTTTATTTAAAATAGACTCCAAAAACTGAGATTCTTCTATTGTCTCTTTGCCTCAGCATAAACTTTGAATGAACTGGCACATCAGTGGTCAGAAGTTAGTAAACTTAACCAAAGCATCTGCCCTGAAAAGCTTCCAGCAGATACTGTCAGAAAGCTTCCTAAATCACCATGGCCTTAATAAGCTTCGCCAGTTGACCTGGGAAGTGCAGGTCAATCACACTCTTTGCTTTTCTTGACTCTTCAATGTCTTCAATTTGCTGGTCACAAAGGCACACGGTCACACTCTCCTCTTGGTTTCCTTCAAGTAATGCCATTGACCACAGTCTCTGGTCTGTGACCCATCTAGAATTTGACCTTTCACAACACAGAAAATGTAACACATAGCTGTTTCTATTTTCTCTTGGAATGGCAGAATTTAATGTTTTCTGTTGTACTCCTTCATGTAGTGCCATCACACTTTATTTCACCTGATCATGACTGATTATACTGAGTTGCTGTTTTCCCATTTAAGATTTGAAATGAACACAGAAAAGTCTTCTTCAGTCCCAGTCCATGTGGATGTAGGAAAACATTTTGAAGTATAAGAAAGGCATTTGATTCTAAGAATAGATGTCCCAGAGAACCAGGATTTATTGTTTGTTTTGTTTTACTGAGCTCACCATAAAGAAAAAAGAGAAAAAAACTATACGCAACTTTTAAGCCTAAATCTGGATGTGAATTGAGATTTGTTCCTAGTCAACTTTTGCTTTGATTTCTGATTTCTAAGTAAAACTCTGTCACAAGTGCTGTCACCATATGCTTCCAATCACTCGTCCCAAGCTGGACTCAGAATACCCACACATGCATGATGCACAGGAAATCCTTCAGTTTAGAGGCTGCTGTGGAACTTCGAACAAATTGTATTTCATTTACATTTGAATATATTTTCCATGTACATCCTGGATTCACCTGCCTACACAGAGGGAGATATTTGATTAGCAGTGGCACAATCCCAAGGCAAGTGGAGTGGCACAGGCCCTTCCCTACCAGCCCTGGGTCAGATGATGGAGCAAGGTCATATCAGGGGACCTCAGATGTGGACACAGAGGAGGTTCCCGGGCACATCACAGAAATACATATGTGTCCTTTCCAAGTCCTTACATCTGCCCATGTGAGGGTCAAGAGTCTGAGGGAAGGCATGAGAACTCAGCACTGTGGCAAGCTGAGTTAACCACGAGTTACTGCTTCGTTATTCTTTCCCTCTTCTCTTTCCCCTTCCCAGCAGTAAAGCCATACCTGTGATAATGATAATTTGCAAAGCTACACTGTCACTTGTCCTTTCTGAAACCAAATTTTGGCCATCTTTTGTCAACCCCCTAACAGCAATATTTTTCATGGTCAGGAAAAAAGACAGATCCATGTGGTTAAAGTATTGGATAGGAACTGGATTTCACATTGAGTGCTTGGTTCTCACGTAGATTTACTGCGTAACTATGAGGAATTCACTTATTTACTAACCATGAAGTTCTCATCTACTAGAGACATCAGAAACAAATATGTGACAGGTTATTTCAGGCCCCACTTGTTTAGATTTTACAAAATCTAATCAGCATAATGGCATGCTATTCAAGCAAGGACCATAATATGGACAGGAGAAAAAGAAATACGCTTGGTTTATTTTAATAATAAAGCTGGTTTATCCCTGGAACGGTGCAAGATGCAAACAATATTGGATTACTGTGGGTCCAAGCATACACTTTTTCTTGGAGACAAAATGAAATTATTAGGTTAGCTTCATTATTCAAGAATGAAAAAGAAACAAGAAAAGTAAAACTGGAAATATAAGAAAATTTACAAAATAACTGTTGTTTTAATACTGCAGAATGTCATTAACTTAAGAAATTAGGTTTTCCTGGCATGAATGGTGTGCCAGTTGTATGACACATCAGTTAAACCAGAGTGGTATGGCAGTTACCTGGTGGTCTGGTATTCCATGTCTTCTTTACCAGGATGCTGGTGTTGACAGGGTTACAAAATCTGAACTCTCTCCTTGCTTTCCCATTCATGGATGTGTATGGAGCTGCTAGGAGTAGTTTTTGACAGTTCCTCACTAATGCCCGTTTTGTCCCTTTTGTTTGTGAATTCCTTTACTTGGCCTGTCCAGTTCCACTGATACCCCAAGACTTGGGAAGCTCTACCACCAACGTGAGTTTTCTCTCCAACATGCAATCTTCTTGTTCTTCTGTGCTTCAGTGAAGAGCAACACTCAGTCGCAGCATCCCTGTTGACTTTTGAGAAGATGGGACGTCTTTGCCCCATGACAGGTACTTTCACAGTAGGTGTGATTCAGACCACAGACTCCCCAGAACTCCAATTGAGTGCTACCTCCTCCAGCTGCCAGCATCAGAGATGGGTTTTATGTAGCTCAGCCCTTCAATCTTCTCACCTGCAGCCTGTTCCTATACTCGGCAGGGTGCAAGGCTGCGGCACTAACAAGGACTCATGTTTGCATGTGGTTATGCCTTTCTCATCTCAAAAATACTTCCTTCCTTGCTTTGTGTGCTGCAGAGAAAGTATCTTATGACTGAGAGCTTTTGTATATACTCCTAAACCTTGTTAGCAAGCCTGCTGCTTTTTAAGAGCTGACCAGACGCAAAAGTTTGGCATTAAAACAGTGCACTTGAAGACAGCAGAAGTTTTCGTAAATGTGCTAATACTTGTCTGCTTTGCAAATTATCATCCTGGTCAATTGTTCCCAGGCAAGGACAGGAATATTTAGCAGCAATTTTACTAAGGCTGGAGTATCTGGGGTTGTTTAAAATACATTTGGCTGGCTATTGGAGCAATATTTAGTAGCAATTTTACCAAGCCTGCAGTATCTGTAGTGGCTTAAAATACATTTCGCTGGCTATTGGCTGCCTTGCCCAACCAGCAGCTCAGGAAAAATTGTAGTGAATCATCACTTAAGTCAATGCATTCAGATGCAATCTTATTCTGTAATGTCCTTGCATGTTTACTAAGCAAAATCTAATGAATTTTAGACTTTTGCCATAAAAATATATGGAATTGTCCCATCACATTCTAAGACAGTTGTACTTATTATTAATTGCATCTCTTCCCCCAATCTACTATGAGACCTTTCATAAAATACTACAATTCACTAATCTTTGTACCTTTTGAATACCCTGGCCTTTGGAGACATAACCTAGGTCCAGGCAGCATTGAATATAGAGGGCTGCTGTAGACAGAGCTTCCAACATGCAGACCACTGCCCACTTACCACCTTCATGAGGTCATGATAGAAAGCCTCCAGTTAGCCTGTAAAGCCATCCTGTTTCCACAGTGCTCTCAAGTAATATGGGGCAAGAAACGTATGTGTAAGGGAGAAATTTCAGAGGTGGCCCATGTTCCCAAAAATGGTACCAGGCAGTGCTAGAAGATCAGGAAGGAGACAAACAAAACCCATTGTAATAACTTACTGTTAATTTGTAATACAGGAGATGCTCATGTTAAAAGATGTTTAGTCCTTTCAAACAAGCTGCCCTGAGTCCCTCCTAATTTGAAAGTGTTATGGTAGCCATTATTACCATTATATTAGTAATGTTTTCAAACCCCTTTCTCATCTTTGTTTAAATATTTGAATTCTCTTGAATCTCAAGCAAAGTACAAAATATCCCAAGAGTTTCCCCCAAGAAATATTCATGTTATGGGTTGGAAGAGACAAAAACCCTAAACAATTGTAAAGATTATAAACCTGGATTTATAACCATATTCTAATAAACACAAGGAAAAATAAATGGGTCAGTAGAGAAACAACAACAAAACTTCTCAAAGGAAAGGGGCCAAATATTCAGCTAATGTAAACTGCAGCTTCATTAAAGTTAATGGAGCTATGCCTGTGTACACCAGCAGAAAATATGGCTCTGAATCTCTCCTTCTACTGGTGGGGACCATATGGTAAGCCTTCATGTGACCGAGTCCTCTTCATAAATGAACGATTGTGTTTAGCTAACTTTATGCATATGAGTTTCCTGTCTGTGACTTGAGTAACAGCCATGAATAATTCATGATGGAAAATTACAGATTTACAGTGTTTTTCTGTCATTTTACCACCAGGCTTGTTCTCAGCACACTCAGATAGTATTATTTCTAGACTTAAGTCAGGCAAGGCAACATACTTCTCACATGAGAAGTAACTGTCTGGGTAACACCTGATGTCTGCAATGCCTTTCTCACAAATATGCTCGTACTTGTTTGAATTTTGGCAACACAGTAAAGGACAAAAGAGTGAGAGTGAAGATGAGGATGCCAAACCCAGTTGACTTTCATAAACCTTTCATGTGCAGAGATACTCAGCAAAGTACCTGCAGAACCTTCAGTTGCAGCAGTAGTGCACTCAGGTGTGAAGGAGACCAACATGTGATCCCCTGCCAGACATCTGCCTTGATGGCAGCCAAAATAACAAAGCCCAGAGCCTGGTCAGAGTTCATGATCCCCTTGCTAATCATGAAGAGACATGGCATGTCAGCAGCAGAGACCCAGGACCAGATCCGCTGCTCCATCCCCACTGCTTTATTCCATTCCGTTGGCACATGGCAGCCATCAAATCCACTCTGGGTGCAATTTGATTCACACGCAGTTTTTTGCATGGTGAATACAACACATTATCACCTGAATGATCTGAGAAACATTTTTCGCCTGCCCTGTCTCACATTCAAGATCACCTATGACACCGGGCAAACCACAGCACTGCCCAGAGCGCTTCCTCTTTGCAACAGAGTCGCTTATTTCACTCAGTTAATTACAGCAGACAACGTGATTCTTAATGCACAGGCTTTTAGACAAAATGCACAAGTGTTCTTCCTCCCCCCCTAATTGCAGAGCATGTCATTCCTCTAGTATACATCACTTTTCCCTCTTTTGTACTGTTACCACAGGGTATCCATAAACCCCATCTCTGGCTACAAAAAGTCAGTATGCTTATTCTGGATTTTAAACTGCAGCCATTTTACTGCTAAAAATCTAGATTTGCCAGTGTGCTATATACCTTGAAAGTGTTAATCTTTTGATTGTTTTGGTTTTTTTTTTCTTTTCTCTTTCCTAAGATGTTGGCCTTTTCAGCAAAGGTCCAATTCTTCAAAATCAATTAGTAATTTTCAACTCTCCATTTCAGTGCTTCCCACATAAGATACATCAACACAACCTCATTTTCTGAAAGGGCTCAATATTCAGCCTTGGAAAACTGGACCTTCAGGATAACCAGTCACTAATCTTCAATTCTTATTTTACTCCCTAGCCCCTCAGCCACAAATCTCTTATGCAGAGAGAGAGAGAGAGCGCGCCTGGATTTGTTTCTTTAATGACATATTCATTTACTCATCAAAGAAAAAAAGAGGTGAATCAAGACACAGGAAAAAAAAAACAAGTAGCAGCAATGAACCATGAGTCAGACTATACTAAGCCTGCAAGGAATGACTGTCTGGAATTGGGGCTCTACTAAATCTAATCCATCACAGATTGATGAAGAACACCCTCATTATTGTGTACAGGAATTTTTCTAAAAGGATTTCAATCCAAAATTTAGGTTTGAGAAGGAGGAGGAAGTTGGTGAGTCATAAGGTTTTAATAAATCAACTCTGGCCATGTGTTTGCAGGATGATCTTACTTTCCTTGCTTTGAATTAATGAAAGGAACTGAACTGCTCTTCAAACCAGCCCATTAGACTCTAAGATATACCTTTTTAATCTAAGATCTTTAAAAAGTACATCTATTTTGCATTATTTAGACAAATTAAACTAATGTAGACTATTCCTTTTCAAAAATAACCCGCAGAGCATTTTTTATGTCTGGGTCTGTGTACTGGAGAGCCTGGAGTTCCAACCATCAGGAAAAGCAAGAGTGTCTGCCTGAGTCTGACCTCAAAGGAAGAGCTGATGGTCAGAGATTACCATCCTTTCCCTCCATTTGCAAATGTTCCACAAGGCAAAATATCAGAGCGGAAAACAGATGTCATGAGAGACATGAATATTAGAAAAATTTTGTGCAATAGCAGGGAGGATTTAATCCCCGACAAACAGACCTGGGAAATCACCAACTGGCAGATCGTCTCCAGAAGAATTAGTAGGAAGCTGAGAGCGTGTTTGAAGCAGATGCTCTGAGTATTAATAGAAAGACTCCTACTTGCAGCTGTCAAATCAGGACCCTATGTGGAGGAAACAAGGGTGCCCAGAAGAAACTCAGATGAGACCTTTTCAGAACAGGGCAGGGTATGGAAAGCAAAGGGCCTATAAGGGAAATGGAAAATAGGGAGAAGTAGAAGAGATTTGGGTTTTGTCCTGCAAACCAGAGTTGTTGTGAGAACAATGAAGGAATGAACTTTCTTCAAAATTTTCAAGAAGAACGAAAATGATAGTGATTATCTGTGAAGGCACTATAACAGCTTAGGGACCAAAACTCATGGTGAATAACATACTCTTAAAACATTTTATGATTCTTTTTGAAGGACCTAGTCTCTCTCAGCTACCTTCATTAACACAGTTCTTCAAAAAGTTAATGCCAATGATAAATGTTCTCCTAAAGGAGCTTCAGGTTTATGAGATCCAGATAAAGTACAATTAAAGGACCCTTACAACATTTTATTTGCATCTTAGTTTCAGAAGACGTTGACAAAATTAGATCTTCAGGCAATACCATAGACCATGCCAAGAAATTTCTTTGACTATGAACATCCTAAGTAGCAAACTCTGTCTTAAAACAAGTTCAGTTCTTCCCACAAAAATGTCTGGCTTAACAGATTAAAAAGACTTTATGCATATAAGCATAAACTAGCTTCTCTTATTCAGAAAGTCATATTCAGAAGGAAGTTATGTTCAGAATCTCTTATATCTGTTATATTATATATAAATAAAATTAGCTTACTAGTTTCCATCACCTGATGCCTTTATGGTATTGAACTAACAGAAGCCAAATAGAGCATTCTGATGATTTCCATACCTACAGATGGATGAAATTTCTACTGAGAAGGATCCATCATCCCTGTTAAAGGGAGGAAATAGGAATCCTTATCCTGTTCATTCACAATTCCCAAAAGAACTGAGCTCAGATAATAAAATAAAGGCCAAGTAGTTAGTCAAGGCTCTATACAAACTATAACATAATAAATTTCTAAACCCCCTTGTTTTGTTGTTTAGAAGAGAAAAAATGAGGAATCCTTGCATAAAATCAGAAAGGAAATAAAAATCAATACAAACAAAATACACGAGTGGCTCTTTGAAAGTTCACCTCAGACTGGAAAAGAAATCTCACTTCATAACTCATTATCACGATGGTTAAAGTAACTAAAACAATTTTAAAAGATGCCAAAACCCTATGCCCTGTGTAGAGAAGCAGAAACAGGCCGTGTCTCAAGGCTTTTGAAAATCCTTCCTCTGAACATCTCCTCTGGGGATAAAAGGATGGTTGGGTTGAAGTCAACAGGACTATTCGTTTTCCCAGTTATGCACATGGATAATCACTTGAGTGAACTGAGACTTCACAGTCTAGCCATGATGAAATCAGCTCTGATTGGTACTTCTTGTCTATGAAATAGACATAACCCTGTCTATTTGAGGTCCTGTAAAAGCTAAATTTACTCAAATAATAAAGGTGAACGTAACTTGCAAAAAAAGCCAAACTTACACAATACTTATGTTTAGGAGACTTCTAATTCCTGAACTGAGCAAGTCTAATCCATCTGTCAAACAGTAACTCTTCCAGGACTATCTGTGCACATGGTTAGAAAAGGACTAAAGTATTAAGCAATCTCATATATGGCAGACAGAAATAGAACATTAAACAAATATATAGGTTTCATGTAAAAAATATGTCCTGGGAGTCTGCAAGTTTTCTCTTTTTTTCTTGAAAGTGGAATCAGACTCACTGTCAGAGAGTCAGATGGGTAACATCTGCCCATCATTTCCCAGGAACCTGCCTCTGGCCACCAGGGCCTTCCCAAACCAACAGAGAGCAGCTGCACGAGGATACTGGCCAACAACCTCGGTGCCTTTAGGTGCCTCCTTCTCCTCCCATGAGCCGGGGTAGTCATTCATCTCTTGGTTTTGCTCTCTTTCCCCAGGAGCTAAAAACCCTGGTCTTCTCATGGTCACTGTGACCAAGGCTGCCCTCCACCCGTACTTCTTTGCCTTGCCATTGCTCTTTCCTTGTCACTAGAGCCAAACACCTCAGCAAAAAAAGGCAGTCAGGGTGGTCTGGCACAATTTGCTTCATATTTCCAAACTTGCTGTTGCCCACAGGTATTTGCTGTCCTCAAGCTTGGGGAAAAATATCTGTATTCTAGCTTTCTTGGATGGTAATGTTCTTGCCTTTTTTTTCATTTCTTTGTATTTAATTTCCTTTTTGATTATAAGCCAGTGTCTTCTCAGTATTTCACCTTGATTCTTGAACTGGTGCAGGGAATTCCGTTTTTAGATTAGGCGCTGAATGCCATCCTTCAGCTATACTGAAGGTAACTCAAAGAGAGAATGCACAGGTCTGCTTTAAAAGTGAAAAGGTTTGGAAAATAAAAAGGTAAAAAAAGTCTTCTAATATAAGACCACTACAGACCTTTCATAACTGGGAGCTCCTTCCATAAAGTGGCAGAAACGAAACAGGAAACATTTTAGTAAAAAAAACAAACTAAAACCCAATCTCTTTCTAACCCCCAACATACACACTCATCTCAGTACTAAGATTCCGAAGCTCTGATGTTTTAAAATAATTGTCTGTTACGAAATTCCAGAAGTTAATAATGACATTCTTCATCTGGATGTCTGAAAGTTGACTCTTAAGTAAAAATCTCTTAACTATTGAAAGGGATTCTATGAATTTCAGAAGTTGTTGTGGAAAGATGTAAAGTTCTCTCAGGGTTTAAGTACTTAACAGTAAATTCAAAGTGCTGCCTCTTCACACTCCCAGGTGTGTAAATTTTGATTCTAATCTCTAAGCTCAAGGTTTTCTGGTCTTATGACAAACCCTAAATGCATAAAGTGTAACTTGTAGATCAGTGTAATGTTAGCATTCGCAGCTCTTCTGTTGTTACTAAAGCACTGTCCTTAAAAATCATACTACTGCAGAATCATCATTCCTTTAATTAATTGGCCTATTAAATAGGCCTGCCCAGATTAAACAACCCAGTATTCACTGTCGCCTCTCTACAATGAGGAAGAATATCCTGGTAATGCCAATACGAACACGTCTGGCATTGGTCAGTGTCATGAACTGAAGGAAAAAAAATGTCTACTGGAAAATTGTTATGCAGAATCTCAGTTCAATCCTTGTAATCATGCATGGGTGATAGTCACTCAGGATGTAAGAGCTGCATAAGCACCTCAGGCACCTTTGGGAATTAGATCTGCAGCCCCTTGAATGACCCAGCACAAGGAGTTCTCCCTCTAGCAGTCCCTCCTTGAAAATAACAAAGAGTGGGAGAAACGCATTCAACCCACGTAATTTTTCCATTGCAGAAAAGGCTCTTATGATGTGAAGATCATTAAATAAAAAGAGAAGCAGAGAGGCAATGAGAAAAAAAGCAAAAATACTGGAGTCTTAAAGAAGGATCTGAGATAGCATGGGGAAAATTGCTTAGATAAGCCTAAACATGTCCCAGAATAGGCTAGAAGTAAATAATATTTACATCAGGAATCCATTCTTTTGCCATTTTGCAAGTCAATAGGCTTGGGATTGATTTTGCTCATGTGTCTTTTATGTCTAACACAATGTGTTAGTAGACTAAAAATATATTTTGTATGGTGTATTTCAGACACAAAAATACTCCAGAACTTTTCAGGCATACTTCGCACAGCTGCAAAAATTCAGTGAGCACATACTCATCTGTGCAACTTCACTCTTGTGTCACTTGGACTGGAATTACTAACTTGCTTAAGGTTTGCAGCATGGCAGAAAGTTGATACATGAGTTCCAGACAAGATAGAAAAAGAAACATTACTGTCTGAGGGGTGACTACTTGGAAGGGGCAGAGGATTTTAAGGCAAAGTGCTAAAAGATCTCAGGCTGTGGAGATGCAGACAATAACAGAACAAGTGCAGAAAGAGAAAGAAACAGAAGAGAATGAAACAACAGGCTGACAAACTCAGCTACAGCAAATCTCTATTGTGTTTTGAAAATACATACAGACATACTTTCTCTTAAATGAGAAAATATTTGACCACCACCCCCACAAGGTGCTACTGAGTTCATCACACCTGGGGTAGAAGTAAGGTGATATTCTGAAATGCCTATGAAACCAGTGTACTGTGACTGACTGACTGATTGATTGATTGATTGATTGACTTACTTACTTACTTACTTAGGTTATATCACTAATCTTATTTCCGTCACTGAACTCCAAAATCTACATGACATGTTCAGACACCTATATGGAAAGAGCTGTGTGAACCCAGAAGGAGATCTTCGCAGCAGGAGGTAACAGCAAAACCACCAGCAGAGAGCAAAACTGATCTATTGTATTTCTATGTGAAGCATACAAAAATGGATGGATCAGAGAATGAGTAAGATTTTTACTGGGGAAGTGTCATGTGGAACTTAATACGGGTAAAACCAAAAAGATTCTATAGAAATTAAACAAGTTCTGTAAAGGTGGCTTTAGACATATTTGTGGGATTTTAACATAACCTTTCTTTGGGCCACATGAGCACATACCAAGACACCAGATTGTTTCAGTCAGGTAATTGTGTGTTCACCTGGGAGTCAACACCAGCTACTGCACGGCACTCCTTAAGGAAGCCATTCCAATTAGAAAATCACTGGTCCAAGAGCAGCTTTTCCTTTAACTGCCATAGGTTTCGTTCAAGGTCATCAGGGTTTACATCACTCCCAAACTCTTGCTTTTAAAAATCTTTATCCACATCAATGTGAATCTTCAAATGAAATAGCACTCTTCAGCAGAGTCAATGAACATCTAACCCTGCATGCCAACAAAAAGGCATGGCAGCTCTCTGTAGTTCTGCTTCCCTCTATCACCCAGGCCAGGCAGCCTCCCTGTGCACACCTTGGGTCCTCTCCTTCCCTCATACCAGGGTTTCTTCAGGTGGAGAATACACAGTGTGAGGCACGGCGAGCACCCAGATCATCCTCAGCTGCAAGAGCCCTGCCTTCTCCCAAAGTACCATCTATTATCCATGATGCTGCTGTCTGCCCTATGCAAACCTGCAGTAGGAATACAGTTTGCTTCTAAAGTTTTCAAGAATCTTCTAAAGTTTTCAAGAATCTTCTGAATCCCTAACAAAAGATTATTAGCTGTGCTAAACTTCTGAACTCCACATGGACATAAAATATATCCCCACTTTATATATAACTGTTGACTTAATTAGAAAGCTGCCCTTTATCTAACACAAAGAAAAATGGCATTTAAAGCATGCCTAACTCATTTGGCTTTCTGTTCACTCATTAGCTGTACACATTTTTCACCTGTATTTTTCATTATTCACAGTAAGTCTATTTTTACAAGAGTATTTTGACAACTTTTTAACTGCAAATGCTCGCTGATTTTCTGGCAGTCCTCTGCAGAATTTTTAGCAGGATATGCTTCCCTGGCATTGTATCAGCAGAACTCAATGTTTGCTCTTCCAGCAGTTTAACTCAGTGTATGAATATCTTTTTTGAAGGTTCTAATCTTTCAAATTACCCAGTCCTCAGCAGATGCTGTTAATTTGTACAACTACATTGACCTCAGTGGAGCAATAGCAAATAACATGTCATGGACTTTCCCCGCTTTGCTCACCATTCTACCTGGGCCCTGCTATTATTACTAGTTTGTTGGTTTGATCACAAGGCCTTCTGCTGATATAGTATGATGTGTTCAGTGTGATTAAATCATTACTACACTCATACGCTTATTCCTCCCACAGCTGATGACTTCTTGCTGGAACAATCAAAGGGGGCCCAATTTCTACTGAATGCCTATTGGCTTTAGACTCATAAACTCATTTAGGGTTAATGTTGTATCAACAAATGATTCATCTGTATCCAAGCTAACTTCAAACACAAATTAGTGAACTTAACCAAAGCATCTGCCCTGAAAAGCTTCCAGCAGATACTGTCAGAAAGCTTCCTAAATCACCATGGCCTTAATAAGCTTCGCCAGTTGACCTGGGAAGTGCAGGTCAATCACACTCTTTGCTTTTCTTGACTCTTCAATGTCTTCAATTTGCTGGTCACAAAGGCAAATGGTCACACTCTCCTCTTGGTTTCCTTCAAGTAATGCCATTGACCGCAATCTCTGGTCCGTGACCCGTCTAGAATTTGACCTTTCTCAACACAGAAAAGGCAACATGCAACTTGTTCTACAAATGTAGCTCTTCCTTTGTTTAAAATAGTGTCAACACGTACACTGTTTTATCTATTCACAGATTATTATTATGGTTCTACTGTTTAACGCATGAATAATTACACAGACATCTCAATCTCAAGTTACGTGGATTAGCTCCTATTCCACATTTGCTACAAGTTTCACAGAAAAATGAAAGGATTGAGCAAGAAACAGATATCACTGTTTTAAATAAAAATGTAACTTTTTAAATTACTTACTTAAACCAGTCTGGAGAACTGCATAAAAGCACATGTATTTTAGTCTGAATAGTGCTTATTTTAGATTAAGATTGTTTCCCTGCGTGTTTGGCACCACTATATCTAAACCAGTTGCCATATTAGTCTAAAAAGATTCAACTTCTACCTATAGACAGGTTTAGCCCGTTGACAAACTTGCAGTGCTCCGTACCAGCTGTGGGTTGTTAACAAGGCAGGGATAGCACATCTAGCCCAATAATTTTGAGGGGGTTTTTATTATTATTAGTCATCAGTGAATAATTCATAGCAGTCTTAGTGAATCTCGTTTCTTTTTCTGTTCTGCAATCAGCCTATGCTTCTTTCTGGAATACTTGTTGCTCCCCAAATTATTTGTCAAATGCAATCTCAGCTTGTAGATTTAACAAAAGCAGCTTCTTGCAAGTAATTGATAGACAAATTCAAATGCATGATAGGTTTTGTCAGGCACACAGGGCTCAAGACAACTTTCTTGTTCTATTAATTGCAAAAGTATAACTCTAAGACATGGGTTTTAGTTAGAACTCATTCATTTAATTAATCAGGTGAGAATTTATTTTGGGGGACTAAGGGAATTTTACCTTCTTTCTTCTTCCCATTTTAACAACACGTGATGCAATCATGCATCTTCCAACCAATCAATATAGTTTAGGACTCTTATCAGCCTGAACTGATGAAATATTTATTTTTTACAAATACAGTCAAAGAAGTCCATTGTCCTTATGGAATTTCCTTTTCCTAATTTGTTAGGATATCTGCAGAAACAAAGAAAACACAGGACAAAAGTATTACATTTATATGTGTAAATAATTTTAGGGGACAAAAGACAGAATTCACTCAGTTGGAGTAGCTGAACTCTGTTACACACAACTGAATCCAATCCTGTAAACAAACCAGTGGCTTAATCAAAACCAGAAAGGTTTCCTCAAAATACTATCTGCAGAAACCACCCACTATTTTTGGTAGACTCAGATCATATCAATTTGTCATAACGCTGTTCAATATTGGATTTTCTTCATTCACTTTTCTCCACTCCAAAATACTTATAATCCCTTATTAGAGAGAAATTTTCTCTAAGTCACATCAGATACATTTTTGTTCAGTGGGTGCATTTCTCCTTTTGTTCCACTTCTAGCCAAACCAAGCAGTTATGTACTCCCAACTTACAGTTCCACATGAGATATCCCCCACGGCTGGGTAATGCCTTGGGACATTTAAGTAATGGGCTAAGCTACAGTTCTGCTTTCCTCCCTACATATTTATTCAGGCTTAGTTCATGAACACTTCGTGTGCATTTGGCAAACAATTCAGTTTGCTATTGAAGACAACCCCTCCATGGCAAAAATGACTCTGAGACTCTAGAACATCCTTCCTGTTTTTGCTAAAATAATATCTTCCCAAGTGATATTCCTAAGAAGTTTCCTGTTGTCCGCAGAAAAAGTCTGAAGTAGGAGACACAGAGCACTTTAAATCTGATCTGCATTCCAAACAGCCTCCAAAATTTTAATTTCTCATCAGCCTTTGTCAGCCATAAAAATACTTCTGCCATTAAAGTTAGGAGCAGCCAATGCCCAGGTTGCCAGCTGTTAATGTCACTGACATGCTATCAGAAATGTCCCGCTTGCTCCTGTTGCGTACTGCCTAACTCCACCAGTACTCCCACTGAGGTCAACTTGCCGGGGGCAAGCAGTGCACAAATTCAGCAGTAGCAGCATTTCAGTGGTGGGTCTGAATCTTATTATGAAAATTGAGTAAAGGACAAAGCATAATTTTGCCTCTCTAGAAGCAAGTGAGAAAAGCACCTAAGCTCAGGGTGCCAGTGTACTCTGCAATTTCTTCTTTATTCCTAGAGGCATGTGTTGTCTATAGCAGATTCCCTCTCTTTTTCCACCAGCTCACTTACAGAAGCTGCTCTGCTGCAGAAATAATCAGGACAAGACTACTGCTTTCTTCTGGAGGCCTCTCGTCTAAACTGTCTATGGTCATATTAACCCAACCAACTTCCTACATAAAAATCCTTTTAAAATACAGAAAGCAAAATGGCAAGCTATCTGAAGAGCCTTATTTAAGAATTTACCTTTCAAATGCATCAAGCTTTGCCTTCCTTTTCAGTATTTCTAATAGAAAGCAAAAATGCATTTTTTGCCATAGCTCTTTGTCAAGGGATAGGAATGTACAAGGCTTTATCTAAAAATCTAAAAATCTAAATCATGTTCAACATGTTATGAGTATGTCTCCATTTTTGATGCTTTGAGGTCTTTCCTGGAGATTTACACAACAGTGGTTAGCCACACCACCTGTAAGGGTTACAGCTGACTGACATTTGCTTATTCTCCAGGCTTGCAAACAAAAGAGAGAAAACCCTTGACTTTCTTCGTCCTCATCACAGAGCTCTTAGGTGTTTAAAGCAGCTTGTCAAAAGGATGCTTCAAGAATCTCTGGTGGTGCAAAAGTGGTGCTCTGTTTTCTCAGAGATGTTTCTTTCCCAGTAACTCCCTTCTGTCTCTCTGTGAGGGGCTAGAGCAGGGCTGGAGTCTCTATTTGATAGCAAGAAATTGAAACTCAGTAAGGACCCATGGAGCGTATAACAGAGCTGGAAAGCACATCACAATTTTGAAGCCCAGGATTACATCACAAACCCTGAGCTATCTTTACTTTTTCTTTTCATACAATATACCTATCTACTGCTAGCCAGCACCATGTTAAAAATACTTGAGCTTGCTCCAAGACCGCCCTTTTGTACAATGGGAATAATTTCACACTGGTGTTAGCGCTCAGGAATTTCATGAGTATTTTGTCAAAGGGAACTTGTGTTTTTAAAAATAGCCTCTATAAATATCAGACTTCATTTTTCTTGAGCAGATGTGTAAATTCTTCAGTTCTTAGGTTGCTTCTGGAGCACAACAAAAAACATTTATTGTATGTACATGTCTGATTTAACTATTGTTTGTTCTGTACTACCTTACCAGTAGAGCATCCAGCATCACATTATTTAAAGGCTCCCTGGAACAAAAGCCACACATCCAGTTCATCTATTTCCTTCTAAAACCATGACCTTGGGTGAATGCCATTCTCACTTGTACTTTATCTCACGTGTCTGCATTTTACAGCCATTTCCCTTCTGCCAGCATAATCTCCTATGTGAGCCTAATCCTGCCAAATTTCAGCATTATTTAGCCTTCTAAGACATTTACTTGTATCACATATTTTTTCTGATATCATTCTGAACGGGGCTTACTTGTAATTTAGACTATATTGCAGCTTATACCTCTGCTGGGTAGCCTATTCTTGAGCTCAGATGCATAGGATTAATATCTCCTTGATACAGAAGAGTCTTATCTCCACTCATGCACATGCCCTTATCAGGTATTTGACTCAGAAAGATGGATTGGATAGCACAGCTGACACCTAGGACATCTCTTACTGAAGCTAACAGTGAGAAAGGTATGTTATCTCTCCCAGGGCTTCCCCGAGTCATTAGCTCAGAAGTATGCAAAGGCACAATACAGTGGGTTTTGGTTTTTTTTTTTGGTCAGTATGGCATGTCTTAAGTGACATTTCAACAAGAAGCATCTTTAAAGGAATCTAGTATTTGTTACACGCGTGCACCACACGTCTGCATGCCAGTGAGCTAATACTGTGCAGAAAAAGTTACTGGGGAGACCAGCAGCCTGCTGCTCAATATTACAACCAGGTGGGGCTCAATCAGGTGTGGTGGGTACCACACCTGCCCGTGGGCTAGAAAGCATGCTGTGCAAACATAGACCCTGAGGAGGTTTTTCCTTCTGATGAAAGCTAGGGAGGGAGCTCTGCAGGAGGCGGCTCCTCAGAGGGACCAGAGCTAGGGGCTCACATCTCTTTCAGGGTGGCATCCCTCGGGTGCATCCCTGACAAGCTGCATCTTCTAATGCATATTCAGGTAGTGCCCAAAGGCACAAGCAAGTCCACAGACTTTCAGGAACGCAGTTGTCATGACTGTGGCTGGAGAGCCGACTCCTGCCCAACTCAATTTTGCTTATACCAGAAATCCTTATTAAAGCCAATAATTTGGGTGAGGTCATCCCAGCTGCTTTGAGTAAGAGTTTGCAAAATCCGTTCTTTAAACAGCAAACAGAAGGGTTAAACCCACGCTGCTTCTGCGCTTCTCGTTGGAGATAAGGCAGTTTGCCAATTTTGCAGCCCTCAGTAAACTTGACAGAATTGTTTAGCTGGACAAATTGGGTGAATTATCTCTTACACAGATGCTGTTGTGGCCTTTCCTTAGTTTGCTTATTCAGTCTTTTCCTGTTTTTTACACCATCTTTATAATTTAACTTTGATAAGCACCCGTGATTTGTCCCTCTTCCCCCTCCCCTTTTACCGTCACCTCTAAGTCAGAGGCAGCAGGAGGGAACAAACAGTAAAAAGCATGTCAGCTTGCCAGGGTCATGCGGTGTGGGGGTGCCCTCTTAGCCTTGTGGAAATGGAAGACTTTGCCTGAAAGTGAAACAGTCTTTATTCATCTTTATTGAGCATTTACATCAAGTGGCCTTTTGAAGCCAACCAAAACAGTGCAAAGGTTGCACACAGCCTATAATAATTTTATATTTGCGTGAGGAAATTATATAATGCAGAGGGCACCACAATGCCAGCAAAGTAGTATTGATATTTTTTTCAAAACTATGGTTTGCTCTGTGAGATGGTACTTGTCTGACCTCGCTACTTAAATGACATTGGTGTTGGTAACAATTTTGACGCTGACTTCAAACAGCTTTTTCTCTTTTTTCTCTTCTCACCTCCCAAAATTTTCACAAGCACTCAACTGTCATCCTGGAACAAAGAAGCAAATACGTACAGGGAAAGCTGCATTAGATCCAGCCTGGTCCTACAAAAGTCCATGGAATGGCATCCTGTTTTCATGGGGGATGTCCTGGGCAGAGCTATGATAAAGGATCTCTTACTACTTGGAAAAAAAACTAGGGAAGGGAGTACCTGCCTACCTGTTGACAAAAAGTCAGAAAAAAAATCGACATACTCACAGTAATGACATACAAACACATGCACGCATCACCCTAGGAACTACTTCCACGCTCTCTGCTCAGGGCTTGCCAGCTCAGGGAAGCTGTCTTGCAGTGGGGATGACTTTTCTTCCTCAACAATCCCTGTGGATACTGGGATAACACATTTCTGGCATATAGCTGGTGCTTTTTTGTTAGAGATTGAAGGCCCCTGGCCAGATCTCTCCTGTACCTTCAGGTTTGGAGTAGCCAGACACTCTTCCCTGTACAGTTGGCTCCACCAGAGTACAACTCCAAGACTCAAGAGGGAGACTTCACATTCAACCAAGCCCTGGATTCCCAGATAACTATCCACCTAAACTGAGGGTCTTCTAAAGGCTTTCTGTGCCACCCATCATGATGCTGTAAGCAGTGCTGAGACCATTCCTATCTACTGGAGTTGTTTTCATCCCCATCATGCAGGAACAACACAGGAGATGTGACCACAGAATGGAAAAGACTTAAAAATAAAAACAACTACAGGCTGTGGCAGAAACTTCAGGTAGTTCTAGCCAGAGGCTTAGCACTCAACTGAGTGATTATGGTGCTTCTCTACTAGTTGTAGCTCTGCCTAGGGTTAATGTATCTCAAAGGTGAGAACAATGGGAGCGCTATAAAAGGACCCGCAATGAGAAAAACATGACTAAGCGTCAACTTCAAATTATATGGCATGAACAAAATATGTGGCAAGTAGGGATCTCATAAAGGTTTTATAGCTGCTTGTTTGGGAAGATATACACCACCGCCTCAGTCAAAGAGCAATAAAAACCATCAATCGGATCGCTCACATTAACAGAGAGAACAGCGCTTTCACCTGCAACTAAACTCTTCTTTCCTCATTCTGGCAATGGAAACCGGTCTCACAGTGAGAGTATATTCATGCCTACTTTAGGCACCTTTACATAGTTGCAGTAGAGGAAAGAAGATGTGACTGAATACTAGCCATTTTTTTTCCATCTGTAGCTACCTGGAATGTCTTGAGATCTTCCCATCAGTTTCAGAGGGGTTGGTGGGCTGTGTGCCAGTATCTGGCAATGTTACAACATCTCCTGCCTGCTCTTTCCGAAAGGGACCGAAGATATGAAGTGGTTCACTGCGTGTTTTCCTCACTGACTCTTTGAGCATCCTCTGACAGTATCAGAGCTTGTCTGGATTTATATTGCCAGAAGAAACAAAATGGGAGTTTTGTTTAGGGAAAACGAACTGTCTCAGCCTCTTTTCTGAGGCAGTAAAGTAGCACAAAGACCTCACTGGTGAAAATCAATTTGACTTCAGAGCGATTGTTTGGATTTGACACCAGGCCTGCCCACAGTAAGATATCTGGTGGCATAAGTCTGGAGTAGCCGGTGCACTGTCGATTCACACCAGATGGCCACTACAGCGACATGAAATTTTTCAAACATAATATCCTACTTCACATTCTTAATGCAGTTTTAGATACCTGAAAGTATTTGCAAATTTTTTCTGTCTGGAAAAAGAGTGTGGAGGACAGAAAGTAAGGAACATCCAGATGACTTTGTTGTTTTTTTTTTTCCTTGAAAAGGCAATTCAAATGAAAAACATAGCATTTTGAAATGTTTGAAACTGCATTTAGATAAATTGGGGGATCTGAATATAAACAAAAGTTTATTCATATTCCACTATCCCTAAACCATTATTCCTGAATGGTTTATTTTTCCTTAATTCTCATTTTTCAATAATGATTATGAAAGGAAAAAAAAATTTTCATACCGGGCTGACCCAGAATAAATCCCTCACCCTCTCCAAGGCTAAAGAGATAGTGTGTGGTACCCTGCATCTCAGCTAGTGACTCGGGTGTTTTGAAAAATGTGAGTGGCTAAAAAAGGGACAGATGAACATGAGTTTAAGCAACTTGGCTATCATGCTCTGGCAAGCCCAAGGAGCTTCTCCCTCAGAGCAAAGGGAGCAGAGCAACACAGACATGAACGGGAGGACAGCAATAACCTACTTCCAAATGAGCCAAGTTGCTCAGAGGGAGCAAGCCTTGCAGAAGGTCCCTGTGAAACACAATTGTTCTGCAGCCCAGAAAGCAAACCAACCAACCCTACTTCAGAGAAATGACAATGAGCCAAGCAAGCGGAAAGAGCAGCAGGAGTGGCGATTTTAATCACATTTCCCTACTGCATTTTTCACTGCTGAAGGGTTTTCAACAGCTTTAACTGTGACGCTCAGCCACCAATCAAGGATGAATAGTCTCTGTGGTCACCATCCCCAGCGATCAATGCCACCAGCACTGCTGTACTCATGGTTACCCAATGTGATAACCAATTCAGAGGAGGTCCATCCACTTGCCCGGACCTGCCTGGTCTTATTTCAGTTGACTATTTAACACAGGAGAAGAGCAGAGTTGACATTCCTACTGCACCATGACAAAGGGAGAAGTGGGGAGGAGAGTAGAAGTCATCCAGTCCTTTGGTTGAAGATAAAAAAGGCAAGAATCTGTCAAAAAGTTTATTCTGCCAGCAGCCTTGGAAGAGGGACTGCAGTGTTGCTGAAAAAGAGGGTGCAACTGACACACAGCAGTCTCTAATTCCTGTATTAGACTAAACCAATTGCGCTCTTTTCCACATGCGTATTTGCACAAATAAAGCAAAAAACCTAATGACACAACTTCCCAAATGTATACACTTTGGTTGTGTTTATGTCCTTTTTCAGATCACTTTCTGAAAATATTCTGGCCTCTTACAGAGCAGCACTTAAGGATTTAAATGTCTCCTTAAAAAAAGCCTGTGTTTAAGCACTTCGGTATATGAGGGGTATTGTAGAGAACTTTATTAACAGGAATATTTGAGCAAAGAATAAAAATAAACACAAATTGCAAAGAAGACAAATTCATAATTTGTTGTTATAAATAATCAAGCTGAAAAGATAGCTTCAAGAGCTAGAGCCATTTGAGTCAAAATTATTACATCACCTGTGGAGTTTGCCCACTCTGTACAGTTCAGGTTTCTAACTGTGACCACTTGTTAGGACTTGCTCAAAAATGAGCTCCAGACCAGGAATTATTTACAGCAGAAGTCCCAAGAGTGATACTGCATGATCACCAGAAAGAGCAGAGATCGCAATCTGGTCAGAGATTATCCACAGACGAAAAAGCAAAAGATGGAGACACTGAATGACTTCCCTTTATTGATCGATTTCTTCTGTAATTTAGAGCTGTTTCAATAATAAGTTTGATTACATTTTCTGAAACACTTGCTTTTTTAAACTAGTGTCACCTGAGCCCTAAAGCTGCTCCTATAATGAAGCTAAAATAAATGACAATTTAGGGCTGTCTGTTAAGACATGGAAGAGTAACCGTTTCTTACAAATATAATTCCCACATGAAAACCAGCAATTACATAACTGCACAGCAGAGAAGTTACATGCTTACCAGTTTTCCCAAACCTGACAAAAAGAATGCAAATACAGATAATGCCTCTGGAGTTGTACAGATCTCAAGTGAGCTCATTCTCACAATCTGAAAGCTAACTCCTGTGGTTTTGGGAGGAATAAAATAATTTTTCTCTGCACTGTGTGAAATTTACCATATTCAAAGTCAGTTCTCCCCACCAATAATTCCTTATTGCTAATAGAGGAGACTTTGAATACCTGTGTTAATATGATCCATTCCTTAAACAAAATGAGGAAAAGGGAAAGGAGGAACCTGGGTTGATCAGAGGAGAAGATACCAAGAAATAAAAATGTGATTTTAAGACTAGAAGAAAAAGGAAGAACAAAAGGAGAAATAGGAAATTGTTATTAACTCTTAACATAGTATTAGCTCACTTTTACATGTAGCAGCTGGGATAGTCAGTCTTGGCCTACAGACCACCACTCTGCCATTCGTAATTCCCCACCTAGGAACCAATTTTGCAACCATATATCTATTTAGAGAGAGCAGAATGAGAGAAACAACTAGCTTGGCAGGTCATTTGGAAGATGGTAACAGCAGGTGGGTGCTAACATAATGGAGCTACGGACATAAGAGAGAGAGAAATATCAGCACAGCTGCACAAGACCTTGGTAACACCTCACTTTGAAGACTGTGTACACCTCTGATGACCTCCTCTCAAGAAAGATGAATTTAAATCAGAAAACATGCAGTTCAGACCTGTTGGAGGGTACTGACCACCTCTTTTACACAGCATGATGACAAGTGTTTCCTTCTACACAGATTTTGTGCATACCAAATGAAGAAAAAGAAAGGGAGCATATGATGTTTCTTCATAAATAGCTCGGAAGACAAATCTCAAAGAAAAGGGAAAGAAGTTAACATTCAGAGGAGAAGAGCTCTTTGAGTTAAAGAATAAGGCCAGCTCTAGGTAAGGGTAAACTGCTCGTGAAGAAGTTACCAAAAGATTTCTAACCACTCCTGAAGTGAAGGTCTCAAACTGTCCTTCTACGCAAGACAGCAGACAGCAAGAAACGGCACCACATTCAAACAGGGCTGAATCAGCCAGGGAAAGATGACAGGAGCCCCACAGGCAGAAAATATACTGAAGTCTCTGGGCGTCCCCCATGTCAGTAGGCAGGCTGCACCTCTCTGCTGGGGAGAGCCGTAAGATTATTTCCCCTCTGACGGGCAATGTGGCTGTGGAAGGGGGCTTCCTCTAAGAACCTGGAGATCAGTCACGGAGCAGAGACACAATGCTGAGCATGTGAGTGCCCCAATCGGAGTATTAAAGGCTCAGACCCAGGGTTAGCACGGCGCCCAACTGCCCAGGATTAAACCCAATTACCAGAACGAAGACAAGGACAGGACCTTCCACAGCCCCTTGCAGACACACGCACAAACCCCATCTCTGCTCTGCCCTATTTTCTCTTAGGATAAGGGTGTTCTGTCATAAAAGCAGTTTCAGAAAGTGTCCATGGCTTGCTGAGCAGGGATCTCAGGTCCCACACGTCGAAAAATGATTCGGTTTGAAGCAGCAGTGCATGAGGAAGGCATCGAGCAGAGCCAGCGCTGGCTTCCCCAACGAGCAGGCTGCGGCGGCGAGGGACGCGGCTACCCCCAGCCGAGGGGGCGAGGGGAGCCCCCCGCCCCGGCCCGCAGCCCCTCCGGGGACGCAGCAGCCCGGGGGCTCTCCTCGGCGCCGGAAAACTGTTTCACTTCTCCGGCGCTGTGAGGTGGGAGAGCCCCGCGACAACACCCGGGCAGAGGTGTCCGTCGGGGCTGTCCCGGGACGCTTCCCCGGGGAGCAAGCAGGCAGCGCTGAGAGAGCAGGCGATCCCCCGAAAACCCTCCTTCCTCCCCGGGGCGGCCCGCGGGCGCGGTGGCGACTACAAGTCCCGGCTGCCCGGGGAGGAGCTGCCGCTCGCCGTCCCTCCCGGTGGGAGCGCAGCGCAGCCCAGCGACCGCCCGCAGCCCCGCCGGCAGCGCCCACCGCCGCCGCCCGGCAACTTTTCTCGCCTCCGGAGCCGGGCGGGGGAGCGCACCGAGGGCTGCGGAGGGGAGCCGGGCGAGGGGGCTGGAAACGGGATCCTTGCAGGGGAGCCAGGCAGGGGGCTGCTGCGGGGAGCCTTGCGAGGGAGCCGGGGACGGGAGTGCGGTGCAGCGGGGGGCTGGGGAGGGGAGCCGGGCAGGGGAGTCCTGCAAGGGGGCCGTGCAGCGGAGCGCACGGTGGGCTGGGAAAGGGGGGCCGGGCCGGGCAGCCTTGCAAGGGACCCGGGCTGCAGAGGGGAGCCGGGCGGGGCAGCCTCGCAGGGCAGCTTCTCGCCCCGTGCCGGGCAGCCGGGTAGAGCGAGCGCCCGGGCAGAGGAGCCGGGCAAGGGGCGCCTTGCCGGCGGCTGCGGGGGGCGGTGCGGGGTGCCGCCCCGGGGCCGGGCTGCTCCAGCCCCGCGGGTCCGTGGGGGGCGGGCCGGGGGCCGAGCCCCCCCTCCAGCCCCAGGGCGTGGGCGCGGCGGCGGCGGCCCCATGGGCGGCGGCGGGGGCGGCTCTGCGCGGGGGCCGCCCGCCGCGGCTGATGCCGCTGCCGGCCGGCCGCGGGGCGGCTAAGGCGGGCGGCGGGGCCGGAGCCCGGGGAGGCGGCGGGCGGCTCCCGGCCATGTGGCGGCCCGGGGTGCGCGGGCTCCTGGGCCGGGCGTGCCTGCTGCTGCTGCCGCCCTGCGCCCTGGTGCTGGCGGCGGTGCCCGGCTCCGCGTCCCACCCGCAGCCCTGCCAGATCCTGCGGCGCATCGGGCACACCGTCAGGGTGGGGGCCACCCACCTGCAGCCCCGCGCCGCTGCCTGGCCCGCGGAGGCGGCGGGCGGGCGACGGGCGGGCGGCAGCCCCGAGGCGGGGAGCGCCGCGGGACCGCGGGGTCGGCGGCCGCCCCCCTCGCCCTCGCCGCGGGACGCGCTGCTGCTGGCCGTGGCGAACCTCAACGGCGTGGCCGGGCTGCTGCCCTACAACCTGTCCCTGGAGGTGGTGATGGCGATCGAGGCGGGGCTGGGCGACCTGCCCCTCTTCCCCTTCTCTTCCCCCAGCGCCTCCTGGAGCAACGACCCCGTCTCCTTCCTGCAGAGCCTCTGCCACACCGTGGTGGTGCAGGGGGTCTCCGCCATCCTCGCCTTCCCGCAGAGCCGCGGGGAGATGCTGGAGCTGGACTTCATCTCGGCGGCGCTGCGCATCCCCGTGGTCAGCATCGTGCTGGGCGAGTTCCCCCGGCGGAGCCCGGTAAGGCGCCGGGAGGCGCGGGGCGGCGGGCAAGGCTCCCCCCGCACAGGGGCAGGGCAGCGCAGTGCCCCCCGCGCAGGCGGTGCCCTGCGGGGAAGGGTCGGGGTCCGGCCGGCTGCCGGCTGGGCACGGCCGTGGGAGCCGGGCAGCGGTCGGGGTGGGGAGGGACACTGGCCGAGCCCTGCCCGGGGAGAAGCACTCTGGCCGCCAGAATCGCTGTTTCTGGCCTTTCTGTCCTCTTGCATCCTCTTCCTGGGCCCTTGCTCTCAGCCCTGGGGTGGAGGGGGACGAGCATCCTCTTTGTGGAAAGGCAGAGCTCGGTGGCAAAAGCTAAGTTGTGAGCCCGAAGTCATATGCCGCGTTAAGTTGTAGAGTTGAGAGGAGAAAGGGGGGTCCAGGACGTGCACTGGTGAGAAGCTGCTCTTCTGGAGGTCCTTATCTTGGCTTTTGGAGAAGGACACGCTTCCCAGACCAAAGGAAGGTTGTTAGGAAGAAAAAAAAAAAGGCTAAAACCAGCATTCAGGGTGTTTATTTATTACTGATCTAAATGCTGTGCTCTGTTTGTGTGTGGGCACTGCAGGTTGTTCACCAGATGGCACTTCTAAGGGAAGTTGTTCACTGTAACTTGACTTTGTATTGAGCATTAGGATTTTCTTTACTCATAGTTCATGCATTGCTGCTAGATCTGTTTTTTGGTAAATCTCATTGCCTAACTAAAGTAGTAGAGACTGAAGTCTGACTGACTGTGTTTGGTTGTGTAGCTAAAACAGTAGGAACTAAATTCATTGTGTTTGACTGTCTTAGGCACAAATAGTAGTAGTGTCGAAGGGGAGCTAAACTTTCTATCATACAGAGATGGCAACTTAGTGTTACACACTCTGGAAAAAGGTGATAGTTCAATATTTTGCAAATGTGTATTTGATGCCAGTAATCATCTTCAGGCAAAAGAGTTGGAAGAAAATGCTATATTCTGTGTGGCCCATGCAAGGGAAGTCATGAGTAAAATGGCAGAAGCTGCCATTTAAGTAGCCAGGAGAAATAGTTTTTTATGTAGAAGGAGATAGCTCAACTTAGCCCTCAAAATTTAATAAAAAAAAAAAAGATTACCAACTGAATTTGCTTTGCAAAAGCAAATGTAAAACCCAGCCTGGCTCACTGTTAGTCTTGTGTATTTTTTTGTGTTCGATTGTGACGGAAAAGGTAGGAAAAGAAAGTCTGTGCTAGGCAGCTCCTAGACTGTAATTGAAGGTGTGACTGCTGTATGCTGGTCTGAACTCAGCTAGTTTCTCTACCTCAGCAAAACCCATGTAACTCGTATTTCTGTACATTTATGCAGAAACGTTTGGTGCCAATAGCATCCAAGTTTGCTCAGTTACACCTACCAGCTTTGCAGCTACACTCACAGTTGTGCCAGAGTCAATAGCCAAAGCTCCCTGAAGACCAGATCCTGAAACCAGCATCTCCTTGCTCTGTCTGTTAAAATCAGAATTATTTTCTCTTCCATCTTAGAGATGGGTCTAAGGTCATCCAAAGCTGCCTGAGGACACAAGATATGTTAAATGCATATAGCACAGAGTTAGAGTCATTGCTCTGTGCCACAGACTTAAAAGCTTCTGCTTAACTTTCAAATTGTTCTCAGTGGGGAGCCAACTGGATCAATCTATCCAAATCAGGACTTTGTTCTTAAGCAGACATTTGAGTGTCGTTGTCTTCAGTGACAGTGAAACGAATACTGACATTGAACCTGTGCTGAATAGAGTCTGGGGTTTTTTCAGCTGAGCTAAAAAAATTACTCTTCAAGGCTCTGTGGATTTAAAAAAAATCTCAGCCTTACTCAAAGGCCAGCAGGTAATACAAGTCTATTAGTCTCTCAAGATAGTCTTGGAGGGCCTGACATCTTTCTGAACACTCTTTTTTCATACCTTCACGTAATAAATACCATTTTAAGGCTAACTCTGGAGTTAGCAATGCTCCAGCAGCCTTACCTCACATACTTCCCAGAGTTACAGGATTTCCAACAGCATCTTGGACCCGGGGGGCCCCGGAGATGTTGTCCTCAGCAGCCCCTGGTGTCTTACTGCCTGCTGCAGGCAGGGTTTTTGTCACTCACAGTCCCATGCCACCACCTTCCCGGCTTAACAGCCCTGGAGCCACAGACTGGCCACTTCTACTGACTGGCAGTTTTAGAGGAGGCGAGTGTAAATGACATCTTTGCAGGCGAGACAGATTTTGCTAATAGAGCCAGCATGCAGTTTTTCAGAGAAGAAAAGTCTGGAAGAAAAGACTGAGATCTAACCCGACTTCTGAAATGTGAAGCATCGGCCTCCCTGGAGTCACCCTTCCTGCTGATACTTCGGCAGAGCAATCCTCCCTCCCTCCAAAACACCACCGCAGCACACCTTGGGGGGCTGCCTGCAGCTGGCTTTTTTCCAGGCAGGAACAGAAACAGACCCAAAACTTGTTTGCCCTTGAAGAGCATTTCCCACTGTCTGCCGCATGAGGAGCACGGCGAACATGCTAACGAACATGACGATCGCTAGATGCTGTCTCAAGCTGCTTCTCAGCATTCAGAATTTTTGTTAGGATGGTTTTAAGGTAGTAATGTCTAACAAGGTCTCATTCTCCACATTATGCCAGGACAGAACGTACGCATACAACGCTTGTACCGCTGCTGAATGTTAACATTATTACTTCATACAGAAGTTTATAATAAGCAGACATTCATTGCAATTGAAAAGCACGATGATCTTTGAGCAAACCTTCCCTAACATGGTGAAAAGCAATACTTAAAATGAAAAGGAAGATAAGGATCCAGAACTGAACACATTTCAATAATACTGGCCATTGCCTCCATGATATCTGATGGTACATTTCAAACATGTAACATTGGGAGGAGATCCACAGCGTCACAGCTGGGCAACTACAGTCAGCTGGATACCTGGAGTGTTTTCAAAAGTTTTGTGGTTGCTCGAGCATCTTTAAAAGTCTGTTTCTCATCAAATTCTACTCTCCTGAAGTTTAAAAAAAAAAAAAGAGCAAACAGTCTCTCCCCACAATTAACAATCACAAGACAACAACCATCACATAGTGTGGTAAAGCATTCGTTCTCCCACAAGCAACAGCTTTTGCTGGAGGTTCAGGATTGCGTGTGGGAAAACACACACATGGCTTCAAGGGATGCCACACAGAGTAAAATGTGACATCCTTTCTTCATTTTCATTTGTATATGTGATTTAATGACTAACATATAGTGACAGTAAATCCAGATGCTGTTGTGACCTGAAAAAAGCTGTTTACTTTTCCAAGTTTACTGTCACTCCAGTAAATTTTCACACTGTTGGTAAGCAAAAGTAACAATTTATCACTATCATTCAGCAAAGAAAAACCACTGTATTTCTTTACTACTACCATGAATGCAAATTGCACTGAAGCTTTGACAGATCATTATTTTGGAGACAGCAGCTCACAAGCAGTGATGCCATTGAGGCAAGTCTTGTCACGTTACTTATGTTTGTATGAAGAAACACACTTTATTTTTTCATTCCAAGACTGCCAACATCATTAATACTTTTCCCAGGGATGGAAAAGGGAACAGGTCCAGGGAACATGAACCATAAATAAATACAGTGATACCACTTCTAGTACTACAGTTCAGAGTGAGAGTTTGGGAAGAATAGCCCATAATACCCATTTTATAAGTGATACTATCAGAAACACAGGGGAGATCATGTTTGCAGCAGCGTTCTCTGAACTTCAGAACTTAGGGAGTATTTTCAGTGGGTTTCAGATAAATCTGTAGCTCTGATGTCTTTTAACATGAAAAGGAATCTTCTCAGAGCAACGAAACAGAATGAAGTAAATCTGAATCATCAGTCCCTGCATTGCCAGTCTGTGCTTTATCTGGTTTCCTGAGGAACTGGAATTGCCAGCACTGCTGATTACCGCTATGACTTCAGAGAGGGTCAAAAGAATAAATAAATCAAGTCAGGGTTTTAGTGAATTAGTGAATTTTCTGGTGAAGGAGCAAGTTCAGCCTCAGAACAGATGCTGTAAAAAGAAACTCACCATTAACATTTAATTTTTGGTTTGTTTTCAAAGGAATTAAGCTTTCTTTTGAAAACAGCTTTATAGTTTATACATAACAAACCACCCTGGGTGGGGAATTAAATAGCCAGGAATAGCACTGTGTGTATGGTATTCCCAGAAGTCATACTGACCTGCAAGACACTGGCTATGCAGAGCACCAGCAAGGGCAGAGGAATTACAGCAAGGGAATGGAGATGTGGTTCTGTCCAACTAAATGCCCAAAGACACTTTTTTCCTCCTTCAAGCCAGAATTCCATTTTTGCAGAAAAATATTTTTGATTGGCAAAAAAAAAAAATACTAAAAATCTCGTTTTCAAGGAGGGACTGCAAAACACGTGCGTAGCTGCAGGCTCTGGTAATTCAAGCTATCATTGCTAATCTGACTTAGCCCAAATGTTGAAGTTTGTACTAGTTACTGTGTAGATGGGGAATAGGTATTCAGTCTTTCCCTGTGATCACCAACCCTCCTCACCTCACGCTGCATAAATAGTATGGCACATACCTTTTGTGCACTTCAAGAGGGTTTATGAGAGGTGCCTTGAGGGAAGAAAGGATGGAAATTGAAAGGACGTGCAAACAAATCTTTAGCTGCTTCTTTTTTCAGCCAAAGGTCTCTGTGCAGTTTTGCTCAGAGTGAGCTTTTGAAACTCGCACAATTTAGGCCACAGATCTGCTATAAAGTAAGAGTCCTTTTACATTGCCAGCTAATGTAAAAAAGCTTTGTGTGACTAACGGTTTGGCTCCGTAGCCAGGTATCCTGTAGAGTCATTAATTCTTTTAAACACAGATTTCACAGACATAACTGATGTTTTGCTGGCAGCATTGTGGTCCTAGCATCATGTAAGAGGTCTCCTCAGTAACAGTCCTCTGTTAAAATGCAATTATGCAATATTTACTAACTGATCCAGTCTCCTGCCTCTGACATGCTTTTCCCCGATATCATACATTGTCCTCAGGTCGTTACTTTGAGAATGGTTTTACTTGTGCTCCTGTGCTGTGTTGAACATCGTCAGCTACGAGAGTAGCACAGTTTTCATAGTTCACCGTGTTGTCAGCTGAAGCCATTACCTTTAAGTTGATAAATGATGTGTGTTGAAGGGAAATGAGTCCTTGTTTATATTTTTGGCCGTGGTCAGAAAGCCCTGAAGTTTTGTGAAAGTGATGTAGGCATAACGTTTGGGAGTTGTATTGGCACCTTCTGTATTTTCCGTTTTTTCACCTTGTTTAAATGCTCAGGGTCTGTTTGTTCTGTGTGTTGCATGCTGTCCTGGTTTCGGCTGGGGTAGAGTTAATTTGCTGCCTAGTAGCTGGTACAGTGCTGTGTTTTGGATTTAGTATGAGAAGAATGTTGATAACACACCGATGTTTTAGTTGTTGCTAAGCAGTGCTTCCCTAGTTAAGGACTTTTTAGCTTCCCATGCTCTGCCGACTGAGAAGGCTGGAGATGCACAAGAAGCTGGGAGAGGGCACAGCCAGGACAGCTGACCCAAACTGGCCAATGCGATATTCCATACCGTATGATGTCATGCTCAGTATATAGGGGGAAGCTGGCTGAGGGCTGCTGCTCAGGAACTGGCTGGGTGAGCAATTGCATCATGCATCACTTGTTTTGTATATTCTTTTATCATCATCATCATCATCATTATTATTATTGTTGTTGTTATTATTATTATTTCCCCTTCCTTTTCTGTCCTATTTAACTGTCTTCATACCAACCCACAAATCCTACTTTTTTTTTTTCTATTCTCTCCCGCCTCCCACTGAGGCAGGGGAGTGAGCAAACGGCTGTGTGGTGTTTGGCTGCCTGCCAGGTTAAACCATGACACACACTTGATAATACGGAAGTCATCCTTGTCCCTTAAACTGTCAGAGTCATAATAAACACTATTTAAAACACCACTCAAGGCATCCAGTCATGTAAAACAGAACATTGCAGCCTACTTACCCATGGGGACTTCTTTAAGGATAGTTCATCTGTCAACGAGCTTTGCATACACAGAAGCATGGGACAATGAAAGAAAATAAAGAACTGTTCTCTTTATTCCAGTTACAGTGTTTAAGGAGGATTCAGTTCTTGATGACTGCAAAAGATCCTTTTTCAGAATGGAGGAAAGTGGTGAGAGTATTTTTACTTTCAGTTCTCTGCTCTGGATCCTTAATTTTAACATCCCATTGAGACAGAAGGAGCCAGAACTCTGCTGCGGTGAACTTTTCCAAGTAACGCCTTTCAGCGCTATCTCCAACCCCTCTCCTCTGGAAGAAAGCCCCTCAGAAATGAATTGAATTCATTATCCTGCCACTGGGCCTTTGAAATTCAGGGGTCCTGCAGCTTAGAATATTTTAGCATGGTATGTGGTAAATGTGACACTTCGAGATATGAGAATGTACTATTTTTCCAGGTGTTTTGTTGCTTATGGAGGAGCAAATTTTTGAGATGAAAAACTGTTTTCAAGCACATTAGGTCTTTATAATGCTTGTAATACTAGAAAGTTATTTACTACCCAGGTCTCAGTGAACTCTTACAGCAGGCTTCTTTCTTAAACTCCCCTAAGTTTCTTCAACACTTAGCTTAGATAGCATAAAGGTGTTCTTATTTTATAGTATTCATAATTTGTAATGTAAGTTGTGAGGCTTGGTTTTGACAGCCACCATTCACAGCGTTATTCACTATCCACAATTTTCTTCTCTTCCTTTTCCTGGCAATTATTATTTAAGGAAATGTTGGACATGCCGCAGTTTGAGTGTCTGCTTATTTCCAAGGTACAGGGATATAAGTACCTGCATATTAATCTAAGACTTTGAAAACTGGATAATGCAGCATTATTTGAAATACATACACCCAAGATTCTTCGTTTGAGTGGCTTCAAGTCAACAATGAGCAATCTGTCTCAAATACAGCAAGGGGTTATTACCCAGATCTAGAATGTGCACTGAGTCTATAACTATTTAAGGTATCTGACTCTGGGAATCCTTAGATAAAATTATACCAATGATCACTTTGTTCTTGAGGTACATCCAGTTCTGCCAAGTTTTATCAAATCACTTAGTCAACTTTATAAATTCTGTTGTATGCTCAGTTACATCAATTCCATTTGAAAAGGGTGGTGAAGAGTTAAGATTCGGAAAAGGGGTGGAGGGAAGCTGGTTTTTTTAGTTAAATACTATACCAGTAGACATTTCCTACATAAATGAAAAACAAATGTCTGTATTGAATTGATAGGAAAACTCAAAAGCAAAGATACCTGCTTTATAGTTTGATGTGTATTTCTTTATTAGTGTCCTTCCTCGCTGTACTCATGATATCATCCTAGATTCTGGAGAAAATATCCGAGCTGGCTACTAACAAGATTTTCTCATTCCTCATACTGTGCTGCTTCTCTGACACAGAAAAAGCTAAGTTAACATCGAATTCAATACCGTACATGGTGTTTTCTTCTGTGTTTTTTGCTATCCTGGGTATTCACAAAGCAACGTCTTCCTCATTGCATAGCCTAGAAGAGGTCTTTCATAACACACTGCACAAACTCATGTTAATAATGAGTGATTAAACTATGACAGGGTTAAATCGTTAATTATTACTGTACTGAATGACGTGCATTATTAGAAGAAACACTACAGAATACTTAGCTGTATTCACTAAGTAAAAGTGAAAAATTTGGCCAAACCAGACAAGTTCAAAGACAATTTGCTAGCAGATACTATGTGAATACAAAAGCCAAACAGATTATTAACAAAGAAAACACTCTCTAGAAATGTAAGTTAGGGTATTCAGTATAACTTCCCCCAAGAATTTGTCCACAAAAGTCAGAGAAAGCACCCCATCTTTCCACTAAAATACATGGCAGACCTAGGTAAGCAGAGCTAGTGGAAATTAGAAACAGCCAAGGATCTTGTCATGCTATATGTTACTCAATTAATGCTTACAATCAAGTTCAAAGACTACTTACAAATGTTCTCATCTAGGGTATATTTAATGAGTTATTTATTATTTAAACCCATGAAATACTGAAAACTCACATCACTAGAACTTTAGGCTATGTTGGATTTAGTTACAGTTTTAAGTCATCAAATAAAATGTTCCTTTCATGTTCTGTTCTTTTCCTCTGTGGATTTCCATGTAATTTTGTAATGTGAAAGAAATCCAGGCATAGCATGGCTAGAATTTATGTATTTATTGTAATTAGCAGAAAATTGGAAAAAGCAGTTTCTTTTTAAATTCTAGATTTGTCTTTCGAAGAAGAATCAGGCTATAAATCCATGTTTCTGTAGATCTTACTGAAGAGCTTTTAAAGAGGGGAAGGATCATCTTTTTGGTTTGGTTGAACAAGAGAGTACACTGAATCTCACTGCAATACCAATAGCTATGCATTGCAGAGTTTATTCTGAATAGCTGAAAGGAGCCAGAAAAAAGAGAGGGAAGAAAACAAGAAAAGGAAGCGAGAAAACTAGAAACATAAATGTCAGTGACACAGGGAGAGAGAAGGAGAAAATAAACTGAATTGAGAAAAAAAGGAAGAGGTGCCCTTCTCTGTCTCTTCTTGTGATTCCAGGAGCATAAAAACAAGGGAACTGAATTTTACATGAAGGCACTGTACAAAGAGCTGGGATCACCAAGCACGGAGCGAAACAGCTTGCCTAAGTCAGGGTTGAATTAGCAGGGCTATCTCGATCCCTGGCTAAGGACAGTTACTTCCAGTGTGTAACGCTTCCCCAAAAAATAGTGCAGACCTCCCAGGGAACTGCTAGGCCAACATCTAGGAAGCAGTGAAAGGAATAGGGATTAGATCGAAGGTAGATAGCAGTTTATTGCTGCTGCTGCGCGGGGCTTCTTGCAAAGGGTGTGAGGCTTTGGTGTGGGTGGTTGTAATTAGTGGAGGCCTCTTCTCCTCCTTGGTGCTGAGAATTACAGGAAGAGAGGTGCACCTGGGCTTCTCAGGACACGGTCCCACCTGATGCTCTGGCACCTGGAGTTGGACATCTTCTGGTCAGCATTTCAGAGCTCCAGGAGACAGACCAAGGTCGCTTGGACACACGCAGTGTCATACCAATAGGTACCCAAAAGGAATTTCGTAAGAAATGGGTGCAAGTTCAGGCACAGCAGCTTTAGGATTGCAGCTTTGGGCATCAGCGACTGTTCCTTACTTCTGGTCTGGCCCTGAAGGTCTACCTGTTTTCCCAAACACTCCATCGATAAGCCAAATTGGTTCTCACCACCATGGAGAGAGGATGTGCAGATGGTGGAAGTAACAGCAGAACTGGGAGAAATAGTTAAGCTTGAGTAGGCAGCAATGATAGATGATTCATTTATTAAGGGAGTCACACTCGAGCAAAGCCATTTGTGCAAGGGACTCCTTGTCAGCGTGACTAAGAAGTTCACAAACTGACTAAGAAGTTCACAGCTGTCACATCAGGCTACCAACATTAATCTTGGTAATTATGGACAGCTACATGAAGAACTGAGAAGGGACTTGGCAGCGCGGCATGCTACAAACCACAATAAACCACAGAAATTGTTGCATGTTGCCTTTGCAGGGCATTGTAACCAAATGTTTGGGACTTGGGTTTGGCTGTAGACAGGGTTTCAAATCATATCTCTTCAGGCTTGATGTTCACCACTCAGTCCTGAGCTTACTGTGTCCTTTTCCCCCAGCGTAGTGCCATACAGCCGTTCACGAGCGTCTTGCATCCCTGTAGCATATATATACCCTGTTGGTATAAGCAGAGAGCGTGTGTGTACCGCTGCAGCGCTAAGCAGCCGTCCCTATCTCCGCGAGGTATGTCGGTGCGTTATCAGCAAGGTGAGAGGTGATGCTGAACCCCTGGGATGCGCCCTGCTGCAGGGAGTCTCCCTGGCAATGGACAGCACCCTTGCGGGAGTGGTGAGCTGGGAGAGCCCTCGGGAGCTGACTGGAAGGTTTCCACTTGGCACTGGTTTGAAAAGATCTGGTGTGCAGTGTGCTGGCTAATTAACTTTTATCTGAAATGTTTCAGTCACCTGAATCTGCATGGCTGCAGGCAGCAGATGGGGAGGTGGAGAAGGAGGGGGAGCAGAGTGAACGTGAACACAGGTGTACCCTCAGCTGCCACTAAAGCGCAGTAAACGGGGAAATTACTGTGATCGTTTGATTGTTATTATTATGTAGGAGAAATCAAATGTTAGCGAATTCAGAAGCAGGTACCATTTTTTCCTTTTCTTGCTACAGTATTTTTATTACTTTTTCTTCACCAGCTTTCATCTGTGATAATAGTTTCCAAAGCATATTTTACAATGTGGAAAGTATTTGAAATGCGTTATAAAAATCTGCGAATATGCTGCACAGGCATATTTTAAACTCTTAGTATTTCCCTAAAGGCATACTATTCCACTTTCACCTTTTTTAAGACTGGGAAGGAAATCATTGCCTATGCTGTTCGTAAGACATTTTACAAGGCTTTCTAACTTAAGACAGAGTTAAAAGATGAGATAGATCTTCAAGTATAAGCTGAGATTTTAAAAATTAAGTTTTGCGTTTGTTGCAAGGAAAGAACTATTAGATGTAGCAATTAATAGCCAGAAAGAGCAGCTGTATTATGCACGAGGCTCTCTCAATGATGCTACTGATAAAGCAGTTACATTACACTCATCTTAATAGCGTACTCACTCAAACCAGCTTAGAAAGAACTTTTTTTTGCAAATCAGATGAAAAGTCAGTATTATGAGTTCACAGTTTGATACTTTTCCGGTGCTATTTTAGAAGAAAGCGTAATTATTTCTCACTTTCGCAGTGTGTAAGACTCCTATATATCAGTTAAACATCTCTTGTAGGAGAACAGTTGTTTTTAAGAGTTTACTGTACTCAACATAAGAATCAGAATGTGGGAAAAATAGATGTAGCCTTTACTTGGAGCTCTTTTGAGTGTGTACTGGAACTGTTTTAGCTGTGATTTACATTTTCTTAGTACACTAATACCGTGGAGTTGATTTTACGCCTACATTAGAAGGGCAACAAGGTCAAAGAGTTATGTGCCTGGGTTTCCTCTGTTTAAATTGCATGCAATAGGTGGTAAACTATAGAGCTCCGAGGGGACAAATATATGCCCAATAACAGCCTTGAGGCAACTGTAGGTAAACAGTTAAAGGAAAAAAGCATTGATTATTTTTGGTTTAAGCTTTGAGACATGAAAACTTCAGACGTCATTGCACTTGCTGAACAGGAGTTTCTAGGAGCTTATTCTTACTTCCACAGTACAAAATCAAGCAACGCTTTGAAGGAAGGCTCTGCTCTTCTGCTGTCTCTCTTTCCCCAGTCATCCAGCAAGCACACAGCCTGCACCAGTAATGTTTAGTGACATCTCCTTGCTCCAGGACCGTGGAAGGAGGTGGCGTGGTGCTGTATGACCCCCACATCCCCGCTTCGTGGCCAGTTCTGCAAAACCAATTGCACTGCCTGGTGGGGAAGGCAAATGATCTGCTGCTATTACCAGCTACCTTCCGACTACACAGAAGGGCAGCTCATGCAAACTCCCACTGGCATCTATAAAATTGTCTACTGCAGAGCTAATGGGGGGGAAATGATGAAACATGGCATCGGTGTTTGTTCCTCAGAGAGAAACAAACCACCTTTTGAAAGATGGTTTGAAAGGTGGGCAGAAAAAAAACACCTTTTAATCGCCTCTTTAAAAATTCATATCACAATGTATCAGTGTAGAGATGGGCTGGGTAGGCTAGTACGGTTAACAATACTCTTGTGGCCTCTGATGAGGAATCTTGCATCAGCAGTCAACACAGGGAAGCCAAAATGATGATTATTCAGTCACCCTTATGGTCATCTTTTTATACACATGAATTATTTACATAGTGCAGGGTACTTAGACGCTTGTTAATTAAAACCTGCTTTTTGCATTAAGTTATACCCCTAAGATCTCTATAGAGCATGTAATCCTTCTAATGGCATTTATTTCACTGTCATTATACCTTTTTTTTTTAAATGTTATCTTTCATGGTATAAATAGAAAATCGTTCAGTGCAGAATACTTTTGGGAAAGGATTGCTTCACACTGAGAATTTCTTTTGAGAGAAAGAGATGGGTGATCCGTCTGTTTTGAATATTGATGCCCAGAATCCCCAGGAACCCTCAAATTTTATTCAGCTGCACCATTTTCTACCTACTCTTCCATTTTCAGTGTGGCATGCTCATTTCACCCTTTCTTAACCTTACCCATTGGTCTTTGTTCTGAGGTCCTGTCTTCCACTGTAGGATAATACAGATCCTAAATTAACAGAGTCTTGACTCCAGAAAAAGACCGCAAGGCTCTATTGTGATACAAATGATCAGCAACATAAATTGCTCATCACTCACTGTTCATCACATTCGCTGAAGAGCACCAAAAATAAGACACTTATTTATAAATAGCTCAGCCTGCTAGATTCCAGTGAAACTGAATTTCATATCTTCCCACCATTTTGACAGTGCATATAAATATGTAACATGTAGTTATGTGAAAGTTAGCTGTGCCGCGATGTCCTCCTTGGGCATTCACAACCCTTACAGGTTTACAGCAAAAGAATAAATTGCAAATTGAGACCTGTGGTGGGGTGCAGCATACCACATGATTAGCATACGAAAGATGCTTTGCTTGACAGAGAATGGGAGCTTGTTGCCCAGATCATACTGCTCTTGTATTCCTCCCCAGAAGTGTACCTTAAGAGGAAAACGAACGGAGAATTCACAGTGAATAATACGTCTGATAATTATAGACATTTTTTTTCTGCCTGAAAACCACCTTAAATTTCAGGAACAAGCACAAACAACATAAGCATTAGGAAT
This sequence comes from Calonectris borealis, assembly GCF_964195595.1. NCBI lineage: Eukaryota > Metazoa > Chordata > Aves > Procellariiformes > Procellariidae > Calonectris > Calonectris borealis. The sequence goes on from NC_134352.1 coordinate 9,552,484, forward strand.
AACTGCATCCCAGAGCCTTCCAAAAAATGTATGAAAAAATGTATGAAAAGCTTTCTTTTACTTCACTGGCTTTGAATAGGGACCAGCTTGAGATAGGGTTTTGGTTGTTTGGCTAAGCCGCGTGATTTTTTTTTTTCTCTTCTAATCTGAAAAACACAGGAATTGGAGATACACATGGAAGCTGGAACTTGCAAATACTGCAAGTGTTTGGTTTTGCTATTCATTTTCTATGAGCATTTGTCCTAGTGTAATTTGATTACTGGAATGTTCATGAAAAGCAAATGTTGAGGAGAACAAGAACAGCTGAAGCGAATCATTTCATTCATGTGAGTATCTATGTGTTGATTCTGATGCAATTGCCATCATTAAAAAACCCAGACCAATATATATTCAGACTTCCTGTTCATTTAAGTGTGGTAGGGCTCTGCTTTGGGTGAGGAGCTAGTCCAACAGGATCTGTGGCTTGTTGCTGTGAAACTAAAACTGTATTCATAAGCGAACTTAACACTTGTATCGACTTTAACCTTTAATTTTACCTGACTTTGCCTTATTTTCTCCAAAGAGTTCCCTTCACTTAAAAATCCACAGAAAGCCATGCACTGACTAAGGATAATTCAGACAATTAATCTTTTTGTGGATCCGTATTATGCCAGCACTATGAGAGCAAATGCATGTCTTCTGAGAGTCATACAAAATTATTACAACCTTATTAGAGAATAATAAGCAGCGAAATGGCTTATTGTCAGTAAGAGGGGGAGAAATGAGTATGCAGTCTGACCATTGAAGAGGGGACTCAGGTGGGAAATTCAGTCTTCTCCGACACACTGGGAAAATACGTATGGGCTGAGTACTGGAATAGTTACTGGTCTACCAGCCCGGGCATGGAGAATTCCAGATGGATTTCCTTGCTTTGTCAGAAGTTTCCTCTGGAAGGTTGAAAGTTGTCCAAAGCTGTCAAAGCCAGCAATAACCATTGCCTGTCTGTAAACAACGCGCTGAATCTGCAGTTTTACCACTGCCCAACATGACAGTGTGGTGGCCATTGGAGCTGTTGTGTGGTGCTGCGGCATCCATCCTTTTTAAGAGTATTAGCAGTGAGAGGAAGAAACAGCCAACCCAGAGAGCAAGTTCTCCACTGTTCACGAAGTCTTTCTTTGCAGAGGACTTTATTTGAGCGGAGCGGTGCTTCCAGTCGCACGGCGTGGGCCAGGAGACTGGTGGGTTGATTCCCTTTGCCTTCGCCGTGAGCTTGGAGGGTGTTGTTCCTGCAGCCCTCGCATCTCTGTGCCTGGTGTCCCCCCCACAGTTTAGCAGTCCACGTGTGTGTCAATCAGTATGCTCAAGCACGTATAATATCTTCAGTCATTTTAAGAGTGGTCTCCAAAGAAATGTTGCGTACCTTTCAGGAAAAAAAGGCAAACCTTTCACAGAAGATCCTGCTATCTGTGAGTGTCTCTTTCTCCCTTTCATTCACACAGTCAGCTAGCTGTTTCACTCCAATTTATTAATAATACATTATGGTGTTCTGTGTGGTACCACCAAGGGTTTTAAGCAGGGAATTTTACAGAATATTTTAGTTCCCTTGCTCAGACGGGGCAGTGCAACCTCCATGTTGATGCCAAATATCAAAGCAATATTACAACAAAATTCAGAGGTTATGGTTTTTCACCTTCCTTAGTTCCATTCCAGGTCAGTGAAATGTGTAGAAGTATAATTTAACTTTTGGAAAACTGACCAAGACTTGCATTCAAGCGCTAGCATCCTGTAAACAGGAAACTGAAATGGGGAAAGAAAAAAACCCACGTTCCTATTTCTTCAGGGAAAATATATTTTTTGTGATTTTTTTATTATAGGTTCTCTCTCCCCGAAGGAGTACCGTTTCCTGCAGAGAGAGACAGCGGCTTTAATCGTATGTTCTTGCCAAACTCATAGGAGCGGTGGTCTGTCATCCCTTCCTTTCAGGTTGTCTGGGGGAATTAGATACTCCTCTGCAACGCTTCCCCTTGTTCAGAGAGTTAAAAAGAATCACGGCGCCAAAAATAGTCGATGTGAATTCCTTGTCCCCAGGCTTGGTTCACCAGACTCTGCAGAGTCATCGCGGATTATTTGCATGGAGATGGATAGATGCAAACATCTTGCTGAGATTAGTGAGACATGACGCTTTCGTATTTTATCACAAGCGCTTATCCATGTTAAACTCCCAGGGCGCGCTTCGTTTTCGCTGGTTCTTACCCTCTCCTTTAGGAGGATACAATCACCCACTCAAGAAGCAGAAATAGTGCATGACTAACTATGTCACGGAACAAATGATTAACACTAAGTAGTTTGTGCTAGCTGTTTGCAAACAATCCACGTGGCGACAATTATGCTGAAGCAATTTTGTGAATACCTAACTCAATGTATTTTGCATAACTCAAGACTGGCTCCCGGATCATTAAATTCATAACTTCTGTCTTGTTTGTTAAATTCACAAATGTCATTATTTCTTCTAGTCCATAGGACTCGACTGTGATATTAGTCTGTATCGCTGGACTGGCGAAGGCCGTAGGAAGGATGGTGGCTCCGATGAACAAGGTGCCATTCAAAACGAGTTACAGCTGCTATGCTTTAAGAGTTTATAAGCCACTAAGTGCAGAGGAGGGCAGTCATACGCAGGCAGATCCATTAATGCGTCTCATGCTTTCGGATTTGCAGCTACGCAAATAAAGATGCTATTTGCCCCAGCTGCACCCAGCGTGCCCACAGAGAGCTTGGTCTGGCCAAGTGCGTCAAAATGCTCGTAGAGTTCATTATCAGGAGCTGAGGGCCTCTTCCTCAGCTGCGATCACTCATCAGCCATCTGCTGACATCACAGTTAAAGAGCTGACCTAGAGAAAGCATAGCATCCATACGTGTCATCACGTGGGCCAGGGCAGGAAGAGCTGAGCTGTGGGGAAGAAAATGTCTTGTATGTCCGTCAGAAGCTCAAGCACAGACAAGAGTTTATTGATTCATTTGGTTCGGAGTATTTGAGAGCCTTTTGATTCACAGAAATGTGCAGCCTTACCAGATCCTAAAGCACAAAGCTCTTAAAAAATAAATTAAATACCCAATGTACTTGGGTAATGGGTGTTTTGCAATGAGTATAGTGGTTTTCAGCTGTCACAGAGTTGCTGCAAACCCTACATAACTTTAAGGAGGAGATATATTACTTTATAAGAGGGGGATACGGAGGCAGTAGAAATTTAAAGGAATTGCAGCAGAGAAGGTAGAGCCAGTATCAAAAAAATAGATTTGTAAAGGCCTTTCCCCTCATTTCCATGCTGCAAAGCATTCTTCCCATCAGTAACATCCAGCCTGTTAAATTGTTGCTGTTACTTTCATTACCTTCTCATAAACGAAGCCAACCCCTATTAACCTGCCACAACAGTTTTTTCCCTTTCCCCCTCAAGAAATGTAAAGTAGCAGTACAAATAAGTTTTTTCATAAATAGGTAGGATGAAGAACTTTATTTACAATGAAGTAAATTTGGTATTTAATTCTGTCACAACAGTTTGTCCAGCTGTTCCTCACTATTTTTTTCTACAAGGGTAAACTTCCCCACCACCAAAGGTTTTGCTGGTAAGAGCAGTATGCCGAGTTATTTTTGTCCATATGGTATTGAGTTTCTCATTAACAAGCGAAGATCTTGTATTTCTTTGATGCAGCATGGATTTCCAAATTTTTTTTCAATGCTACATGGTTTAGGCAGCTCTCCAGCCTCCCCAGTGGCTGCTGGCGTCTGCTGCAGAGCTTGCCCCCGGGCTGCGCGTTGAGCACCAGCGGCACAACAAAAAGAGAGGGAAGGCTGTAGGGCAGAAATTTCTCTCTAGAGCTGCTGCACCCGGGCAGTTGTTGGGGTTCATTGCCACCGGTAGTGATTTGTCCATACGGTGCTTTTATGCAATTGCAGGAGGAAAGGGATCTACAGGGGAAGGGTGACGAGCTTCTCCTGACAGCGTGATACTGGGACCAACTGCACTTGCCACAGGCAGAGCCGAAGGAAAAGAGAATTAAATTTATTTGGCCAGTGCCAGTGTCTTGTGATTAGTGCTAGCTTCTGGCGGGTGATGGTGTCAGACAGCAGTACGAATCTTCGGTACAGCCAGATGGTCCCACCAAGCGTGGCATGCTGTTTTTCCCAGTGTGCACGGTCACGTACTTATCTTGTCTGTGCCCACTATACATACTACACACATATGGATGGACACATTGCTTAAAGCTTATGAAGTATCAGTTACCACTGCTCCACTGAGTCCAAACTCAGTACGAAGGAGGGATTAGTAAGTATCATTCATAGTTTATAGTGATTTACAAGCTCGGTGCAGTCACTTCATTGTTGATCTACATGTCCATGCTAGGTGGAGAGTAAAAGAAAACCTGGTAGCAGTCATCTATGCAAATATTTGTGCATAGTAGAGAAGTGACGGTGTTGTGTATTTTCTGTCAAGCATTTAGATGAGAGCAGAAGATTGAGTCAAAACTAGGAGCTGTAAATGTTCACCTGATGATCTTGCACATTATAAATCAAAGGATGAAACAGGCATGGGTGGTGATTTTTGATATATTCTCCAACCCTCACCACAATACTTGCTGTAAACCACTTTATGCTTTGTGAAGTACCTACTACAGTAAGGTGTCATTTCATCACTCTGTACCCAGGGCTCTTTTGGAATACAATGGCTAATTAGTAAGTCGCTTACCCAGTTAAGATTCATGAGGAAATCACAGTATCCAAATGCTTGCAGATATGGGGTCCTGATGAGGCCAGTATCAGTGGCATGGGTAACACTTCCAGACGATGGACAGACTAGCGCACTGTAAGTAGTGTAATGGTACAAATGCCCAAATTATTTAACAATAACCCATAAAATAAATGTCTGTTTGTTACTTTGCACATTGTTTTATCTATTGAGGCAGCTGTGTCTAGCATGGGAAGCAACAGGAGATTTGAGCCCTAGATTCTGCTTCTAGCAAGATCTTGGTATATTCTCCAGATGTGTGACTTAACCTCTTTTTTTTTTTTCCCTCCCCCTTTTCCCCTCTGATGTCTCCCTTTGTAAAAGGGTGTGAAATATTTATCTTGCTGTAAGCCTTAAGATGGGCAGAGAGCTGTTTCACAAAGGAGCGAGAAGCCTGGCCATGCCACGCTAGTGTCCTGTGCCCCCAGGGCACTGCGGAGGGGGTTATCCCCATTCTACAGAGCGGGGTTTGCTTGCAAAGGGAGCACGCGATGAGGCAGGGTTTTCAAACCGGATCGCACAGTTTCTATATTCGACAGCCAGCCAGGGCCCCTTTCTCCTCCTCCTCCTCCTCCTCCTCCTCTCCCTGTGTGCCTTGGTAACGGGCTCTGCACAGTCACACACTTTTGTGGGTAGTTGCTATATGCTTTATTGGAAACTCAAATGCTTCTGCCTTTGGGGGCGGGGGGGGTAGGCGCCTCCTGGTTACAGGATCATGCCTTATTTTGTGCTTCGCGTGCCCAGGAAAGCAATTTGCAAATACTGCCACAAACTTCTTTTGGGTTTTGTTGGGTTTTTTTTTTTTTTTTTAAGGACAATGAATTAATTCAGGACTGGGAAGAAAAATAGGGAGCAGTGATTAAAAAATTTTCAGTGAATATAAGTCACTAAGCTCTGTTGCATTTTCAAAAGTCAGATTCTTGTCTTATGTTGAAAGATAGTAAATGTGCAGCCGAGGACCTAACAAACATCATACCTCCCAGTTTATTTATTTTTTCCTCCTGCAGCAACTGCTGGTGTTGAGTGGCACTTATCCTTGAGCTATTTCTTATGCAAACAAACTGCCTCCTGCTAAGGAAAGTAGCTTCACCGCATGATGCAATTAGTGAAAGGTGCCCAGCAAGGTGAGGATGCCCGTGCAGGATGAGACCCTCCTAGGCTGGCTGGTGGGGCAGCATCGTGGACTTTGGGCAGGCAGCGAGTGGCATTTCACAGCCACTCAGGATGGCGTGTCCTGGTGGCCGGTCTCCTCTGTCAGGTCCCTGCCCCACCACACGCAGAGTGTATTTGGTTTTAAAAGAAATCTTTGATTTTTAAATTTTTTTTTCCCCTGCTCACCCCCTGCCCTGAGAGCCCATTACAACTCTTCTTTCTAATTTCCCATCTTTCTGATTAAATTATTGTGTATTAAATAAGAAACCTCAATTGGAGATGTTTAAATTCTCTTTCTGATTTTAAGCCAAGCAAGTACACACAAGAATTCACCTTAAAGCCATGATTTAAATGTCTAGCCTTAGAAAGATGAACTACTAACTTAATCTACCCTGGCCTCATTTAATAGAGTTAAGAGATCAGTCCTTGCAAGCTTAATTCTCAGCTTTCTTTCATACAAAAAATCAATATAGAGCAAAATGCACCTACAGGTAAAATTAATCCTGTGGAACATGCCTGGAGCAAGGCCCAGCAGAAGAGGATGCGATGATGAGCTGGTGCTGGCTTTCTGAGGAACGGGACATGAGTCAGAATTAATTTCTCCCACTGTATTTTGCCACATGCAGCTATCGTTTCAGTGACTGCTCCACGCATAACTGCACGCACCACAACCCGGGGGTATTTCTCCGAAGGCAGGGACCCGTAGAGACAAAGAGGCTAATTCAGTCACTGGTCATTGTCCTCGGGAAGCAGCACCCAGTGCCCTGCGGGGAGTGCGGGGAGTCCCACCGCAGCCGGGGCTGTCCTGTGCCGGCGGTGCTGCCTGCAGCCGGACAGCCCTGCACGCCACATCCTGAACGCTGTTGTGCAGCATTGGCTCAGGACGAACGGGGAAGGTTTCTGTGTTGAACTGCCACCTCCTTCCCCGTTTGTCTCCGAGATCAAATGACCTAGTTCCACTCTGCCGAAGTGCGAACACCAGATAGGGTTGCACAGCCTGTTGATAGGCACATAGTCGTTTGTAAAAATAATGAGACACGGGGGCACAGCTACTGAGAGTATGGGGAATGCAAATGCTCAGGAAGAGTTGAAGACACTTTCAAGCCACGCTGGAATTGGACTGGTGAGTGAAAACAGTGCTCCAGATTTTATTCCTTGCTGCAGGTGTTAATGGTGAATAAAATCTAATTGGATTAAATGCTGTATGGGTACACCCGGTGCGTATCAGAAAGGACAATATCTGCTTTTGTAAAATGGGATCAAACTTCTTTTGCCTACATAACATCAATCAGTCTTCTCCTTACTCCCTCTCTTTATATTCTACATTTTCTTTCAGAATTAGTTTCTTTTCATTCGGCCAGAATTTTGCTCATGCCTAAAAAGCTAGGTCATACAGAACTCGTAGCCCGTTGTGCTGTGAAAAAGTAGCATTTTCTAGTGATATACTGCAACATGTCCATTTTGCTGATGGGAAAGTGGAAGCTGTAACAGGGCAAGGATGGGAATGCTGTTGCAAGAGCCCTTTACGCTGAGAAGCCGTCAGGGGTGACATGCCAAGAAGCCTGGTGTGGAGCAATGCTTGGCAATGTAATTGTAATTACAGCCTTGGTTTCCAAATTCTCTGCCAACTTTTGCACTGTGTTAACGGTAGTCCTCAAGAGTGAGGCATCACAGCAAACACCGCATGCAATTAACATGAGTTTTAGAAACCCATTCTATATGCAAAGCCAAGAATTTATTGTTAGTCTAACTAAAGTCCTAGCAGTCTAATCTAAGTAGTATTACTGGTCCCAATGATGCTAACACTTACAGGCAAATTATCCAAGTACTACAGCTCATTCTCAGTAACGTTACCGAGTTCAAGTTCAACTTGTCATACGCGCAGTTCCCGTATCAATTTCTCAGGTGTTGGGCTCACCCTTCCGTGCACTTCTGGGTCCCAAGGTCGGCATCACAAATATTCTTTAGGGAGACAGCAGGTGCGTGTGTGTTTTCAGGGGTGGGGGTTGTTAACGGCAAGTCATCTGTGTCCCAAGATCTCTACAGGGAGGAGTATCATGTTGACGGCGGGAGTTTCTTACTCCTCTGGATTTGCTTTTGGTCACTGTTACATGTTTGTTAATGCTGTCTGCATGTCTGCTCTACTTACCTGCCCATTCCTCATTCGTTTGCAGTTCCACCTTACATCCACATTTGCGGTATCTGGTACTTATTACATATTGGATACTTTTCTTTGCTCTCCCTAAACCCAGTTTTACTCAGCTCCCAAGGTTGCAATCTCCTAGTGACCAGCAGCTGACCATTGGTGAGTTGTGATTTTTAGCCCTGGCTCCTCTGGTGCCATCTTGTGCTTGCAGTGTCAAGGCTTCTGCTGTCATCTTGTGATAGCACTTCTGGGGATCCCTGATACAACCCCGTTCGTTTTTTTCAGCAGCCTTTGAACTGATTTCTTGGTAATCCAAGTAACATTTTATTACTGCAGCCTGATCGCACCTATATCCTTGATCTAGGGTCATTAGTAATCACTCTAAAAGGCTAATAAGAGTTCTTCCGTTAGCAGACGCATACACACAGATACACACAGAATGCTCTTAATAATGTTCTTCAAGTTAAAACAGCACCACTGATGTGTTTTCAGAATTTCTTTACCACAGGGTCTTCCTGCGTTGCACCTCAGATGTTAGAAAGGTGAGGACCAAGGAGGCAGATCTCAGCGAGCCCAAGCACTGTCTGCTCCCAGGCGCTGCCACGGTTTTGGCTCTGCTGCTGTCAACAGCTGAATTGCTACCTGCCCTCATGAACCAAAAACTGGGGGAAAAAAGCCCTTCTCCTGAGCATCCCCTGAATAACACGTGCGGGAAAACTCAGACTGCCTGCTTGGGAGTCACTTTAAAACAGAGCCCTTCTGACTGATAGCAAGGATGTGAAAAGCACCAATGTTTGTGAGGTGCTTCTCAACAGAGAGGCACACGAACTCCCCTAGACAGTCTGCTGAAGAGCTTTGAGTTAGTTGAATGCCACCTCTCCTTAAGGGAAGAGTTAAATTCTGCTAAATGCTATTTTCCAACCATTCAAGCTTACAGTGGCATTCAGAAGAACCACGAAAAGATGGACCTCCGGGGAAACGGCCACTGTATCTTGCATTCTTTACAAGTGTGGGAAGACCTGTAATGGGGTAGCTACAGCACAAATGCCAAATGAGAAATCTGGCTCACAAACATGACAGTCTAGATGAGGCGAGCCCTAAGAAAATGTGTTACTGGGAAATGGCATTAGAAAGAGAGCCTGGGGTAGAGGTAGCCAAGATCTCCTTGCTCTTGCTGGCAAGTGCTCACTTACTTGTGACAACCTGATTCCATAACAGTGTTGATCTTCTAGAAAATAATACCGTGCAGTAACAATTGTCCATTGTGGCTAATATTCACACTCAGTATCTCCTGGCATTTTTTACCCAAACATTTGCAAGAGCTTTGCAGACATCGATTATAGTGCTGTAGCACTTGGGAGGAAGAGTCACAGACATGGACCCGGCCACCTCTTTCTCCCATTTGAAGTGTACCACGGAGCAGATGTGGTTCTCTAGAGTTTTGCATTGCCATTTTAATGATGGAGGAAAGCCTATCATGGAGAATTAATGCAGCTCCCCCTGATCTATTTGTATTAGCAATCATGTGTCTTTTCTTAACTATAATGAAGCATTTTAGGGAAGGCAAAACTATTTTGGCTCTTGGCATCCGTTTGAAATATTCTTTGTCAAACTAAATGTTGGATTATTTTTTTCCTCCTGGAGCAAAGAACACCTTGAAGTTTTTAAAGTAGTATTACTTATGATAATTTATAAGTGGCTGTGAAGATAAATAATGGGTCTTACTTTGCAAGAACAGCTGAAAGTTCATATTTTATATTGCCTCTTTGACCTTGTAGAGAGCTGTACATAGTCAGATTAGTTTGGAGTATTTGTACCTAGGCATTAGAGAGGCTGAGCAATCTCAAGTCATGACTGACTGGTCTAACGAGAGAAATCATTTTCAGGACGAACGAAGTCGGGACTTAAATTAATCTAACTGCTGTGGTTTTGTGGTTTTTAAAATCAACAATCAGTGCCCTGTTAGGATCTGCTTATAAGCGTTGCCTGGATGGATGCCAGGCGTCTTTTGCTGCAGGAGTCAGTACCGCTCTGGCTAGTCTAAGCTCGCTTTTCTCTCTCAGAAGCTTTCAAACCATCTGCAAAAAATAGCTGTTGGTGTGGGGACCTACCCTGTTTCAAATTACAGTCTTGGTCGAACAGGTGTGTATGTGGAAACAGATGTGCAAGACAAGAAAAAGAGGAATTCATGAAGCCATCCTCCTCTTTTTGGGCCAAAGCAGGTTTGGGATTTTCTTCCCCAGAGAACCAAAAGTCTAAATGGCAGAAGGAACGTACTAATGATATTTTTAATCATGCTGATGCTGCTTCTTATACAGATGCTTAGGTGTTTTGCTGGATGAAAGCCTAGAAGCCAAATCTAATGCTTACTGACATCCATGACAAGGCTCTGGGGGTTTAACTGGGACCGGGAGAGAGCGCAGGAGCAGCACAACATGCGGGCCCAGCTCTTCACAGGGGAGCAGAGGGATGCCTGCCTGCCCTGCACACCGCTTGTATCTCTGCGGAAGCTGCAGAATGGGTTTTGAGAAGAAAACCTGGATGCTTCACCCTCCGCTGTGGGAACCTGCAGCCCCGAGGTGGACATGCTGGAGAACACCTTCTCTCTGTTGCTGCCGGGTGGACCGCGCAGCGACTGGGATGCAGCTCAGCGTCTGGCCGGGCAGGGCAGCAGGACCTCTCCATCTGAAGTCCTTCCCACGGTCTGTCAGCTGCCAACACAAAATCCTCCTTGAAACGTTGCAGTTTCAGCAGTAAGGCAGATATTAAAAAAATAAAATAACATTTCATAGCATCTTTTTTCATGGCATGAAAGGAAGAAGCAATAGGTGTGCCTGTAGCCTTTAAGGAACTGGGTTTTAAGCCTAGATTTTATAATTTCAACCATGGAAGAAAGAGCTTCACAGTTTTTGAAGCTGCAGCATCAGCTTGCTCACAGCTGCCATTCAGCTCTGTTTGTAAAGCTGTGTCCCCATAGCTGCACTGTAAGCCAGAAGGCTTTTATTTTTTTTCCTTCAGTGGAGCTTCCTCTGATGTAATTATATCGCCTGTTTTCTCTTTTGTATTTCTTATCATAAATATGTATTTGAGCACAGCCTTTGCCCCCAAGAGTCAGAGGGGAATAATATTTTCTGTGTATTATTTACTTTTACACAGCAAAAGAATAGTCACATATATGCTTTTAAGTCTGCTAATGAAGCTATCATAATGTCAAATAAAATGTCACTGTGACCATGCCTAATTAGCATTACAAATTTTGTTGAAGAGCTAAACAGCCAGATCCTTCAGGGTGTAAGTCAGTCCCGCTCCAGCATTTGTGCTCACAAGATTTACAAGGGCTAAGGATGGGTCTACAGACTACTGAAATGGAGGCTTGAAAAATATTGCATTAATGAAATGCAAATCACGTTTCAGTTGTTAAATGAACCTGCTATCTCAGGTGTCTCATGCAATAAAACTGTAAAACTGCTCTGATTGGGATACAAAAAGCAAATAAGTAGTTACGGTCTCTGCTGATGTATGGGAGCAAAACACATCAGACCATGTAAAGCTTAATATTCTGTGAATGGCTTGGTCCAAAGCCCACTGAAAGTCAGTGGAAAGACTGTTGGTATCTGATCCGAAGGCGATTAGTCAGAAATTAAGGATTCTAGGCCTGTTCTTTACCCAGTAAAAACTGAAGTCACTTGATCATGGCTGGTTTATAAAACAGCAGCTAATGACGTGCAATAAAGAATTAAGCTCTCATAGAACAGAAAATGTTTTTGCTAGCGACACTGTAAATGCAAACACATTATTAAAAATAGATCACAATTAACATTATTCAAATGAGATTTAATTCTCTGTTTGTATAATTTGAAGAAAAACTGATGCAAGTCATCTTTAATGACAACTTAAAGACAAATTTAAACAAAGCAATTGAATTTCCATATGAGCTTTAATTGACAGTTTAATTTCCAAAGTGAGGTAATGGAGGAGTTTGCCTAAGAACTTTAATAAGGATGGATGGGCACAATTCAATGCACTGATACTATCTCATAAATCTTCTGTTCCATGACAAGCACAAAGATACACACATCTAAACTATCATTTAAGTTGTCAAAAGCCTTTGCTATGAGATTATGCAGCCTCAGTGATCACTACTGAATTACTGAATAAACAGTTTTCGGAAGTTCCTCATTAAAAAGCAGTAATTGTTTATTTTAAAGAAAGGCAAATCAATAAAAATGTTTAAAAGCATTAAGAACACTGTAATATCAAAGGATGTACACTGACATGTGACTTCTGTGTGATTTTTTTCAGGGCCTATATGTTCAACTGCATCTTCCAAATGACAAATAAACCTTTCAAAAAAAAATTAAGGTGTTAAATTCCAGCATCTCCAAACATCTCCACATCCTTTCCTAAAAGGCTCTCCTTTTGCGAATAAAACCGGTGAAATCAACTAACCACTCACTAGATGAGGCCAGAGAGGTTCTTGGTTGATCTGTGAAACACCATGGCCCATCAAGTATCCCCTTCCCTGAGTTCCAGTACAAAGCAAACATTAATTGATGTTTGTCTCCAACATCTACAGGGGTGTTTGCATGGGGGCTGAGAATCAGCTGAAAGTTAAGCAGAAGACAAACACCTAGTAACTGAATTTTATGTATATTGTTGCATCAGAAAAATTCTGAAGACAGATTTGCAGTCCCAATATACTTAATAAAGAAAAGAGCCTGTGTTTGCTCCTTTTTCAGGGCTGAACGTTTACCTTTCAAGCACATTAACAGGGAAATTAACAACTAATGAATCACAGTGGTGGTAAGTGCTCATGTAGATGCACCTGTGGACTTCTGAAAGTGACAGCTGAAGCACAGATGGTTTCACACCACGAAGCACTTTTAAACACAGGCTCAGTCTAAGCCAGGTTATCCCAAATCCATCTTCATTCAGTGAAGGAGCAGTGTCTCAATACAAGAACAGTCTCTTGGACCACATTGATGCGTCCAAGTATATTGCACATAGGACAGGGACCGACACTAGAGGTCCTGAGGACTAAGCCTGTAGCTGCACTGCTATAGGAGAGTCCTGCCCTGCACCTCAGAATACCGAGTCAGACGGAAACTGCCTTCACCTGCACTGCTGAGTTAAATTACGTCCAGTTTTCTGGCCCTGAGGCAGAGTTTCACTTTCTCTGGACCGCAAGTGCTTGGTGCTATGTTTGCTCTGGGCCCAGCGTAACGCCCAGTGACCCCAAGGTGTAATTTTTACCTTTGGTGTATATCAGTTCAAAGTGCTCTAATACTGGAAGACCTGTGCTGTAGACAAGCAGAAGCAGACTTGCATATGTGAAACTGTGCATATGCACCGGGTTTAGCATGAGGACATAGAGGTCTTCAGAGATCTAAACGGGCTGGGTAAGATGCAGAGCCAGTTCCCATGCAGTCTTACCCATATTGCCTACTGGGAGTGATCCCCGAAGTGTGCTAGGACCCAAACTGCCAGCGCATGGTATGAGAAAGCTAATTGGCATGTGCCAAAACCAGACCAGGGGCAAACTAAGCAGTACAAATGCTCAAGTTTGTTTCCTGGGACTGTTTTATTCAACAGTATGGACACAGCTGTTAGTGCTAACTTCTATCACTCATCAGCACGTGGTTGTTTTTCTGCACGCAGTAGGTTTTTTTTTTTAATTCCCAAGCCTATACCGTAATAGGTGTAGCACTATGCTTGGGATGTTATGCTTCTGAATAATCTGAAGACATTTGCTCTTCCTCATACAGGTATGGTCAGGCTGCATGCTATCATTTATATATGCAAAATGTTCTATGTATACTGAATAACTAATTTCTTCTCGAACACTCAAATTAACTAAGCCACTAGGCTTGCAAAGTTTCGCTGATTGGAGGCAGATCATCGTGTAAAAAGTGTACATACTTTTACTTGATCTCAGACAGAGAGGACATAAGGAAAATCCTTTCTACTTTCTATTTGCAGTGAGGGACAAACTAGAATTAATTTATCTGATCATCTCATAACCTCAGGAAAAAAGTTTGTTGGGATTCAGGCAGAGACTAATACATTCAAATCAGCTTCCTAAACCCAGATATTATGGACAGTGGTTTTTTTTCCCTGAAGTAACTGTGTGTTTTAATTAGTAGGCAATGTTTTCCAGCATAGAACTCACAAAGTCTGCACAGCTTAGCTTCTTGTGCATTCAGTAACTTGTCCTTTATCAAAGAGTCAATCCTTTTGTGTCTTGTTGGCAGTACATGATGTGCATCGATTGTGGACAGTGATCTATTTAATTAGCTTATTCATGTGTCTGTGTAAAAAAAGGCCACAGGTACCAAAACCAAGAGATAACAAAAAGAGCTGAGAGCACCTTCAATTACAGTATTCTCTTTATCAAGCTCTGAATTTAAATTATCTGCTCTGGAAAAGAGATGATGAGTTCATGTAACTGCAAATTAACACAATGAAAGCTTGCTGCTTATAAATGGTGTTTAGCTCTTCAGGATTTTTTTCTCATTCCACCCCTTACCTCTGTATTGGAGAGCCCAGGGTTTTATTTTAGTAAAACTAGTGCAAATTGAGCAATTATCATATTATTCCAAATTCAGAATGACATTTCTAAGATCCATACAAACTGGAACCTATAATGATCAGTAAAATACTATTAAAATCAAAATGACAGCTTTTTATACCAACTTTAAACACAGTAAAGGTTTGATCCCTCTTACATATAATACATATTAACTACTGAAAATGTGAGAGAATGAAGAACAGACCTTAAGTATGTTTAGTCTTTAAGTTTAGTAACTTAATATATAGAAAGATAAAATTCAGTATCTGTGTAGGATAAGATATAATTTGAGGGAGCACGAATACAGACAAACGTTGATACAAAGTCACAACAAAGATCTCACAACCCAAAAGGTGCACTGAAACAGGCATCGTAATCCACAGTTTTTGAACAGTCTCATGTCTGGAATCAAATGCCAGTGTGAAGTAAAATAACTTTTTTAGCAAAGCTACACTGAAGACTGTCAAGTTCTCAGCTGAAACCAAAAGTTGGAACAGTATATAATCTGCTAACTGAAGGCCTGATGGAAACATTTTGGTAGAGCAGAGAATTATTTCATAGCAGAATGCCAGAAATTGCTTGGATTCTTAAATTTTTTTCTTCCTTACTAAATCTGTAGATAAAGTTTAACTTTATTTTTGGGACCAAGGAAGGGGGAGGAATAAGAGTAACAGAAAAGCATTTATGGATCAAATAATAAGAAAGGAAGAAATATTTACCTCAAGAGAACAGATGAATTAGCCTCACATCTTTCCTCCTTTTCTGGAAAAGGTAAAGCCAAGGGCAGTGGTGTTGGGAAATGTAACAGGTTAAGTTCTGTTATATCAGCAATGACATGCTAAAAATGAATATGAAATGCTCATTTATCCAATATTTTCCAGCTCAGAAATCACAGTCTGCATATCTTAGCATCTTGTGCGTTCAGTAACTTGTCCTTTACCAAAGAATCAATCTTCTTGTCTTTTATTGGCAGTACATGATGTGCATTGATTGTAGACTGTGATCTGTTTAATTAGATTACTTATGTGTCTGTGTAAAAAAAGCCCCCAACTACAAAAAAAAGGAAATAATAAAAAGAACTGAGGGCTCTTCTTTATTTTTCTTACTGTTTACCGAAGAACTTGCCAGCATCCATTGAATTTGAACATTAAGAGCGGAACCTGAACCTTACTGAACCTGAACAGTAAGGGCATACCTTCTCATACCCCTGATAGGAGAGCAGGGAAATCTTGGCCTGACAATGCCAAGAAATCTAGAAGTACAAATGGATTGAAAGAAATACAAATTCTTGGAAACACAGTCATAAGTCACTACTGAAGTTGACTAGAACTCTAGCTGAGGAAGCCCATGAATCACAGTCCATTTAAGCTGGGTGGGTTTAAGTTTCCCTGTTTCTCACACAGTTCTCTTGGTTGACAGGTGGTTAATTTGAACTAAATGAATGAATAAAAATTAAGCAAACTCATTAACTCTGAGTCCAGCATATTTCTGATCAGTTGTCTTTCATATTTTTAACTACAGAATCCCCTTCACCTGCAGATGAGTTTAGAAAACTCACTGAGTTCTGATGCTGACGTCACTTTCTCGATCCTTGCGATGAACAACTGGTATAACTTCAGCCTGATGCTATGCCAGGAGGAGTGGAACATCACAGATTTTCTCTTCCTCACACAACAGAGCTCCAAGTTTCATCTGGGATCCATTATAAACATCACAGCAAACCTCACTTCAGCCAGTGACCTTCTGAACTACTTACAGTTTTACCTGGAGAGCATCAAAGACACAACGTCTACCATGGTGATGTTTGGATGCGACATGGAAAAAACGCGGAGGATTTTTGAAATAACCACCCAGTTTGGTGTCATGCCTCCAGAACTTCACTGGATTATTGGGGATTCACAGAACGTGGAAGAACTGCGGACAGAAGGTTTGCCGCTGGGTCTCATCGCTCATGGCAAGACAACACAGTCAGTCTTTGAGCATTACGTACAGGATGCCATGGAGCTGGTAGCAAGAGCTGTAGCAGCAGCCACCATGATTCAACCTGAGCTAGCTCTTATTCCAAGTACAATGAATTGCATGGATACAGATGAAAGGAATATCACTTCAGGGCAGTATTTGTCAAGGTAGGTTTTTCCTTTTTTTCTTTTTTGTAGCTAATATTTGTGGTATACAAGAAAAATAATTTTCCTCCCCACCATTCTCAGTGGCTTAGCTATCATGCTGTTAACCCTCCCTCATACTCACATTTGTTTCAGTATTTCCTCCTGCTTCTGGGCAAATAACGAAACAAACAGCCACAGAGGGAGATTAAGCTAGCTGTAGAAGAAGACATTGTTCCACAGAAGTAGAGATCACATAGTTAACATAGGCTAACATACAGACTATGATCTGAAAGTATCTTGTATTTATGTTTATGCATATAAGAAGAAAAAGTCAGGGCTAGTGTCAAATTCTCTGAAGTTTTGAGATACCTGAGAGAATACAAAACACAGTAAGAATATTTGTGCTACCAAAGCAATCAGAGAGTGTAAAAGCAGTTGTGTGGCCTTTGCTAGTATGCTTCCATGAAAAAGAAATAAAAAAGATGCACCTTGACCACCGCAGAGGCCACTGCTGCTGGTGAGAGCACTCAAAACTACAAACTGATCTCTCTGTTGCTTGGGGCGGGAGGCTCCTCTGTCAGCTTCTGCTAAAACTATTCCTGTAGACCACTGCACGTCACTATACTGAAGTTTTTCCCAAAACCGCTTGGGGATCCACTTCTAGAAATATTCTGGGTTTAACATATGAGAGGAAAAATTGCATGGTTTGAAAACAAACAAAGAGGTCCTTGCTAAGTACGTGAATTCATCAGCGAGTTTACATCCAGTGACTGTTGCATGTGTTCCCCTCATTACACCTGGTTTTCAGCCTGCAGATTTTGTTGGATGGAGTTCGGATAAAAGTTCTTGAAGCTTTTTGCATGTTTGCAACTTTTTTTTAAATGATATCTGAGATGTGTCTTCACAATAATGTGGTAACAGCACTGCTCAAAACACAACCATTTGAGACCCTAACAGTTCCTTGTCCATAATTTAGGGGTCAAAAATCCCCTGTTTCCAAAGAGTGAAACAAGGCTTGGGAATAAATAGTGCACTGGCTTGCAATATCCCCACTGACTTGTGATATATATCTTGTCTCGTTATTCTTGGTATTTTAACTAGATCATACCTAACTCCCTGAAAAGTAAAACTCAGCCAGAGGCTTTTTAAAGTAACAAGTATTTGAGGACAGTAGTTTTACGAACAGACTTTTTGAGGGTTAAGGAAGGGACAAAGAAATAGGAAAGCAAAATTAAAGCTCCTAAATGTATTCCTGCAAAATATTTCTTCATCATTGCTTTCTACAGAAAACTATTAGCTCTCTCATGAACAGTGACTGCTGTAGCTTTTGTTATATTTTGGGAGACAACATGCAATTTCACATTCATGAAATTTCTTGTTCCTTCATCTCAGTAAAGATATTGTGGAAAAGAAAAAAGCATCATATGCTTATCCTGCTTTTCCCTGGGCATCTGCTTGTGGACCCTACTAAAGACAAGATAAACCCTTGTACTGAATCACTGCAGCTGTTCTTACAGTGTGTAAGTGAGACAGATACCTGATGGCCAGTACTGATGTATTTGGGTTAGCAGCATAACTATTACCTCTGAGTGGTACCAATAATTTCTCGGACGTGAAGCACCAATGAGTGGCTTAACTGTGACCAATCCTGTCCATTGCACGGTGCTTTTAGGCCAGTGGTGCACCTCCAAAGATGAAACTTTTATCTGGTGCTTAATTGAGCGTTTACTAATCTGGGCGTTCTTCTGTCTGAATGAACCCACCTGTCTTGATATGTAGCCTTGGAGCTGCGGTGGGCAGGGATGGAGAAGGCACAGTGGCACAGAGCTTCGCCTCCCTTAACTGCACCGTGTAATTAAACAGCGGTCCCACAAGCTGCCACAGATGACACCTGAGCTTTCATTGCCAACACTGCACTCCTACTTTGGCTGTGCAGACATTTAAATGCCACCCAAGAGCACAATAATGATTGTGAACAAGGCAAGATCTGGTCCATGGCAAAGCATGCTTTTATCTATATTGATATGGATATGGATATAGATATACATGTACAAACCCCTGAAGATTATACTGTTGTAAGTCTCCATCCTTCATTCCTCTTATGATGAGATCGATTCCCTGATCTATTCCTGCCTGATCATGGGAGCATCCTTGTTGACGAAACAAGGCATTAAAATTTCAAAGCCTCATCTTGTCTTATAGCTTTAATTAGTCTTAGAGCTTTAACTAGCCTTATAGCTTTAACTCTGCTTCTTGGGTAATTTCAGCAGCTTGCTATCTGCTTGCCCATTCTAGTTCTTGCCTCCAGTAAACTTTCCAAGAAAGATGTGAATGACCAAGCCATCAAGCTTGAAATAAAATGAAATCATTTAATTAAATCATTCTTAAAGGTACTACAAAGATATCACTGCTGGAATATGGTAGTACTGCTACAGGTCTAATGAGCAGTCTTAAAACAAAGCACGTGAAAAACAAAGCTGAAATGAGCAAATGACACACTTTGGACTCATTGGTCAAACTGAAGTGACACTAGTAAAGCTTTGATACAGCTATCACAGCCTATTGGTGTGATCATCATCTGTTGATCATCAAGGAAATTAATTCAGCTGTCAGACTTGAGGATCTGGCCCTTCATGTCCTGAAATTTGTACAAATCGTCTTTCCATACAAATCTGTTAGTAGCCCTACTGAAACGATACTGCTCAGATATTGCCAGTGTGTCTATGCAATAGTCAGCACTTGCAGTTCCCAAAGATTCCCACTAGAGATTGCTGGCTTAAATAATGTAGTCAGATAGTCTTATCTATTTCCTAAAATTATTGAGTAAGGGAGTTTTTACGTGAAGTCCCTGGCACGAGTTTCACTAGTGCTGCATACAGTGTATGCAAATGATTAGCAGCCATAGCCACTCGCGTATAAAACACAGTGTTGTTGAAATGTATCTCCCACATGGTTCCCCTCATTTATTTGATTAATGTCCTGTCACTACCAAAAATACAGAACATGCAAATCAGCTGCAAAAGTAAGCCACTAACTCGATAAGGTAGCAAAGTCATACATTTAAATGCTACTACATATCTCAGGTAACCGCTTCGAACACAATTCAACCACAGGACAGGTACAGAGGGCTTGATTCACCCTCATGGGCACACTTACTTCTACAGTGAAAGTCAGGGAACACAGTGCATAAATTCCACTGTTCTCATTCTACCTGTAGGAAAGAAATCTAATGCATTATTCCATAGCTTCCTCTACTCCCAAAGCACCTGGTCTGCAGCATTCTGATATCCAAGTCGTGCTGTAGTAGCAATGCAGGGCCAAATTCATCACAACTTTGCTAGCTTATTCCATCTGAGGACTTGCCTCCCTCAATTTTGGCATTTTCTGAACTGTTAACACTATTTTCCACACTTAAACAATTCTTTCAAAATTTTACATGCAGATGTATCTATACATGCAATGGTTTTACTGTTATTGTCATAGTGATGGCTTCAGCATATAAGCCCAGCAAAGCTTGTAAGGAAGAAGTTGCACAATTTTTTACAAAGGCTGAGGAGGAGAGATTAAAAACCAGATAAGTTTATGGGCAGATAAATCTTTCTTTAGTGCTTGAGATTGCCTTCCCCTGTAAACTTTGTCTTGATAGTGTTTACATACACAAACAGGCAAGTACATCATCAAATATGAAACACAGGGTAGGAGGAAAGGACTAGTCCAACAGTGGCAGACACCACTGATTAATGAAGTTACAATATTATTTAGCTAACACTAGGCTAAGTGGTAAAGGATTTTAAAAATGAGAACCACATTTATGTGTTTGTCCCATTTATAAACATCTGTGTGCATTTTTAAGTATAATTTTCAGGCCCAAGTTAACACGTGTACAGACCAATTGCTTTTGGCAGTATTGGCTGTACCATCTTTCTCCAAACTCAACCTGCTCAAAACAGACTGCATAAGAAGAATTTTTAAGCCATCTCAGAGAAGGCTGTCACACACACAACCACACTCAAAACTATATTATTTAGTTTTGTAAATTTACCCTTTGCTGAGGACAAAAACTGGTATGATCTTGAGACATACACAGTCCAGAGTTCTAACTGCTGAAACCCCATCAAAAATCATCAAAAGTCATCAAAACAAAGGGTAGAGACCGGGCAGAAGTATGCATGCACACACAATTGCTGTGGATTTATCCTTTTCAAACCAATTTAAGGTTATTTCTTATCTGCTCTATCTATTGATAAACAATTAACATTACTTAAAGTTTATGTCTTGCTTACTGAGGCTGGAATGACAGCTATAACCTTTATTCTTCTTTCAATACTTGCTTTCATCCAATTCCCAGAACTAATGTGAGGTGTTATATTCTACTATGACAGCTAAATAGTCTGTCTTCTGAATGCCTCTTACTGACAAGTAAGTGCCTGACTTACCTTACACATATTAGCAGCAATTTAACTCAGTTGTTTTTAATGGAATCACCATACTAAGGCTTACGCATTCTTAGTAGGGTCCCTCTACAGCCCCTGCAAAATGCATAGCAGCTTTCTTATAAACAGAGTGCAGTTCAGCTGGTCATGGTCTTTACACTAAAAAGGATTTTCTCCCTATAACACTTACTTCCTTCTCAGTTTCCTGCTCCTTTATCCATGTCATTTTAGCCTCTTTGATAATGCCTTACCAGAAGCTGAATTCAACATACAGGGAGGACAACTACTAGCAAACATCGCCACCCAATTCAAAGGAAATATTTAACTTTATTGTGAATATCTGGAATAGTAAAAGCCCAGAAATCTCAATGCAAAATGTGCAGTGCAAAACTAGCACACTTCATGAGACCTGCTACAATGTCAAAATTGTTTTAAGAACATTACTTTTGCAGATATTTTAAGAAACTTCTTTTTTTTGTAAGAATTAAAACTGACTGTCCTAGGGCAACCATTCTTTCACTGAGTCCCTTTCTTCATTCTGAAGTGGCTAACAGTGATTTACCAATGCCAAATTTGCATTTTTGAATCCAGATTGGTTCACTTCAGTGTGCTTGAAAGCTGTGGACAGCACTTCAGCAGCCGCTCTTATGTAAGCTAGATCTTACTGAGATTACAGGGTTTTTCTTGGAAGGACATTTCATACATAATTTCCACTCTTCCATTTTCGTACATATTTTTATCTAGGAAACTGACTACAGATCTGGTGAGTACAGCTTAGAACTAACCTATGTTTCATTAATTTATGAGGCAAAGGTAACTGAAAAAATTGGTGTTCTCTCAGTCATTTTTTCTAGTAAGTAAAAAGAATATCTTTCCTGAAGAGTTTTCATTTACATTAGGTAAGATACGTAGGAAAGCATTCCCAAGGACTTTAGTTATAAATTAAGTGGCTTGTTCGTCGTGCCGTAGGAAAGCTGTTAATGATCCAGGTGTTCAACAACATCCCCAGTCTATTCTCTTAAACATAGATTCATGGTGTCTGCATATGCTTTAGCATGATGACTTCAGTTGCCAGCTGATGTATTTACTTCTGATTACTCTGCTTTCTCCCTCCAACAGGTTTTTAGCCAACACAACTTTTGATGGTCTCAGTGGCCACATTAAGGTGAAAGGTTCCTCCATTGTCAGCTCTGAAAACAACTTCTTCATCTGGAATCTGCAGCATGACCCTGTGGGGAACCCAATGTGGACTCGTCTGGGGAGCTGGCAAGAAGGAAAGATAATCATGGACTATGGGATATGGCCAGAACAGGCCCAGAGACATAAAAATCACATGCAACACCCCACCCGGCTGCACCTCAGAGTGGTAACTCTCATTGAGCATCCATTCGTCTTTACAAGAGATGTAGATGATGAAGGTCTTTGCCCAGCAGGGCAGCTGTGCCTGGATCCTTTGACCAGTGATTCAGCCGTGCTGGATAACCTGTTTGAAACCCTTCAAGGAGGGAATGACACTGTTCCTATTGAGCTGAAGAAGTGCTGCTATGGCTACTGCATTGACCTGCTGGAGAAGCTAGCTGAGGATATGAATTTTGATTTCGACTTGTATATTGTTGGTGATGGAAAATATGGAGCCTGGAAGAACGGCCACTGGACAGGGCTGGTGGGAGACCTTCTTGCTGGCACAGCTCACATGGCAGTGACGTCATTTAGCATTAACACTGCCCGCAGCCAAGTGATTGATTTCACCAGCCCTTTCTTTTCAACCAGCTTGGGCATCTTGGTGAGGACCAGAGACACAGCAGCTCCTATTGGAGCCTTTATGTGGCCACTTCACTGGACTATGTGGCTGGGGATATTTGTTGCTCTCCACATCACAGCTATATTTCTCACCTTATATGAGTGGAAAAGTCCTTTTGGGATGACCCCCAAGGGAAGGAATAGGAATAAAGTCTTCTCTTTCTCCTCTGCCCTAAACGTCTGCTATGCGATCTTGTTTGGAAGAACAGCTGCCATCAAACCCCCCAAGTGCTGGACTGGAAGGTTTTTAATGAATCTGTGGGCTATTTTCTGTCTGTTTTGTTTGTCCACATATACAGCCAACCTAGCTGCTGTCATGGTAGGAGAGAAGATCTATGAAGAGCTTTCTGGAATACACGACCCAAAGGTAAAGCATGTCTGTTGTTATTAACTCAGCCTTTTCTTCTTCCCAGTCAGAATTCATTGCTGCATAATTTATGGTTTCTAATAAAATCAGAAAGCAATCTGTGTGCAAAACAGCAGTTGCACTACAGTTAGTTACCATCTGACAGCACTTCAGTAGAAAAGTTCAGTGAGAGAGGATCTTTAAACATCAATAGAAGTGTAAGGGGGGGATTTCAAAGATTGAGGGTGAGGAGGAAGGTGAAGGATTTTGGTGTTGCCCTCTACAGAGAAGAAAAGTGGCTTCTACATGCAGATTAAGGGTTAGGTTTCAGTTCTGAAGTCCCTTTAGCTGTAGTGGCTTTGATCAATTCAGTGATTTGAGTCATCCTGAGATTGACTCAAACAAAACAACCACACAGCATGAAGACAAGACCACTGATGTTCTAGGTAGGATTTTGCAAGTATTTCACAGACCATAACGGTGCTTACAAAGGCATTACTGGCAAAATTCTCCACGAATGCTAAATCAAATGGAGCAGAACTGAAATCTTTTGAAAAATCATACCTTCTGCATCAAAAAAATTCCATCAAGTGAAATTCACTTCACAAGTAGTCAAACATTTGATTTGCACTGATGTTTCTGCTGGGGAACTGTCATGAGGAGATGAATTATGTTGTAGACAACCCATCTGCAAATAGCTCAGCTTTCCTAGTACTTTCTGGTAAGGCAAGGAAAAATGTAGAACTGGGACTGCCTCCATCCATTCTCTCCCAAGGGGGGATAAAGGGATCTTCAGTTGGAATTTAAGTACAGTCATTTTATAAGAGTATTCTAATTATATTTGCCACTAAGTAATGATCATGAAAACATGCGTGCAGAATGATTGTAGAGAGAATACTTGGCTGCAGGTGACACAAGAGCAGGCATCCTCTTCACCTGACAGTCACTCTAGGGGACAAGGAGGCAACAGCAAATTTCCCTTGTTTGTTTGGCACTTTCTCCAGTGAAGGTGTGATTTTATTGTCCACAGTTTTATACTCATGACCTAACTGCTGGTACATAGCTTTGAAACCATCCGCCATTAATTTGTCTCAGGTGACTGAATTGATGCAACATTGTGCCACTGGAAGAAGTCATTTTATGAACTCAAGAACTGAACATTTATTTTGCTTTTGTAAATTGTGTAAATAAAGGTTATGTATGTCCCTCCAGACAGCAAAGGCCAAGCTCCATCTGTTATGTTAGTAAAACCTTGCATTCAGACTAATGACCATACAGTTTTGACTTTGTGAGTACGACTTCCGACTCACTTCCTCCAACGTTATCTAGATTGTTTCTACCAAAAATATTTTAAACAAAGAACAATAATTTTTATGGTTGGCCTGAGGCACTCTAAAATTGATTTATGGCTTAAAGCAAATTGCTACTAACAATCTGCCCATCCCCTTCCAGAAAAAATATCATAAATACCACATTAATAACTTCATCAATTTAAACCACAAAAGTCCAGGAATCATGTATTTATTTTATTCAAAGCATTCTGAATAAGCAAGTGAGAGCTTTCGGCTGAATTTCCCCAGCTCAAGGCATCTCTCTGTTACAGTAATTGTTGTGTGAGCCATAATATTGGCTTGAAAATGAGGTTAGTCCTCTACTTTTTGCATGGGCATCACCTAATCCATCAAATCAAGACGCATCAGATTACATCTTATTTTTCTGCATCATTATTGTGACCACACATGGAGTTCCTGAGACAGGTATTGGGAAATTTCTGCAATTGCAAGAAATGAAATTATTCTAAAGCTGCGCTGTAAAGCTTGACTGTTGAGTTACAAAATTGAGCGCAGACTATTGAAATATATCAAGTGCTGCAAACACAGGTCTTAGTCCTGAACAGAAACACTGGTGACCCATGGTTAGTAACCATTAAATCAGTGGCATTACTGGCCTTTACTAGACAGGCACTTCTCTGCTTCATGGACTAGACGTAAGCTTCTGAGTAGTTACCAGCTTCCAATGTGGGAATAAGACAAGGTAGATTTTATGGAAGAGGATTAACTGCCATTACATGAACTACAATATAGTTTCATATATTTCATTCATGCATCTGCCTCCAAAGTCTTAGTCTGTAAGAGTAGTTATACCAGAAAATGTACCGGTTTAACATTTTCTCACACAAAGCCTCAAAGTTCTTTCTAAGACTTAAAGCTTAGGTTTAGGAAATGTTTGGGGCACAACAGTTGCAGAGGTACATGCGCCATTTTTTAGTTAGTTTCTTAAAGATTTTATGGGTTTTGTTCCAGATCTGCATACCTCTTTCTTTTCAGTGGTGGAGACTCATTTCAAAAAGAAGGCAGCAGAATGCAGAAATAATCTGTTTAATTTTAATATACTTTTAAACATTCTCCTGCTGCTCTCAGGATACATATGCCCTTGTACTGTGTTTTTGAAATGTATTTAAAAAACAAAGTCCAAAATAGAGGAGCAACCTTCTTGAGGTGATGTAAGACATATAATTTCTTCAGGCTGGCAGCCACAAACAGCAAATCCCATCTGAGATTGCAAACAGTCAGGAAGGAAGGCAAGTTGGGAAAAATTGAAAGGTTTTTTCCAAGATTAGAAACCTGGTATCTAAAGTCAGTATTGCCAGGAATATCTGTGCTCTCTCTTCTGGTTAAAAAAACACAAGGTTAGATACAGCCTGAATAAATAGCATCTGCCTTTCTAGAAAACTTCATGTTACAACAGTGATGTTTAATGGACCAAGCAGTACAGTGTTTTAGCAGTTGCTCATTGCAGCTCAGCAAAAGAAACATGGTCCTCCTGTTGCTGAAGTCTTGAAGGTACAACGTTTTCGTCCGAAATCAAAAGAAAATGAGTTGCCGTTCAACCACTAATCACAAGCTAAAGTGGAATATGGAATTAGAGAGACCTCAGTTGGACCGTTAAACACTAGCGATATAGAAGTAGAAGTAAGGGAATATAGAAATATCATCACACTGCTGAAAGGAGAAGCGGCCAGTGAGGCAAGACAAACCAGAGCAGAAGGCAAGCAGTGGGAGGCAGGAGAATTAAGTTCCTGGAATATGTCTTGAATTTTGGAAATTTAGTGTGTATTTTCCATGTAAGAATCTTAACAAGGGTGAGTCACTAAAACATCTGGAGTATCCATGAAAGCTGGCAACTCCCTTTACTAGGTCACATTTCAGGTGACTTTTTACAGTAAGAGCTACAACATAGCCAGTAAGTTGCAGAAATATTAAAACAATGTCCTGCAACCTTAAAATCTTACTCTTCTAAGAGAATGGGCAATTTTGGGCCACAGCTGCCCTCTCTCCCTCATTTTCTAATCTTACACATTTTAGAGCATCATCTCTTGCCAGTGGAAACTGGCAAACACAGCTTTTAGGGAAGGAACTCACTTGAACGTGTTTAGTCTGCTGTTGGAGCACAAGAGGATAGCTTCGGGATGAACGTGCCTTTCACCTGGATGAAAGTTGCAGCAGTGTCCTGATTCCCTCTTAGGAAGCTCTCTACATTACATGGCAAAGACGTTTAAAAGGTTGTTTCCAGATAGAGGAAAAACATTGTATTTGGATCATTTTATACTGCTTTTATCCCTTCTCTCGTCTGAATCCCAGAGGCTTATTTCAGTTTTTCTCCTACTGTCACATCTTTGGATACACAAAAAATTACAACATTCTTCTTTGTCAGCGTGCTTGGCCCACCAGGTACGCTGTTGTACGAGTTGACTTCTTTACAAGGTCAGTTATTCAGCCTACAGGCATGCAAACCAGCAGGCTGCCTTTGAGCTGGTCTGATCGTTTGTCTTACCTGCCTGTAATGGCCTGGAGACAGCTGGCTTGATCCCTGACATCTCCCAAACCTGCTTATCGCCTTGTTTGTTGTATAGCTCCTCAGCCCCTTGGTGATGACATTATACTCAGCCACCACCCAGTTTTTACCCTTCGCTAGGGCCAGTGCACATTAACTCCTTAAAACAGAGCTGGTGCTAGAGGAGCACGTAGGTATGCAGGTGGGGACAGATAAGTCTAGGACAGCTGGCCACTGTCGTCTTTTCTGGATACAAAAAAGAGAATTTGCTACCGTTCTGCTTCAGAAGCATATATCTTTATGGCTGTTGTCTCTTTTAGCCGGTCTTGTGATAAATCCACTTATTTTATGTTTCAGTTTCCAGTATGGTTTCCATAAAGCAGTACTATCTGCACGTGAGTAATCTAGGTCTCAGTGCCACAGACAGGGAAAAGAAGAAATTACCTGTAAGTACATAGCAGTGTCAGTGTCTTCCTTTGCCCAGCGAGCCTGCAGCTAAAGCCCAGATCCAGTAAAACTCTTCATTATCAAATCCAAAAACAGGGTCTTGGATTACAGGATTTTCCCAGGGAGAGAGTTTTTTTAGTGGCAGGGGGACTTGAAGCAGGGACTTTGCTTTCAGGCTTCTAATGCGAGAGCACATGTTGGAGATGCACCGTAAAGTCAGGAATGTGTTGAGTAGTTCACATTATTTGAGGCAAAATAATTGTGGAAGCCCAGGGGATGGAAGAAAAATTTCAAACATGCCAACAAGAAAGCACACAACAGCAGAAGCTGAGGAGCTGGACAGATTTTCCATAAGGTGGTCCAACGCCTGGCCTTTCTGTTTGCTAAAAGTGTCATTCTTTCAACAATATAATGAGCTTTTCAGGTGCTATCCGACCATTCTCACTTCTGTGACAGCTGTCAGCTTTTCTTTGCCATCTTTACAATATACTTGAGTAGCTATGCCTGTTAGTTTACTATGATTATGTTTTTACTTCTCTGGATCATCTTCAAAACACCTTTTGACAATGGCAAAGTTCCTTTCCACATTGTATTTTGACAGAATATATCAAACCTGTTGAGATTCATTTAACAAAAAGGGCTACACCTGTGAATCCCATCAGCAATTCCATTGTGTTATCTCACCTAACTATACATGTCTGCAGTGGAGACGTTACATATGATTTACGCAGTCTAATACGCTTTTACAGTTAGTTGGGAGAGGTAGGCACATTGGGCTGCTGTTGAAGACACTTGCTTTAGGACAAGATCACCCAAACCATTCCCTGAAAGCGCCTACGTCTCTCCATCATGCGTGGTGCTGTACTAGCATGGCCAGCACCGATGTCTCACGAACACTGTAGATGCCCCAAGGAATACACTGCAGAACCTACAATCACTCCGACAAGCCCCATCCAGCAGGTCCTTTAAACAGCCTTGGCACTCTTTGGGATTAGTCCTCCGAAATCTCTGCTTCTCTTCCAATCCATTGTCTGAATACTTGCTCTTATGAGCTGTCCATCTTTTTATTATGAAACTAAGCACTTTGAGTAATCCAAACAAGATATTTCTGAAGTTTTGTTACTCAGCAATTCAATATGTACAATCTCCCAGATTTTTTTTCTATATTTAAAATAAAAAATGTGAGGATGCAAGCTCTCATTTCTGATTTATGAAAATCTCAGTTGATTTAGAGGCCTTATAGCCATTATTATATCAGTTAAAAACTCCCTGTTAGACGTATTAACACAGTCCAGAAATACCAACTGTCAAGTAACTGCAGATGAGCTTTAGCAATACCAAACTATAGAAAAAGAAAGATTCAGCCACTTTATAGGCCTTTTTCATCATTAGGGGCACAATTCAAATACCCCTGCATTTAATGATATTTTCCCTCAAGTTCAGCAAGCTTTAAAGTGAGGCCGTAACTGTTGTGTGTTTATTGATAAACTTTCTTCCTGAGAAAAGGAAGCCTTGTAAGAATTACACTGAGGAAAATGCTTTTAAAGATTGCCATGGTCTTTCAGTGCAGCAACCTAAGACGAATCATTATAAGGAGTGCCACTTGCACTGCTATGTATTAAATATATAAGGAAATAGCATGTATTTAAATATGCATTAAATGCATTAAATTGTATAGCAAAAAAACAAGCAACAAACGCAGTGGAGTTAACAGAAATCTTATTGCTCCCATGGGGTTTAGTATCTGTACAGGACTGCAGAATTCTTTTCTTTTTACAATTAAAAGAAGTTGGCTGCAAAATTTATACAGCATGCGTTTCTGTGCAGGAAGTTATTGGACACAGGAAGGTCATGACTCACAGCATCACAGCCTGCTAATTAATACATGGTGTTTTTCTGAGTATTAATGAGTCTGTGAAGGATTTGAACTCAAGAGGACTTTAAGTGTGACAGAGACCAAAATGAAAAAATCTCAGACAAAGGAGAAATTAAGTATCAAACTCCAGTCAGAATAAAGAACAGGCGTTGCAGAGCAATCTCATACGGGAATGAGAGACACCTGCAATTTATGGAGCCATCTTGGCTTCTTTAGCTTCCCCATGCAATTTATGGCGGTGAACACTTGACTTGTTTAGCTTCCCTGTCACCTCATTAAAGCTTTCTTGCAAAGTTACAGCTTTGGAGGCTCAGAATATGTCTAGTTTGGATTTTTATCATTCTGATTTCCAGTTTATCAGACAATGCACTGCATGTTCTCCAAACCAAGTTTCCTTTCCCATCGAGAGCTGCTTTTTGTGCCTTCTTGCCAACAATTACCCTTTCGGTATCTTTGCATATTAACCCCCACTGCTCCAGGTCTTCACCTACATAGAATGTCTTGTACTGTCACCTACTGTCTTGACCACTCTTTACCTCACCATGCTAGTTGCTTGATCCAAAGAATGTAGTGGTAGGGGTGGAAGGGAAGAAGTCCTGCTGTCTTCATTTGATGTGGTGTAGGTCATGAAGGTTGTTCTTTGAGCACCAGAAGGAATTAATATGTTTTAGCATTTTCCCAGCTGCCTGCACGTCAGTTTCTCACTCTCAAGCTGCAGTATACCTATATGTCATGTCATTTAAAAAAAAAGGGAAGCGAGCCCACCACCAGAAATAGCACCTGCATCATAGATGGGGCTCAGACCCTTGCAAGAAATAATGCAAGCAGAGAAATATGAGGAGAAGATTTCCTGAAGTAACTGGCAAAGAGGAGCAGAGAACAGAGAAGATGCATAAGGTTGATCTTATCGCCTGGTAGATGGAAGATCGTCGTACAGCTGACTTAGCAGCATTGAGGATACTTATTATTGTTCACAAAATTCACAGCCATTGTGATCTATAAACAGAGACCTGGATGCTAGCCTGGCTCACCTTGCTAGTGATAGAAGTCCTCACGCAGCTCTCACACGGATCCCCTGGCTTTCAGGGATGCCAAGGGGTCAAGCCCTCTAGAAAAAAAGTAGTTTTCATTGAGTACAATAAGATTTGACTGAACACCAGGTAAAGTCAAATACTGTTGTCCATATTTCACTGTGCAAGAGGTCAAGGCATCCAAATGAGCCCATCATTTTTCTGTTACACTTCGTGCTTAACACATGCCTCACTGTTTCAAATGGATTCCAAGAAGAAAAGAAAATAACATTTAGTTCCAATGTTGGATCTGTCAGTAACAAAGGACTCCTTCTGATTTCCTTCATTTGATGCTTTTGAACCAAAAGCCAATAGCAGATAAGAATATTTAAGAAATTGGGGCTGCACTGGTAGACAGTTCCACGATCTGCAATTGGAAACCTCTTTGTCCTAGTAACTGGTGACCCATTTGCAACACGAAACCGTTGTCTGTTCCTTTCCTGGAAACCACAGAGCACTAGCCTTGCCTTACAAGTTTAGACAGCGTCACCACAGAGGACTGTGTTCAGCCCTGGTACCTGGGGGACAATTGCCATATGGCCAGGGGTCGGGAGGACTGACAGTGTTGCCCTAATCAACCAGCAACAGCTGGTGCGGGAGAAATTGGTAAGAAAAAGGATTTGGAAGATTATTGTTTTGAAGGCGAGAAAGCTACCTACACTTTAAGCTACTATCCCATTAGGTTTCCCTCTCCAGCCCTCGGTTGATTGTGAGGACTGTGATAGCTTTTCAGCCGCAGACTTGAGACTCGGGATGGAAGGACAAGGGGGATTATTTAATCAGAAATCTCCCATGTCTCTTTGGTAGTTTAAGCATTTATTCAGCCAAACAGCTCTCCTTCCCTTGCTTCTGATTTGAAAAGGACTTCACCTGTCTTAGAGCAGTATTAGCCCTATTTTACAAGTAGGAAGCAGAACATCGCTGATGAAGTGACTCAGTCTCGAGCATTTTTACAGCTGCTTTGTGCGGCTGAACTACAACTGGAAACAGTGATCTATTGCCTGTTGGGAATTACATCCCTTTTTTTTCCTCAGTCTATCCATTTTTCCTACAATAATTTACTTACTATCTTACAGTTCTCAGCTCACCCAGAATAAATTCCAGCTCAAAGATCCCTCTGTCCAGAAGGATCTTTAAGTGCTGTTAAGAAACAGGGATAAACACACCATTAAGTTCATATTCACTAGAGTTCTGTTCTTATGGAGCTTTTTGTACTAAGACACTGCCTGGCAACTCAATCAGCAGGGCAGTTTTCAGAAATTAACTTGCCTACTGCAGACTGGAGTCCCCAGTGTCATCCCTAAGCTGTACAGCTTCTGCAGCACACAGAGGAGTAGGGCAGATCTTTTAATTAATTATTGGCACTCACATGGGAAGTGTCAATACAGAGGCTTTATATTTTTAAACAGAAATCTAAGTCACAATTTCTTTTCATGCATGCTTTTGTTGCAATGCAGGAGAATAAACTGTCAGTACTGGACTGTGCATTTGTTTCTAGATTGAAACTGCTTATTGACTTCAATGCAGCTGTAAAGATTTATGCCAACTAATGACCTATCTGAGAGGGATTGAGAGTGACAGATTTTTAACAAAATCTGACACTATCCTGGCAAGCCAAGAATCAGCTCCACTGACACTTCTTGCAACAGAGAAGGGAAAGTGAGCTTTCAAATGTATTCTGCATGCACCATCTCCTGGAGGCCCTGGGAACATCTCCACTTCCCAAGACTGAACACATGGGACAGTTTGAACAAAGCTTCCACTTCCAGAAGTTCAGCTGTGAATTTTCATCTGCTAAAATTTGAAATTCAAGTGTTTCACTGTGAATAATTTTATTTTCTTTCATCTCCCTCTGCACCCCATAAATATTCACTAGTTAGTTTTCAAAAACTTTTGCAGATAAGTAGGGAAAAGCCCATGAACAGCGTTCTACATTGTTTGGGTTTTTTAAATTTTATTTGTTTTGTTCTTTTTCCCCTGAAACTCTGCTTAGCACTAGCAATTGCATTTCTTTTATCAGTGGGTCATGAGAAATCTATTAGCTGCTATACAACCACTTAAGTGTGTTGGTTGCGTAAGGCAAGATAAAATGCTACTCCTTCATACACTGAAGACAGAAGACTCATTGCAAAACAGCAGATCTCTAAAAGCATGTCAGTTCTTCACAGTAGAGCAGACCACTTAATGCTACACCTCTTCAGTGATTAGCAACTGAAACTGAACAGTTTTTCAAGATTCTGCAGCAGTTCCCTGGCAGAGATCGGGCTGGCACTAATGGCAGTTCTGCTGATATACCAGATGTCCATTAAACACTACACTTAGTGTTATACCCTGTAACCAGCACTATTATGGGGCAGAGCTACTGAAACCTTTTCATAATAATTTTTCCTCAGAAATTGTTGGAAAAGTTAGGAAAGTGTTTTCAGCCATGTTCCCCCTTGCTATGCCTTATTAAAATTAAAAAGCAGTATTGTAGGTGGTGGTAAAAGCTGAATCCATGTTAACTCTGCATCTGTCACTGCAGGGTGCAGTCACTGGCACAGCACTCCACTGTATACTGGGTTGCCCTCTTCTGATTTCCCTCAAAGAATAATTTATGGAGTTGAATTTTGGAAAGGAGAGGCTAACTGAATGAATGATGAAATCATTTTAATGATTTGAGATGCCGATTAGAAATTGAGTTCCTGAAGCATTTTTCCTGCAGCCAGCTGTCAAGATGCACAAAATAGTCTTGAATCAGATTCAGTGAGGCAGTTAGTGCATCCCATCGATCAAGTACTGGGAAAGCATTTCATAGATGTCAGTCACTTATGGGCTCATTGCTTATAGAAAATAGCCATAATTTCAATTCCCAACAGTTGCTCTGTTTAGACCTTCCTT
Source organism: Calonectris borealis (assembly GCF_964195595.1). Classification (NCBI taxonomy): domain Eukaryota; kingdom Metazoa; phylum Chordata; class Aves; order Procellariiformes; family Procellariidae; genus Calonectris; species Calonectris borealis. The sequence continues at coordinate 9,585,901 of NC_134352.1, forward strand.
GTCTCTTAACAGCTCCCAGCAAGCTCAAACTCCGTGGGATCAGAAGGCAATATTGTATTGCCTGCTTTTTTGGAGCTGAGACCATCTTTTCACCATATTTATATTCTGAACACCTGGGTTTCCTATACACTGCAAAAATACACAACAACAAAGTGTGATGCAAACCTCAAAATGGTAGTAGACGTAACAACCAGGGCACCAAGGGAGGAAAAGTCTTTGAGCCAAATCTTCTAGCTTTGCAGCACTGAAAGGTCATACAAAAGCCAGAACCAGCTAGAAAGACCTCAAAACTCCACAGCCCACTTTGGAGTATGTCAAGGTTAACTGCTGGCAGCATCTCATGCATTTCCAGTTTTAAATCCCAACTTGCATAGGATATTTCTATGCCTGAGTCTTTTCAAGTCTGAGTCTAGTGTTCTCAGCTTAGCTGATGGCACTGAATGCAATGGCACTGTATTGCATAAACAAGTAATGCAAAATCCCTGACATTTAGGATTGTATTTTCCTGTTTCTGCTCCTGTGGTTTTATCACATTGGTATTTTCATGCATAATTGGCACCCCAAGCCATAGATGTATGCACATGCCCAATTCTTCTCAACATCTTCCCAAGTAAAACGAGATCGTCACTTCCCACTCAGCAGATGTTTTAACAACAGAAGACAGAAACGAAGAAGTTCTAGAAGTAAGGTGCCAAGCCAAGGAAACTGGTAGCTGCAGTATTTGCTTTTGGCAGTAAGCAGCACAAACATCATTTATCTAGTAGCACAATGCTGTACAAGGTACAGAAGACTCTGAGAAGTCCCAAAGCTTTTCCTGGTGCTGTCAGAGAAGCTGGATGTTCCATAGAGCTCTTGACTCCCCTTAAATACTCCCCTGTCTAAGTGCTCAAGTGACCCAACAACCATTTCACCTCTTCAGCACTTGGAGGCATTCACATTATCCCTTGTTTTCTTACACAGTGTAAGAAAACATTACCCCTTGTTTGTTTTCTTACCCATGGTATGTTTTCTTAAACAGTGAGACTTGTTCTTGGAAATACCAGCACAGCCCAGGCATCCCACAGCAGATACTGTCCTTAGAGGTCACAGGGACAGCATTGGTACCCCAATTCCAGAAAGTGTACTCTCTTCCAAAGTTCTTTAGCCTTTCTCTTGCACCTTCATCCTGCACTTCCCAGCAGCATTTCCTAATCCTCCCTCCCAAGAGCTCCGTCTTCACAGAAGGTGGGTCATCTTCCTGCACTGTCTGTCCCTGACCTATGCAGCAAGATACTCTCATCTTGGCATTCCACAGCCCTGAACCTGTGAAGTCAGAGTACTGATCCAAGATGACAAGTGCTCAGCCCCCTCTGGTACTACATCCCTCTGCTGCAAGGGCTCTCATGACCATCTCTTGAGTTTGCCCCACGTGACACCATGTATCTCACAACTTCACATGCAACAGCTTTCTTACAGTAGACTGGGGAGATGGTTCTAAAAATTTGGGATGCACCCAAGTAGTATGGCCATTCATGGTATATACCAGTGCCTCAGATACAAAACTCAGTTTACTAATATGAAATCCCTGATCTCCAGTATTTGAGCTGCAAAAATGGTATTGTTAGCTGCTAGAGCCTTCCTCTTTTTTGGGAGAGCCGCTAACCAGCAACACTAAATAGCTTTTTAACCCCTGAAAAACATTGGCTTTTAACTACTCCATTGATGTATTCATATACACACTGTTACATTGCCCACTATGTAAGAGTGGGCGCTCCCCTACTTCTCCCACTCAGCAGCTCGGCCAGTGCATTTTGCAGTTCCAAAGCCTTGTGCCTACTCAAACACTAGTGAAACAGCTAGAGGTGAAACTCATTGTAAATCATTCCTTTTGTCCTCTAAGAAATTCTAAGATTTCTTTATGAATTGGAGTGTAAACTTGAAATACTGGTAAAAGAAAAAGCAAAAATTCAGAATATTTCTGGAAATGCATAAGTAAAAATACTCTAACATTTCAAAATTGACTAAAACCATTTTGTCAAATCAAACAGAAAAGATTTGTTTTGAACTAACTTAACACAAAATTCTGTCCACCAGACCTACTGCAGTAGGTCTGGAAATTGTAGTTTGACATTATTTTCCATTCCTTCTGTTTGACTCAGAGTCAGTAGACAAGACTACACAGGGCTTTGGTGGTGCTGCGGTGGCCTTGCTAGCTAACATTCAAAGCAAGTGTTTACTTGCTAAACACTAACGAGTGTTAGGCATGAGCAGCACAACCGGGAGATCAGGCCCAGCCAGCACGGGTCCATGGAAGGCAGGTCCCGCTTGACCAACCTGATCTTCTTCTATGACCAGGTGACCTGCCTAGTGGATGAGGGAAAGGCTGTGCATGTGGTCTACCTGGACTTCAGTAAAGCCTTTGACACTGTCTCCCACAGCATTCTCCTAGAGAAGCTGGCGGCTCACGGCCTAGACAGGTGCACTCTTCGCTGGGTAAAAAACTGGCTGGGCGGCCGAGCCCAGAGAGTTGTGGTCAACGGAGTTAAATCCAGTTGGCGGCCGGTCACAAGCGGTGTTCCCCAGGGCTCAGTTTTGGGGCCGGTCTTGTTCAATATCTTTATCAGGGTACCAATGCTGTCCATGTGACCTCCAAGGACAGTATCTACTGTGGGATGCATGGGCTGTGCTGGTATTTCCAAGATGAAGGGATCAAGTGCTCCCTCAGTAAGTTTGCAGACAACACCAAGTTGGGTGGGAGTGTTGATCTGCTGGAGGGTAGGAAGGCTCTGCAGAGGGACCTGGACAGGCTGGATCGATGGGCCAAGGCCAACTGTATGAGGTTCAACAAGGCCAAGTGCCGGGTCCTGCACTGGGGTCACAACAACCCCTTGCAACGCTACAGGCTTGGGGAAGAGTGGCTGGAAAGCTGCCCAGAGGAAAAGGACCTGGGGGTGCTGGTCGACAGCCGGCTGAACATGAGCCGGCAGTGTGCCCAGGTGGCCAAGAAGGCCAACGGCATCCTGGCCTGTATCAGAAATAGTGTGGCCAGCAGGAGCAGGGAAGTGATCGTGCCCCTGTACTGGGCACTGGTGAGGCCGCACCTCGAACACTGTGTTCAGTTTTGGGCCCCTCACGACAAGAAGGACATGGAGGTGCTGGAGCGTGTCCAGAGGAGGGCAACGCAGCTGGTGAAGGGCCTGGAGCACAAGTCTGATGGGGAGCGGCTGAGGGAACTGGGGTTGTTTAGCCTGGAGAAGAGGAGGCTGAGGGGAGACCTCATCGCGCTCTACAACTACCTGAAAGGAGGTTGTAGCCACGTGGGTGTTGGTCTCTTCTCCCAAGTAACTAGCGATAGGACGAGAGGAAACGGCCTCAAGTTGTGCCAAGGGAGGTTTAGATTGGACATTAGGAAAAATTTCTTTACTGAAAGAGTGGTCAGGCCTTGGCACAGGCTGCCCAGGGAAGTGGTTGAGTCACCATCCCTGGAGGTATTTAAAAGACGTGTAGATGTGGCGCTGAGGGACATGGTGTAGTGGGCATGGTGGTGTTGGGTTGACGGTTGGACTCAATGATCTTAGAGGTCTTTTCCAGCCTTAATGATTCTATGATTTTATGAGTCGCACATGCGGCACCCATGCACTGCATGGTAGAGGCTGCTTGGGAGTACAGGGTTAGCCTACTGGCTGAGGATCAATTATATGCGGGAGCAATGACCCTTTTAAAAAAACGAGTGATTTCCTCTGCTCCCAGGTCTTCAAAAGGGAGGTCTGGCAGTTAAAGAGACGAATAAAGAGGGATATATCGCCTGTACCCATAACTATCTTTACATCTTGTTGAATGAATTTTCAAGCCAGGACTTCATTGTCCCCTGAAAGCCTCTCTCTAGGTCAAAACAAACTTTATTCTTTTGATTTCTTACAGCCATAGATGTCTGATTTTGGAGGGACCTTGTAAGGTTATCTAAGCTGAGTGCCAAGAAGGCTCATGTCTGGAGATGGATCTGCAGCTATTGCATTCATTTATTTTTAATCATACTCAAATCACCAGCAAATCTCCAGGTACTCTATGGATACAAAAAGTGTCAATGGTTCCAAGTGCCCATTACCTGCTTTGTGATGGTTATTCACCTTTCACACTGACTGAGCTTTGAATGAAAAACACCGTATACACAGAAGTGTAGTCTCTGCATACTAGAAATGCCTGTAATTTGGACAGCTATTTCTTCTCGATAAGATAGCTTTTATATTTGCTATTACTGATAAAAAAGCAAGTAACTGTCACCCCCAAATCACCAGTTAAAAAAAATATAATCCATTCTTGATTCTTCAAATTGTGATTCTTCAGATGCTGATTTTTCAGAGTTCATGATTTCTCTGAAGCCCTAGGCATTAGGATTCTCTTATTGGTTTAAAGAAAACAGAAAGACTCTTTCAGTATAGGACTCTTAAAATATAAGAAACAGAAAAGAAACAGCATGAGAAACAGAAAAGAGAAGTATAAAAAGAGATAAGTAATAAGGCAAGACTCACAGGAGGTCTGTGGCATTTACCTGTCCTGTTGGGACACAGATATTTGTGGTTTCCATGTTTTCACAGAATCTTCCCAGGAGAGGACCACAGAATGTAAGAAAGCCGCAGTGACAACTTATGAGTCTTCTTTCCATCCTGAAGTTATCTTCTGTCGAAGCAAGTAACCCTTAGCAGTCTTAGTAGATCAGCAGTGAAGGTAGTGCAGGTAGTCCATTATCTGCTTTTGGCAGCATTTTGCATTGTTAATCCACTATTCATATAGCTGCAAGCAAACCTTTTCCTCATGTGAGTAAGCAGCAGTAAGAAGAAAATAGAAGTCCCAAAAGACATAGAGGATTAAAATACTATTAAGATTTATCCTTCATAGAAGGAGTCAAGAGTCATCAAATACAAAGTTGCAGACACTTAATTATGCTTAAAAAAAAGCATAGCTTACCAGAAGCAGGAAGAGCATAGGATGCAAAGGATCACTACATAACCTCCCTACATAGACTTTCCAAGACTTCCCACCAGACATATGGTGTTGCTAGAGACAGGATATTAAGCCAGATGGACTTTTGATCTAATACATATTCCAATGTTGTCGTCATTTGTGGTGAAATTTGACAATGTGCCCAACACAAAGAAAAGCATGGACAGTCTCAGTAAAGCATTTGGTAGAGAAAATTGCATGGAGATGCAGTTTACTCTCTCTTTTGTATTAGTCTGTCTCATAGAGGCTTAAATATTTAGCTAGGTGTAGACTTTGGTGACAGTCTGAGTGAGTGAGGGATACCTTCCAGTGAAGTCAGGTAACAGCAGTCTCTATCTGCAGATCAGATGCTGCATTGCAATTGATGCAATTGGCATCACTAGGTGGGCCACAAATATCACAACAAACACCTAAGTTGACTTGGAAGGTGGCAGTGTTGAGACTCAGTGGTTTTTTTGATCTCTTCACTGAAACTGCCAAAAAAAACCCTCCAAAATAGTACTGACTCTGGCAACTAGCTTCTTGGGACATAGAGTGCATGGAGCCCACTCCAAGCTCATTCTTTAAGCAAGTCATCCTCAGTTTCTCGAGGCTAGACCTAGATTTGGGTTGACAGCATTGTGCTGGAAGTCTCTATGATGTATTATCACAGCACCACTCTCTGTTATTTATGTCTTCTGGCACTTCAATGCTGCTTCCACACTTCCAGGCAAGAACATTTCCCTCTGTGCCCACAGTCCTTCTGGCACAGCATGCACTATGACCAGCTCTGGATGGAGACACACCCGCATTGCTTGTCCTGTGATCATCCAGACCAGAACACCTCAAAAACCATGCCAAGACTCCCTCCAATGCCCACAATCTTGCATTTACCCACAGGTCTCATTCCTGGGTTGCAACACAGTGACAAGATCAGCAAAGCATAATGTGGAAAGGACCTGCCCACTTTCCAGATGAAAATTACCAGAAATACAGTATATTCATAGCTTCCAGGACATCAAACACCATCCAAAAGACCTTTTTCTGTTCCTTTGCAGACTGAACTAGATGACTGTGCGTTTACAGCCTACCTCTGTTATTCTTAAAAAAGCTAGGAATATTCTTTTATCCATGGGGTCATTGAAGAGAAGAGTGGGAAAGGTCTTTTGTATGGCTTTGTGTTGCCCTACACTCTGTTTTACATAGATGATAATGCAGAGAGCCAGATGGACCAGCAGAATGCCTCTTGCTTGGTCTTTGCAAAGCAGAGCATGGCCATGGTGAGATCATCTCTGCAAGCTGCTTGAAGACCATGAGCTTCCTGGGAAGCAAATAGAGCATGACTACTTCAGCCTTAGCTTTATTTGGCTTCCTGTGCTCTGAAAGTTTGACCTTTTAGAAGCTGGTACATTGCTGAAGGCTTTCCAATTAGTGCGGTCTTGGCAACACTTGGCCATCTCAAGGAAGTGCTCAGTGTGGTAGAGGACACTGCCTGGCACCTCCACTGCAATTTGAGAATTTCCCCATGAGTCATTAAATGCTCCAAGGACAAACAGGGTAGTTTAGAAACAGAGATCTGTGAAACTTGTGATCGTCCAAACTACTCAGGGCTTTAATACAGAAGGTGGAGCCAGTTGTGAAAAGCAAAGGCCACAGAACTGCAAAAATTAGCTGTATGTGTATAGCCTGACAATCAAGCTTACAGCTTGGGCTATGCTGAGGGGTATTCTTCCTCCTTCTCACTGCCAGGGTAGACTTTTTGGTGTTCGCAACAGTTCATTCCTTAGTTTTTCTGTGGAGAATGGCAGCAAAGACAGCAGCGATCTGTGGTACGGTGTCTAGGCTTCTAGAAATGAAATGGTGGTGCTATCCTTCTGCAGAAGACTAAATGTCATCCTTATGGAGTCAATAAAAGATATTCTGCCAAAACAACTCCGGACTGTGGGTCCTTTGCTGGCTACCCAGAGCCCCAGAAAGTGGATCCTAGCAAGCCTAGAGGCTTCTCATGACACTGCCTGAAATGTTGACTGGTTTAAAGACAAATAATACAACTAAACACCTAGATTTTGGGGTTCAGGGTGTCTCAAGGGAAATGTTTTTCACATTTGAAGAAAATCCTGAGGGTACACAAACGGGCTAATCAGTCACCTGGTAAGTCTTTTCAAACTTTTTCTGTGATGTGGAAAGCTGACTGCAGGAAAACATCAGAGGCAGGTCTATGAATGCTGAGAATTTCTGACAAGCTGTTCACACATAAGACCAAGATACCAGATGTGAAGGAGGCAAATGACTCTGCTAATCTGTAATTTCATCTCCTCAGCTCCACCACCCATCCCAAGGGTTTCGGTTTGGAACCGTGCGAGAAAGCAGCGCAGAAGACTATGTGAGGCAAAGCTTCCCAGAGATGCATGAGTACATGCGACGGTACAATGTCCCTGCAACCCCGGATGGAGTAGCGTATCTAAAGTGAGCTCTGCGTGCAACAGCAGATCTGGTCCCTCAACCAGAATGCACGGCAGTGAGATGGTGATGGGTTTCCCACTTTCAGTGTCACTTATCCCACAAAACAGTCATTGAAGGGAGTGTGGCAGATAGAGAAGAAAGCACGTACTCACCTGGAGGGAGTGATACTTGGAGAGCAAGCTAGTGTAGCAGCAGCTGCTAGGGTGCCATCAAGCATGGGCAATGTATAAATCCTGGCAGGTTTCTGTGCTTGGGAGCCCTTCATCAGGCAGTGAGAAACATTCAGAAAAAAACATCGCCGTCCAAGCAAAAGCTGCGAATGAGGTTCCTCAGCATCTTCAGCATGCTGGGAGGAGAGAAGGTTCTTAGAGAAAAACCTTAAAGCATTTATCATTAAAATGAATAAAAGAAGCATTAGACTGGTAAAAAGTAATAAACACCATCTCTTCTTGCTTTAGGGAATCATGGCATTACTGTGTGTCAGAGACATTTGTGCCTAACAATCTGGGGTCACACAATTGACTCACTCAACAGGAGAGGTGATAATAAGCCTGAAATCATTCATTCATTTTACACATAGAAGTTGCATAACAGATGGCCTGAGAATTTTTCACCAGAAGTTGTTTTCTGATAACATATTTTTCCCAGACCCATCCTAATGATAATTAAGATACATGGCAGTTCCTTTGGGTTAAACTGGAATCAATCTATCGAAATCAATGAAGTAATGTAACTTCACGTCAGGAGAACACTCGGACTTTTAAAGTGACAAGAGTGGAGGGTGCAGTCCCTGGTTCCAATGGGAACAGGCACTGTAACTGTTCTTTTATATCATCATTTTATGCAAGCGTGCTATTCATAAATGATTATGTTAGTAAAATTCAGTCCTCTGTGTTCATGAAGACTGAACATAGAGAAAAGCTGAAGGGTGAAGGAAATTAATTTACCTCATATTCAAGGAGAAAGGAGGATAAACACCTTTGTATACAGAGTTATCCTCCTGCATTTTTGCTCCAATGGGAAACCAAGACAGCACTACTATTTTAGCAATTTTTTATTTTTTCCATAAAGGTTTGTGCTACCTTTCAATTGAGTTGAAGTCTAACGTATTGTAGTATTTTCCATCTTTCTGATCAGTAGTACTTCATGGGAGCAAAATAAGTCCTACCCCCACGCTCCTGCTGTAGATGCACAAAGTTTGTATTTCATGCACAATTCCTTTCTTCAAAATATAGAACAGTTTTGCATTTAAAATAGCAGTCCCTAGTCTCTGTTTCCATTCAGTCATCTTCCAGAGAACTGCATAGATAAATGTTCAGTGAGCATCACTGAGTCTTAGACTGTGAAGTGATTCTGTTTCTGAATTTGATGTTGAATCCAGGCATGATCCAGAGAAACTCGATGCCTTCATCATGGATAAAGCACTCTTAGATTATGAAGTATCAATAGATGCCGACTGCAAGCTTCTAACTGTGGGAAAACCCTTTGCCATTGAAGGTAATAATCCGTTTTATAACATACTGCTCTATTTCTCATGTGTTGCATTTGCTTTATTGTGATTTGGTATTCTCAACGGAAGTATGCAGGTGAAACTGTGGACCCCTTGAAGATTATGGTAAAATTCTCAGTGATTAAGCAGAACCAAGGTTTCGTCCTTTTTTGTGGTTTTTAACTTTCAGATCACTTGTACCATCTGTTGTCATGCTCTATATAGGAATTATTCAAAGTGCTGAGACGGTCCGTCTCCATGCAAGTAGGAGGCACCGACCATTTCACTGCTCACAATGAAATAAAGTAGCTCCTGAAATGAGGCTTGCTTTTTGTAGGCTTGCTTTCATTACACATGTTCAAAACTCAGTGGAATATGTTCAAAATGCTGTTCTACAGTTTCGCTCTCATCTGAAGCAGATAAATGCTGTTCCCATTTTAAAGGTTAGCTTAAGATTCCCACTGAATCTGTAGCTAATTGAAGCTTGAGAAGGGAGCCCACCCTGGTACGCAGCCTCTTGCAGCCCTGGTGTATTAGCAAGGACAGATGGGAAGGCAGCCGGGAAGCAAGGCTTGTCTGAAGCTGCCTCCAGCACGGGTGAGCACATTAGCAGCTATTAGACTTCAGGAATCACTTTTGTGATAGATGGCCAATGCAAATGATTGAAGCTCCCTTTTTCCTCCCCTCCAAGGGCAATCACTCTGGCCGCTCCCATCGCACATTAAAACAACCTCCTTCAGAAATGTTCAAACCTGATTGAGGAGGGCAATATGCTAAATGAAGGCCAGAGGAAGCTGAGCATTTTAATCATTTCACCTACGAGTCACGAGCACAAGGCATTTTGTAGAACGCTCCTTTTTGCTATACCTCATCAGTGTCTCCCATTTGAATTCACACCAGAGACCTGAAAGCAATCCATTTTCTTCTTTTTTTTTTGTTATCGGGGAGGATAGGTGCACAGAGAGCTGTTCAGGCTGTAGCAGGATTTGTGTGTGCACAGCTGCATGTTTCACCATGTGCGTGCAACCTGATAAATGTTCCATTTCAGAAAGGTCAGCTCTACTGAAGTAAACCATCAACTCCCACAACTTTGAATGAAGTAAAGCAAATTTCAATACAGAAAAAACAAATAAACCCCAAACTATATGTTTTTACATAACTGGACTTCATATCACCTAATCACAAAATACTTAAATATGCTGAAAATGTGGTATCCATGAACCCTACTTATGCCTTCTCTGAAACCATGCCTTCAATGTTAGCAAATATATTCAGGTGGAAATACAGGCACAATGTACAAAAATCAGCAGCAAGGGAGACTACTGCGTTGTAGGTACGCATATCGCCACATCACTCTGCGTGATGAAAAAGCAAGCCACTGTGATGTACCACTCATAAATTTACAGGGTTTTTTTCCTTTCTTCCTGTGTTGTTTTATTTTTTTAAAGGAGACAGTCTGAAATTCTGAATTCTGAACTGAAAAACAAAAATCCACAGTGGACTAGAAAGGAATCTCTGCAGGCAATTGGCAGGACATCTTTGCATGCAACTGCATGTCTTCCAGGCATGAATTGCATTTGTTTTTCTAAATTCAAAACCCAGATTCTGCAAACTGAAAGGCCATATTTAGAGTTAGTGTGTTCAATTAGTCCTTTACCAGCACTTTAATGTGGTAAAAGACCACACAGTGTCTAAAACCTGTATTTATTACTATCTGAAGGTCCATGTCACTGCCAGAGCAGAACTGCTTGAATGAAAAGCATAGCCCCTGGGCTTTAAATTGCTGTGTGACAACAATACAGACTGCTCGCATATACATTTACATGCACACAGCTTCTCATCAGAAAATACATAGGAATAAAAGAAAATGTCATAACTGACACCACAGTCACATCCACTGACCTAAAAATGTAGAGGGATCACAGAATGGTTTACTTGACATTAAGGCCCTTTTGCATTGCTAAAACAAGGTAAAAAAGAAGAACCCATGGCAAGAGCATGCCAAAGGCTGTGTTTCTAGAGATAAGACAGATTTATTCATCTATCTGTACCTCCATCTTAAGTTTTTGAACCTCTAATTTTACGTATTACTTTTGTGGCCTTAACAATTTTGACTTTGCATATCCGGTTTGTATTATTTTGCACAGCAGAAAGTCTCATCTCAGCACTCTCAGTCCACCATAAGCCAGCATCCCTGTTTGAACTGGCTTACTGAAACAGAATGTCAAACTTGATCTGATACGCTGGTAGTTGATAGTTGAAATGAACGTACTTTAGCAAAAAGCAAACAAGAGAGGGATGATTGTACTGGTTTTCCTTCTAGGATATGGTATTGGTCTTCCCCCCAACTCTCCGCTCACCTCAAACATCTCTGAACTGATAAGCCAGTACAAGTCCCACGGTTTCATGGATGTTCTGCACGACAAATGGTACAAGGTTGTTCCATGTGGGAAAAGAAGCTTTGCTGTCACGGAGGTAAGCGATGAACTTGGGTCACAAAAATGAGGATTTGCTCAAGTTGCCAATTATTTCCGCTCATTCACAATGTGCAGTAGATATACACACATGACAGAGATGGGCTGCAGCTGAAGGGAAGCATTGGGCTTCAAAAGCAAGAGATGCTAAGCCCAGCAGCGTTCAGATCAGAGCACAAGAAAAACATCAGTAAGACTGTGCTGCTAAGTTAGGCATGCAGTGCATGCATCAGAGAGCGCTTCTGGAGACAAATGGGGCGTGTAACGTAGCATTAAAAAAAGTGAAGTGATCTGGCACACGGCACAACAAACCTATCTGATTCCACTCAATTATGTGTATCACCATCTACAGGATCTGTCGGTGATTCTGGACCATCTCACACAGGAGCGATAGCTAAAATAGCTAACACGGAGACCAACAAGGGCAAAAAAAGCAGAGAGAGTGGGAATTTAGTACATTCCAAATTTCTAAGACAACCCTGACCACTTCCTAACATGGGTGGCAGCTACTCGTACCAAAGGTAGGATTTCAGCCTAGAAACAGTCCACTCAGATACCATGCTAAGAACAGAAGAGGAGCAGGTCTCACGTCTAAGTAGAACAACAGGAAACTGAAGTAAATCTCCATGGTTTTACTCCTGGTATCAGATCAGAGGAGTTATGCCAGCTCGTGGCAGCTGAAGATGTAGGCCATTATTTATGAGAAGACGACTCCTCTTATCAGAATAGCCATTTTTCGTCAAGTAAAAAAAGTACTGAGGAATCAAAAGATCCAGCATGCCTAAAGCTTAGAGCATACACTTTTAGCTCAAGGTGTTCCAAAAGACGTAGGTTACGTGTTCTCACTTGTACAAAACACGGAGCTAGAAGTACGCTACCTCCTCCTCAGAGCGTTTAGCCAAATACCAAACCAACCCTACCTGTTCCCCAAGGAAGTGGTAGCATGGCCATTCTCCCCTAAAAAAGAAGCCCAGTTTCTTAGGGCTCTGACTCCTGCCCTTCAGTGGTCACCTGAGCCTCTTGTCTGCAAACCTCTCACTGCTGACTAAATCACTAGAAAAACTGCATTTTTTAGAGATCAGATAAAGAAAAACTTTATTTGACTGCTTTAATACATAGATTGTTGGGGTATTTCTGCATCTCTCATTACATTTTTCATTAAGATTGTGTCAATATGAAATAAATCATATTTTAACATCAGACATTCATAGAAGAAAATTCAATTTATTTTTAATATTAATATATATTTAATATTAATATTGTGCAATTCAATTTTTTCTTTTTTTGTGTGATTAATTCAACACAAGAAAGCACATTTAAACAAAAGTGTGTATTCACTGCTATTTCTGATCTAGCTTATTTGAAGATTCTATTACCATCTAACAAGATAGGTATCTGGGGAATTTTCTTTTTAATGTAGCTGACATATCTGTTCCTGACAAGCACTTCATTCAATGACCTCTTGTTACTCTACATTTTAACACAATCTTTTGAATTAAGTCTCAAGAAAATTACCAGATGGTAATGGTATTAATTACCACAACTGTCTTAAAACTGAAAACTCTTATAGCAGAGACAAAATTACCTTCTTAGTAATTCCCCAATGATGAGACATAAGGAGCTTCCTCTGATCATGAGAATCTCACTCCAGTAGCTGTATCCAGGGCTGTGTTCTATGTATTCCTAGAGAAATAGCTAAGACACAGAATCAATTCTAAACATCTTCCAGTTAAAAAATATGATTTTATTTGTACTGTTTTTCTCCCATAATATATATTTGCTCCTTTAAGCCAGTGGTCTGTAGAGTGGAGTACATACAGCCCCTGGGGGTGCATGAGATGATCCACTGGATTGCAGGAAGAAAATATTAGAACTTCAGTAATACATATATATATATATATATATGTATAAAAAAATTATAAATAAATATACATATATGGGGATGCATGCTCAAAAAGTTACTGATGGAGATGCACGATCCAAAAAATTTTGGAGACCACTGCTCTAAGCCCTTAGGATCTCAAGGCTGTCTCTAGAAACAGGAAATTTTTTTGTGCCATGGCAAATACAGTAATAGAGATTGGCTGGGCAAACTGCAGAAGGCATATTATAAAACCAATTGGTTTTGTCTTTTTGTGAAGAAAAGCAAACATGAGGGAAGATAGAATAAACCTTGCATTCAAACTGGAGAGAAAAAGATTTGATAGGCAGCATGTCATTTTCACAGTTACTCTTCTGAAAGCCCTTTGCAATTTAAAAACACGTGGAAAGACCACACCATTTTCCTGCACAGCTATTGCTAGTACATTATCTCTGAGCCAAACCCAGTTCTTTCGCTTCCCTAGATTTTCATTAACTCCTTCATGTTCAGTCATGCAATACTGAGAGTCACTGGTTTCCAGGTAAGCCTTAAACTTCCCTGTGTTCGTGGCATGAAAAAACAATGACATGGTCTAAGTGCTCAAAGATTCCTCAAGGCCTGCCAACAAAGGGAGAGGAGGTGGGAAAAAAGCTGCTTCAGTCTGAAGAGAAAATTCTGATTTTGTCATGCGAATGGAGTCATTTAAGAGCCCTTTTTTCTCAATGTTCAATAGGTTTTAAGCTGGAAGAGATGCTGTGCTTTGAAGTAATTCAGTCTTTTGAGTGCAACCTCCATGTGATGGCCAGAAAGGAAGGCAGGTCTAGCTGCTCTGGGGCTGGTTATCTGACTGTAGTCCTTATTTGATCTTCAGTTGTGCTAACCCAACATGCATAACTGAGTTTTTCTTCAGAGGCCAAGGTGACTGAACTGAAGGACTCTAAAAAATCACTCAGAAGACTTTGTTTTTGAGCAACTCCTCAAAGTACTCAAAGACCTTATGCAAACAGAGTTTGCAGAAACAAAAGACCTCTTGTAAGTCTGTGCCGTTGTGGGGTAAGCTCTTCTAAGTCCAGACCTTCCTTTTCCTGAATTCTTCTACTTCTACCGCATCTCCCATGAGCATCCCCTCCTCTTCATCCACTCCTCTTGGCCAAGAACTTGCAGATTTTAGAACTTGCAATTTCACAGCTGGGACAAATTTACTAAACTAAACAGGGCCACGCAGCAGACACTCTCTAAAGCATAGTTTCCCCATCATTATGTCAAGAAGCATGGGAATTACTCCTGGTCTTATCTTTACAGCAGTTTGTATCCTTTACTTCTATACAGCCCAGAAATCTCTGTTATTTAACTCCATGCAGTCATAGTAACATTCAACAGATTCACTGAAGCGTGGACAATGTTCAACACAGAAGCAGATAATTCATTTTCGGAAAAGTCTCAGCTTCTAAGTGGGTTCACGTGGATTATATACCAAACTAAGACCCAGCAATTGCCTTCTGATAGCTAGAGTGAGGCTTTGTATTTTTCTACATCTTTTTGACAAATTTGGTCTGTGACACACTGCACCTGTTGACCAAGAGTAATGACCCAGAAATGGGAACATACATTGGTGAAATATTGATCAGTATAGCCTTTAAATGGGTGAAATATCCATCTTCCTTTTTTGTCATTACGTCTTGAGGCTGTACATGATTCTTACACACCTGCCACCCCTGCCCACCAAGGTTAATTTTTCTTTAGATTTGTTTTGAGATTCATCTTCCTACTCATCATTTTTTTCTAATCTTACCCTAGGAAATTTTATTTCCTGTGGTAGAACTCACTGCTAGCTCTTTCTCTCTCTCTCTATCTGGCAGCACTTTGCTCATTCTAAATTGCATTTGAAAACAAAGTTGTCTTGGAAAGTCATGATCCAGACTGGGGCTGGAAAATTTGCAGTGACTCCTCAAGCTGAGAAACCAAATAAAGATGAGTTTGAAAGTGTAGAGGTCAGTAGGGCTTGACTCCACTGTTTTGTATGAACTTCTTCAGCCAAAGCATTTGCCTAAGACGTCTTACTCTGGCCAGCACCCATTTGGATCATTCACGGGGCATGCAGCTAACTCAAACTTGAAATTAATTGCTGCAGTGAATTGCATCTTACCCTCTCCACCACAAGTAATTGTTGGTAGCAGTGGCTGTTCACACTGATTGTTAGTTGCTAGCAATATCACCTGAGTACTCTTGATTTAAAATTGTCATACTCTAGTCTCAAAGGAACTCCTTTGTTGTAAATTTGCTAAGTCCCTACTTAGGGCAGAGCATAGTGCAGGAGGGAAGTGGGGTTGGCAGAGTTATATTTGCACATATTACATCTGGACATAATCAATGTCATTTGTTTTCAATTTCCATACAATACACTTGGCCCTTCCTCTACCCTACTGTTTTTCTCATTAATGCCACTTCAGCAGGAGCCAGGCTCCTAGGACTTTCCTCTCCAGCACATTAGCTCCACCCAAGCTCAGGAGGAACTGCAAATTCTTTCTTTCTGTGGCATTTTTGGGAACCAAAATACAGTGAATTGGCAGCTTTGCAACTTTCTGCTCATAGAGTGAAACAGCTACGGCACTAAGCCACTATGACAGCAGGCAGGGTGGATAGCCTGAACAGGCAAGTTGCCTGTCACCTAGCAGTGGTTTTGACTGCTCAGACCAGGCAGTGATGAGCAGGGCAGGGTGTAGAGGAGATGAGCTGGCACACCACGGTGAGAAGGGCCCCTCCTGGTCCAGGGAGTAGTCAGGCTTTGGGAAAAGCTAACTGTGGGTACAGACTGTTTTATAGCTTTTAAGCTACGTTTTAAAAAATGTTATTGTTGAAACTTTTTCTTTTATTTCACTTGAAAGGCTTGTATATTCTCCATTCGCAATTGTCACAGGACAACAGGAGCTTTAGAACTTAGAGACTGATTTACACATAGACTGGCAGTTCAGTCAGATAACAACCAATACATGGAATAAAAAATAATATATTGTTATGTAACAGTATCCCAACTATTAATACCAACAACTTACTGATGCTTCACACAAACATTATCTAACCTGACATTTACAATAACAATATATGCAAGCACCCAAACGACACCAGCCCAAACTGACCCCGTTACTGCAGACCCACCGCTTTCCACAGGTGGTGACACTGGGGAAGGCACAGTGCCATGCACCTCCTGCCAGTGCCTGAGGGAGAGGTCCACACTGCTAATGGTGGGGATCAGTCATTGGCCACGGGCTTCCATCTGATCCAGACCAGGCACCTAGCAAAGACAAAGTCCTTTTATCCTCTCTTCTTCTCTCAGCAGTGGTGGGATCCACTGACGGGCTCTTCTCTGGAGTCTTTGAAGGAACTTGCTTAAACTTGACCTGCCATGGCTTGTGCCTAAACTGCTGATCTTTGGCCTCAGCGTCACCCGGGATGCACAATCAGACAGTGCCTCATTCATCTTGCCGTGATTTTATCCAGTTGTCATCCAGTCAATTGTGCCTTTCTGCTCGGAGTTTTGCTTAGTGTCCTGAAAGGTCAACAGTTAGTTTCCTTTTTCGTTATACCAATCACCTGACTACTCAACAGTCAGTTTTCTAGCCGTTACCTTGAAGCTGTGGTTTATATGCTTGTCTCTGGTGCACTGCAGGTGTCAAGGGAAGGCCATGCAGACCCCTCCACAAAGGGAACAAACTGACCTGTGCTCATAAATAAAAGCCGCCCGTCAGTCACCTTTCACGGTGCCTTGTTACCAGTGCGTGAAAAACAAACACAAAGAACAAGAACAAAGATTTTGCTGCCAAGACAATTTGCTCAGTCTGCACGAATGCTGTCAGCTGGCCTTTGCTCACTGGAGAACTGGGAACATTATGAAGAAGGATGTCACAAAATGACAGACGTTGCATTGTAAAGGGGTCGTCTCAATGTGGGAAGAGGCAGTGGCATCTGGACTTGCCCTGGGGAAAATAATATTTTCCACAATGGTCCTGAAGAAAGGAGTGTGTGAGTACTGAGTCTGACAACAGAGTCAGGAGAAGCATGTTTTGAGTCTCCTGGAAATGAGTAACAGATTTAGATTCACGTGTCAAAACTGAAGAAAAAAATAGTTCACGTCTGAGGAGACAAAGCTGTTATTCCCAATTTACCAGCCTGTAATATCACAGAAGCAAACATCTTCGCAATACCTAATTTGGATGATATGTGTATTGTTGTCCTTCCCACTATGGACGGGGCTTGGATAATGGAAGAGTTGAAAGAAAAACATTTATTACAAAGGGAAGTATTTTTCAAGATCTGTGCAAAACTCCTCACAACAAGAGGGGAAAGGAACTTGTCTTGCTAAAGCGAGACAGTGATTTACAGTATCTTAAAATTTGGCACTTGAAACCCTAAAGCCACAGTCACTGGTCTTTGCTAAGGATTATCTCCCTAAAGAGATTAAACGTATACTACTCCAATGCTGCCACTTCTTTGAGAGCACAGAAAGCCATAAGGATGAATAATAAATAAATAAATAACAGTCTCTGCAGCTACAAGAAATGCCACGATCTGGAGACAGGGACAGGTTTTAATACTGTTCAGTTACCTAATTACAGCATCAGCATCAAGATTTTGAAAACCTACTGAGATGCCCAAATGAGCATCTGCATTTAGAAATCTGCCCTTTATATCCATTTATCTCTAGTAAAGCTGGAAGTAATTCCTTCTTCACAGAGGTGCTGCAAAATTTAACTTCCTGATCTCAGCAAAGCTTTTTAAAATCTTTGCGGGGAAAATGCTACCAAAAAGGATAGCTTATCATTATAGCTAATACACACATGATATCCCTATTTAGTGTTTGGCTTCAGCAGTGTGTAGCACCAATACCTGCGCTGTGCTGCCAGCCTGCAAAGTATCCACAAAAATATTCAGAGGCTTCTAATTAGTCAAAGCTGGACCACAGGCATATTTGATGGCTTATTCACTGCTCTCAGTACAACCAGGGAGAGTAAAGCATTTACAGTCTCTTGTAGTAGGGAATAAAGCACGAGTTTTGCCCATGAAATCCAATAATGAAATCACTGAGTGCTGTTTTTTGTCTCTGCTCCCACCTTCAAAGAGAACACAAATACCAACCTCTCTTCTCTGCATCCCCTTCATTCTCTTCGAGGCCCAAAGAAAAAGCATTTAACTACAGAGGAGACGGCAGGAAATGTTTAGGTAGGAATTGCAGATATGGGTTGATAAATCAAAAAAGTCTTTCTAAGGATATATAAAAAAAGCAGATACCTCCACTTCTGGTTTTGTATTTGTTGGTTTTCAGAAACTGCCAATTTCCAATTTGCAAGTGGCAAATAACTTAGAGGCTGTTGCCAATGTAGCGCTTAGCACCCATTAGCTGTAATCATCACAGGACTGACTATGGTTGGTTATTGCTTCAGAACCGCCACATGGGCATAGTTGAGTTCCATCTCCTAAAATGCAGGGAGCTACCTGCTGAATTTATGACTACAAAGTTGGAGCAAGGACTGTATTTTTATCCTGGGTTAATAGAGAATACACCACATTATGGGCTTTTATTCCTTAAAAAAAAAAAGAAGAAAGAAAAGAAGATACTGCAGTAGAGAAAGTCATCAGTTGGTTTTCTATTGCCAGCAAAGACCTAACGCACACACATACCTGACCCCTACCACTTCAGCAGAGAGGAAAGCAGTCACTCAGAGAATCCAGTTTATTGCTGCTCTTTCCAAATATATTCTATATATGCACCTACAAATACATACACAAACTACAAAATAAGTAGTAGAGCTTGCTGCTCTGATACCAATCAGCATGAAGCTATGAAAATGAGAGGTGCCTCTATTAGATGGTTTCCTTTATTATTTAACATGTGTGTCTACAGTAATTATGAACAGCTGATAAATTGTCTTTTTACAAAGGTATGTACATGTGCTGATATTGCTATAAATAATCACTCCATACACTGCAAGACACACTGCTAATTATTTCTCCCCTACCTCATTTCCTCACTTAATTTAGTCTCAAAAATTTCCCTCTACTGTGCAGCCTTTATCAGGCAGCTCTTTCAATGCATTATCTTCTTTATTGCTAGGTGAAATATTACTGATGCTTTGTTTTGGCATTTCCTTTCCTAGGAAAGGATGTCTTGTTTGGGACAATTTCAAAAGCTATCCATTACAAGTGAAAAATGCATCTGAGATGCCAGTGCTGGAATTTCTTTCACCTGCTTCCAGGGAAGGTAGAAAACTATTCTGCAGAGCTGACAGGACAGTGAGCCAGACCCTCATCAGCATAAATCAGAGCAGCTTTACTGAAGACAAGGGAGTTATTTTTCATGTAAGGAGCTGGCCAAGTGTTCTCTCCGCAGCAGTACTGGAGTGGCATCAAACACCAACCTCAGGCTGGAGGAGACACCTCATGCATACATGAATCCCCACTGCAATTGACACTGTGTCTCTTTTTTTTATTATTATTTTGAATGACTAGAGTTTGATCATATTTTACTAAACCTCATTCGTATTCTCAGAACAATACAAATGCTCCCTACCATACAGCAACCTAACATTCTGTGATGTATCTTTCGACTAAATCCAGTTTTGTTTCTGGATTACACAGCTAGAGTCATAACAAAGCATAATCCCCACCACCACCCACCCAGCAAACTAACAACAAACTGAAGGAACACCCGGGTCAATTATCCAGGGAGATAGCATCCCAGATACCAGCTCCTGACAGACACCCTACCCAAGCAATTTTCTACTCTTTTTTTTTTTGACACGGGGAATAACATTTTTTAATAGAAAGGCACAAGTAGAACTTGTGCTCTTGGAAATATTTCCAAAGTAGTCTATAGGCAGTAATTATTAGCAGGAGTATTTAGTTATTGATAAACTCATAACTGAGTTATGGAGGCATGAGAATAAAGGTACTAAGATTATGTATAACATGCAAACCTGACCCACCCACTGGAGTGCAGGTGTTTGTGGTACAGATTGCTGCTGCACATGGTTTCTTGGTCTTCAAACACGATTAATGCCAGTAAGAGACTCAAATTAATTAAAGGCTTCCTACCCTACATGAAAAGGGTGGGTTGACAGAACAAGGTGAGAGTGTTCCTGTTTTTCATAATTGCAGTCGGGGTTCCTAACAAACACAGTCCTGTTAATGTAGGGAGTGGAAAGGTGCCATGTTTGTGCTACTACTACAGAACATTTTCTCCATGACCTTCCATCAAGGATAAAGCACGAAAAGAGGAAGTTAATGATCAATTCCCAGAAGATATGATCAAGTCGGTCTTAGCTCACTGCTGATGAAGGACTTGCTCTACAGTTCATTGACTGTATTCTCTCAAGCAGTATTTGCTTTTACAAATGCAGAGCCACCACAAATACTGGATTCTTGTACGTGTTCAACACTTAATCTCATTAGGGAAACAGCACGAGGAAAAAAATTCCCTGGTCTTCGTCTGATTCTCATTCCCATGGCAGGTCCTTTGCTCTGACTGGACACCGAGCTTTCTGCAGCACAGACAGGCTTTGTTGTGAAGAGCATCCAGACTATTCTGCAGTATTTCACCACTGTGTATTCAGTCAGACCACATTTCCACTTCAAAAAGAAAAAGGAAGCATCTGTTAAAATACACTAACAGCCTCCTTCATTAACTTCCCCTTTTGATTTTATTCACAGACACTACAAATGGGCATCAAGCATTTTTCTGGGCTCTTTGTGATGTTGTGCATTGGGTTTGGCTTGTCCATTCTCACTACCATTGGGGAACACATCGTGTACAGACTGGTCCTACCACGAATTAAGAAGAAATCCAAGATGAAGTACTGGCTCCATACAAGTCAGGTACGTATTCAAAAGTAACCCTGTGAAAGTCGTGTGGCTGATTAAGAAAGCCAGGACAAGAACAAGGTGTAAAAGGTTGTAAGGGCTCTGATGATTGGCATTTGAAGTGTGACAGCAGCTTCTGGAATTTGAGGAGGCTTACTTAATGATGGCATGAGAAGCACAGAGGAAACTGTTCAAATATTAACAATTGCAAAGCCTACAGAAGGGACCTTTCCATTTGCTCTTGTAACCTTACAACTTTTTCGGACACCAGAAGCAACAGTGTTGTTATCCTGAACTGGCTAACTAGAACATTTCATCTCACGGGTTCCCAAACTTTTGATGCATGCAGGAAGTAGTGGGTAACTTCCTTCATTATTCTAGGAAAAATAATGGAATAAAATTGCTCTAGGTGTTTGCTCTAAAAGGAAGCAGTTACTTTGCAGCAAAAGGCACAAAAAGGAAGAGCGTCTCATGCTTTAAAGCAGCACAGTGAAAGAGATCTTTTAGCAAATAACATAGTTTGTCAAGATCCACTTTTTTTCTGAGGAATTCTAACCAAGGATTGTTTGCAAACTATTTATCAACCTTTCAGATTGCCCTTCCTTGGGAAACTACGGGAAAATAAATCTGTTGTAATGACAAAACACAGACATTGTTTGTATCCTTGAACGTGCGAAATAATTTATGCTCAAGTCCATCACACAAAGCCCAAATTGTTTACCTATTTATGGAGCTATTCTTAATCTTGCTTTTACTAATTTATTTTCTTCTTTTCCCTCAAGAGATTGCATCGTGCTCTGAACAGTTCATTTATTGAGGACAAACACCAGCCTAAGACAAAACGAGTGGAAAAGAGGTAGGAAGTTTTGCATGCCTTAAAACACAAACTACAAAAATTACTTTGAAATAAAATATGTTGTGTCTGGGTATCTACTTATGGATCTAATAGACCCCAAAGATAATAGAACCAACGAAAAGGAAACAAGATAGAAGTGACAAGGGAGGGAGGCAGAAATGAATTAATTGTTTCCAATAGAAAGTATTAAATCTAGAAATTTTGTTCTTTCATGATTTCGCATACAGCTAATAAAAGCACCCCCATTCTAAAGACAGGCTTTGCATTTAAGTCTGTTGCCCTTGTTTTTAGGTAATTAATTATTCACATACTAAAGCACTGGCAGCTAACTAGAGCCCTACGAGATAGCTTCACAGTGAATGAGAGATCAGGCAGTATAGATGTTAGAAACTTTTTCAGCTTTCTTATTTTTTAGAGTGAGAAATTAGAAAGCTGAGAAGAGGAAAATTCACTCCTTTCAGAAACCCTTGTCTCAAACAACTCTTGTTGGAGGAAAAAAGTAGGTCACAACCTTGCCTTGTTTTCATAGCCTATGTCTTCTGAAGAGGAGACAATCTTATCTATAGCTACCAGGAACACAAGGCATTTTATTAAAACGATACATTTGCTCAGTAACTCAAAACTATTCACTTTTAAAAGACACAGGCAGCAGTATTGCTTTTCTACAGATAAGTTCAGCCACAGACTATAGAAAAGAAATGTCTTCCAGGCGGTTGCTAGATACTTGGCATGACTGAAACCCATGTATGTAAATGTGTGGTGTGTTTAGTTTGTCATTCCTGCACTAATGGCAGCAAATGTAAGAAGTAAACATCTATAAGCTTCCAGACTGCCTATATACAAACAAGTATTTAAAAGCGCATGCAATTGATTTCCTCTGTTCATTCTTTGCTCTTATTGCCCCACAAAACCCCATAGTGCGGCACCTCCTTGTACACAGCAACTCTCCACTTTTGATCTTTGAACAGCAGTACCAGGAGCAGCTGACTGGTGCAAAACATCTCCTCCTCCTACACCCTCCTTGCCGGGTGGTAGCATTCACACTCCCACAACCCGAGGCACTAACTCAGCCAGAGGGAGAGT
Organism: Calonectris borealis; assembly: GCF_964195595.1. Taxonomy (NCBI): domain Eukaryota; kingdom Metazoa; phylum Chordata; class Aves; order Procellariiformes; family Procellariidae; genus Calonectris; species Calonectris borealis. The sequence goes on from NC_134352.1 coordinate 9,608,940, forward strand.
CTTCCAGAGGAGGGGGCTCTCTGTATCTTTGACGACACAAAAAGCACCAGCTGAATTATTTACCAGATACTGAGCGTGCCAAAATTTCGTAACACAAAATGGCCCTAAGGTCCCCAGAGAATGGCTTAGAAAAAGAACCACACAAATATTCTTTCAACATTGAGAGTGAAAATGTGCTGCTACCCAAAAACTTCTGCCCACACAGCATCCAGCCCCAGCCCACGTGTGTGTGCGTGCACACCCACCCACCGTCCTTGCTCTTCTCATGGTCTGAGCTGCTCTTTGCACAGAATTCTGGTGAATTTGACTCGAGACACCTAGTAACATGGTGCCCTGCTTGTCATGAACACTGATATGGCAAGGTATGACCCAGGGCTCTCAAATCAATTATATTATTACACTTTCTTTTATTCCTGCTGGGGACTCTGGAATTATTAAAAGCACCAAGGTATAGAAAAGAGGTGGCAGGAATTTGTATTATGCTATTGCTATTTCCCTCAGGGAAGAAAATCCGCTGTTTTTTTCAGGTTGTAACTTTCCAAAAACTAGGAGAGCTGCTCAGCATCAGTGGCCAAGTTGTGAAGGGTTTCATTTACTTTATGGAACTTGAGTGTGAACTGTGGACTCTGGCCTTTGTTAAAACCACCTGCCCAGACCCCAGACAAAAGCACCACTGCTAGCAGCAGCAGAAGCTATGTCAGTTACTAACACTTATCAAAAAGCTGTGTTTTGATTTGTGAGAGGAAAGGCAAAGGTATCAGAAATTATGGATTGATGATACAACTCAGAAATTTTTACAAAACAAAGGGCTGCAGCTTCTCTGAGATGTATACTTCTGCTACAAGGCAAGTTGGTCGCACTGGCTGCCCAGGACCCTGGGCGCCATGGGGTCTGCAGAGCTACACAGCAGGGAGACAGCTTTGGGCACCACAGCCATTTGTCAGTAGTTCCACTCCTTGCTAGGTGACCTTTTTTGTCTAGACCGCTGCGTGGAAATGCAGCGTTGTGGCCTTCTGCTCTGGGCCCTGGAAATGCTTTGCCAGTTTCTACTTGCCCAGGCTAATCCTATTCCCTCTCTGAAAGTGCTTAAGAGGTACTTGTTTGTTTTCATCTCCTCGGGGAATTAACATAACTGCATCACAAAAAACACATCAGTTTAGCACAAGACTTGAGAGTCTTCCTGTCTTTTATTTTGAAGTATGACAAAATGGCTGATTTACACAAAAATAAACACCCCACATAGGCGTCCCCATTGGGGTTCCGTGAGCCCTCCGGAGCTGGACCCAGGCTGGAGCTGCCACTCCTGCCTAAAGCCTCCTCTCCTCCCTCTCTGCCATCCCATCTTTTTGAAAACACTCCTGATCACCACCTCCTCTAAAGAAATTTCCACTTTCCAACTTCCTTCTCTGCAGGCAGGTGAAAAAAGTATCTACCCCCAGCTCCGGACTCCTCCTCTAAACCAACTGTTTTCAGCAATCCCAATCCTGAAATGTTAATCCTTTTTCCTAACCTGCCGATTGGTAGCTCACACTAATAGGCATTTTGTCCAAGGATACCCACAGAAGACCTCTGTGATGGAGCAGTTTTAAGAGCAACTACTTCAGAGTTTCACCCTCAGTTTATAAAATGAACGCACACAGATCTATCCAAAAGGTAAAGCAGGTGAGAAAGCCAAGCTCCTCTCCCACAACAGCAAACTCTGCTTCCTTATGTTCCAGTTGGAGAACGGAGGCCACAGGGTGCTCCTCTATTTGGGAAGAAACCCTGGGAAATGCCCTGATGTGGGAGGGCTGCAGAGTGAAGTTCCCAAGAAAGAGGGAAAAGATTCTCTAGAATCAAAATATTTTGGAAAGATTTTTCCCCAGGAAAACATTGACGCATTTGAAAAAGTTCACAGATTGAACTTCTACGTGGTAAAAGTAAAACAGAAATGCATTCTCCCCAACATGAAAATTCCAAATTCTATTTGTTTTGTCAGGAAGCTCATGTCTGTACACTGCCAGGTGTACTGCCCCAAAGTACAAGCAGCTACTCCACAAGACTTGAAGTCCAAAGGACACACTTTCCCCTTCATCTCTCCACACCAACTCCAAGCAGCCTCTTTCCTCCTCCATGGGAGCAAATGCCCAAGCTAGGACAGAGAACTAACACACAAAAGGCTAACACTGTAACGAACTTAGGACATTGCAACCACAAAAGCTTGCAGAAGGCTTTGGAGGAGGACTCGCATTTTCCTGAGCTGGAGTTGAGAAGACTGTAATTTCCTAACTAACAAAAAAAAAGTTTGAGGGAAGATGAATTTTAGGATTCTGTTCTAGTTTCTGCTCTGGTTTCATCACAAAAATTTGGCCATTCATGATTTGTGCTTCTCAAGAAAAATAATTCCAAGGATAAAGGAATAATATTTCTATGTAATTCATAACAGCAGCATCATATTTTTCCAGTAGGATGGCTCACAGGGGAGGGTTGCATACACACAAGAGCAGGCTCTGATTTCATATTAACTCTCACATCTCTGTTCAGGTCTCATGTAGGGAACAGCCAGCATGCTGTGTGGAATACAGCCAATCTGGGCAACTGTCACCGGAAAAAATATATCTGCACCGATGAAGGGCAAAATGAGGTGACGATCCGACAGCACCAAGACATCCCCCTGCCTCAGGTGAAGAGAGAGACTCCGGCTTCTTTAACGACCAACGGGAAGGCAGAGTCCCTCAATATTGCTAGGACCTCAGTGATGCAAGAGCTTACAGAGCTGGAGAAGCAGATTGAAATCATCAAGCAGGAGCTGCAACTCGCCATGGACAGGAAATCAGAGCTGGAAGAGTATCAGAGGACAAACAGGACTGCAGAGCCCTAGGCCAGCATACCTGGGCCCTCTCCCCTTTTCTTCCTTTCTCCCCTTCCTCTGTAAAATTTGTAACACACTTTTGTAATGCCAGAAAGAGGTGCGAAAATAAAGCAGGCAGTGCGCTCTTCATGAGAGCAGAATTGCAGCAGCCCACAGCCACTGCCACCCTCCTGAGTCCTCCTCCTTTCATAACAAGTTTCTCATTCTCCTGGCAAACGTCAGCCGTTCCCAAGGGACTGGAGAAACAAGGAGCATCCGAACAGCGCGAGTCCCTGGTTCTTCCACTTGATAGTACAGTGAAGTCCCCAGTTTTTTAGCCCTTTCTGTGCATTAATTCAAAAAAAAAAAGGAAAAAAAAAAAGAAGGAAATTTAAACTGCTCATTGGAAGCATGTCCCTTGTTGGTATGTTTTTGTTGTGGTATCTATGGGTCTAGTCTCCGTTCATGCTAAGGCTCTTTATGGTTGCCTCATTACACCAGGTGCTAGTTCTGTGTTGGCAGTCCCTTCCCTCCTGGCACAGGCTGTGGTTTCACGAGACAAATTCTTGGTGGCAATCCTAGTACATGGCATTCCCTCAGCTCTGTCAGCACAAATGCAGATGTGGCTGCTCACCCAGCTTAAAAATAACTTGGCAAAAACCAAACCACCACCTCTGTCTGCTTCTGAGCCCGGGTTTGGCTTCCACTCCCACCCAGAGAGAAGTCATGCCAACAGCTGCACCGGCAGATGTGAGGGGATGGGTTCACGGTGGCACAGAGCAAGGATGAGAGGAAGGGAGGGGTGGCAGCACTGTAAATCAGTATTTATCGCCAAAGGTGAAGTATTTACCAATGTGAAACTACTCCCTTAGTATTCTCTGTCTTCAGTTGACAATAAGGTGCTTTCTCACGCCAAAGTGACGTAAAGGGGCTCTGGTCCATGATTTATTCTGACACCGAGCTCCCACCAAAGTCAAAGGGGGTCACCAAAGCCTCCCAGTGGACCAGGGCCCACTGTGAAGGAGAATGAGAGTTGCGGTTTCAAAGGCAATGTACTGCGTGGCGTTCTCTCCCACCTGGATGATGAGTAGAGGGGAAGGAAGGGTAAGCTGTTCAGCATCTGAATAAATACTGCATCAACCCAACTGACTGTGTTATTTAAACAGGATTTCTAAGAATTTTTAAACAACACTTTGCAACACATCCCATATTACAGAGAAAAAGAACATTTGTAACACTGTCAGAACTAACTCTGGTCTCCCAGATACGTCACCAAAGTCATTTTTACCCTCCCTGTATCTCAAGCCACCTGCGCGTGAATGTTGCCGGGGGTGATGTTCTCACCAGGCGTCGTTTAAAGGCTACAGGCAAACCTGAAACTGTATTTTGGGGTTTGAAAAAGGCATTCTACCTTTACGCACCTTTACCCTTTGAAAAACACTTGCAAATGAAAAGCTCTGCATGGACCACTAAAAGCTGATAGCAGCGATACCCAGACTAATTAGCCTCGTCAAGAGGAGTTCATATTCTATTACCTGCTCAGTCCTTGGCCTCTGCTTTTGGGCAGCAAGCGTGTCTACTTCTTTCAGTACAGTCAGTAACCCAGGAAGGAGTAATTAGGACATAAAACAGGAAGGTGGGATCCAGAGCCCTGCGCATCAGATAGGTCTGAAAGACCTAGGATGTCCCTTCTTTCCTTGCTCCTGACAAGCTAGATGACTACAGGCAAGTCACTTAGGTTGCTTTTGTTGCTTTCCCTTACCCTCCCTCATTTAGATAATCAGCTTTTTAGGAAAAGCTTTTTATTTGTGTAGCATCCAGTACGTTACAACCTCCAACATTATTTGGTTAGAACAGATGAACACTGCTCTTTTCATTATTATGAGACAAATACTAGGAAAGAAATATTTCAGCCCAATTTTATCAGTATGTTTATCAACAGTTTGTTACGTCCTTATCTCTATTTTTTTTAAAAAGTAAAATTGAAAGTGCTATCCTAAACAAAAATGTGTTTTAGTTTGAAGTTCCAACCCAAACACCCAATCTTTCAACAAATCACTCTTCATTTAAAAACAAAAAATTAAGTGAAAAAATGTCAACCACCTAATCATTAACGTTAAGCAAAAATCTTTATTTCTGGTGGGTGCCTTAGGGGCTACTCTCATGTCAAATGTAGAATAGGGATTCCTCCAAATTACTGCAGCACCAACCAGAAGCCTTTTGGGAGAAGGTCCAAGTTATTGTTGCCCAAAAGAGACATGTTTTGGCATGTTATTTTCTTATTCAAATATTGCGCCAGCCTGATTCCATAGGAGATAGAAAAAAAGATTGCTGTAGCTTTCTAGGGGATGGGGAGTATCGCACACATGTCAACGTCTGCAGACTGCATAAGCGGGGGGAGGATTGGCTATGATAAGAGGGTGCCCTGGAGACTGTAGATGAGGCTTTTTGTTTGTTTACACTTCATTACTCTGGCTCAGACACTGAATTTAGAGAGATTTTTGATAAAGAATACTTCTCACCCCTTCCCTTCTTTTAACCCAAAATACTTCTAGTCTTGATAAACTTTTAATTATTTCCACTTATTCTGGCAAGTTAAAACAGACCATCTAAGATTGTCACTGTTTCTCAATGTTTAAGTTGTAAGCACAGAGAGAAATTTAGTCTCTTTCAAAATGAGCTTCCAGGGCTTCCTGAGCTTAAAATAAAATATTATTTTAAAATAAGAAAATACATTTTTCTTGGTGAGGACAGAGAAAATAGGAGTTTCCAAACCTCATCTGTGAAACAAAACCAGACTGTTTCAAGTGTTTGTTTCCTACCGTGACCAGAGTGAACCCAACACTGCCAGTACATACACAGAAGTTTCAAGCCTGATTGTCAGTAGAAAGGTGATGTGACTTATTGACTGGGAAAGGGTGAAGGGGCTTTGCACCTCTACAAGGGCTGTTTAATTCAGATTGTTGTTCACACCTGTAAAAGGAAGACTGCTGTTATAGCAAAGCTGCTTGAAGATCCAATGTTTGTTGGTGACTCAGGTCCTGGTTTTGACGAACAAGCATTTGTACCACAAAATCTACCATCAGCATTAATACTTCTAACGCACCGTTCTTTCTCCAATTTGACATCACGAACTGTAACCCAGGGAGCAACTTCCAGTGAAAGCAGAGAGCGTTTTGCTTTCATTTCTTCTACACATGCTGTAACAGAACTAAGCCGTACCACAAACTCTCAGCACCCCAGCTCCCCCTTGCAAAGATAGGGTCATGTGTTCCTTCTCACGTTTCAGGATTCATCATAATTTACAAGGTTTAATTCATATTTTCTGAATGTTTTCAGAAAGATAAAAATAATAATGCATACTATAAGACAGTCTGCAATTAATTGCTTTCACTTTGCTATTGTTCCTATTATTTTCTACAGTGAATACAGGAAGGTAATACAGATTCTGTGATTCAGGGAAGGGACACAGATGACTCAAATCTCTGACAGTTGCACCTTCCAAGAAAATTAAGCTTACAGGAAAAACACTATGCCCTATGAAGGAATGTTGTAAATAAATGACTTAGCGTTTTGATTTTAGGAGCGGCCTAAATACAGCCTTGCACTACAGGGAGCATAGAGACTATAGCCTATTCCATGTCCTTTCACAAAATTCCCAGCGGCCATGACAAAATAACTGCATAAATAATCCAGCACCTTGGCCCTTCTGTGGTGTCAGGAATAAGGTAGTAAAGATACAGCCAAAAGGACAAAAGCTGTTTAAGTTAACTATTTTCTGAAAGTAGAGGAAGGAAGAAATTAATCTCTCTACTTTAGAAGCTTGAAGCTTGTGAAAAATGTTTCTAATGACTGGACAAAGGACAGGAGCACAGACAGATACTACTAGAGGCAAGAAAACCAGAAAAATAACCTGGACAACAGCTTTTATTAGATTTTGTGCATTACAAGATTAATCTTTGTGGCAAAGTTGCAACAAAGTAACCCCTACAAATTCTTTTCTGGAAACTAAGGACAGTGACAGCAATGCCTCAACCTACGGGAAGATGTCCACATCAACCAGGGTTCATCAGTGGAATGCTATTTTCAAAGATTTGCCAATGTCTTATGTTTCTCCTCTTCTGGATACTGAGATGTGCGTTTGCTTTTGGGGGTAATTTACTAATTTGGGGGCATTTACTAATGCACCAGCCTTCACAGATTCTTGCCCTGACTCAGGAAGATACATGTCTAAGGAGTCACTCCACTGAAGTCTACAGATGTACCTCTTCATTCGTTGTTTGGTCCTTTAACAGGGAAACTATTCACTCTCAGAAACACTACCATACCTTGATGGGATTTAATAATTAACATCCACAGCAAGACAGCTTCCATCCCATCAAGGCAGGACTTCAGTTAGATGTTCCCAACTTGGCAGTGTGAAAGTGATGGATGGGAAAATTTCTCTCAGGCACGAAGAATCCACAAAAACCAAGGGCAAGAATAAAAGAAAAGGGACAAGAAAGGAACCAAGATCCAGAATCTGTTTCTTTCCATACCCTAACCACACTTCCCAGAAGAGACTGCAGATCAGCTGACAGAAGCACTGACTGCCCCAAAGGTGACAATCACAGAAAGTGAGGGAGACTGGGTAGTCAGCAGAAGCAGCAACTTTCCATCTCCAGTGGAAAGAATCAACCGATGTAGATCCTATGGAAGTCGTTGGCACCAAAGGCAGCATTGCACTTGGGGCACTTACGCTGCCGGGTGTCATAGCGTGTTTTCACACACTCAAAACAGAAGACATGAAAGCACTTTGTGAGCACCGCATCCTTTTTGCGCATGTTACAGCATGGGCAGGTCAGGCGGGCCTGCAAGACAGAAACATTGTAGTGAGGACCGACTGCATTGCACTAGGTATGTTAAAAGATGACTGAAGATGAAGGTCTGTCCATTCCTCACAAGGAGAAGGTGGTTTCTTCAATGCAAGATAGGGCTACAATGCCAGAGTACAGACAAGAGATGTCAAATGCTGAAAACATGACTACACAGCCTTTTGACTAAAGTAGCGTTAAAGAGGTAAGTTGATAGAGACAGCTACTCACCTTGTAATCCTTGATTTCTTCCATCAATATCTCATCACAGTTGGGAACCATGTCAGGCTTCTTAGTGGTCTCCAGCTTCCTGCGTAACCTAGAAATATCTTCCTGCATAAAAACAAGAGACTAAATAAATGAGCAGTATATTTTCTGCCACAGCTTCTTCAGGGACCAAAGAGAACTAGCACCAGTACACCTGGCTAAGTCACTCCACCCATACTTTTATCCCTGATAGTCCAACAGAATTAAGACAGATCACATTATCATCTGGTGCCACATGTATTGTCAGTTATCAGTGGATAAAACCTGAAAGAGCCAAGACCTGATAAAGCTGAAATCAAAGTGAAACTGGACCCCCAAAAAAGTAGTGTAGTTGAAACCCACTCCAAGCTCAATGTACAAGGAGACAGGCAGATATTGAAGGATCATGCATGAGGTGTATACCTCAGCCCTTTTGAAGTTGAACATCTCTTTCTCTCTAGTTACTCTGTTTTCCACGATCTCATCCTGGAAGTCATGTAACTTCTTCTGAGCCAGCTCTAGTTGGGCTTTCAGATCATCCGCAAGCTGGGCTGCATCCATGGCCTGAAAAAGAAAACCAGTATAGACATACCAAACATAGAAAAAGAGCTCTAGTGAATTCTAGTCCCTCTGCCTGGCAATCCAAGACTGCTCACAGAATACTCCTTGGGCTGCTGGAGACCTATTTTTTCAATCTAATTTTGGTACTTCCAAATGGAATAACTGGAATTACTCCCTAAACATTATTTCAACAGCAAAATATCTTATTATTAACAAATTCTAATCATTTAGCTTCAACATTCCTGTTCAGTAGAGTCAACCCCTGTCACACTGCAATACATGTCACTTAGAAAAATACTAATGACCATGCAATTCTCTACTTTTTCAAGTATTTTCAGCCTTCCACCTTTTACATTTTCTCTACTAAGTTGTTCAGAGGCAGCTCCTTAACTGAACTAGACAGAACTGCAAGATAGGTGTTTATTTTTTAATCATTTTCTCTCTTCACCATTTCTTGTATCACTTTCTAGCTGTCCCTGCACCAATGAATCTATTAGCCAAGTTTCCTCAATACCATGGATTGAGACATTAAGCAGAAGCGATTGTGCTGAATTCCCCCCATCTCCTCTTCACAGTGATATTTCCGCTTTCCTTTCTGTCTGATTTAATGTCATTCCTGTATTTCTACTGAAGATGTAACAACAAAGGCAGCATCAACCATGAGGCTTAGTCTTACTTTACTTGTAACAGACCTACTTTATTGATCTTAGACATTAGTTAAAGGTCTTAACATTCCCCAGCCGTATTTTCCTTTTACTTACCACATCTTTCCTATAAAAGCTTTGACCTCAGTTAACTTCATGTGGCTGCTGCCTCGTCTTTCACAATCAGTTTCCTTTTAAAGGCACCTTACTTTAGCTCCCTAATCAGACTTTGACAGAAACACCTATGACCTGCTCCTCCTTATCAAGGGAAACATCAGTCTACAACTCTTTAGTTGTCTCTTCAGGACTCCTCCGCCTTCTGGTATACTAGTCCAAAACCAGGGAGTATCAGGTTCCGTAATATCAATGAGAGCTAGGAGCCTTCTATGTTTCCCACAAGACAACTCCATCTTACAATCCAAGAGGAAATCAAGCAATCACTCACCTTGCGTTTGTTCATTTCCAGGGCCTGTGTTCGGAGGCCTAGTTCTTTCTCGCCTGTTCCAATACTGCTTTGCAGTAAGTGCTCCTTCTCCTCCAGCTTACGTACAACCTGCAGCTGGGCATCCACCTTGGGAAGGGAGAGAGGAGGTCCAGAAGGACTGAAATGCATGTTCTGCAGGTCTTCGGAGTTGTCACTAAAGCTGCATGCTAAAACTATCCCTGCCTCCCCATCACCAAGGAGCACCTCTTCAGCTTGCCTTCTTCTCCCTGAACAGACTCACTAGCAGTCTAAGAGCTGTATCCAGACCTCTCTGGTAAACACTTTAAAACTTAGCAGTCAAATACTCGCAACAAAGATGTCTTATTTTTCGGAAGGTGGCTTAGAGAATTGCTGCAAGGCAGTGAACGGCCCCACCTTGGTTCCAAGGATGTAGAAGTACCATTACAACAGGAAAATGACTGCCTACTTTCCTTCTCCCTCCTGCGCTCCATAGCAATAAACCTGTAGGACATTTTATACTCACACAGCAGTCTCTGTTTCTTACTACGACAGGTCCCTTTGAAGTCTGATGCAGCATACCTAAGTTGATTAGGGGAACATTCCCTCCTGTGCTGATTTTGGCAGGGATACAGTTAATTCTCTTCGTAGCAGCTCATATGGTGTTATATTTTGTATTTGGGACCAAAGCAGCATCAGTAACTACTGTTTTAGCTATTACTGAACAGTACTTACACAGCATCAAGACCACCTGTGTCTCATGCTGCCCGCCAACAAGTAGGCTGAGGGTGCACAAGAAGCTGGATGGGACACAGCTGGGACAGCTGACCCAAACTGACCAAAGAGATATTCCATACCATATGACATCATGCTCAGCAATAAAAGCTGGAGGAAAGGAGGAAGCGGGGGGATGTTCAGAATGATGGCTTTTTGTCTTCCCAAATAACAATTACACATGATGGAGCCCTGCTTTCCTGGAGATGGCTGAACAACTGCCTGCATGGAAAGCAGTGAACGAATCTCTTGTTTTGCTTTGCTTGTGCGCACAGCTTTCCTTTAACTATTGAACTGTCTTTATCTCAACCCACCAGTTTTCTCACTTTTGCCCTTCTGATTCTCTCCCCCATCCCACTGTGGGAGAGCAAGCAAGCAGCTGCATGGAGCTTAGCTGCCTACCAGAGTTAACCCACAACACCTCCACCTTCCTCCATCAGTTCTGCTGCCCTCTCTCCTTCTCCCTGGTTACCTGTGTCTTCAGTGTCAAAACTTGGTCTGCCAGCTCCTCCTTCTCCTCTTTCAGCAACTTGTGGATCTGGTTGGACTTGATGCGTTCTGACATCAGCTTGAAGTTGGCATCATCCTTCTCCCGCAGCTGCTGCATCAGGCGGATGTTCTGTTCCTGCATGTCTTCAAAGGCTTGGCCTGTGACATCCATTTCTGACAGCAGAGCCTCCTCCTCCTGCAAAAGAATGCAGAGACTCTGGCAAAACTGTCTCCTGTACCCCATACAATGACCCTGAACATTTTACTCAGAGACACCAATTCTAGCACAGATGAAGGAAGATATCAGAGAACAGTATCTTCCCAGCAACCAGAAGTCTGCACTACAGCAGAGATGCCCTGAATTAGAAGGTGTAGAAAAGAGATGGTCATCTCTACAAGCATTCACAGACTGTGGCTTGTCTGCTGGCAAAATCAGGTGTGACACAGTCATTGCCAGAACTGGGCAGAAACCGACTGCCAACTTCAGGCAGCTAGCTGAATAGCTGTCACATACACCAGGACAAGAATTCTACATGTGGACAACTCAACAGCTTCCAACTAACAGGCTGCCAATCCCCTTAAACTCATTTAGGCCACTTCAACGTTAAAGGAGTAATTGACAAGATAGAACAGTTCTGTACTATAAGGAAAAGAATCTGAATTCTAAAAAAGTACATGTCAAGTCACTGGCTTGCCTCTCCCCCCTACTGAGGTGGTCCTGCTCTCTTACCATTAGATTAAGCCCTTTTTTGTGGAAGAAGGTATGTCACGGTAGCATGCACATGTATTAATTATACGAACTGTGCAGATAATACTTTTGAAAAGAAATTTTAACCTTCTCCTCTGAAGGCTGATGCAGCCATCTCTCTTTTGTGCTCTCCACCTAGGCCACAAACAATTAAACATTCCCCACCACCCCCCACCCTGATCGTTGTTGGTTTTTTGGCTAGTTGGGTTTTTTCCCCTTTGATAAACAGGGACAAAACTCACATCTCTGGCACATACAGAGACAGAAATTCCTTCTCTCGGGCAATCTTCCTGGCTGTAACCTGAAGGCAGTTCTTTCCCAGGTGCTCCAGCCAAGACAGAACTCATCAGAAACTTCTCACCTGCTTAGCCATGGCTAGTTTCTTCTGTAAATACTCAATTTGTTCCTCCACTGCTCGGATCTTGCGGAGGGCATCCTCATCAGCCATCTTTTTACTCTCCTTTTTCTCCTTGTCTTCCAATTCTTTCACCCTCTGCCTCAGTTCTTCCAGCTACAGCAGGGACAAAACAGAAACGACACTAAACACAAGTATGTGGCCTGAACATTGTTAAGAGCCCATTTTCCCCACAATTCTCTGAAACACTGGAGAAACTGCCTTCAAAGCATGGGAAAAGAAAACCCATCTCATCTTGACAGGATAGTGTATTACTGGCAGATGGGCCATTAAGATGGACTGTAAGCCCAAGATCTTGATTTCAAAACCTTTGAAAATTCCATAGCATCTTTTATCAGAGTAGGAACATCAGTCTTTTGCACTTGTATATGAAAGGTATGTGGACGGAGAGCATCTGCTCCTTTAGGGGTGTCTGGTCAAGGACCTTTTTCAATACAAAAGATAATAAGAAAAGGAGGAAGCCATAAACAAAACATACAGAGACACAAACCTGACAGACAAATGATAAGGGAGGCAGTGATGAGAACCAAACCTGGTCATTCATGCATGTGAGAGTGTGAGAACGTTTATTCCAGCAAGGTTATCTGACTGTGGACCCTGTCAATTGGGAAAATGGGGGGGGGGCGGGATGGGGAAGAAGGAAATCAGAAACAAAATATACAGAGACACAGACCTCACAAAACAAACATGGAGACAAAGACAAGAAACAAGCCTCCCCAGTCACAATAGCTGATAAGCTACCAAGAAACTACAGGCTCCACTTCCAGGAAGATCAACCTGGACTTTGCAACTGATAACACTGTAAACCAGGGGTGGATCGTGGACCGGGAGGGCTGTGGGAATCGACAGAGCTGTACAAACCCAGGAGGGACGTGCAGGGGCAGGGAGAGCAAGGATGAACAAACTGGGGTAAGACAGAGAAGGGTATATAAGGAGCCAGTCACATGTAAAATGAGGGCAGTACACACTTGTCTGGCTCAGCCCTGTGGATAATCACCACAGCTTGTCCTATCTTCTTGTATCTTCTTCTTAAATATTTTCATAACTTCTGTGTAATGTAACTCTCTGCCCCATGTGTATGTGTGCTGCATGGAATAAGTGCTAGCTACAGGTGAAACCTGTATGTGAACAAGGTAAGAGGGCCCGGGATCACAGGGGCACCAGACAGAGGGGCTGTGCTGGTACTTGAGAGATCTGCGAATGTGTGTGTGGTTGTGAACTTAGAGATTGCTGTGCGTGTGCCTGCACTATTGACGTTTTATCTCTACCAGCTGAAGAGGAGAAAGGGGACTTGTTTGTCTATGGTTATGTTTTATGAGTCGTACATGTTCATGCTATTGAAGGCAGCACCTTGTCTGAGGCAGTCTGACTGGCCGTGTCAGTGTCCTTGGTGTGTGTACGTCTCTGGGACATATGCTCAGCTTCGCTACTGGTTGAATCTGCAACTGAGAAAGTGGGAGCCATGTCCTTCAGCCTGGGAAAAAGGATCGTCCCTTCCCAGAGGAAGACAACCCAAAATCTCCCTGTTCATCTCTCCAGACCATTCCAATCTCTCTTCTAAGTGACAAAGATGAGAAGAGGAACAATCTCCCGTTTTGAAGACAAAAACAACACAGTTCAAGTGCAGAGTATCTGAAAAGAAGTTTTGGGAAGAGAAATGAGATTTACCTCAGCTTTTGCCTTCTTCTCAGCTGCCATCAGCTGCACTTTGTCTCTCTGCTCTTTGGGGGCAGAGCGGTACATATCTAGCAACAGCTTCATCTCCTTCTGGCTCTCCTGGGCTTTCCTGGAGACAGGGAGATAGACAACTATGAGAACACAGCAGGAAAGCTTCGCTGTTACATATCCAGCACTCCACCTCCCACATGGTATGCAGATGGAGTCACCCTTGGCTCATCTTACCCTGGTAACATAAAATAGCCAACGAGTACAGGCTGGAGGCTGAAAGGAAACATGTTCAGGCACATGGGTTGAAAAGCCAAGAGCAGTGGGCTGGGGACGCTTACCTAATAGTAAGCAACAAACTATCCATCTCTGCTTTGGTACTGATCCAAGACAGGGAAGACTACTGAGCCCTTTATTAATAACCTGCTGCTGTAAAACTTTATGCCATTGTTATGACAGCAACAAATAAAGATTACTTGACCCACACCATGAAGTATCTGGTTTGGTAATTCATGCTTTAGGCTGTTGTAGGAGAAATGTTACGGATATAGAGGGTGCCAGAAACCTCTCACTTCACTTCAGTGAAGCTAATCTCATAAAGGCGAGCTACAAGTCATCTCACACAAACACCCTAGTTTGGGCACTACTCAAGCAGGAAAGGGAAGGAGAACAACTCCTACTTGAGCTCAGCCTTCAGTTGCTTGATCACTTCAGCTTCCTTCTTTCTTCCATCTTCATGCTTCCCTTTCTCCTTCTCTTTGGACTCTCTCTCCTTCTCAGATTCCTTCTGCTTCTGCTTTTCCCGCTCTCGTTCCTTTTCCTTTTCTTTCTCTTTCTCTCGCTCTCTCTCTTTCTCCTTTTCCTTCTCTCGCTCCCGCTCCCTCTCCCGTCTCTCTCGCTCCCGTTCCTCTTCATCTCGCCTGGCCTTCATTTCACTAACATCTTCCGAAGCAGTTTTGGGGACAGACACTTGGGCAGAAGGATCATCAGGTTCCTGTTTGATCTCTGGAGGTTCCTCCTTTGTGTCTTCAGTGCTGGACTGGGACTGCAGGAGAGCACTACCACTGCGAGAGCGGATCTGTTGTGGAATAGCAAGAAAGAAGATACAGAAGAAAACAAACCACTAAGTTCTTAGCCAGAAATCTACCTTATCCCCCTTCCGTTGATTGCATGCCCCTTGCATAATTGCTAGTACTTTTCATGGAGCACTATACAGCTACAAGGGAAGACCATTCATTTGGTAAGTGGAAGCAGTAGAGTGTAGAGCTCCATCAAAAATTACATTGCATCCTGCACGCCATATCAGAAAGGTTGATATTGCAGGCAAGGGTGACAGCATTCCCCCTTTTCTTAAGCACTTTCTGCTCTTTTCTGGCATTTCCTGCTCTGATACCTTGCTCAAGTCAGATTGGGCCTCTCTCAGTTTGCGCTTGTATCTTAACACCTCTCCCTTTAGTTGGTGGTTGTGATTTTGGAGGCTGCTGATGAGATGACGCATCTCCCGATTAATTGGGCCTACAAAAACAGAAACACAACTGTAAGAAGCCACACTTTTGCCAACTTCTGCGAGGACCTTCACGGAGATGGAGAAGAAACTAAGTGACAATGACAAAGAACCAAACTGAGACTATTATCATTCTGCCACACAACAGAGCAACACAACACATTTGCAGAAAAAAGTCATGCCGGTTTTACATGCAACCATAAGTCATTGCAAAATCCCAGCCCTAAGTTCCCCTTAACACTACTTTTTTCACACATTCCTAAGGGAAATGTGTTATGCTACAAGAAATCTCTATGATTTAAATGCTACTTTAGAAATAACGTCTTTATTTCCTCTGATGAAATTCGAAGATTACTGGTTTCCTATCCAGGTTGTCATTCCAGACCTGTAAATGAATCCTCCCAAAAGTAATTTTTAATGATGCAAAATACTCTGTCATAAACCAAATTATTAGCAAAATGTATGTATTTTGCAGTATCTGAAAGGAAGTCAGATAACACAACATAAAACACGTGAAGAGCTTTGTTTTTTGAGATACAAAACAAGTATTTAACAATAACAGACAAAGAATCAAACGAGGTGTTATACTGCAATGCAGCCTCTAATGGGCATTGGAGGGGGAGGTGTTATTTGTTTTTAAGCACAGCAGAAAAACTCCATACCTGCTTGTTCATTGGCAGCAAGTGTCTGTTCAAACTCTATCCTCAACATCTCATATTCTTTGCGGACTTGTGCCAGGGTGTCCTCTAGCTGAATCACCTCTGTGCGTAGTTTCTTGTGAAGGCTGACCTCGTCCCTCTGAGGAGTAAGAAGGGGACAGAACTTGGTGCTGTGACCCTGGAGTATCTCTCACCTCATGTACATGAGGTACCAGAACAGATGAATTACTGCCAGGAAGACAAATTTCCTGAGCACTCCCGAGCCACCCAAACCCAGCAGTGATGGTCAACAGAATGACAATGTTCCCTAGTATGATGGAGCAGAGGTGCTACCTCGATTAGTTCCACCTGGCGCTGGTGTGTGGTCCGGGTGCCGTGAAGCAGAGTGCGGGCCTCATCAAGATGTGCCTTCAGCTGGAGACTCTCATTATACAAAACAGAAAATTGGGACTGCATGCAGCGATATTCTGGGGTCTCCTTCACAGCCTCTTCCACTGCTCGTCGCAGCTCAACCTAGTCAGGATGCAAGAAAATGCCACATAAAGAAAAGTTATCTCCCTGTCTTTGATATCTGTTTTGCAAGGTACGAGAACAGTGAATCACGCTGCCACAAGCAAAGGCAAAAGCAGAACTTTAATAGCATCGCTGTGAAGCAGATGCAAGTGATATGCTTCAGTATCAATTTAACAAGTCTATGCTTTCTCTATATGCACTAGACTGTTTCTCTTGCATAGTCACATGACAAGAGTTTTTGATTCTCAGGTTCTGCAACAGTTTCTCTCAAAGATACGAGCTTAGAAAGCATGATATACCTTTTCAATGGATTTACTGCAAAACCATAATCACCTAAATCATTAAAGATGGACACACAGAAAAGTAGATAGAAAACTAGAGAAAATACATGTGCAAGTAGGCATTATGTTAGCTTTCTACCAGTAAGAGACATAATAACTGAAAGGAAGAGAAATGACAGAAAGTAGAAGTACATAATCTGAATTTTCCTTACTAAAAAAAGTTAACAAATGATTGTGACTACCAGCAATGAAACAGACACATATATACACACGTACAGCTTAACACTAAGAGAAAAAGAAAGTTGTAAGCCAAATGGTGTTTCTCTCAAAACAAACTCATGTGGATAAACAGAATTTAGAGGTGCCTCAAGACAATTTCTGGAATCTCATCTCTGAAACTTAGGTTATCAGCTCAGACATTTCTTATAACAGGCTAACAGATCTATTGATCACTAAAATAAAATTTAAATTATTCTCTATATCATGTACTTATCTACTATCAAGTCACAGCTTTTTGTGTTACCACCTTTAAGATTCAAGTAACTCAGACACTGTTTCCTACCTATCCATTCTACCACACTGGGAAAGATTTAAGTTCATCGACTCTTGAAAGAGCCTAGCTCTCCCACACAAGTTCCCCGATTTTTTCAGTTCTCTAGTTCCACTTGCACGGGGCAGCGGGAAGGTGGAAGAGGGGTCAATACTTGTGAAGAGGTGAAATTAGTTTTAACTACACATCATTAAAATGTACTGAATAGAAATGGAAAACAGGAAATAAGAAACCATTACAATTTCCAACGATGACCACATGGTGTCACCAATGCACTGAACTGCAAGTGTAAGTCACACAAACTTGCTAAATTGTACATTGTACAAAATATAACCCACCTAAAGAGCAAGCACAGAATAGAATAGCCTTAATGAGGTTTTCCAGAGACACAGTACAGCAAGACAGAGGGCAAACAACCACACAGAACACCTTCATCCTCAAATAGGTACAGATGTCTCACCTTGAGTTTTTCATTCTGTGTTGTTACTTCCTCAAGATCCTGGCGTAGCTCCTCCAACTCACTGAGGCGATTCCCAGCAAGCTCTTTATTCTCTTCCAGCTCTGCATTCATCTCCTCAAACTGTTGGGGATAAACTCTTGTAAATCCTACTGTTAATGTACCTACTGAGGGTACTAATTAAGTAATTGTTTATACAGTAACAGAAATTACAGACTTAAGTCAGGTAACATTACCAAGTGAGACAGTCTACTTCCATCAGGTCTGTTTCATAAGTAGGAAACTTGTACACAGACAAAATGGCTTGCCCAGAGTCATCCAGATTTGTGGCAAAGGAGGTATCTAAATTCTATTCCGATCCATGGCCCTACACACAAGCTCTCCTTGACTTTATTCTTCTCCTTGCCCACAACCAAGCCCCTGACATTACCTTTCGGGCATTAATGGTGATTGTGCCCCCATAGAGGCTGCTCCCAGCTCCATACACCTTGTAGCCTTTGGAATTTACCTGCAAAAAGGGCAACAGATTTAATCAATACTCAATTAAATGCCAAGACTGCTGATATAGCATATTCAAGACCAAAGATGGTACACTACAGATTCTCACTCCTCACAGCAAAGCACCATAAGATGATGTCACACATCTCAAAACTACACCCATTTCTCTGGTTCCCTGGCAAAGAGGATGGTGCTTACTCGTTCCAGAACGTCTGCTAAGTGCCGGTTGAGCCTCTGCTCCCTCTTGCGTATCTTGTCAATATCCCACTGAAGGTCATCAATCATAGTCTCCAGAACAGACACCCGAGATTCTGCTGTCTCCACTCTCTCTTGCAGCTTGGAGAACTGCAATTAAAAGGGTGTTTCAGCCAGCATACTAAATAGAATCAAGGTTTTCTGAGAGTGCTCAGTATTAATTTTTGTCTTATTCATCATACCCTGGATTCATGTGCTTTCCACCCATCTTTTGCTGTGCCGACAGACTACTCAATGAACTGTCCTGAATTTTACACTGGCTGAATCCCAACATAGTAATGAAAATAAGACAAAACTGAAAATGGAGGAAGAGCAAGAAGCTGGTAATATCTAGCACAGTACAGAGGCAGCCACCTCAGCTTATTCAAAGGCATTTTTTCTTTTAAATCTTCTCAATCCATGTGTTCAACTGCTCTACAGACCACTGAAATGTTTGGTGGTCTAACACTGAGCAAGGCCAGTGTTAACACAGTTTTTAAATGAACTGAAATCTCTGAAACAAATACTGCCAATACTGTGAATCAATCCTTTAATGTCTGGGATCATCTTGCAATTAATGTCATTACATTTTCATACATGATGCAGAGAAACCAAGGAATTTGAAATGACAGGGATGTCACATCAAGTGTCTCAATGTTTACACAATGACCTTAGCATCACCTTACCACTTCCTCTGCTCTGTTTTCTTCTAAAATTAAATCCATTCAACTCACTGGTTTGGTTATACTCATTCATTCAGTGATGTAACAAGCAAATCAATCCGAATTACACAGAAAATCTACGCACAGTTCTCCACAACAACCACCTTTTCCATAACCTTTGTTCAGAAGGCAACTTTCAAACTGTGTTGCTCCTGTCCCTCTCCAAGGCAATAATCTGCTTTCCAAACTATGGTAACCAATAATTATTCTAAGCAGGACCCCAAAGCAGATTTCTTTCTCTATCCTTTTTATACCTCCTGAGACATGATACGGTGCTTCTCCTGAAGAACATCAGCCAGCTCCTGCAGCCGTCCATTTTCATGTGAGAGGTAGGTATTAAGCTCCAGGACTGCTTCTTCCATCAATGAAATATCTGAAAGATGCATAAAGAAAAGGAAATGAACAGAAATCAAGGAAAATTGTTTTTAATTCTTAAACAGCAAAGAGAGAAAAAAGAAAACAGAAGAGGAAATTTCTGGTTTTAACTTCTGCTTACTGTATCTCTCCAGCAGGTGGTTCCCGAGGGTCTGATCTCCAGCCACACAAAACTTTGACTTGCATTCACTAAGCAAAAGGCTCTGCAGTTTAACATACTACACGCTTCTGATTGTCAGTTACCATCCCCTGATGTCAGAGATCATTCCAATTGTGTCAGTTATCAGGAACACAGAACATACGCTTGTAACCCAGTGACACCCCAATGCAGATCAAATTCACACGTAAGCATGCTACAACAGGTGGCTTGAGCTAACACACCAGATGACAATTACAGCAACTGAGTACAGGCTTACACTGCACTAATGCCAATGCCACTACGTTAAGACTGCCAACCAAGGACAATAATGCTTCGCTACACCAATGCTAGACTTGCCAGAGCTCCTTGATCAGAGCATATAGAACACTCTGGACAGAAGGTAAACCAAGGATGAGTTGATATTCCACCTAAATTTTCATTTAAAAGATTAAAATTCTAAACTGAAGCTAACAAAGTTCTTCAGAGAGTCACCTGAGTGAAAATTGAATCTGCTACATTAATTTTCAGAAGCTAGTCATTTGACTTTCTTCTGCAGAATTCTGCTTTGTGTTCAAAACTGACAGCTACACTAGGCATACCAAGACGTCAGATGGCTACCATTTTGCTCAAAACTCAGTGGAAACTGAGGAGCTGGTTATTCCTACACCTTTTACTAAACTGCAAGAGAGGAGTCCAACACCGGTTTGCAATACTGATTTCACTTTCTCACTTGTAAGCACGAAGCCTTTTATGCAGTGGCTGAGGAAGCTGGGTGGCAAGGTTCAGCTGTAATCCGTAACTTCTCAGGTGCATGAACACACTGTTAGAAACAAGCCTTTCCTTAGCCCAACACACTGGGCAGAGTTCTCAGCATTCAAATTTAGAGGCAGTTATAATACACTTCCAGCATATATTACTACTTTTTATTAGAGGTTTTGGTTATCGAGAGTTTGGAAAGCTAAGCCAATTTATTTTGGAAAATAAATGAGCACGAGAAGGACTAGGCCTTAATGTTTACAATGCAGAATCATGTCTAAGCTGGGGGTAGGTGAGGATTCTTAAGTATCAGCCAGGGATCAGCCACCTCGGTCATACCTCCACTATTCAGCTTGTGGGACAGCACATCCACTTTCTCCTGCAGCTTGTCGTACATGGTCACAATCTGGGCAACAGCACGGCGGGAGGACTCTACACGCTCCTGCAGCTGAGATTCTATCTCCTCACTAGTGCTGCTGGCTAGAGTGGCTAGGAAGGAGAATGCCGGCTCCAGTCCTTCACCTGGGAACAGAAAGAGGTGCAAAAAAGTAAATGTGCTCAGGCAGGCAACATACTGCTAGTCTTCATAATCAGAGAGCATCTGTCACCCTTTAGAAAGGGACATCAACATTGTCTACAGCTGAAAATCCACCTTTTCGACTGTCCCCAGCCAGGTGCCTCACCTCGTTCCCTCTCATCTTTGCGCTCCTGATTACTGTCTGAGTCTGGTTCAGGTTCTGGTACCACCAGAGCTTTTCTTTCAGACAAAAGGTCTCCAAGACCTTGGTCCAGGTCGAAACGTTTAAGGATGATGCGGATATTTTCATCAAACTGAATGTTGGGATAGGCAAGACAAAACAAAGAATGGATTTGAATAAAAGGAGTGCAGTGGAACAGAAGAAGAGACAAGAGAACAGTGTATATAAAATAAAGTGTGTTACCAACCTGATTCCAGTATCGATTGATAATCAGCAGAGAGGCATCATCAGTGGCCTGCCGACGCTCCAGCTTCTCAATGTGCTCCCGTAGCTCATCCTCAATGGCTTGCCGTTGGTCCAGCATCTCTGCTAGTTTCCGGTTCTTGGTCTGTAGGGTCCGGATGTCCATCTCCTCCTGTGCAGAGGCACAAGTCAGGGCACGTTGCACACAAGCCAGATCATTGGGCTCATACAGAAGGCAGAGAGGTTTGGTTTTTTTCCAGATGGAAAAAAGCAAGAAGTTGAGTGGGGGTATGCAAGTAAGACATACCGTTGAAGAAACGCCACCAAGCTTAATGGTCTCCACTGTGGTCCCTGAATCTTCAACCCCCGCCTTCTTCTCTGGAGGTGCAGAAGGGCCAGGCTCTCCAGCTGCCCGTTTATTGCCAATTCCAGACATGGTGGCCAAAGCATATAGACTCCCGCCTTCCCTAAGTTCTTCCTGAACATTAAAGAACACTCTTAAAAAAACCTAGGAAACACACACTCACACAATCAACTCAGTTTAGGGTTTTTAACACACTGATCCATCATGGTAACAAGATGCCCAACACAGTACAGACCATATAACTCAAAAGGTTTTGGAAAATACTGGTCAAACATTAAGTCTTACAAGACACCACGAGGATTAGCACTGCAAACAGCAAGCTGATCGGTAAAAAAATCCACTGCTCTGTAATGTTAAAATGGAAGAACTGTACCTTATCACACTCTTTGGAAGAAAATCTTCATTCAGTTCAGTCTCTGCTTGTTTGATCTTTCTGTTAACAAAAATGATCTGGGTTAGACTTCAGCAGGCAGCTGAGACTGTGTATATGTGGCACCAGTTCACTTCATACCAACCGAATTGTTCTTACTATATCAACACTCAAAGTCAATTAAAGCCGAGGGCAGCAACACCTTGAAGAAGAGCTCTGTAAGAGCCTACATAGAGATCTTACAAATGCTATGGAACTGAACAGCGATTCCGAGCTAAGGTTTGTGAAGACCCATTTGAAGAGTTTTGCTGTATATCAGGAGAGACACAGACATATTTGAAAAGTATTTATCCCCAAGTTAATGCAATCTGGAAAGCTCTGGACTACTGGTTACAGAATCACAGAATAGTTGAGGCTGGAAGGGATCTCTGGAGATCACCTGCTCAGTGCTCCTGAATAAAGCAGGGTCAGCCAGCGCAGGCTGCCAAGGGCCTTGTCCAGTCAGCTTTGAGTACCTCCAGAGATGGAAACTCGGCAATGTCTCTGGGCAACCTATCCCAGTAGGCTGATGACCCTCAGCATTAAAACAGTTTTGTCTTATGTTTGAACAGTATTTCTTGCAGTTCCCTAAAATACTATTTAGCAAAATCACAAATATCTCCTTAAAGGGTTTCCAAAACAAATATAGCAGCTAGTGATGGAAAAGAAAACCAATTAGATCTTGATTAGATGTAAGCAGCATTCTTCTCCCACATTCACTGATGCTGTGCCAACTTAATCCACAGATGTCTCTCTACCTCTAAACTAAATGAAACCCAGAAGTAAATGAAATGCAGACCATACAAGTAAGATTTGCATTGTTCCATTTAAATCTATAATGGCATTTATAGTTAAACTAAGGGTTACAGACTGAACCTGCCAGTTCTTATGTATTTGCTTTACTTGAGCAGTCCTACTGAAAGTAATAAGGCTACTGTATTTTTAAGATAAAGCTGGTATACTGCTTTGCCAAATCTTATCATTTAATAAGCATTTTAGCTTGGCATTGCCCTTCACCATATGCAAAACAATATAAAGATTATTTCTAAATGAATTGCTGAAACAGCACATATAGTGTTCCTGTAGCCTGTCTTTTAACGTAAGTATTAAATACATCTCAAAATTCAAAAATAAACAAAGACAACTTCCACTTAACCGTTTTCCACCTTTTAGCAATGGAATTCAGTGGGCATTGATTTTAGCTAGAATGACTAGGCCATTGGAGGGGCTGGGGGAAACAGCTGTCACTAAAAACATCTGCTACCTATCAGTCCAGCGAGCCACCAGTGACTATTGCCTTTCACACTTTTTGTCCACGGACAAAATATTTCTTCCATTGTCTCCTGACACCATCCCTCACAGCTCTAGCTACCCCTCTCCCCACTACTCACTTCCCCATATACTGTACGCCAGGATCCAACCCACTAAGTTTTCATAACCAAAGACCCTCTCTTTCATTTAGGATCTCAACCTTACCCTCAGTCCCAGGCTATTCACATTCTTCTCTTCCCAAACAGATCACACAGTCATCAAAGATTGACTGTCCTCCCTTACCAGGGAATCAGCGTCATCTTAATCCCTCTCTTATGGTTAAAACCCTCTTACACAGAGAGCAAAATACACCTTGACCTCGCACTCCCCACACCTTCAACTGGCCAAAAGTCATCTACTCTGACCACCATCAATCACCTGCAGAGAGCAAACTTCCCCAGGCCCAATACTTAGCCACTTATCTACAACCCATGCCCACCACCCGCGTTTGAGCCCTTTCACACCCTCGTGGCACCTCTAGTCAAGAAACCTTTCACAGCTCACCATTCCACTTTTGACACACAGCAGCCACATTTCATTTTTATCTCTACACTTTCATGTTTTGTTCATATAATCCACAGCCCTTCGGAGCTCCCCAAAAACCTGTCGCAGCCACCCATTCAAATCCCAGAGATTTCCCCCCGAGACACCCCCACACACAGGGTACACAAAGCTCCACATCGCCCACCAGAGACTCCTCTCCACACAGAGCAAGAAGCCCACTCCAAACCGCCACTGACTCCCCAGGCACACGTAGCGACCCACTCCTCCGATGCCCACAAACACGCAGGGACGTGCCCTAACACCCGTTCCCGTCTCCCACGTCCAGGGGGGGCCCCACGTTCCTGCCACTGACCCCACGCCACCAACCACCGCCTGCGCCCACACCTGGACCTCCGGGCACTCCGGCACTGCTTCCCGGGCACCCAGAGCCCCGCACCCGCCGGTGCCCCGCCGTACCTCCGGGCAGCCCCACACCGACCGCTGCTACCCGCGACACCCCCGCACGTACTGTCCCTTAGGCCCATCCCTTCCTTCACGGGTGTACAGGGCCTCCGCCCCCGACACCCCCCCCTCCCCCGCAACCCCCCTCCCGGTCCGGCCCGCCCCAAACACCCGCCCGGCCCCGCCGCCCCACAGACCCCCCATACGCGCCCCACAACCAGCTGCCACCTCCGCCGCCACCTTCCTCCGGCCCACCGGAAGTCGCGGCCGCCGCCGGCGGTCCAATCCCGTGTGTGGCTGAGCAGCCGTCACGCAGCACCGCCCCTCAGCCGGGGCGATCGGCGACCGCCCCTTCCGGCGGCCATTTCGCCCTCACCCGTCATGGACGCTCCTCGCCCTGCCGCTTGCCCTCGCTCGACATGGCCGCCGTTGCCATGGTGCCGCGGAGGCGCCTGACGCCAGCGCCCTTACCCGCACGAGAGATGGCTGCCGCCGCTCAGCCAGCGCCGGCGGGCGGTGCCGCCTCGCCGCACGCTCCTCCGGGCCCCGGGAGGACGCCGCGGGCTGGGCCTCCCGCCGAGGGCGGCTGGCGGGTGAGGGGTCGCCTAACGGCTGCGGCGGCAGTCCCGTCCCCTGGAGGGGGTGTCCCCCACCGACACCCGCCTGCCCGTGCTCCCGCGGGGTGCTCCGTGGGTGTATACCTAAAGTGTATGTAAACTGTTGTAATGCAGATAACATTTACATATGTAAAATGTATAAAAATACATACACCGCGCAGGCCTAGCTCCAACTAAGAGTGAAGTAATATTTTAGATAATTCACGTTTAAAGTAAAATTTTAATATTTCAGTATCTTCATCTCTGCCCATCTTTGTAGAAAAAACATGAAAACACAAACATCATCAGACTGACAGGGATCGCGCTTTATTTATCAGTTTAAAGTAGATTTGTATCTCTTAAGCAGCTGCAAGGTTTTTGTGCAGGTGCTGGGGTTCGCTTCCCCCCAGCTCCAGAGCAGCTGTCTCCACTGGGAAATGCCAAAAAACGCACAGCCCCCACGTTGCAAATCACAATATAATGGGCTGCTATGTCCCAGAGCAATAGAATCAGCCTAGTAATACACTACGAGACTTCAGGCTGAATGAACATCTGAGCTCCTGAAGGAAAAACAAAGCTTCCCCTATGATCTTTTTCTTCCCCCTGCAGCTGCCAGAACGAGCTTGGTGAGCCAGTGAGCTGCTGCTGCTTTGTGAGCAAGTGTGAGAGCAGCTGGGATGGGGAAGTTGACCAGCTTGGTTGAAGTCTGTATCTACACAGTACTGTGGCATAAAATAAACTTCATGTAGCAGAACCGGAAAGGTGAGTACCTCAGGGGATTTTTTTAAAAGTTGCATTCAAACCTCTCCTAGTTAAAAAAACCCAAAACATTTGCTAATGCATTTTCCGCCCACAGCATTTCCTTGCAGCTGGAGACCCCTTAGCCGAGTAAGAAACGGTTGGCAAGTCATTGATTCTCAGTGCAGCCAGTCATTCACCAAAATGTTTGAAACCAAAAGGTGCTTTTTTGTTGAATCGAGCATATTCCAAAACAGGTCTTCAAGTCAGCATAGCTTTCAGTCCTTGTGTTTTCCCTGCCTTTGCTTTATACTTGGTTTTTCTCCCCTCTACATATTTTTTCTCAAGTGTTGATCCCATGCAGACTAGCTTTACATCATCACAGCAAAACTGTAACTGCAATGGGGACAGCCACAACCTTTTATTTAATTTCATCTCTGTGTCTTTTATCTCTATGCACTTGGCATTTCCTCCATGGGGAAAGAAAAACCCATTTCCTGCAAAGCACCCTCCTACTCTGTACATTCTTTTCCATATCTGTGTTAATTACCATGCTTTAGTGTCGTGGTTTAACCCCAGCCAGCAACTAAACACCACACAGCCGCTTGCTCACTCCCCTCCTCCAGGGGGATGGGGGAGAGAATCAGGAGGGCACAAGAAGAAAAACTCATGGGTTGAGATAAAAACAGTTTAATAATTGAAATAAAACAAAGTAGAACAGTAATAAAAACAATGATAACAGCAACAATAACAGAATATACAAAGCAGGCGATGCACAACGCAACTGCTCACCAACCGCTGACCGCGTGTCGCCAACGGGGGGGCAAGCACACACACACACACCGTTTTTATACTGAGCATGACGTCACATGGTATAGAATACCCCATTGGCCAGCTGGGTCAACTGCCCCGGCTGTGCTCCCCCACACACAGCTTCCCCTGCACTTGGCAGAACATGAGAGGCCGAAAAGTCCCCGGTGCAAGCACCACCCAGCAACAACCAAAGCTTCAATGGGCCATCAACGCTCCTCTCATACCAAACCCAAAACACAGCACCGTCCCCAGCTACTGGGAAGAAAGTTAACTCTGTCCCAGCCGGAACCAGGACATTTAGATAAGCATTCAAACTTATCTTTGAGCTGCTCTTTTATACACTGCATAGCACATAGTGTTTGGACCTGCCTTAAAACAGGGTTTAAAAGGGAAAGTTCTTGCAGCTAGCCAGATTGTAGTGCTAAAAAAGAGATGGCTGTGCTTCAGGATACCTGTGTAGCTTTCCACACAGCCTGCAAACTCAGGACACAAAGATTGCCCTCTTCCTCCTCCTCCCCTCCATTACCACTCTGATTTTACGTAACTCCTGATAGTCGTTTCCTCTGAACACTGACACTTGCTACCCTCTGAACACTTGCTCCCCTCCAGTAGAAGGAATGCGCCGTTCCCCTTAGTGCTGTTTACAGATGAACTGTCACGTCCTTGTGAATTGTTATGCACAGACAATACAGCAGATGTCGGAAAAAATACAAGCATAAATATGAGCACTAAGGAGAGAAGGAGAGGGAGTATTAATACTTGTATTAATACTTGAGATACTTTTGTGAAGAAACTGGGAGAGATGAGGAATCTAATGTCACCGAAGAGGAACTGCAGAAGATGTCCTGCAGCAATTTGCAATTTATTTAGAGTCTACGAGGAATGTGACGGGTAGGGTTGTTTTTTCTTGAAACTGGCAGGTTCAACCACAGTCCCTCATTTGCAAGTGCTGTAAGAGAGAGTTAAGCAAATACTTCATTCAAAACTACAGCTGCTTAATAATTTGAATGGCTGAAGCAGAGAGTTTCTTGGAAAGGATGTGCACTTGTTTTAGCATGAGCAGAGGGGAGACTGATACGAAGAAACACACCAAAAATCCAGAGATTAACTGAGTAAGTAAAGTTGTGTAAGGAACAGCCTACAGAGGAGACAATTTTGAGCTCATAGTGTTAGTGTGCTAAGGCTGTGACCGCAACTGGACACTCAGATTGACTGATTTTCCCTTGTGTAAACAAGACTTGCACAGCCTTGTGACCAGGATTGCGCTGAGCATCGCCCATTACCAGTTAATCTCTATTCCAAATCGAAAGGACCTACAAAGACTCAAATGTTGGGTCTCCCTCAAGTTGTAAGAGTAGTAGCATATACCAAAGTTTGTTATATTTGTTATATTACATTGGCTTGAAATGCGTCCTCTACAGTAAGGCAGGATGTTGAGACACAGTGTTGGGAACTGTTCACACATTATCCAGATGCTTCTGGACAGACAGCATGCAGATACGTAGTTAAATTTGGAAGTTTGGCACACCCGGGACAGTACCTAAAATGATCTCTAATACAGCAGAACTGTGCTGCTTCCAAGAGGAAAGGCCATATGGGAAATGCTCTGATAGCTGATCTCGCTAAAACCTGTTAGTGAAACTCGCTCTGAGATCATTGCAAACAGAAGGCTCTGCCTTGGAGGGCAGAGATAAATCCTCTCTTTTGCCAGAAAGGTTATGTGCCTTGGAGCGTGCTGAGGAAATACCAGAACACAGATTTACCCCAAGGACGGGAATGGAAGAGCTTCGGCCAGTCAGCTCCTGATGCTGTCAGTGTCAGAAGAGGATTGCAAGTTGCATACACAAGGAAAGAGGTCGGACAAACAGACCTGAGGACTTGGGCCTCACAAGAAACAGCTAGCCTAAAATAGTAAGCTAGAAAAATGCCACCTTCAGACAACCACTGTGAATGGGCAAAGCAAAATAGTATCCACAACACTCACAGCAGACCAACTGCCCTACAAGAGCTAACTAGACCCCAAAATTAAATGGAGCCCTTGCCATAAATAATTCTGTGGAAAAAGTATCTTTTTGTGTCAGCACACAAGTCAGCCTTTCATTTGCTAGGTTGTAAACTGGAACCACAGCAGTTCTTTTACTTCTATTACTTGATGATAACCCAGTGCCAGTTACCACAGAAGAGCGGGAATGAAACACAAGCCTTAGTCTGTCCTGCGATAGCTTGCACATATACTCAGAGCCTACTAGATCAGATCACATACTTGACAGGAAAGGTAGAGAAAGTCTCAAAAAGCAAAAAAAAAAAAAAAAAAAAAAAAGGAAAATGCATGTTAGTGGAACATACTTCCAAATAAAAGTGCCAGAATCTGTCATATGTGTGTGCAGGTCTTTGGCTTCAAAGCAAATGTAGCTCTTTCCTTGGAAAAACAACAACAATAAATAAATAAATAGGATGAAGGGCTTAGACTGAACTTCCTAAACCCTGTAATTCCCCCATATATTGGCCACAGACTCCAAGATGATTCTATCTTATTCTGCTATTTTGATCATTGCTGCTTTGAAGCAAAAATAGAAACACTAGTGTCTTAAAAGACATCCCTTTCTTATTGGCTGATTTGTGTAAGAGGCACTTTCATGTTACCAAAGTGTGATAAGCAATAAGAAAATTAATTTTTAAATCTGATCTTTGAAGCACAAAGCTTCAGTCCTTGCTCAAAATTTCGTTCTTTAAAGTTTGTTCTAGTATCCTATCCTCTTGGCATGACTTTGTCTTTACCTCATTGTGGCTAAAGATGTGCTGTAAAAACAGCATAATATTTATTTTTCTCTCACAAATATTGTGAAGTAGCTAATGTTGTTGCTATGGAATGAAAAGGCGATGCTGCAGTGTGCTATGCTAGGTACACGTTTATTAGGGACACCAGTGGAACTGTATTTAATAACATTGGGGTACTGTACCTAATAATATCGACCCAATGCAGTATGTACATCAGATCACACAACAATATACCACTCTACAGCATCTTTGATCTATCCAACAATTGCTGTTCATATTATTTAAGATGGTATCATTTTCTTGGCAGACAAGCCAACTAAAGAAAACTAACACACATAAAACTGTAGCCAATGCACTTGGACTAAGTGGGGTCTTGCTTTACTGTAAAAAGAAATTGTACTACTTTTTTTTTAAACTAAAATTAGTTAATTATTGCTCATCTAAGTTCACCCTGCAGCATACTAAAATACTTAGGGGACACATCTGGGAAGTGAGATACAAATTATATTTTGCCCAGGTGTAGGAATGAAATTCCATTATCATCTGACCAGAACTGACTTGGACAGAAATGTTTAAGTGGCTTTTATATTCTGCACAGAAATTCTCACTTTTGTTTTGTCATTTTACTTCCCTAATTGTTTTCCTCTTGTAGAGAAAACCTTGATGCTATAAGCTAAATGGAGAATATAGATGTAAATGCAAAGGTTGATTAAGTGGTTTTATTTTACGGGAATAATGAGGTCTGTAAAACATGCTTTACCTACTTTCCCCTCCTATTTGGTAACTCACAAGGATGGCCCCCCATACTTTTTCCAAATACGAGCTTTGCATATGATTTAACTATATAGTTACAACAGTAGCTTTTGCACAGCTCAGTAAGTCATGAATATGATCTTCTGTAATAAGCCAAGGGCTGTTTGCCCACACCACTCACACTGGAAGCGCCTGAAGAATCAGACAGCCCTGGAGATACAAAAAGGTAAATACTGGAAGCAGCTCAATTAAAAGTCAAGACCATAGAGAAGAGAAGTGCTCTCTCACCGTCTTGCTCACTCTCTTGACACCCAGAACATCCTGGCAGGCAATCTAAAGAAAGAAGGAATGAAAGACTCCAGTCAGTGAGTAACCCAGACTGAGAAATCTCAACAGGCATTACTAGCTATTGCCTTGCTGCCTGACTTCCCAGTTGCAATAACAATCACAAGAAATAAAAAGCCCAGCAAATGGAGCAGGAGCTTGAGTGTTTTCTTTCTATTTTTGTTGCTGGGCAGCCTACCCCCTTAATTTGCTGTCTGTGTGTGGAGGGTTCCTGTGTGCAAATGATTCTGGGAACAGTGCTATGAAGAGTTTCCTCAAAATGAGCCTAGGTCCACTATCTATACTAGTAGATGCACTTAAATTTTAAAGAGCTGCTATTCAGAAATTGCTTTGTATCTTGGTAAGCTCTATACTGTTGCACTATGAGATTGGGAAAGGAAAATGAGATTTATCTGAAAATATTCATTACTCATCAGCAGGGAAAATGACATAATTTACAAAATAAACTCCAGAGAAATGACTTGCATCTTTGTACTAGCCAATGTAGCTCTAGTCATTACAGCAGGTTATCCTTTGAGATCATGGACTAGTCATGGACTTTGACGTCCTTCTTCAAGTAAGGCCGGTGCCCCTAATTGGCCTCCCAGGACTTGTCTAAACGTGAACATTCAAAAAGCTTCATCTGAATGAATTAAAAATATGAACTAAAAGTGAACTATTTAGTCTCTGTGTTACATCTTGTACAGACACTATTATGTAGAATGAAAAAATGTTAAAATTTATTTTGCTTCTTTCACTTCCAAAGACCACTCAGCTAAACTGAATTAAAACTTCTTAAATTTCAAATAGTGCTGTCCTTTAGAGATTTGAAGCAGTTTTAAAATAGTCATAATTTGATACAATTTTCCTGAGAGTCTTTGTGTAGTTAAAAGCTTGTATGAGTGGTACCCAAGCTTTCCAGCTAGCCAGGCCATTTCTCTCATACCAGTAGCAGACCTTTAGTTCCAGAAGTGCACACCTAAAATTTGCAGTGAAAGAGAGCAGAGAAATTACTAATAGTCTGTGCTTCTCACACAGGCACAGAATTTGTTAGCGAAATGTGCCCAGCAACCATACAAAATAACTTTATGCCATTCTGCAAGGGAAAATTAAAAGCTTTCCAGCAGTCCCTGAGGGATAATTCCTGTCTGCCCCTCAGTTTGGAAATCTTGCATTTTGCCTCTTTACCCCATTCTCTTTTTTAGCATCTGCAAAAAGTAGACTGTTCCAGACTATTCTTCTATGTTGCAACACAGAGCAAGTAGCTGAGAGATAATGTATTTTAACAGATAGTTTGGAGAGCCACTTGACTATATTTCTAAATTAAAACCTTCGTCCCTTTCTTTGAAATACTCGGTTTGTGGTCTGCAAGAGTCAGAATGTTGGAGCAAGACAGGTAGGAATTTGGATCACCAAAGCATATACAACTAAACTGAATAAGATACATCCATTTCTCGGAGTGCGATCACACTTGCGCTCCTTCTGAAATTCTGCCATCATTTAACACATTGACATGTTAGCTCACACAGGCATTTTTTTGCTATGAACAGTCCTTCTTAATGATTTGATCAGAGAAGCAAAGGAAGTATAGAAAAGCTTTGCGTTTGTGTCTGTGTGCAATACTCTCTTAAAAAGAACTGGACTACAATTAGCAATAAGTGTGTTTCTGTCATCTTCAGATGTGTGCAGCTTAGGTAGAAGAGATTACAGGTAGAAGAGATACCGTATTTAATAATGTATTTACAAGATGAATTAGTTATTGGTATAAGCCTGAAAAGTCTGGAATGCAGTCATATATAGGAGGCTATATAGAGGGAAGGCCTGGGAAATACATGAAGATTGCTTAGTCCTGTATAGATAACCAAATGCACAGACTAGGATGAAAACGAGATATAAATATTTCAGCCTTTTCAGAGAAACTAATGTACCCTAGACAGCTAAGCTGGCATGAATTCATCCCCTCTGCAGTTGTATTTCATCTCACTACTGTCGTCTGAAGTCAAACACAACAGCTCTGACATAGGAGCTCACTGTGTCTCCAGTAAACAACACAGGACTTTGAATACTTTTTGTCTCCAGTGATCAATACCAAGTCTAAAAGAAAAACAGAGAAAGCCACTGTATGTAATTCGGTTATCATCAATATCGTATTCCTATCCAAAACAGCCATCAGAAACGTCTGCTGCTTCTTAAAAAGCAGAATGCAAGCAGGAATTTTTTATTGATTTACACTGTGGACTTTCTCCTATAAATACGTAGCAAGTGAAGAAAAATATTTTAAAAGTTAGCTTTTGAAGTGAACAACAGACACCCACAGGGAGAAAATACCTATGGTGCAGCTGATGGTACAGGAATAGCCAGGTAATTATTATCATCTGGTAGCTGAATGTAAAGGAATAATACCATCACTGCACTGGAGAACTTCCCAAAGTGTTTGTAGAAGAGGCACAGCTTTTACAACTGACCAGGTTATACACATACTGGTACAACATATTGTGCTAAACATACTATTCCTTCCTCCTGCTAGAATGCAATCACTTTGGATTTTTCCTAAGGACACCAGGCTTCTTTTCCCTCCTTCTTTTTTTTTCTCTTTTTTCTCCTTCTTTTTTTCCTGGCTTTTCACAGCTTCCTCTGTGTCCCTAATAAATTTTGAACACACTTCTTAAATTTCATTGCAACTGGCTGAAGGAGGTAAGTCTCAAATATGTTTGCTGCTATATACTTCATGCAGTCTCTTGTAGAGCAGAGAGACCCACATCTTCATTCTACTGAATGAAAGCCTTCAACATACACTGAACAGGAACCTATACGTTTGATTTGTTGGCTGGATAATCAGCACATGGAGCTCAAGATCAACTAGAGCATGCACGCCCTCACACCCCTGCCTTCTGGTGAAAACATGAAGCAATAAGACTACTGTGTGAGAGGAAAGGTAAAGAGTCGGGGGGGGAGGGCAGGGAACATGAGAAAGGAGCTAAGGATATTTTCAGTGATGCATAGGGCACAAACGACACAACTGCATAAGAAACCAGGCTTCTCAATTCAGCAGCTCTCAAGACCATGAATTTCTGCTCTGCTGCTTTCCATATTGTGCAAGCATCTAAACATCACCCAGCCAGCTTGTCCTGCTCCTAGCACTCATGTCTATGAAAAGCAGGACCTGTACCTGATGTCAAGCAAAGCAAAAGAAAGTATTAGCTCCATTCCCTTCCACAAATGCTCAGTGCCAGGAAAGCTGTTACAGTGGATGGCAGAGCGGAAGGCTGCTTTGGCAACAGAAAACACTCAGATCTGAATGGCTGGGCTGAATCATAGAATCATGACAGAAGGGACCTTTAAAGGTCACCTAGGCCAACCCTCCCCATGAGCAGGGACATCTTCCGCTAGATCAGGTTGCTCAGCGCCCTGTCCAACCTGACCTTGAATGTCTCCAGGGATGAGGCATCTACCACCTCTCTGGGCAACCTGTTCCCACCCTCATCATAAAAAATTTCTTCCTTATATCTAGTCTAAATCTCCCCTACTTGGATACAATTCTCACCACATGATTTTTTTCTGATTTTTCTGAAGTATTGTCCTGTTATTGGACAGGCTGAATAATTTCAGAAGTAACTATTTCTTCTGAGCATTTCAGGTTGCTGTTAGGTTACTGCGTGAGCGGCCGTGTCCCCAAATGTTCATCTCTGCTCTCCAGACCCCTCCCTGCTGTGCTGACATAGTCATTTGGTATGGGGAACTGAAGAGATGAAGTGATCCAGATAAGAATAATCCATCATAAGAAAAGGTTTGTTTTTCAGCCAGATCAGTCTCCCTTATGCTAGCGCACAGCAGGAGACAGCACTGTGATGAGTAGTCAGGGATGACAGACTGTTGTATAAACTGTGCCACTGCCCCAAAATCACTTGTGACTTTTCTCCCTCAGTCTTTCAGGTCTAACAGAAGCTGTTTGAAAGAAATAAGTATTTAAGGATGAAAGGCAAGCGTTCCCTGAAAAGCAGGCAAGTGAGCAAAGTGAGAACAGAGAAGACTATACAGAAAGGCTCCTCACAAAATCACCTAAAATTACCTAAATATTTGTTCCTGAAGAAGTCCTTCTGGCCCATTCCTTTTAATTTATTACCACCAAATTGTTCTGCTGGCTGAAACCCCATCTGAAAGGTAATACTGGGTGCAATGCGACATGTTCTTCTGCTGATGTCACTCAATAGTCACTCTCCCACACTCATACTGACACAGAATCAGAACAATAAATATTTTTTGTTTCTCACAAATTCTGCAACTCTAATCCTCGGAAGAACATGCTAATGGACTTCCCAGGAATGTATAATCTCTTTCCCACCTCCAGTACTCTCTTACACCCTTTTGCCACTGTCCTCTTCCAGGATCTATTGTGTTTCCAGTGCATCAATATTTGCAGGCGTGAGAACATTTAAGTAGAAGGTAGGGTATGAATCACTTTCATTAAAAACTGGTAAACAAAGAGGTAGAGGTGGTCACCAAAGAATGACTTTGGAAAGCAAATCACCTGAGAAACTATGCTTTCTTCTACTGTCTTTCCTTATTATTTTCGGGTAAACCTGTGGACCTTCCAGTGTGCCTCACTTTTTCCTAGGAGAACAAGTCACTATAGGAACCCCAATGTGATGCTTGATTTTATCGTTATTATGAGCATTACTGTTCCTCTGGCTTTTTCCCCCTTCATCCACATCGTCTCCACAGTAAGAAGCCTTAGCTGAGGGACAGCTCTTGCCAGCTGTAAGAAGTAAGGATCACAAGCATGCATAACTGAGCTCCTTTGTTCATAATGTTTATTAGAGGGAATAATATAAATCAGTATGTTAAAAAACAAAACCATGTATCATGTATCATGATCACAGGACGGGGCTCTAGTAACATTCTAGCTGTGCTTAACAGAACATAGTGTTTTACTGAAACAGCATAAGGGATTTTTTCTTTTTTTTTCTTGTGGTGAGTTGTTTTTTTTTTTTTTTCACATTTTTCCTACAAGTAAGAGAGGTCAGAGCCTAAAAATAATTTAGCCTAAATATATGCACTCACTTTTTCTGGAGCTGCAGGCACAAAACTAAGGCGTTCTTACAATTCCTTACAATGAAAGACAGAAGACTTTATCTGAGGCATATTTCAGATAACTGTAGTTAGAAACAATTTGTATAATTAAGTATTATGGTCACAGGGCTGAAAGGTATGTGTGTAGAAAAACAGGGAAATGGAACACAGAGAAAAAGGGGAGGGAAAATGAACAGGTCAGAGGCACTTTTGGGTCAGTTTGATATGATTTTTGGATCCTGAACAGCCTGATACAAATTTTGGTGTAGCTAATGAACCACTTCAATGAATACATCTGTAATGTATTATTTAGAGATTAATAGGGTGAAAGCTTAACATTTCTACATATCACGGTTGATCTGCACGTGAAACAATCTGCCGGTAACTCTGAAGCACTGACTTTCCACTTGAGTATGCGGGGAGTGATCTTTCTCTCCACGAAGTAAGGCATCATGGTTCGGACAGCTGGCAAAGGGCTCGGTGTGAGGTGCAGAGCTGGAGTCCGGAAAATACTCCAGCTGCCGGCTAGGGAGGGATGGGAGCCGTGCAGAAGGAGCAAGACGGGGCAGTGCCGCAAAGGCGTGGCCGTAGGAGCCGATAAACGCACCAGACACATGCCGGGAGTACATCTGAAATCCTGGCGACGGACGGGCTTTGGGGAGGTTCGTGCAGCCGCAGAGGACCGCAGGGCTCTGCAGCACTACCCGGGCTGGCGCTTCGCTGCTCCCGATTCAGCGTTCGGGGACCACAGAGCAGGAGTAAGGGACTCTGGCTGCGCTGCGCTCTCTGCCCCGGGAGTCCTGCTGGGGCTCAGGCAATTCGCCTTTCGCTTCTCGACCTGCTCTCACAGACCTCCCCCCTCTCTGGTTTTCGGTTTCTCGCTCTTGTTAGCTCCCCTTCCCCTCTTTCCGAGCATCTCCGTGCTGGCGTAGTCACATGTTTAGGCTTTGATGCCTTTAATCCCACCCTCACCGCCCGAGAGGGAGGAGAAAAATTTGCGGGAGAGAAGCGAGCAACAAGCAGAGTGGCAAGATGAACCAGCAAGCGGAGCTGCGTGCCCCCCCCGGCGGGGGCGGAGAGCCGGCGGTGCCGGCGGCGGGGAGCGGGGAGCGGGGGAGCGGCGGTGCCGGCGCCGCGGGGAGGCCGGCTCTCCCGCAGGCTGCAGGACGCCGCCTGATGCGCGGGGCGAGGCTGCCGAGCAGGAAAGGGTAAATCTCTCCGCGTGGGTCGGGCTGCCCCGGGGGGCTGGGTCTCGCCTTTCCTGCGGGGACTGAGGGCAGAGGGGGCCGTCCTCGGCCGGCGTGGGGCTGGGCGCCGCCCGGGGAAGGCGCTCCGCCGGCGGCGCGGAGCGGAGCGGGGGGTGGCGGGGGGCGTCTCTGTCCTGCCGGCTGCACCGAGCCTTGGGGGAGCTGGGCGAGGGGAGGCACGAAGTTACTGACTCACCAGCAGTGAAGAAGGGCATGCTATCCGGGAACCCGCTGGGCTTAGCTCCTGTAGCTGAGGCTCCCGGGCCAGGGGGAAAGTGGAAAGGCTCCAGGGAACGAGGAGGTGTTTGGTGCTTGCTGTGAGGATATGGCTGTACATGGTGAGAAGCAGAAGAGAGGGTGGCCAGAGCCTGGCTGGGCCTCAAGAAACAGTCCTTCCACCCAAAGGAGCCCTCGGCCGAGGTGGAAGCTCTGGACGAAAGTCCAGGCAAGGGCGCTGAGGACTGGGCACACTGAAATACCATCTGTGTCTCTGCGGTTTTGCAAGGAGGGCAGAGAGTGGAGGGGGGGATCAGCTTTTCTTATCTAAGGCCCTCTCCTCCTTGACCATCATCACTAAGGTAACTGCTATTAATCCCAGTGCTTTAAGGGTCACCTTGTGCTACCTGGCAGTTCTCCCGAAGAGGAGCACCTAAGAAACCTAAGGGCTGAAGTCACTGACATTTAAAATCATAGACTGTGGAGGAAATTTGCAGCTGTGCTGATGGTGCAGCAAAACATGAAACTATACCAGTGTGCACCACAGGTTCACAGGCTGGCTTGCTCCTATATAGTCACCGAGAAAATCATTTATGTACAACCAATGAGCTGCCATAAAGGCATACCAGGTTCAGCAAGCATTTGCAAACAGAAAAAGCAGGAGAAATACCTTCCTGCACATGTGAAATCCCTCTGTCCAACAAGGGCAATACTAATTATATAACAGACTATTTTTCAGCTACTGTATTTATCCCATTTTCTCCCCTGGGGCTCAAACAGATCACCAATATCCCCCAGAACCAGGGCATCCCATTTACCATGCCTTTCTGTGCAGGGTAATTGGTCTGTTTCATACAAGGAGGGGAAGGGAAGGAAAACACTGTATTCCTCAGACGCAAGCGGTGAATACAGAGAAGACATCAGTAGTGCTGCTTAACATTAGTCTTTTAAAAGAGATGCTGTTTATCAACATACTTAACATTTTTTCTTTCAAGCAGAGGTTAGAATCACAATATTCTGATTGTCACCTGGTACAGTTTTGCATTTTTGTTACATAGACCTATCCCAACTGGAAACTTACAGCCTTATCATCAAAGGCCTTTGCTCACAAAAATAATATCTATTCCCGTATTACTGTGTTTTTTTCTTTACAGTCATCAATGAACAGTAAAGCTGCAAGATTTTCGTGTTAGCAGCCATCACCGCATCTGTCTCCTTTTCCTTCTGTCTCCCCCATTCATATACCCACACCCCCAGTCCTACTGTCACAGGTGAATTATTCAGAGAATTCATCATTGTGGGGTTAACTAAAAGGTTTTAGTAATGATTAAATGATGATCAAATGATAATTCATCAATGATTGAATGATTAAGAGATAATCAAATTATGATTAAGCAATAATTGAATGATAATTAAACAGTGATTTAACAATGATTTAACAATAACTAATCGATAATTAAGCTGCAATGAAATGGTACTCGAATGATGATCTAATCAATTATTTCAACAATGATTTAAACGATGATTAGATGGCTGTCAAACAGTTTACTACCTACTACACTTCTAATACTTAAGCTATAGATGTATATATATGTCACTAGCATACAATATACTTTTAGACCTAATGTAAAATGTCGCTTACCTCATGATAGACATCAGATGCTGGGAAGGGGGTCTCTCGACCTCGAGGAGTAACCTTGAGAGGCGTCCCTGCCCAAGGGGAGGTCACCACCATGCAGCCCGCTGCCATACCGAAGAGCTCAATGGGCTTGGGGAAGCAACAGATCTCTATAGCATAAAGTGGTTGACTCATAGTCAAACCCCCCTTTGGTGTATGTGCAGGAGTGCAGCTGTAGCAGTTGTAGTTTTGTCTAGTCCCAGCTCAGGCTGATACTGCTAGCTCCTGATAGCCTAGACTCTTTAGTTCCTGAGAAGATAGGGATAGATTCTCATGGTTTGCACAGCAGGGCTGATTTGTCGGCGGTGCCTGAACCAAAGTGCCGTTCACTCCATCAGAGGGGGTGCACCCGTCACACCTACCCAAATCACAGACACTTGGGGAGCTAATTTAATCTGCACGTTGCTCTTTCAGTGAAATGGCTGTTTACTAGCAAGCCCCGAGGGCACAGCTGCGTATAGAAATTGAATAGAAGAGCTACGAGAGAAGGAGCTATTCTGCAATAGCTCCTCATTCCTGCTGCTCTGCGATAGCTCCTTCTGGACAGACTTCTCCAAGACCAAGAATTCTTTGACCTCATCTGTTCAGATTGCTTTAATTTGCAAAGGATTGCTACTACTTCAGCATACCACATTTAGTAGCTGTTTTTTCAATAGTTGTTCTAGACAATTTACCTGTGTGGATTACCAGTACAATGAAACTATAAAACGCTAGTTGTTCATGACAACAAAACCAGGCTGATTTGTTACATATCTGGGAAAAACGGATTCCCTCCTATCTTTTATATTCTTAAGCTGAAGATCCACTAAGGTAGAAGTTGCCTCTTGCTGTTTTTGTGTACAGTATCTTGGATGCAGGGGCCGTGGTCTTATTTTAGCAAAAGACTGTGACACAAGTAGGTAAAATACCAATTCTCTATAGCACCTCTGATGAGTCAACACACATTTAGCTCTGAGATTCCAAGAGCAGACAGCAAAAGGTAATAGCTGGTGCCATTATTAGCAGCAGCTTTGTCTAATAAAATGTTTCTTTTCTTAACAAATAGGGATGTAAATTTTATACTACAGCACAAGCGAGCTTAAACCAAAAGCCATATTTAAGATTTTGGAGGGCTCCAGGCAGATCTCTGTGAAAATATGCAGCAGTTTTTATACAGATCATTATCAAATTCTCTTAACAACGTATCATTTTTTTTTATGTCTGGCACAAAAGAAAATGTAAATTCAGACAGATACAGATTGCATAATTAATTTTAAAGCCACGTAAACCTTTGGTGTCATCTTCTAAAAGACAGCTTCTCACAAAACCCCTTGCCGTAAGTCTCTGTGTTAAGCGTTATCTTGCAGAACACTCTTCTCCAGGCTGCTTTCCACTCCCGCTTGATCTGAATCCTGACCGTACTGCTTGATAGCAACAGGGAAGGACATTGCTTTCCCATGACATTGCATAGCAGGGAGGCGGCAGGTGTTGAGTATGGGCTCCCTTCAGATTTATGTGGCAGAGGAAAATCAATATACATGAGAAGCAAGACAGAAGTTGGGGAAACAACTGTAATTAATATACGTTCAGTTCATAGCTTGTTTCATTGGTGGCATAGTTTTCCTAGTCTTCTTAATTCAAGGGAAATGGAGAACATATCTTCCAGCTGCCACATCCACGTACCTTGCCTGTTAGTTCAGTGCCTTGCAAACTGTGGTCCCTGGATTTCTAGGAATTTATGAACAACCTCTGAAAGTTAACTACAGTTATATGAGAAGAACAGGCCAGCCTATCAGTAAATTTACATTCAAGATGCAATTCTGCAGTTTCTGGGGTTTCCTAACTGGACAGGGTTACTCCCTGGGTATCCATGCATTTTCACTTTTCTAATAGTGCATAAATTCTATCTCCTTGGACAGAAAAAGTTTATCACAGAATCATAGAATACCAGGTTGGAAGGGACTTCAGGGATCATCTGGTCCAACCTCTCTTGGCAAAAACACAGTCTAGACAAGATGGCCCAGCACCCTGTCCAGCTGGGTCTAAAGTGTCCAATGTTGGGGAATCCACCATTTTCCTGGGGAGATTATTCCAATGGCTGATTGTTCTCATTGTGAAAAATTTTCCTCTTGTGTCCAGTTGGAATCTCCCCAGGAGTGACTTGTACCCATTACCCCTCATCTTCTCCATGTGACTCCTTGTGAAAAGGGAGTCTCCATCTTCTTTGTAGCCACAGAGTTCATTGACAGGCTCTGAAGAATGGTAGATCAAAAAAGACGGCTGTGCCATTGATTTCTACCTCTTACACTATGTAAGTCCTGCAAAGGACCAAGTCCAAACCCTCTCCACCTCCCTAGCCACTTCTCTTACGCTTCAAGCTATCACTGACCTGTTAGACTGTAGAGTGTTATGCCTTTAGCACACAGACGCTAAGAAACAAAAAGTAAAGTTCTAAGAGAACTGAGAGATCAAGTGCATCACCAG
The DNA here is from genome assembly GCF_964195595.1 of Calonectris borealis. Classification (NCBI taxonomy): domain Eukaryota; kingdom Metazoa; phylum Chordata; class Aves; order Procellariiformes; family Procellariidae; genus Calonectris; species Calonectris borealis. Next base: position 9,649,941 of record NC_134352.1, read on the forward strand.
CAGCCCTGATCTTTGCCATAGCAGGAAGCATTTTAGATGAAAGTTAAATGAAACAGCCTGGCTTATTTGACATTCATTGTCTACAAACAACATAATGACAACTGCTTTAAGCAGTGCTTGAAGTAGAAGAGGTAAAAGATACATTTGGTACCTGCTAGTAAAATACAATCAAAGAACAACTGCTGATTTCTTACCATTAAGATTCTGCTGAATGTTTTTAGAAGTACAGCTCTTGTCAGGATGGTTTGTATTTTCTAGGGAGCCAAACTCCCAGTTTGGCATCTAAGTGTAATGGTCAGATTTCTGAATGCTTGGCTTCTGCCGGACCCTGCTGTTTTCAAGGTGATCCTGAACACATTGCAGAAATATTATCTGGCACCTGACCTACTAAAAGCTGTCAGACAACAAGAGGAAATGCAGATGAGAAGAGCTGGCCATCTGGTCCAGTAATAGGGATCAGCTCCCTATTACTGAGGTAGGGACCTCAGGTTTCGGAAGCTGAGGATATCTGTACACAACAGTCAGCTGTCAGCATGCATATATGAAACAGAAGGAGATCTATATGCTCTTTAGGACTTTGTGAAGCTTGCATTAATTTCCTTAGATTCAAGCAGGACTTTTTGCTGGTGCACTAACAGTATCACAGCCAAGACAAAGTTCTTGTCTCTGGCAGAGAGGGTTAATTAATAGAGGAGCTTGGTCCTGAGGTTGTCCACACAATGTTAGTTTGGGGCGTAGGAGTGTTTTTCGCACAAAGGTTTCAACTTGGGATGCCAAGTCAAAACACACAAGTCAAAACTACAGCTTGTGAACACCGTTACTACTACCACCGTTACGGCTGCGGTGGGGACTGTGACAGCTGGCCTTCCCATGACATTTTCCGAGAGCCTACCTTTGTTTCCCACAGAGATGACTCTACGGCTTCTGACCACATGACTTCATCCAGCTGTTTTTATGTTAGGAAAGAAATGGCTTTTCCCACTGACATGGAAAAGAAATGTAGTTAGGCAAAAAGGAATCATTTAATATTGTAATCATAAAGGAATAATTAGGGCCTTGTCTCACAGAGCAGGCAGTAGAAGACTGTAGACATCTCTATATGCCCTCTCTTAAATAGCTATCTAGGAGCCTCCTAAAATTTCGCAGCTTTGAAACACGTAGGAAGCTTTGTTCCAGGAATGCCTGCCCGCAGGAATACCTCTGTGGAGAGGAGTTTGGAGCAGACAGAAAATCAGCTTTCTATTTTAAAGCACTAGCACAGCAGACAGTATTCTGCACCTCAAAGAGGATGTTCCTCATTTTTCTACTCTTCCTCAGTGTGTGCAGAGGTAACTTTTTCCTAAACAGTGTAATTCAGCCAAGTAATTAGGGGACTAATGTAGATTTGGAACCAGGTGAACCAGGTGTTTCTGGAAGGAATCTTCATCATGAGGATTTAAGTAAAGAAACAAGCCAAATATATAGCTTTATATCGCCACAGCTTCTAAGCGTGTTTAAGGAATGGCTCGGTTTTATGTAGAACATATATAAAAGTGGCCTCCACTGCAAGTATTTACATGGTTGCAAAGTAGTTAAAGGATTCATCATTTTTTTTTAAAGCACTATAAAATCCAATTCTGATTCTTGCTTTTCTCCTCAAACTTCATTTTTCTGGCAGAAATGCCACTTAAATACTTAAAGAACAAGCAAGATTTTTTTTTTCCCTAAAAAGGGAAAAAATGAAAGTGACAGTACCAACAGCTTCTGAAGACAGAATAGCTTCTGTAAAGTCAGGACCGTTCCTAATGCCTAGAAAACAGCCTGACTCTGGAGTCAAGTCCTGCAGATAAGACCAAACTTCACCTCTGTAGAAGCAAGAAATTTCTATCTAGATTTGGAACTCTTGGGTTCCCAGTGTTACAGTCAAAAAGCAGGGAGGAGGTCAGTGTCTCCCTTCTTTTCTAGATCCTTCAGCTTGTTTTAGGCATGAACTAGAGTATTTGACCCACTTTAATATGCTCCTGACCATTTTTAGCCTCTGTGGTTATTCCACCACCCAGTGAAAACAGGCTTTTCCTCTGCAAATAAACTGATAAAGAGCGTAGTGGCAGTCAGTGTGAGTGCTAACAGCCCAGGCAGCAGAGGGAGATCTGGAGACGAGCAAAAGTGCCTGTGTGGTGGTTGTTTTCCTTGAGGTGTTCTGCGTTGCAAAACCAGAAAAGAGCTCTGCGATCTTGAGTTGGGTTAGTAATGAGTAACAGTTGGACTTGGTGATGCTAAAGATCTTTTCCAACCGAAACGATTCTATGATTCCGTGAGGTGAAGCCAGGGTAAGTGAGAAACGCTTGTGAATACGACACCGTGACCTGCATGGCTGGCTTCCAGTCCTGTGTGCTTTTTCAGAGTTAGCTACGTCCTTGCCCGAAGCGAGGAGATACCTCGGGAGAGGGTGGTGCTCGCCCGCGCCAGCGCAGCCGCCCCGCCGGTGCCGGGAGCTGGGGCACCGGCAGGTGGAGTCCCAGCACGCCGATGCCGGCCGGCAGGCAGCAGGCTCCAAGGGGGTCCGTCCGCAGGGTCCTGGCGGCTGCGGTGCGGGTGAGCCTGACCCTTGAGCAACAGGGGAAGGAAGAGGCAGGGCCTCGGGCAGGGCCGCCAGGCAGCTGTTCCTGCCGCTGCAGGGAGGACGTGGCGCCCGCTTCTCCCTTTTCGGTAGAAGATGGTCTGAGGGAGCAGGCCTCTTGCTTGGGTGGGAGTTAATGCTTCAGTGGGTATCCTGAGAGCTACAGAGCTCACTGCCGGCTCGTAGTTTTTGTAGCTCAGATCTCCAGCATAGCTGGCAGATGGAAAGTAAGTTTCTTTACTCCCCGAGAACTAAACTACCTTCTCGCTTTCCTTCGTCTCCTTTTCCCACTGTGGTCCTCACTTCCAAGTTTGGAAGCTGGCTCAGCGACCATGCAAACAACGCTGCTCGCATCAAGAGGAGGCTCAAAAGTGTGTCAGCATGAGTTGCAGAATATTATTGTGCATTTGTGTGTTCCCTTAACGTTTGTGACTGGTTAGCAGACAATGAGAAAAAGGAAAGCCACAGATTTTGGATTAATAAGTGCATTTAAATGCCAGGTCTTCGCATCTGATGGATTCACATGTCCTGAATCATCATAGCTTGGATCTGGCACTGAAATGCAGCCATCACCTTTAAGGCCTTTACAAGGTCCACTGATGCAATACAGTGTCTGTGAAACAGGATTGTGTAATCAGAAAGAAAAAAAAAGAGCTATATGGGCAGACACTGCAGATTCTCATGCATCAGTATGTAAATTTGTTATCTCAATTTAATGACACTAAATCTTTGAAGCCTTATGTTTTCGTTAATCATAAGATAGCACAACACCGATGCTACAGTCTATCCAAGGATGGTTTGAGATCTCACAGCATGAAGTGTTCAGTCTCCAACAAATATTTGGAATAACTCTTGTATATTTTCCATTAATCTTAGTAAAAGGCATTTCATATAAGACTGTCAGATTCCTATATGGCAATAGGAAGCAGTTCTTTTGATGGTAAAGAGAGCAAATCTGTGACTACGGTAATGAAGGTTGTTTAGAAGTAGTGCCAGATTCAGTCCCTCCTCAGTGTCCTCTGAGTCATTTCTTCTACACAGTCCATTCTTTTGAGAGAGAGAAGAAAAGCCATGGCCCTGATTTCTTGCCATCCACACATCATTGCTTAGGCTGCTTCAGACGACAGTGCAGAGAAGGAAAAAGGGTAACACTTTGGTCTGGGAGCACCATTTGATGATCAGAACTTGGTGAAGGCAGAAGGTTAAAAGTGGGAGAAACTCTCCACTGCATGGGGCACAGTCAGTCAGCTGGGGGGGCATGGATAACTCAGTTCATAAGGAGAGGGAATGGAAAGTAAAAGGGAGGGTCAAACAGTAGATTAAAAAGGGAAATTACTGGCACAAGATAATTCATCTGAACAGCCTAATTGCCCTGATTTTGTGTAAGCTTCTGACAGCCAGGTGTTCATGGCAGCCCAGAGAAGCACAACAGAAAAGCCAAATATGGCAAAATCTAGTTTTTATGAAGATGGATGTTTGCTTAAAGTGTGTGTGTGTGTATATAAAAAAGTATATATATACTTATATAAATGTTTCAGTTTAAATTAAAGGCATATAATTTTAAATTACAAACTTATAAATACAAATATGAGTCAATGGCTCAATTGCAACTTGTTAATCTTGCTGTGACTGTGTATTTCACAGAGTCTAGAGAAGAGGAGACATCAGAGAGAGACACACACACACGCACACATTACACTTGGCATACACATGCCCTTAGTGAAGTAAATTGGTGTCTTTGTTATCTTGCTTCACACTCTGAGGACTAAAGTGAAAAAGCATGCATTTGGAAGCGTGTGAGCAACAGAAGGAAAGCATGTGTCATTCCACAGAGGTAAAAGTTTGTCTCTCAAATATGTGCTAGGCTAAGCTACAAGAGAACTGGCTTTGGTTTTTGGCTATGACCCAAGTCTTACTATGTCACTGTGACCAGACAGTGGTATCTAAGTTCTCTGCCTTTAACAGAAAGGGATTTCCACACATCCTGCATCCACGTTGTCTGTTTGAAGCATAGTAACAGACACAACAAAGTCCTATCCAGCTAAGTCAGATCAGAGCTCCTACCTGCTGAAAAGGCCTTAGGGGCACTTAGGGGTACTCCCACAATAATTCTGTGATGCCCCCACCACAAGGGACTCCTTAGGGGCCTTTTATTTTGGTTTACTCAGTGACTAGCCCTCAGCTTTCCATTTTCTCAAAACACAGTCTTCCCACTTTGACAGTCCCTATTTCATTAGCCATCTTTTTTCTTCCTCTCTAGGCTTGGACAAATTGTGCAGGTTTGGCAGCCACTGCCCCGGTGACACCTTGCCGTCCAGGGAGGATGCACTGGAAGTGAAGGAATGAAGGCAAGAATAGAGCAGGGGTGCCCTCCTTCTGCAGTAGCCATGTTACACCAAGCCTGGCAGCTCTTTGGGAGGTGGTGCCGTTGGTCCAGTCCTTTTATCCATCTCCTCACACTAACTTTGGTGACATTCGGTGTGCTGGCACCTTTGATTTGCCACCGGCTCCTCCACTCTTACTTCTATTTGCGGCGCTGGCACCTGAACCCCATGAGCCAGGAGTTCCTGGAGCAGAACCAGCAGGAGGGCCAGGCTGCCCTCCATTACTTTGAGAAGCTGCAGATACCAAACGCCTCCGAGGCCTCTGGTAGTGACACCTTCCAGCCCTTGCTGCTGGTCACCATTATCACTGTGCAAAGGCGGAATGATTTCCACTATGTCTTGCAAGTGGCCTCCCACTTCCACCGCCTCCTCCAGAAATGCGGTGCACGTTGCCGGAGCCACCGCATCCTCCTCTGTAATGTGGAGTCAGACCCCAGTAGCCATCAGGATGTAAGGCTGCTGAGCAGCTTCTTTCCTATGGTCAGTCGTGACAAAACTGGGGAGAATCCTGACCCCAGAGTGAACCAGTTTGAGAAGGAGAAGCAGGACTACGTCTTCTGCCTTGAGCAGTCGCTGTTGGTGTACAACCCAGAATACGTCCTCGTGGTGGAAGATGATGCTGTGCCAGAGGAGGAGATATTCGCTGTCTTGCAGCACCTCTTGTTGGCCCGGTTCTCCAAACCATACCTCAGAGACGCACTCTATTTCAAGCTTTACCATCCCGAGAGACTTCAGCGCTACTTCAACCCCGAACCCATGCGAATCCTGGAGTGGCTAGGTCTGGGCATGTTTCTGGGGCCCCTGCTGAACTGTGTGTACTCCTGGGCAACTGGGCGCCCCAGCCTCAGTTGGCCCATTGTCTTGTTCTTCGCTTTGTACAGCATGGCTTTGTCAGAGCTGGTGGGACGGCATTACATGCTGGAGCTGCGCCGGCTGGCCCCCACGCTGTATAATGTCGTGCCGGTCACCGAGTGCTGCACGCCTGCCATGCTCTTCTCCGCTCCCTCTGCCCGCCGTGCCTTAGGTTACCTGAAGGGGCTGCACTGCCGCCAGGGTTTTGCTAAGGACATTGCCCTCTACTCGCTGCTGCGTACTAAGGGGGAGAACGCCTACGTGGTGGAACCCAACCTGGTCCGGCATGTGGGAATGTATTCCAGCCTTCGGCTAAACGACAACCCGAAACTGCTGTGATCTGTTCCTGCCTTTCCAGACGCAAAGCCCAGAGGACTTGCCACCGGGCAGAGAGACAGTGTGCAAACTCGGCTCTTGTGCTGCTCGCACTGGGCATCCTGTGCCTCCAGGTGGACAAAGAATAACTCTCTTAGGAGAAAAAAAAACGTTTCTTAAAAAATAAACTTATCTACATGCAGACCCTATTTAATATATACTTGGAACTAATCACCATGCACCATGGCGGGGGGGGGGGGGCGGATTCCAGCTGAGGGTGTGCATTGTCTACTGTCCTTAATCATTCTTAGGGAAAAGTGCTCACACCAATATAAACAGCTCTACTGTTACATACTACTCTCCTTTACTACAGAAATCCTCACCTTAGGGCAACAGAAATGTTGGACAAAGTGAATGTTTCAAATTTAAGCTAGTGAGGAGGAAAAGCCCTTATTTTCCCATCCTTACTAAGGTCTGATCTCTGACCTCTGTTTCAAAGCTGTGGTTTTGAGCAGAACTTTCAAAAGCAGCAGTGGTTTATGTGAACTTCCCCACAAATTTTGCCTAGATTCTTCAAATTTTACGAAGCCTCCACTTGTTACTGTCTCCGCCTACAGATCCTATCCGCACCTGCACCCTTCCCACTCCTTTTTCTTGGAACAGAGGCTCTTGAAAACAAAGCCTCCGCTGCTTCGTTAAAGGTCACCTCTGAAGGTAGGAATAGGAAAACACAATAACAGCTATTGATGTTACACAGCCAGCTCACAAATGCACGTTTTCATTGATACATTACAGATATAATAAACAGAGGATGACTACTGTGTTGGTTGGTATCATCACTAGTTGTAGTGGATCCAGGTTATTAAAAGAGGCCTTATCAGTTGCTGATTGGACTTAAGACATTCAACATGAATTTGCCTTGACTTCCTATCGCACAGGAAAGATTAGATCACTGCCACTATTGTGCAGGGTCCTTGTTTCATTTTGGAGCTGTAATTCATAACTCAGCCTAAGTGATTCATTCACTGCTCCTGGCAGCAAGCAAAATACTCATAGGAAACAAAGCTAGCTATTTATAAAAACAAGCATTAATAGCACAACACATCAAAGGGCCACTCTGACACTGACCCATTAACTTAATGTTCTCTGGTTGTTAGGCATTTGGGGTAAGTACTTTGTACCACAGCTGTGGGCACAGTTAAATATAAAACCATGCAGATGACGGAGATCTCATACGGAATCAAAACTGGCACCAAAATGTTTATCTCTAATGAAAAGCCCACCTTGACTTTAGTGGGCTTTGAGTCAAATTCACTTATATGTGGAGTTTGGTTGAACTATTTTTGAAACCATATTCCTAGCTTTGGAATGAACCAAGTACAATATTCTTGTCGACTTTTGGTCAGTGGGGGTTGTTTGGGGTTTTGTTTTTGGTGAAGGAAGAGCTCTACTTTGAATTTTCTTTCCCCCAGTGTCTCCCAGGTGATTTATGCCTTACGCTCTTAACAAGTCTGATTGTAGATATGAAAGACATAAAACTCTCGAGAGATGAAACCAAAGAAAGCTGCAAACCTCCAGGTGTCAGCGCGCGATGGGTATCAGTTACACAACACAAATGCATAACGCAAGTTAGCCGAGAAACGACTTCACAACACAGAGCAGCGCTTTGCTCTCTTAGTAATCAGCTGGGATACTTTTATAACACCTTTGGAAATCAGATGTGAGTAAGAACTGCTTGTGGATTCCACGTCATTCCAAAGGCAAAGCGCCTCTCCTGTCAGGGGACACAGGAAAAATTGCACAGGCAGAACCACGATTTATTCCCAGCTGCTGAAAACCTCAGAGATACCACAGTGGTCACACAGGTGGGCAAACCTATTCTCAGGCTTTACTATAATGTTAAGATGGCAGGATTTGTCATTGTGTATTTATTCCACTAAGTGCCTGCGCATGTGAGGAAATACAACTTGTTTGTTTATGCAGCTTCAGCTGTGAAAGTTTTGGTGCAGTGTGCTTTCTCTTCACTCTCTTTCTACCTTTGTACTATACAAATGCAGGACAGTGCCCTGTTCTTTTCATGAGAGTCCATTCATACTCATTCTTGCAAAGAAAATCTCCCAGCAAGGTACAATAAATGGGACAGAAAAGGAAGAAGGAGGAAGGAAAAGAAAGAAAGAAACCTTAGAAAAGGAACTGACTACCTATATGCAGTTAATAAATGTTTTGATGTGGGAAATTATTTATCCGTTTGTCTCGAAGTTATTTTCTTTGTTTGCCCAGTAGTACTTTATTTGTTGTCCCAGAAGTCCAGGGGAGGTCAATAATTTCACTGAGCTGCACAGCTGAAAATTAAGAACATGAATTTGAGGCATCCCTTCTAAACTAGAAGACAATTTTCCAGGCATAAGAGATGAGAGAAGTTGACTGGGAGACCAAACAATATGCAGAGGGCCTACAACTTGAACCTGCCAGTGGGAGAGTTTCAGATAAACCCATTGAGAATGAACTCCTTTGTGGAAGGAGCAGGTTAATAAATTCTTCAGGTCCCTCTGGATTAATTTCCTTAAGTGCCCAATTCACCTTTACAACAGCGGTGCTTCTTTTACTGAGCCTGCTGGGGGCAATTTCTGAGTTACTCTGTGCTCAGTGCCCACCATGCCAATGTGGCATCTCAGGCAAGCGTGCCTTCTGCTGCTGCCTCTGAACTCCCCCAAGTAGATGGATTTTTGTTTCAGTTTTCTGTGCCACATGTTTTATTAGAAATGACAAGTCAGAGAAGTGTACTTCGCCCTTGGAACAGAAAATGGGAGGTTACTGGGAGTTCTTAATTCCTGTTGGATTTTGTTCCACAGTTCGGGCTAAAAATGCAGTTTCAAACACACAAGCCTTTTCCCTCTCTTTTCTATCAGGGGGGCGTAGCTGGGTTGCCATATCTCAGGCTATGTAAATTCAAGGCCCAGCATTAACTCCTTGAAACACAGCCTTAAGAGTTTGGTTTTATTCACATCACAACAAAGTTGGTGACTATTTTTGAAACAAACAATATGGATTTTCTTGGGTGTTGGTTCATTCCCAGTAGTTTGGAGACTATTTTTCAATGCAGCAAGTACTGCTTGCACGAGAGGATCCGTTCTTGACGGGCCAGACAGCAGGACTGAAGTCATTATTGCCAAGCCAATTCAGGGGAAGTTATTCAATTAAACAAAAACTACCTTTGTTTCCAAGGCATGTCCAACATAACCATGATTCCGGCAGAACACAAAGCATAAATTCATAGGTCTCTATTAGATTAGAAGCCCAAGAGGATTTTCTAACTACAGTAGGTATCGATGTCTTAGTAAGAAGGCACTGCATTTGAAGAGAGAAGGAAAAAGCCTTCCTCTCTGTTGTGAGGAGCTGTGAATTGCCAGACTGGGTATTCCAACAGCAATTTGGCTGGGTGCAGGGTGAATTACTTTTTTTCTAAACATATTTACAAGTAAACTTTCTACCAAATAAACAACCTTTCTATTAAAACTCTCTTGTTTCTTCTTTCTGTATGCCACTGTTTGTTTTCCTGACTGGCAGATCCACCTCTTTCCTCACTGTCTCTCACTAAGAAAGATACTTCTCTGTTCATGCATCTGCATGCATCTACATGGATGTAATAATTTGGATCCTACAACAATGCTGGTTGAAAAGGACCTCGGAAGGTCCCTGGTCCAATTCCCCACTCAAAGCAGGTCTTATTAGACCAGATTGCTCAGGCCCTTCTCAAGTAATGAGGCATTTTAATAGGTAATTTTCTGTGGCAGACAGTTGGAGTTACAAAGGCACTGGCAGTTTCTCTCCCGAAGTTGGAGTTTCTTTTTGTGTATTTCCACACCAGCTTTATAGACATCGTATCCAAATTCAGCAGATGACAGTGCCCAACATATGGTTCTGAATAATCTTCAGTAAAACATACATCTGCCAAAAATGTGTATAGAATTAGGTACTCCATGGTCTGTGCTTCTTCACTGCGTGTGTCTCTGTTGCTAGAGTAACTTCATTTCCTCAACCGCTCTGTCCTGACAGCTCATGCTTTGAGAGAATCCGCCCCATCTGCCAGTTTATTTGTGCACCTATAGGCTAAGAGTCACCAATATCAATGTCCATTTCTAAGACTTTGTTCTGCGTGGCAAGCTATGAATGCCACATTCCCAGCTGTGTAACAACTGGTGATTTTTAAATGTCGATGAAGAAAAACAGTGTTGTATTTTCTTGCCCTGTTAGTAAGCCTCTGGCCAGCTATGTATTCTTCAGTGCCACGGTGTCCAGTGTTCCTCCAGCAGTGCAGGAACCACATCCACAATGGACTTTTCATAAGACAGATCCACTTCAGACATCTGTTGTAGTTTGCCTTTTGCAAATTGTGTGCCAACGTTAACATGCAGCACCTAAGTGTGCTTTTGGGGGGACTATATGCTGCTTAGATAAACAGGTAATAAACAGTTAAGTGTCTCATTATAGCAGCCAGTTGTTTGCCCACTTTTTTAAAAACAAAATGTCAGAAAGGCACAGAGACCAGTGTCATTACTGCATTTATCTTCACGCCCTGTTGCAGCTATTTTGCACAGCCCAGGAATGTTACCACTGGCAGCCTGATTTAAAGTTGTGTCCATGTTTGCTATCCCCACTATTGAAATTATTACAAAGATTTGGGTTTTGATAGCAGTGAAGTTATGTGCTTGCCTGTTTTTCATTCCAAGTTGTGGTGTTTGTTGCCCAGCTTTAAGACGCAAAGAACGAAGAACAAGCAAACCCTCCCTGTGCAATCCCCTCAGTGCTCTTTGTGGGCCTGAGTCTGATCTGCCCAACACCCTCCATACCTTCCCTGATGTACGTGTCTGCAGACACTGCTCTGGAGCCAGAAATACAGGTGATTTCTTCCAGTGGGGTTAAAGGCCAGGCTGTCTGCATTGGGGATGAAGGCTGTGGGTGAATGGGGAAAACAAACCACTTAATAAACAATACCTCCGATTAGATAGGGATGAACAAGCTGGACTTTGAGACAGTTAAGCAAGACTGAAGAGTACAGAAAACAGGAAACATCCAGCACAGTGTGGAGAGGTGAGGAGGAGGCAGACTCCACTCAGCTCAAGTCTGCTCTGATTAGACTTTAACCCCATCACGCAGGCAGCACTCTCTTGGGGCACACAGAGCCAGCTGTTTTTCACGTGGATGCATATTATACTCAGACATTCTTCCAACTTCCAGTGTTTTTTTCCATTCCATTTCAAACCCTTTTACAGGCCTGACCACATACAGAAGTGTTGATAAGATTAATAGTACTTCATTTACTGAAGTGCAGAGAGAATCTTTAACTTTTTCATTTTTCTCTTGGTGACCATGTAATCCGTCAAATGCTTCATCCATTTCTTTCTTTTTCATCTTTCTTTCTCAGATGTACTGCAGTTTGTCTCTCTTCACATTTACTTATTATTTTCATTTATAATGCTAGTTAATATGAGTAATTAAAGGCAAAATCAGCATCAGAATGGTACTGCTAGAAACACACAGAAGAAACCCAATCATCAACCTGAAGAAACATAAGCAATTCTAAAATTTTTACCCGTTGCCTTTAAACCAGGCTTTCCATTGATTTTAACGTACTTCACCCAGCAAAGAGTCTTCACTCAAAATTTCAGTGCAGAACTGACAGATCCTTTGACAGCAAGGTCGGATATAACAAGGACAGCAATTACATTAACTTCTACTATGAAAATCCAGTACTTGCATTGTCAAACTCAAGAAAACAAAACCACAAATTAAGGCCTAAATAATAACCCAAATCACCTGTAAAGGCAGTTTTTAGTGGTCTTTAAAATTTTTAAATATGTACTTCTGTCAACTTTTGTATAGTAATTTTAGATGGAAAAGTCAACATCAGCAAAATCCCCAAGCCATTCAAATACAAAATTCACTTATGCTGTGCCAAGTTTGTGTGAGGAAACAGTAGATGCTTGTGTTTTAACATTATCCATTTCTTTTGTAGCTGACCACCATTTTCTGTTTCCGTGCTATAAAAGGGAGAACAATGAACATTTAAGCTCTCTTACTAGTTATGCATCTTGTTTGCAGTGATGTTTCAAACACAGATTTGAGTGAGCTATGAAGATTTTTATATTGCAAGACTGTTTCTATCAGCTTTCTCATTAACAGATAAAATAAACAGATAACATAAACAGATAACATAATCCATGCCGAAAAACTTCAATCACCATATTTAGTTAGACATGTATTTAAGTAATCAATTCTCACACATCCCAAACTCTCAAAAAATAGTAATCCTTTCTCTATTACAAGATTTTTCTCTTCACTAGAAAAGTGGATCAGCAATCACTGCAATAGTCTGTAAAATTATTTTTAAGAATACTGATAACGGAGAGTGCTTGTTCTTTAGCTCAACTGCCCTCCCTTCCCATTCTCCCTGTCCTTATCCTCAGCCTGGGACCTTTGCAGTACTTCCCGCTTCCCCCTTCCCACGCCAGAGGCAGAAGGGGATGAGAAACCTTAAGGAGGCAGAGAAGAGCTTCGTCAGGAACTGAGCTCCCACAGGAAACCCTGCCTGCGTGGACAGCCCTACAAACCGCAGAAGACAAACCCCACATACCACTAAGACGGGTGGCAGCACAAACAACAGTGGATGCTACAAAAGGGCATCTGTTTCATGCCATTACCGAGCCACTTTGTCACAAAGTTGTTATCTGTACCCCTTAACATTCATCTGCATGGTCTCTGCCTCTCTTTGCATCCTGTTTTCCTGAAGCCTCCAAATCTGATTCCTGACCTGCGTCCTTGTTCCTCTGAACACACCTTCCACCAGAGCCTCGGTGTTCCTCCCACTCCACGTCCACCAAAGGTGTCCCAATCTTTCTGTATTGCGACGCCTGTATCAAAGTCATGCTGTCCATGGCCACAAATTCAATCTCTGTCAAATGTCTAGATGTAGCCACCTCTACCAAGGGTGCTCACACCAGCAGACGGCCTCTTGCTAGCTACAGCCCTATGGCTCCGTCACGTTGCTCTGAAAAAGGCTTAAAACCAGAAACCATTCCGAAATTCATTGGGCCACTGGAAAGCTGAGAGAGCTGGCAATTCTATGACTTCAAATACTAACTCAGTGAGACAGGTTTACAACCTTGGTAACACACCAATTTTGCCAAAGAATAATTAGTGCAGCCAATGGTTTAATATTTTTTATGGGGCAGGCTAGTTGCTTCGTTAAATGCAAGTACACTGCATTCCCCTTACGGTGCAAGCTTATTCCTCTTATCATTTAAGGATACACAATACCACTATAACCTAATTTTTAAAGGTATAAGTATGCCCAATCTATGATTATGTAACTGTGATGATGAAAGGATGTACTCTTTTCCAGTGTCAGTTTAATATCACTCTACCACTACTTTCTGCACAGCACGGTCAGCGTCATGGGTCTGCATGTTAATAGTATTGAACCTTAGAGTGGCATTATCTAGCATGATTGATTATTCCATATTCCTGCTTGAAAAGGCTCTCATTCCTAAATTAAGTGAAAAAGTTAACCATGTTGTCCATTCATTTTTTTTCTCCTCAGTCCTCAGAATCTCTGCTAGGACCTGTAATCCTAGGGCTTGAAGTGCTGGAGTCAGAAGGACTAGAAAGGCACATACTAGCCATTACCCACCTGGAAATACATAGATAGACTTCTGAAAGACTTAAGAATGCAAGGTGGGCTGCAGGGGATTATCTAAAGTGGTTTCTAAATATCAGAAGCTATTTTTTTCAAGAAGACTCCCCCCAGCTGTTCTCTAATAGCCTGTCAGACCTTTTCACAGATGACACTGGGAAAGAAACTTCCAAGTACTTTTCTAGGTGTGACAGCTTCTAACCAAACCAGGAATGACGGGACTCAAACTCTGATGTTCTCTGTGACCCTGAAGACAACCATCAGTATGACACCTTCTTGGTCTCAAGAGGGTCTTAGGTAATGTATTTCATTAAAAATATTTTTAATCCATACTAGATGCCTCTGTTTGTGGTGGAGAAACTTTAATACACCATGGGGTTTATCTTTCCGCTAGGATGGGAGAAATGGAATATAAAGCAAACACTGTAAAGCAGGGAAGGCTTTATGTCCGTGTTATGTGCCACAGCATTCTTCAGCAACAAGGTACGGATCAGGAAGGAGAACGTTAAAGAAAAGAAAACAAAACAAAACAAGCACAAGTCCTTCAATTGGACTGTATCCTCAGCTTTTTCAGAGGTTTCTCTGCTGGCTGTCACGGAGTGCTAACAGCATGTAAGCTGTTAAGATTTCCTGCAGGCACTCACCTTGGCATGCAGCTCTAGAAGAGACAGGCTCAAGGAGGAAGTGCCCTAATGAAGACAGTGTTGCTCAGTGAGAGGAGAAATCAGATGTCTCACCATGTCCCTGTAAAGGCTAAAGGTGTCACTACATGAGCCAAACAAATGGAGAAACTACGTCATTCTTCAGGCAAACACTGGGTCTTTGTGGTAAAGATATGCTAACGTCCAAGGTCGCAGAGCGTGTTGTTGCTGAGGGTATGATGTTTGCCTAACTGTCCCTATGCTGTACTTCCCTCCAGGAGTACTCACCTGCAGTATGGGGGGAAAAAAATTTTAAAAAATCAAGTCTATCTATCTGGATTTGGTGAATAGCTGTAGTGTGATTTCATATAAACTGGAATGTTGATATGCAGTTTATAGAGCATTAGCATTTTTTACAGAAAAATTTTGCTAAGCAACTGAGAAGTTTGTATGTCATTGTGATATGGGTAGGTGTTTCAATGGGATTTTGGTGGAAAATTTGGCTCGCACTCGTGCACCTCAGTGTGGGCATATTTCTTCTGATAACCATCATTCTCACACATACATTGCATTATAGGAAATCAGAACTTGCAATTTCATTAACACTGAAACTGTAGCATTGCATTTGCCTTTCCATATACTAATTGGAAAAGAAAAATATGTTCCTGTGCTAAAGTTTCAAGTGAGGAAAATCAGTGTAACACTTAGGAAGCCACTGAAATGGTAGTAACTCGTGTCAACTAGGGATGTGTTGCACGGTTTCTGCATTTTGTTGTGTACTCTTCCTTCCTGCACAGTGGAGTTTCCTACGTATAAGCTTCCAGAAGGTCTAACCCTAAACGGAAAGTTATGCCCAAGATCCCTGTAAACATTTTCCATGGTTTCTCTTGTAGTTCTTTTCAGTCTGTTTTGGAAAGAGAGGGAATAATTTGAAATAATTGGAAGACATCGCAGTTTCACTGCATCGTGAATGGCCTTATATACACAGGGGAGGGGAAAAGGGAGGAACACCAGGCGCAGGAGTAGGTCCCATTGGTTGTGCGTGGTTGTGGTCTGACAGCCAATGGCCGACCTCCAGCAGTGACACCTCCCCAGCCAGCCTGGGGAGGAGGGAGAATGGAGGAGTGGAGGGGAAAAAAAAAACAAACAAAAAAAAACCTGTCAAGAATTTTATAAAAGTTAGTGATTAGAAGGACTGGGTCTCTTTGCCTGCAACCACCTCACCAGAAGCTTGTAGCAGCAGGGGCACTCTCCACAAACAAGTAAGTATAATAAGTTCATTTCTAAACTATAAAGGTGGTACGTGTATCAGCAGCTGAGACACAATGTGTTTATCTGAAGTGGGCTTAGGGAGTTGTTTTTGGTTTTGTTTTTATTTTTTTATTCCAGGAACAGCTTGCAAGGAATAAGCATTCAGCCATTCTGCAGTGATCTTCCAATGTGACGCATTTGCTGCTAACACTGGCTTTCTAACTTAGCTTAGTCACTCAGAACTCCTGGAGTAAGTGAACCCTTAGTCTAAGGGGACTAGAGCAATAACATACCTGCATTGCTTTCTACTGCTTTGTTTTGTATGTGTTTGTTTATGCTTGTGGAGTATATAAATTTATGTTCTGCAAGGAGAAGAGAGAATGACTGGAGAATGCAGCTGGTCCTGACAAACACCAATGCTGACAGAAGTGTAATTATGCGTGTTCATTGTGCAGCTTCTTCTGAAGTATTAGTGCAGAGTAAGATTCCACATCAGGGGGATGTAAGGTAGTCTGCAGTGCAGGGAACTAAAAACTGCTCTTGCATTAGGCTGTAACCTGTCAAGTTGTGAACAGCCAGCTTCAGGAAATTGCTCAACAAACTCAAATCCTCACTGAGTCTGTGATCCTCCATCACTTTCTCAACTATCGCATGTGCCTGGCACCTAAAACTATTTACCCCTCCTGAAACCCTCACCGCTGCTTCCCCCAGCCTGCCCTGCTGGCATTACAAGACTTGAATTCTCGTGCAAGTCTGACAGCATTTTTTTACCTTTTCTGAGAAGAGCCCAGTCCTGAGGGAGAAGCAGCTTCACCCTAATGACCACACTTACTTCCAAGAAACCAGTTTCTTGCCATCTCAGCCATCTCTAGCCATCACGAGCGCTCCAGGAGCGCTCTGCACCGACTGCAGAGGCCAGGTCCCTGAGTACATAACCTCCTTTCGTACTGCTAGGGAGACGAAATGGGGGTACATTTGCTCAGGGCTTGAGTATAGCTCTGAGGCTAATGTGAGAATCGGGACAGGGAACTGCAGGTCTCACATACTCCCATCCACTTGAGAT